>NC_140936.1:69683450-70283450 GCF_014529385.1 Adiantum capillus-veneris
CGCGTCGCACTTTCGCTCGTACTCCTTCAACTGGTATCAGAGCTCAGATCGAGGCTCGGGGCAGCACTGCAGGAGGCTAGAGTCACCAGCTCAGATTGGAGTGAAAGTCGACAGGCGAAGACACGGCCCCAAATCCTGTGGGACAGCTCGAAGGGCTGGGTGTTCTCAGAATTTCATTCTGAGGTCATCTCGGCCACCGTTCGGCTTCGACAAAGGTCTACGCAGGCCATTTTCGACTACGTGGTCTCGACAGGTGCAGATCCGACTCTACAAATTTGGGGTTTTCGGCCTACGACTGCAGGTGCTGAGGATATCGACACTCCCAGAGTGTTGATTTGTGGCTGTCTACACATCGAAGGACAGCTCACAGTTCTTGGAGGCGTGTCACATACGACACGGGCGCATCTACACACAGACTGTAGGCGACATCCACTAGTTCATCAGGTAGCTTGTGTTTGCTGCTTGATATTCCAGATTTCATCCTGACATTGCAGGTACTTCCACATGGGATGCATTGTCAGAGATGATGTATGTTTGTTGAGGGTTTGATGGCTGTGAGTCACGCAGCAAACAATCGCCGCAGCGGTTACAGCATACAGTGGGAAATTTGTGGATGTATGACTTTGTGGGAAGTCTATGTACTGTCGGATTTACTGCAGCCTTTGTTGAGGGTCGAGTGAGGTTTTATTGAGCTGGGGGATTCTCGAATGTTGAGATCCTTTCGGTGATACAGGTCTTGGAGCGATCCCTTGAGCACCCTTAGATAGGCAGCTAGGATGTATTGACTGTGAGTTACACAATTGGGATTGCATCTTTGCTTTACTGCCGTTGAGGCATTGTCGCAGTCTATGCTTACAGGACAGTCAGAGACAGTACAGGTGCAGGACAAGTTTACCCACAGCTTACAGTGTCAGAGAGACAATGTTTTTGAGCTGTTTTTTTGTCTGTTTTTTGAGTACACCAGAGCCATTTTACAAAGGATACTCTGCCAAAATTTATGCATAATCTGAAGCTTTCTTGGTTCATTTGACAGGTTGATATTGGTTCAGAGGTCAGTTTACAGGGGAAACTCTGCCGAATTTTTCCCAGAAAAGTAAACTACTGTGAAGCGTAGCTATGGCTGTTGGATCACAGGACACTGCTCTTTACAATATCAAGCAGCTGGATGGAACCAATTTCCCATTGTGGAAGAAGCAAATTTGGCACGTGTTGGTACAAAAGAATCAGATAAAACCTATAAAGCTCAAGGGGATAAAACGAGAAGATATGGACGAAGATGAATGGAGAGAAATGGATGAATTAGCACTTTCTACCATTATGCTGACTTTGGCAGAAAGCGTTTACTTCAATGTAGCAGACGAGATGTCGGCTTATCAAGCATGGTTAAAGCTGAGTGATCTTTATGAGAAGCAGAGTGCAGCTTCACAGGTATACTGGCTTAAGAAGCTTGTTGACTTGAAGATGAAAGAAGGGACACCTATGTCCAATCATCTGAATGAATTCAACACAATCTATAGTCAGTTGTCAGCTCAAGGTGTCAAGTTTGATGAACCTGTTAGAGCTATGTTCCTGTTGATCACATTGCCGAAAAGTTGGGACACTTTTCGCACAGCTTTGAGTAATTCTGCACCTCCAGATGGTTTGAACATAGAAGGTGTAGAAGGAAGTCTGCTTACTGAACAAACCAATAGAAAGACAATGGACAAAGGCAAAGGAACAGCCTTAGTTGTCAGGGGAAGGACCAAATAAAAGTACAAAGGTGGAAAGAGGAATCAGTCTCGTAGCAAGTCCCGCAGTGCTAAAGGCAAGAGTGACATAGAATGCTACCATTGTGGCAAGAAGGGTCACATGAAAAGAGACTGCAGAGAATGGAAAGCAGAAAAAGGCAAAGAGAAAGCTGAAGACCATGGTGAGAAGAACAAGTCCTCAGTGAAGATTCAAGAAATAAATGTGACAAACACTGTTGCAGAGGATGACAGTCTAGTGTCAGGAGACATCTACTTCTTGAAGAATACAATGGACTCAGCTCTTCTTACAGCATCTGATGGAAATGCACTAAGTGACTGGATTATAGACTCAGGGGCATCACTTCATGTGTCTCCAAACAAGGAGTGGTTTACCTCTTATGTGACCACTAAAGATCATGTTCGTCTAGGCAATGGGCAGACATGTGAGATCTTAGGTGTTGGAGATGTTCAATTGAAGTTTCAGAATGGCTCTTCTTTCACGCTGAAGAATGTGAGACATGTTCCCGCAATTACAAAGAGCTTGATCAACACAAGTTTACTTGATGATGTTGGCTACGTCACCACTTTTGGACAGAACATGTGGAAGATATCCAAGGGTTCTATGACAGTAGCACATGGAGTAAAGTCTGGAGGACTTTACATGATTTATGTATCAAATGTCTCTAAAAATGTAATCAATGTAACCGAGCAGCCGAACGTTTCTTTGTGGCATAGCCGGTTAGGACATATGTCCAAGAAGGGAATGGAAATCTTGTCTCGTTTTGGTTATTTGCCTGGCTTTTCATTTAATGATTTTGAATTCTGTGAACATTGTCTGTATAGTAAGCAAACACAGCAGCCACATAAGCATAGAAGCAGTAGAAGAGATACACAGTTGGCACTTGTTCATAGCGATTTGTGTGGACCTATGCCTAACCTATCTCTAGGGGGAGCTTCTTACTTTATGACATTTATAGATGATTACTCGAGAAAAGTATGGGTTTACCTTCTCAAGCACAAGGATGAAGCGTTAAGTGTTTTCAAAACGTTTGTGACACTTGTGGAGAATCAGAGTGGCAAGAAGCTTAAATGCTTACGCACTGACAATGGTGGAGAGTATGTTTCAAAGGCCTTTCAGGACTTTTGTGAGTCAAAAGGTATAAAATGTGAACTTACTGCTCCTTACAATCCTCCTCAAAATGGTGTTGCTGAGAGGATGAATAGGACCATACAAGAGAAGGTCAGAAGTATGTTGTCTAATGCACAGCTGCCAAATGGGTTTTGGGCTGAAGCTGTATCAACAGCTATTCATCTTGTAAATAGATCTCCTAGCAAGGTTTTGCAGAAGGATTCAGTGCCAGAGATGGTATGGTCAGGCAAAATGCCCTCATACAAGCATCTCAGAGTCTTTGGCTGTGAGGTATACTCACGTTCCAAAGGAATTTAGGAACAAACTTGAGCCAAAGAGTAGAGAGTGCATCTTTCTAGGCTATGGTAATTCTGGTGAGATGGGGTACAGACTTTGGGATCCTGAATCCAGAAAGGTTGTCCGCAGCAATGATGTTCACTTTAATGAATCCAAATATCATTCTAAACCAGAGAGGGTTGAGGAGATTAGAAGAGTTGTCTTCCAAGAAGATGGACCTGCACGTGCAAGACAAAATGTCAGAGCTCAAGAGGAGCAAGGACAGGATAGAGTGGAACCACAGGTTGTGGCTGAGCCTGAGCCACCTATTGTGCGTAGATCTGGACGTGTCACGCGACCTCCTGATAGGTTTGTTCCATCTATGAACTATGTCATGTTGACTGATTGCAATGAAGATTCATGTTACAAGGAAGCAGTGCAAATGAAGGACTCCGGGAATTGGCAATTGGCCATGCAGTCAGAGATGACAGCTCTGCATAAAAACAAGACATGGAAGCTAGTTAAATTACCACAAGGCAAAAAGGCTCTACCTTGTAAATGGGTTTACAGGTATAAGATCACCGCTCATGATAGTCAGCCAAAGTACAAAGCAAGGCTTGTTGCCAAGGGCTTTAAGCAAGAACAAGGCATTGACTTTGATGAAGTCTTCTCTCCGGTGGTCAAGATGACTACATTGAGATGCTTTCTTGCATTGGTTGCCATATTAGATTTGGTGTTGCACCAAATGGATGTCAAGACAGCGTTTTTGCATGGTGATTTATATGTGGAAATTTACATACAGCAGCCAAAAGGGTTTGTTGAGAAAGGCAAGGAAGATTGGGTATGCCAGTTGTTAAAGAGTCTTTATGGCTTAAAACAATCACCTAGGGCATGGTACCATAAATTCCACAAGTTTATGCTTTCTCAAGGCTACAAACGTAGTGAGTTCGATCACTGTCTATATACAAAGAAGGCTAAGGATGGTAGTTGGCTGATCCTTATTTTTTATGTGGATGACATGTTGATTGCTGGCAAGCACTTGGAAGAAATTTCAGCTTTGAAGTCAAAGATGGCAAAATCGTTTGACATGAAAGACATGGGTGAGGCAAGTCATATACTTGGTATGCGCATTGAGAGAGACAGATCAAAGAAGTTGATTTGGTTATCTCAAACAGAGTATTGAGGCGGTCCGGGGCGGGCAACAAGAAGAGCAACCTCTAGACACCCTTCAAGGCTCCCGTGCTGCTCAATGGGGCTGGGGCACAACACAACACAAACCAAAACAACAAACCCCCAGCCAAATCCCAACTACACAAGGGGCACCACCTAGTTTACGAGCGAACTAGGACGCAAAAGAGGAGAATCGTTAGAGCAACCCACAAACAAGCAAGGAATTTACACTAACCCTAACACCAATGGAACACTCTCACACACTAAAACACGAGAGAGAGAGAGAGAGAGATAGTGCTCGGGCTGCTTTGAAACGTATCGGCAATGATCAAGCAAACACAACTATATGTTTAAGAAAGAGAGAGAAAGGGGGAGGGGGTGCTTGTTGCACTAATGCCTTCTTACAAATCTGTCATGACAAATCAAAGTGAGATTAGTATTTGTTCAACATAGCTTGCGTAAATTTCACCACAACACATCACAAGAAAAGCCACCCCAATCACTGTCTTAAGGCCAGGGGAGTCCTCTCCACCCTGTCGCCCTCTTACAGTATGTGGGATTTATGGCTAGATTGATGACAACACCAGAGACAAGCTATCAAGAACTTAACAAAAAAACACCAAGATACTTACGCATCATTGTTGCCCATTACTTCACGTTGGAAGGGAGACAAAGTATCCAAGCTTAGTCCAAATCCACCCTCCTTGATTCAGCAAATGTTGGGCTTACACTAGTAGGAGAAATGATAGATTTCCTACTCTCAATTGAATGATCACTCTCTCTCTTACAATGGCATAGAGTTCCCTTGCTAATCCCCTATTACAACATATGCACATGCATAAGACAATGAGCTTCCACTCAAGAGCTCCTTCTAGAGAGGTTGAGCTTGGCTTCTCAAGCTATAGCATAGTGCTCTTGCTTATGGCTCTCCCCTTTTGTGCTAGCTACACCCTCCTTTTATAGCAATTTTGAAGGCTAGGGTTACTCCTCTAACCATGGTTGGGTTAGATTTTCAGCAATTTATCTAATTTCTTTTGCTTGGAATTATCAAGAAGTTGGTGGGGAAAGAGAGAGGAGAGAAATGGAGGTGATAGGACTTTTCATAGTGGGTTAGTGTTAGTAGAGTTAGTATTAATTTACAAATGGAATTGGATATTTACAATGGGAGTATCCATGTAGGATACAAATAAGGAAGAAAAACTCTTAAGAGGTAAGAAAAGGTGGATTTCTTACAAGGTTGATGCTCCAAGTGTCTTGAGTAGGGCCGATTTTGACGCTTGTTGACGGTCCACTAGCTTTGACGGTACATTTTTTCTCCACTCTTGACCTTCCTTGAGAGACAAGGTAATTGAAGCTGAGTAATCAACCACCATGATGCTGTCTTTTAAGAGAAGAGGCTGAATTTTGTGGTTTTTTTGATAGATATGGGTAATTTGGAGGAGGAAAAATGAGACTAGGTGGTCAATTTTGGAATGGAGTTGTGTGTGGGAGGTATGAGTTCACCATGGTTTCTCTTATTCTTCAAGGTTGAGGAGAAGGTGAGTAGGGTGTAGAGAGGAGTGGTGAGAGAGGTGGGGATGATGAGTGGAGAAGTGTGTGTGAAAGAGGAAAATGATAAAGTGGAAGAGAGAGTGTGGCTGCATAACATGGGAAAACTGGGGTCCACTAATAAAATCATAGCTCACAGCTCGTAGCTCAAAAAAATATGAAAAAATTTGAAGCAAAAGTTCAGCCCACGAGCTACAACTTTTGTTTGTATCACCTTTTCAAATTCGGAGAGCAAGTGAACTTTAAAAATTCAGCAAAAACGATCGTTTTTTTCCACTGCACAAGGTCCTTGTGGGGTCCTTCTTTGGATGATTCTTTTGAATACCTCCAAGAGTGAGCCCTCCATAGTGCATGTATGCATGCCACCTACCCTTGACCTTATTTTGTAGGTCTATAATTGAAGATATTGTTGAGATCATGATATAAGTGAATAGTACAACTAAGAAAATCAAATATTGAGGGGTCTAAAAAATATGTACATGTCAAATATAAATAATATAAGTGGAAAAAATATAAAGGGGTCAAAAGAAATCTCTCTCATTATGAGGCTATCATAAAAAGATAAATAATTTTGGTGTTCTAATTTTTTAGAAAAAAAACAAAATAGATGTAGGAAGGGAAAAATCACAATAGTGAAAAAATATACACATAAATAAAACTAGTTTTTTTGGATTTTTGTTGGGGTGGAGTTACACCAAATATAAGAGAAGCTTACATGAAATTATCTCTATATGGAATAAAGAGTATGAAAAATGGTAAGAAAAATTGTGGTAATGGTGAGGCAATGTACAGAGCATAAATAACACACACCTAGGTAGAAATATTTAAATAAATACCAAAATAATTATGAAAAAATCTTTTATTTAGGCCCTATATACAAAGAAATATTTACATACGCATGGGCCATAATATACTTATATTTTTTATTTTTTTTATTTTTTTGGCTCAACTAGCCCAATGACTAGCTAATTGAGGGTTTTTTATTTCAGTAAGGAGATATGGGAAAAGTCCCCTAACTCACATGCACCTATATACAGTGAAAGGGTGAGGGTAACCACAGTGTTTGAGTGATTTGATAGGGTGAGATAACTCACTATGGCAATTACAAAGAGCCGAAAAACGGCTATCATTAGCCCTCCCCGAGGATGATGGTATATTCATGTACCATCATAAAGAATCTTTTCCAAAGAGAGTGCTTCAGAGTCCTTGACAAGATCTTCATTGTTTGGCCCCTTGGAATTTTGGTTTGTGTTACACTCATGTTTCATGGAACAATACTTACATGGGATAGTTGCCTTTTGCTGTGGTAGATTCTTTGGTAGAAGGCGACTCAGGTAAAGCTTCAAGCGATAGCCGTTTACCTTCCTGGAGTGCTCTTTCCCATTCAAGTCCATAAGTTGATAGTAACTTGAATTGAAAGCCTTCTTGACTATGTATGGCCCCTGCCATCTTGTTTCAAATTTGGCATCAAAACGATTATCGAGTCGATTGTCATACCTTAGCACAAGATCTCCTTCATTGATGCCTTTGTCCTTCAGTTTCTTGTCAAGCTTCTCCTTTGTCTGTGTGGCTTTCCTCTTATAGCACTCGTATGCTGCTTCTCTTTTCCACTCAAGCTCAGCTAAGGTAAGAAGTCGATCCATCCATGCTTCTTGATCATCTTGTGCTGATTTGCCATGAAGTCGCATTGTTGGAATGTTTAGTTCAATTGGCTGTAAAGCCTCTTGACAATAGACCAAGTGAAATGGTGTGAACTCCATGGCTTCCCTATATGTGGTTCGATACGCCCACAAGGCACCATCCAAGAAGTCATCCCACAACTTTGTCTTGTTTTTCACCATCTTTCTAATGATGCCTGCAATGACACCATTAGCTTTTTCTACCAAACCATTTGATTGGGGATAGTAGGGTGTACTGTGACGATGTAGAATGCGAAGTTCCTCACAGACTTCTGTGAGCAATCCCTTTCTAAACCCTGGACCATTATCAGAAACAATCTCCACAGGTGTACCAAATCTACAACAAATGTGAGTGTAGACGAATTTGCTAACTGTCCTCTCATTCACTCTTGCCACACTTTGAGCTTCCACCCACCTAGTCATATAGTCTATAGCCACTAGAATGTAGAGTTTACCGTTTTTTGTCCTAGGTAGAGGACCCATAGCATCAATGCCCCACTTTTCAAAGGGTCCATTTGCAAGCACTATTTGCCTCGGGCCATGCACCAACCTTCTATTTCCATTTGTCTGACAATTGTGACAGCTTTTACACCAATGTTGAACATCCACATGCAAGCTTGGCCAAACATACCCCGCAAGCAAAATCTTCTTCACAGTTGATTCTTGGGCAAAATGACCACCACATGCTTCTTCATGCAAACCTTTTAGAATGGCTAGAATTTCCTCAGTAGTTGGTACTCTTCTGCATACTTGATCCCTCCCTCTTTGATAGAGGGAGCCTTCTAAGAAGAGATATGCGCTTGCCTTCTTCATGAGTCTCCTCTTCTGAGCCTTCGTGAAGTCTTGTGGAAACTCGCCCTCCAAAATGTAGCTAATAATGGGAGTCAATGACTCCAATCCCTGGTATCTCGGTTGCTTGACAGTTGCTGCCACCATGATGACCTGCACTTCTTTCTCAACACATGTAACCACTTGATGTGCAAGTAAATCGGCATCTTCATTCTGTTTCCTAGGAATATGATATAGTTGCACTTCTTCAAATTGATTAAACAATCTATGAATGGCATGAACTTTTGTCCGTAAGCTTTCATTCTTGCATGCCCAAATACCTAAAATCTGTTTAACAATGAGAAGTGCATCTCCCTTTACCATGAGGCGTTGTATCCCTTGGCCAATGCACATCTTCAAACCATGAATTAGTGTGTCGTATTCTGCTTCATTGTTGCTAGCTGAACTTGGTAGATTGAACTTCTCTTTCATGACCACCTCTCCACTTGGGTTGAGCAACACTAGCCCTCCCCCTGCTTTCCCTGTGGCTCGACGAAAAGCTCCATCAAAGAACAAGGTAAAAGCATTAGGAATACTTTTTGGTGGTGGTAATGGTAGGGTCTTTACTTCAGGCACCTTAATCTCCTTTTCATGCACCCTATAAGTGAGAATCCCTGCCAATTGTGCATGCACACTATCTTCTACCTTGAAAGAGTATTGAAACTCTTGCAACTCCATAATCCACTTTGAGATCCTAGTACTAAGATTCATTTGAGATGACACCCAAGGGAACAAATTTTCTGCAGTGAGAATTACAAAAGGTTTTGGTAGTAGGTAGGATCTAAACTTTCTCACCGCAAACATGAGCGAAAGCATCATGAGTTCTGCTTCTGTGTAGTCTCTCTCCAAAGCATTCATGACCCTACTAGCAAAGTAGATGGGTCGCATCCTTGTACTGTGGGGATCTTGTTATAGCAACACGGCACCAATTGTTTCCCTTCCAACACTAAAGCTAACAAAGAATGTGTACTCCCAACAAGGAGGCATGAGTGTTGGTAGCTCTGACAAAATGACTTTAATGTTACAAAAATACTCTTCAAGCTCATCAGACCATGCAAATTCTATTTGTTGTGTCAACTTTTGCAAAGGATGAAGCAACTCCGAGGCTAAGTGAATGAAGCGTGACATATACTTCACCTTCTGAATGAAAGAGATGACCTCCTTAAGACTCTTCGGTGATGGGAGCTCAATAAGAGCCTTTGACTTTGAAGGATCCACCTCAATGCCTTTATAGGAAACCTTGTGACCGAGCAAGATCACTTCATCCTCACCTATGTGGCACTTGTCGGGGTTGAGTTGACCTCCCATGTCGTAGAGCTTCTTTAAACCTTCTTCTACCCTTTGTAGATGCAATGATTTTGAGCTATAAATGAAGAAATCATCAATGAACACCCTAATTGACTTTCCAAAGAATGCTTGAAACACCATGTTCATGAAACGTTGGAATGTTGCAGGAGCATTTGTCAGACCAAATGGCATGACTCTAAAAGCATAACAACCCCAAGGAGTGATAAAGGTTGTTTTCAATTGATCTTCCAATGCGATACCTATTTGAAAGTAGCCTGAGTAGCCATCACACACAGTGTACTTCTCATGACCAGCTACCTCATTTAGTATCTCATCCTGAAATGGGAGGGGAAAGTGATCTCTTTTTGTTGCCTCATTAAGTGGACGATAATCCACACACACCCTCCACTTGCCGTTTTTCTTAGGAGTGACAACAACGGGAGAGACCCACTCTGAATTCTCCACTGGAAAAATGAAACCTGCTGCTAGAAGCTTTCTTACCTCCTTGAGTAGAGCCTGCTCCTTAATGACTCCTAGCCTTCATAGCTTTTGAGCCTTAGGTGTGGCCTCTGGCTTCAACTCAATCTTGTGTTGAACAACATCTACTCCACGCACATCGGTGTAGTCTTTAGCAAAAATCCTAGGAAATTTCCTTAGCACACATTTGAACTCCTCTCTTTCATCCTTTGTAAGTGTTGTTGATAGAATACCTTCCAGCATCCCTTCACCTTGAACACCTTCGTTCTCTTGAGGACCTACCTCCTCCAAGCCTTGACAAGAGGTCTCTTGGTTGCCTGGCTTAAACCTTACCCCCATGACTTCGATGGAAGACTCCTCTTCAGTAATGCTGCCGCTACTTTCTTCTTCTGAAGTGCTATCGGTCCAACCTTCTTCCGTCTCACTTTGAGATGATTCTTCATGGAGCTCCTCTTGGCGTTGCTCCTTCATGTCAAAGACAACCTTCTTATGATTGTCATTCCTGCAAATTAATTTCCCACTCTCCCAATCCTGCAAAGCTCGCATTTTCATTAGCCATGGTCTTCCTAGGATAAATGGATAACCACTTCCCTTGGTCGACATAACATAAAAATCCACCGCTTTCTTAATGCCAAAGGCCTCTACAAAGACATTTTTACAAATGCCTACGCACCTAGCCTTGCTATTGTTTGCCATTTTCACTTTGATTTCAGGTGTCTCATGGATGTGCATGCCTAGTCTTTGCATGAGCCCTTCTGTCATGATGCAAATTTAAGCACCCCCATCCACTAGACCTTTCCTAACCAATCTTCCTTTTATGTAACAATCTAGCACAGGTGTAATATCCTCGTTCATTTCAGCATGTGCAATTTTTACAACAAGAAAACTCTCTTTTACCTTTCTCCTAGTGCTAACTGCCTTTGTTAAATCCCTCCTAACTTGTGGGCATAATGCAAGAAACTGAGGCCATGAGATATCAGGACCCTTACCTCGCATGTCTTCCAACAGGTTGTATGGAGCCATACCATGTCCAAGAGGGAAGTCTTGGAGATTGATACGACGTCGAGTCCTCTTAGCTTCCTTGGTCTCCTTTGCCTTCTTGCCTTGTCCATGGTCACTCTGTGATGGGACACCCTCTTTCTCTTTACCTTTTCCTCGGCCACGCTTAATGCCATTGGCTTCCATGTCAACCTCATTTGAATTTGTCACCTCTACCACATGCACATTTGGATCTCGCAAAGGTGGAACTCCTTCTACCCCTTGTGGAGGTGGTCTTGGTCCATTTGGCCTTTGTAGAAGCCTTGGTTGTTAACCAGCTCCTTCTCCTGCATTCATCACTGGGTAATTCAAGTTAGGTCTCCCTGGCTCCCCACGGGGCCAAGGACAATTATACATCCCATGTCCAGACTCTCCGCAATTCCAACATTGCAAGACTCTCCTAGGTCGTGGATCTCGCTCTTCAGACTTCTTTGCTTGTCCCTTTGGACCTACAGCTTGTGCAAGGTGAATTGACAGGCTGCTTAAAGATTCATTTAACTTCTCAATCACTTCAGCCGTTACTTCAGGAAGCTCCCTAGATGTTGATGCTTGTGACTTACCTTTGGGTCTAAGACCTTCTATTGGAACCTCTCCCCTTAAGCACTTGAGTTTCCTATACTTCTCAGCAGCCCTAGTTTTCGCTGCATCAAAAGTAGCAGGTGCACTCACCTCAACTTTTACCTTAAGGTCAGGAAAGAGTCCGGCTATGAACCTCTCCTTCTTTAAAAATTCTGCACCATCACCAGGGTTAGCAACATTTCGTATCCATAGAGCCCAAAGACGTAGAAACTCTTGCTTGTACAAGTAGTAGTCATCTAAGTCTTTTTGCTTATGAGAAACAATGCCTTGCCATAGTTTTTGAGTGTTTTGGGGATCAAAGAAGTATCTCTTAAAACGATTCAAAACTTCTGTGTAATTCCCCTTAACTTCCTCAGGCAAAGAGTCAAACCAAGTACTAGCATCTTTCCTAAGGACCACCTCAAACATTTCTACACGTTCTTGATCAGTTATTATCCTCTTGATACGGCAAGACATCTTGAAATTTGCTAAAAATAATTATGCATCCTCTCCAGGCTCTCCAAAGAAAAGAGGATACCCAGACATTTGGCGTTGGCTTTCCATTGAATTGATTTCAAAGTGACACCCATTTTTGTTTTTCTTTCTTAAAAAGATTTACACAATAATGTTTTCTAGCTTGCAATCTATTCTACAACAAAATAAAGATATTCACATCAAACGACCTATGATAATCAATAAGAGGTAGGATGACAGGGTTTGGTGATGCAAGAATTTCTCCTACTCTTTGGGCACCAAACATAAACACCATACGTTGTTGAAAATGGATTTTCCTACTAATTGCAATGTTTATTCTAATGTGTGGAGTGAAATGGAAGGGGAAAACCTCTATTCCTGGGCCATTATCCATGGTCTATGCATGACCTAATGCTTAAAACAAAACAAAAATATAGACGTCCAAACTAAGGTCGTACCTAATGAGAGGCAAAATAAAAGGATTTACTGAAGCATTTATCTCGGCCAACCTAAGAGGACCTAAAATTCTACGAATGACACGTTGAAATTGCAACTTAGTACTAACAATTATGTGTACCTTTTGCCTTGCAATGGGAATGAAGGGATCATACAAATTTTCGTGATTCATGCAAACTACTTGACTATGCTAAAGGTTGATTCTACACAAAAATACACAAGCCGTCCTCAGTGGGGGCACCAATTTGAGGCGGTCCGGGGCGGGCAACAAGAAGAGCAACCTCTAGACACCCTTCAAGGCTCCCGTGCTGCTCAATGGGGCTGGGGCACAACACAACACAAACCAAAACAACAAACCCCCAGCCAAATCCCAACTACACAAGGGGCACCACCTAGTTTAGGAGCGAACTAGGACGCAAAAGAGGAGAATCGTTAGATCAACCCACAAACAAGCAAGGAATTTACACTAACCCTAACACCAATGGAACACTCTCACACACTAAAACATGAGAGAGAGAGAGAGAGAGAGAGATAGTGCTCGGGCTGCTTTGAAACGTATCGGCAATGATCAAGCAAACACAACTATATATTTAAGAAAGAGAGAGAAAGGGGGAGGGGGTGCTTGTTGCACTAATGCCTTCTTACAAATCTGTCATGACAAATCAAAGTGAGATTAGTATTTGTTCAACATAGCTTGCGTAAATTTCACCACAACACATCACAAGAAAAGCCACCCCAATCACTGTCTTAAGGCCAGGGGAGTCCTCTCCACCCTGTCGCCCTCTTACAGTATGTGGGATTTATGGCTAGATTGATGACAACACCAGAGACAAGCTATCAAGAACTTAACAAAAAACACCAAGATACTTACGCATCATTGTTGCCCATTACTTCACGTTGGAAGGGAGACAAAGTATCCAAGCTTAGTCCAAATCCACCCTCCTTGATTCAGCAAATGTTGGGATTACACTAGTAGGAGAAATGATAGATTTCCTACTCTCAATTGAATGATCACTCTCTCTCTTACAATGGCATAGAGTTCCCTTGCTAATCCCCTATTACAACATATGCACATGCATAAGACAATGAGCTTCCACTCAAGAGCTCCTTCTAGAGAGGTTGAGCTTGGCTTCTCAAGCTATAGCATAGTGCTCTTGCTTATGGCTCTCCCCTTTTGTGCTAGCTACACCCTCCTTTTATAGCAATTTTGAAGGCTAGGGTTACTCCTCTAACCATGGTTGGGTTAGATTTTCAGCAATTTATCTAATTTCTTTTGCTTGAAATTATCAAGAAGTTGGTGGAGAAAGAGAGAGGAGAGAAATGGAGGTGATAGGACTTTTCATAGTGGGTTAGTGTTAGTAGAGTTAGTATTAATTTACAAATGGAATTGGATATTTACAATGGGAGTATCCATGTAGGATACAAATAAGGAAGAAAAACTCTTAAGAGGTAAGAAAAGGTGGATTTCTTACAAGGTTGATGCTCCAAGTGTCTTGAGTAGGGCCGATTTTGACGCTTGTTGACGGTCCACTAGCTTTGACAGTACATTTTTTCTCCACTCTTGACCTTCCTTGAGAGACAAGGTAATTGAAGCTGAGTAATCAACCACCATGATGCTGTCTTTTAAGAGAAGAGGCTGAATTTTGTGGTTTTTTTGATAGATATGGGTAATTTGGAGGAGGAAAAATGAGACTAGGTGGTCAATTTTGGAATGGAGTTGTGTGTGGGAGGTATGAGTTCACCATGGTTTCTCTTATTCTTCAAGGTTGAGGAGAAGGTGAGTAGGGTGCAGAGAGGAGTGGTGAGAGAGGTGGGGATGATGAGTGGAGAAGTGTGTGTGAAAGAGGAAAATGATAAAGTGGAAGAGAGAGTGTGGCTGCATAACATGGGAAAACTGGGGTCCACTAATAAAATCATAGCTCACAGCTCGTAGCTCAAAAAAATATGAAAAAATTTGAGACAAAAGTTCAGCCCACGAGCTACAACGTTTGTTTGTATCACCTTTTCAAATTCGGAGAGCAAGTGAACTTTAAAAATTCAGCAAAAACGATCGTTTTTTTCCACTGCACAAGGTCCTTGTGGGGTCCTTCTTTGGATGATTCTTTTGAATACCTCCAAGAGTGAGCCCTCCATAGTGCATGTATACATGCCACCTACCCTTGACCTTATTTGGTAGGTCTATAATTGAAGATATTGTTGAGATCATGATATAAGTGAATAGTACAACTAAGAAAATCAAATATTGAGGGGTCTAAAAAATATGTACATGTCAAATATAAATAATATAAGTGGAAAAAATATAAAGGGGTCAAAAGAAATCTCTCTCATTATGAGGCTATCATAAAAAGATAAATAATTTTGGTGTTCTAATTTTTTAGAAAAAAAACAAAATAGATGTAAGAAGGGAAAAATCACAATAGTGAAAAAATATACACATAAATAAAACTAGTTTTTTTGGATTTTTGTTGGGGTGGAGTTACACCAAATATAAGAGAAGCTTACATGAAATTATTTCTATATGGAATAAAGAGTATGAAAAATGGTAAGAAAAATTGTGGTAATGGTGAGGCAATGTACAGAGCATAAATAACACACACCTAGGTAGAAATATTTAAATAAATACCAAAATAATTATGAAAAAATCTTTTATTTAGGCCCTATATACAAAGAAATATTTACATACGCATGGGCCATAATATACTTATATTTTTTATTTTTATTATTTTTTTGGCTCAACTAGCCCAATGACTAGCTAATTGAGGGTTTTTTATTTCAGTAAGGAGATATGGGAACAGTCCCCTAACTCACACGCACCTATATACAGTGAAAGGGTGAGGGTAACCACAGTGTTTGAGTGATTTGATAGGGTGAGATAACTCACTATGGCAATTACAAAGAGCCGAAAAACGGCTATCAGTATATTGACAAGGTTTTGCAACGTTTCAATATGGAGAAGGGAAAGGCATTGAGTGTTCCATTGCCACCATATGTGAAACTTAGCAAACAAGATTGTCCTGTGTCTGAGGAAGAACAGGCTGAAATGGATAAGATTCCATATGCGTCTGCAGTGGGTAGTTTGATGTATGCAATGATTGCTACTCACTCAGACATTGCATTTGCAGTGGGAGTAGTAAGTCGATACATGTCAAACCCAGGCAAGAAACATTGGGAGGCAATGAAAGGAATATTGAGATACCTAAAAGCTACAAAGAGTATGCGTATATGCTATGGGAGTCAAGAGCTAAGTGTAAAGGGTTTTACAGACTCAGATTATGCAGGTGACTTAGACAACCGAAGGTCTACGTCAGGGTATGTCTTTACATTGGCTGGTGGAGCAGTATCATGGCGTTCTAGATTACAAGATTGTGTTACTCAGTCTACTACAGAGGCTGAATATGTTGCAGCATCAGAGGCATGCAAAGAATCAATTTGGCTTAATCGACTAGTAACAGATTTGGGAATCAAAGAAGAGATTCCTGTGTTATATTGTGATAGTCAAAGTGCTATACAATTGGCTCGCAATCCAGTTTATCACTCAAAGACAAAGCATGTGGATGTGAAGTATCATTTCATCAGGGAAATGCTCGAGGATAAGCAATTTCAGCTTGTCAAAGTTCACACCACAGAAAATCCTGTTGATCTACTTACAAAAGGACTTCCCTCAGAGAGCTTTGCGCATTTTCGCAAGCAGTTAGGTGTAGGGTAGTACATCACTTCTCTACATCTCTTGTATATTAGCTTGTATAGTAGCTTCTCTCACACTTAAAGTACCACATTGGACTTTAAGTGGGAGGTTGTTGGGGTATAAAGCCCAATGTGGTCGCCCAGGTAAGTGGGCGGGCCGCCAAGTATGTACACATATTCTTTTGTAAAAACCTAATAAGAACTCACTATGCTCTACACATTACAGTAGAGTGAGTTCACCATATCGTCGTGCTCTTCTTCTCGCACTCTCTCTCGCGTCGCACTTCCGCTCGTACTCCTTCGGTTATACTTCATGTGCACGTGAGTGTGTAGCTAAGACATAAATGAACTTTCACATTCAAAAGTTAGCTGGCTTCAGAGAAAAGGCAAAAATTAGTAAAATAACTCGGTCTTAGAATTATTTGTTTACATGGCATATGAGAATGAAGCCTCATTCTAGTATGCTTTGCATATAGATTCATGACAGGATAATCACAAAAGCTCAAGACACCAACAACAGTAGTAGATTGGGAATTTGGCATTTGGCAGAGTAGTACATGCTCCCACCACTGTACATGTGGCTACCTATCTGCCAAAACTGCAAGCACATACATGTTAAGCAAGGGCTACATCTAGCATAAAAAACATGCAACTTTCTTGTGCAATCGGCCATGCAATTTCGGGAGCACTGAAGTAAATTATATTTGCGGTGATGAGGGATCAGATAGAGTTGGAGAAAGAGAGAAGTGAGTGAACTAGAGGTGGTCAATAGTCGAGTAGAGAAGGGTGGGTGGTTGACCTATGTGGGGGTGGGTGAAAGGGGGGGGGGGGGGGGGGGGTGAAACTCGAGGGGTTCACCTCTTAGACATGTAAGTTACCACATGAGTTTAAATGAATGGGTTTTTTTAATGCCAAAATTTATAAATTTCATTAGGATACATCAGGTGCAGCATTTGTCATGGCTGCCAACAACACAGATTTGTTCAAGATGTTTGTTGTTGAGGGCATATTGTATGGGGACAATTACCCTATGTGGGCATATATGATGCAACATGTCCTTCTGTCAAAGGGTGTTAGGAATATTGTGCAAGGCATTGATGTGCGTTCTGGATGTTGAGGATGTTGCAGGTTTGGTGGTAGGATTGTTGTTGCCAAAGTTGTTTTGCCTACGGCTGAGCAAGCTCGTTGGAATGTAAAAGATGCACAGTCTCATGCTTTGATTAAGTTGTCTGTGAAGCACACTATTACTCATCATATTCGTTCAACAAAATCTACAAAACAGGCTTGGGATATTATTGCTGGTCATTATGAAAGCCGCAAAATGAGGCTAAAGTTGCATTACTACGTAAAGAGTTGGAGTCGAAGATTATGCATGAAGAAGATGAGATGGACACTTTCCCTTGCTGGTGTCAAGGATATCAATGAGCAACTTATTTCTACACGTGGAGTCATTTCTGACAGTTCCCTTATGCAGACTCTTCTTGATGCTTTCTCAGATTCTTACCAAACTTTTGCTAGTACTTGGAGACTTATGACCCAATGAAATCCATAAGCTGTCAAGTTTGATGCATTATGTACATTGTTGTTGCAAGAGTCACTTTCCGAAAAAAAACAGGACTAGACAATGTGCAGCTTAACATGCCTTTATTGCTTCTCAAAGAAAATGTGGTAACAGCAATGTAGCCACTTCTCATGGTTATTTCTCACCCAACATACAGCCTTTACAAACATGTTTGACAGGTGCCTCTAGAGGAGCAACCATTTCATATTTTTGCAAATGTAGCAAACTAGAAAAATTCAGATGCCCAAAACGTGCATGCCAAAGTTTTGCATGTGAAAAAGCCTTAGAATTCACAACTGCATTTGCAAAATTCTACCCACACTTCTCATACAAACTGAGGTTATATAGCCCATGGCATAAAATGCCACATGCAACAATATCATCATGGAAACTGAGATCATGTACTATACATCTGTCATCCACAAATTTGACTCTAAGTCCAATTCTAGCAAGTCCAGATACATACAAAAGATTCTTCTTGATCCCAGGTACATACAATGCATCAAGAAGTGTGAAAGAACTTCTTTGCAACAATAAGCACAATCTTTCCAACTCCTTGAACCGGATAAGAGGCATTGTTTGCACAAGTGGTTGAATTTTCATGAGGGACAGACTCAATAGAGGTAAACAAATCACGATGTGAGGTAATGTGCTTTGTAGAACCACTATCAAAATACCACACACTGCGGCGAGTGGTAAATCACCAGTTCCTAATGCTTCTGCTGGCAACAATTTGTTTGACTGATGAAAAGGGAAAAGAAAATGTGTTGCCAGTATTGTAAAGGTAATGATCACTTGATCAAGTAGTGTCCAACAAAAGAGATTAAGAAGAAAGAGGTTGGATCAACTACAAGGTCCAATACAAGTGCAACTATTGTGCAGTCTTCTATGAAAGGAGATTGTGATGTTGATGTAGATGCAGAGTGGGCTTTTTGTGCTGTGTACTTATGATCCTGTTGTCCATGTTGCATGCATGCTAGTTGCTACAGATTCACATTGAGAGAAAAAATAGGTCAGTTACAAAAATGGCACAATGTATGGTCAAAAGTCAAGCTTTGCCGCATTAGTTTTGGCCTGAGGCCATCATGTGTGCCACTTACATACTTAACAGGTGTCCTATGAAAGCTTTTCATTCTATGACTCCATATCAAGCACGGCATGATAGAAAGCCTTCTATTAAGCACATGCATGTTTTTGGTTGTTTGGCATATGCTTTGGTGCCACAAACACACCGCACAAAATTGGGTGATAAGCCTTTCAAATGTATTTTTGTTGGTTATAGTGTTGAAAGCAAAGGTTATAGGTTGTGTCATTTGCAAACAAAGTGTATCTTGATCTCACGAGATGTTGTGTTTGTGGAAGATTTGTTCAGCGCTTGCTGTCATGTACTAGAGATAGTAATGTAAGCTCTCACGACATTTATGGCACTTTGTTGCCTCTTTTCAATGGTGGAAGTTCGGATGTAAATTCAAATGAGGCAAATGATGCACATGTACATGATGTACTTAATGAGAAAAGGGATGAGAATGAGCAGGCTAGAGGTATGCCAAAATGGCAGGTGCATACTTTGCATGATAGCAAATTGGATGCACCTTTGTCTAGTCATACTCGTTCAGGTTCTCGCCATGAACCTTATGCATCATATTGTTATGCTTTGGCTGTGTCAATCTTATGTGATGTTGAGGAACCTCTATCTTTTGATGAAGCACAAAATTCAAAAAAATGGATGGCTACCATGCAATGAGAATATGATGCACTTATAAAAAATGACACATGCACTTTATGTGATTTGCCTCCTGGAAAAAAGGACGTTGGTATGAAGTCGGTTTACAAGTTGAAATGCAAGTTGGATGGTGAGATTGATCTCTAAAAGGCTCGACTTGTTGAAAAGGATTATGCACAGCAAAAATGCATAGTTTTTCTCCCACTTGCTGTATGACTACTGTGTATTTTCTATGTGCATTGGCAGCACATTTTGGTTGCGACGTACAACAGTCAGACATTGTTACTGCTTTCTTGAATGGTGAAATATTTGAGGAAGTTTATATAACATAGCCTCGCGGTTTTGTCAAGAAAGGACAAGAGGATAAAGTGTGCAGATGTAAGAAATCTTTGTATGGGTTGAAGAAATCTCCTCGTGCTTTGGTATGAGAAAGATGATACTCATTTGGTCAAACAAGGGTTTTGTAACAGTCCAACAAAAAGCACATTGTATGTAAAGCGTGAGGGTTATGTACTTCTCATTGTGGTTATTAATGTGGATGATTTGTTGATCACTGGACTAAATGAGAAACATATTGCTGAATTTAAGGCTGATTTGAATGCTACTTTCAAGGTGTAAGATTTGGGGATGTTGCATCATTACATGGGTATACAATTTAAGCAGTGCAATGGTGGTATTGCCTTGTGTCGGACAAGTTACATAGAGACATTGCTATGTAAGTTTGGACTTGAGGATTACAAACCTATTGCCACTCCCATGGAAACGTGTTTGAAATTGATTCTTCATGATACTGGTGATCCTCTCAATGTCACTCTTTGTTAGGAAATAACACGTAGCTAAATAGATAATTGAGTAGATTACTTAATAGAGAGAGACAGATTTACATACACGAGATTATAGAGTAGAGAGAGAGAGAGAGCGAGTAAACACGATATACGTGGTTTGCCCAATGTGGGCTACATCCACGGGAAAGCAGCCACTCAATGGCTTTAGTACTTCAAAACAAGAAGTAGTTTACAAAGGGATTATACCCTTTTGGAGCTCCCGCCTTGCTTCACTCTCACCACCTCACACCCACCTTGTTGCATCAACTTCACACTATGTGTGTAGAAATGGCCTCCTTTTATAGGCCAAAAGAGCTGTCCTCTCTCATGAGAGGCAGCCATGTGTAGCCGCCCTTGTGTAGATAAGTCCAAATCGGACCCTCCAATCCGCCCATGTGTGGCCGCCCTTGACAAGACAAGTCCGCTTTTGAATTCGGCCACCGGCCACCGGCCACCGGCCATTGACTTCCGACCACCAGCCAACCGACAGTTGTTTTCCGACCACTTTCCGGCCGCCGTCCGGCCATAATATTCCCCTGATTTTTTGCCGTGAAAATTTTGGTTTCCAGCGAGTGATTTTCCTTCACGCACGATGGCTTCTCCTCATAATGGGGGCCTTACAAATGTGCGCTTTTACCTCAGAAATTTACAAGGGGAAATCAGGCTCCATACTTAACAATCTCCCACTTGGAGACTGATCTCCAAACCAAACGTGTGACTCCTTTCCTTTTTGGCTTCTTATCCTTGAATGCCGATTGAAGATGAGCAAAAGCTCAACTTCTCCTTGTTGACCACCTTTGTAAACAGGTCTGCAGGATTTTCACTTGTATGCACCTTTCCTAGCTTTAGCTGTCCCTCTTCCAAAAGAGTGCGTATGAAGTGATATCTAACCTCAATGTGCTTTGTCCTTGAATGAAAGGCTGAGTTCTTCGCAAGATAGATAGCGCTTTGGCTATCACTCTACAAGACACAATTGTCTTGTTTGAATCCAAGCTCTTCTAAGAATCTATGAAGCCACATAATTTCTTTGCTTGCCACCGTCATTGCTACATACTCTGCTTCTGTGATAGAAAGTGAAACCACTTTTTGCAGCTTTGAAGCCCAGCTGACTGCTGTGCCTCCAACCGTGAACACATAGCCAGTAGTGCTCCTTCGAGTATCTTTGTCACCTGCCATATCTGCATCAGCATACCCTTCTAGAAAAATATCAGTTCCTCCAAAATACAAAGCATTTGTTGTTGTCCCTTTTAGATACCTAAGTATCCACTTCACAGCTTGCCAATTCTCTTTACTTGGGTTGTCCATGAACCTACTCACAACTCCCACTGCATGTGCAATGTCTGGCCTTGTCCAGACCATAGCATACATTAGAGAACCTACCCCTGCAACATATGGAACTTTAGACATATAGGCTATCTCCTCTTGTGTCTTTGGACACATATCCTTCGTTAGTTTAGAATGACCAGCCAAAGGTGTAGAAACTGGTTTTGCATTTTGCATTGCAAAACTTTCTAGTACCTTCTTGATGTAATCTTCTTGAGATAGCTTTATTGTCTTCTTCATCCTGTCCCTTGATATTTTCATACCAAGTATCCTCTTTGCAGCAACTAAATCTTTCATTGAAAAATATTTAGACAGCTCCTCTTTTAGGTCTTTGATGTCCTGCATGTTAGCACTTGCAATCAACATGTCATCAACATACAACATTAGGATGATGAATTTCCCATCTCCCAAATTCTTCGTGTAGACACAGTGATCCGAGTTGCATCTTGTGAATCCATGATCCAACATCCATCGATCAAACTTCAAGTACCATTGTCTTGATGCTTGCTTTAAACCATACAAGCTCTTCTTTAATCTGCAAACCATTTTCTCCTTACCTTTTACTTCATACCCCTTTGGTTGAAGCATGTAGATTTCCTCCTCTAAGTCCCCGTGAGGGAATGCCGTATTTACATCCATTTGCTCGAGATTTAGATCATGAGCAGCCACCACGAGGCTTAAGACAAGCCTAATTGAGTTCATTTTTACAACAGGAGAAAATATTTCATTGAAGTCAATACCTTTCTTTTGAGAAAACCCTTTTACCACAAGCCTACACTTGTACCTTTTCTTCCCACCTTCTTCTTCCTTCAGCTTGTACACCCATTTGTTTTGAAGTGCCCGCTTACCTTTAGGCAACTCAACCAACTCCCATGTTTGGTTGCGATGTAGTGAGTCCATCTCCACTTGCATGCTCTTCGCCCATTCTTCTTTGGATTCATGTTGCATAGCTTCTTTGTATGATTCTGGCTCTCCAGAATCTGAGATCAAGAGATGGTTGAAGGAAGGAACAAACCTTTCAGGAGGTCTACTTGCTCTTGTAGATCTTCGGGGAATAGGTTGAGGCTCCTCATTTGGTTGACGTTGTTGCACATTGTCACCGTTTGCAGTCCTTGAGTCTTCACCGTCCTCAAACTCCATGTACTCATCACCTGTTTCTTTTGTTTGTTTTCTTTCCAAGTAATCTTTGTACATATTTTGTTCGTTAAAAATTACATCCCTACTCCTTAAGATTTTACCATTTTCAGGATTATCATAGGCGATACCCAAAGTCACCTTCTCCATAGCCAAAGGGAAGAAACACTTTTTGGACTTTGCATCTAGCTTTGATCTTAGGCTTCTATCTATGTGCAAGAAAGCCTCACACCCAAACACTTTGAGAAATGAATAATTCACCGGTTTACCTATCCATGCCTCTTCTGGAACTCCCCCATCCAATGTTGTTGAGGGTGACCGATTGATTAAGTACACAGACGTACTTACAGCTTCTGCCCAAAGCTCAAGCGGTAGGCATGCATGTAGCCGCATGCTTCGTGCTCGCTCCATGATTGTCCTCTTCATCCTTTCCGAAATCCCATTTTTTTTAGGTGCCCTTGGGGTTGTCCTTTGCCTCCGAATGCCATTGCTAGCACAAAATCTTTCAAAAGCTTGGCTGCAATATTCGCCTCCATTGTCGGATCTGAGGCATTTAACCTTGGTACCTGTTTCATTCTCCGCAAAGGCTTTCCACCTTTAAAATATGGAAAATACATCGGATTTATTCTTCATAACATAAACCCATGTTTTTCTAGTCGCATCGTCTATGAATGTTACATAGTACAATGAGCCACCAAGTGATGGTGTACTTGCAGGACCCCAAACATCAGAATGAACCAACTCAAGTTTTTTATTTTTTCTTTCATTTTCTGATTTTTGAAATTTTATCCTCTTTTGTTTACCATAAACACAATCTTCACAGAACTCTAAGTCCACTTCTTTCAAACCTGGTAGAAGCTTCTCTGTTTGAAGGATTTGCATTCCTTTGGCACTCATATGCCCAAGTCGGTAGTGCCACACCGCACTGTCAACTTCTGTAGTTGCTGCACAAGATGAAGGTTGCGTGCTAACAGTACACAAGTAAAGTGTACCAACTTTTTCTCCCTTGGCAACCACCAAAGATCCCTTTGAGATCTTCCACCGTTTGTTTCCGAATGCAATGTTGTGACCTTCATCGTCCAATTGTCCTGTAGAGATCAAATTTTTGCGAAGAGAAGGAACATGCCTAACATCTTTAAGCTTCCATTCATTTCCATTAGCAGTTTTGACAGAAATTGTACCTTTGCCGACAATCTCACAAGCTTCATCATCTCCCAAGTATACATACCCAAAATTACCTTTGGTGTAGTCTTGGAAATGTTGCTTGTGTGGTGTCACATGAAATGAAGCCCCGGAATCTACTATCCAGGAATTAGACACATTGTTTAATGAGAGAATTAGAGCATCTTGCTCTACTTTACCTGCCACATTGGCCTCCAATGTTGGCTTGTTGTCTTGAGACTCTGTCTCCTTCTTCTTCTTGGACTAGCAATCCTTCTTGACGTGGCCCTTCTTGCCGCAGTTCCAACATTCAAGAACTGACTTTGTGCGTGACTTGCTCTGCCTTGAGCGATCACGGCCCTTTTGGTTTTTGAACCTTTCCTTAGGCCTTCCTCTTGTTTCCACTGATAGTGCAGCACTTGATGATTCTCCTGTACTTCTCCTTCGCATTTCCTCGTTTAGGAGAACACCCACAACATCATCAAACTTAAGAGTATTTGTACCAGAGATAGAATTACTTACAGCCATCACAAGGTTGTCCCAACTATCCGGTAGAGATGATAGTATAAGGAGAGCTCGCACTTCATCATCAAAATTTATTTTCACTGATCGAAGTTGACTTATGTTTGTGTTAAAGTCATTTAGGTGTTCTACAACTGAACCATTCTTTGCCATCTTTAGATTGAACAAGCACTTCATAAGAAATACCTTATTGGATGCCGATGGTTTCTCGTAGAAGTCGTCAAGTGACTTCATCAAGTCCTCCGTGGTCTTCATTTCCGAAACATTGAAGGCCACCGTTGACGCCAAGCTTAACCGGATTGTTCCCAGGGCCTTTCGATCAAGGACAATCCATGCTTCATTTGTCATCGTTGCAGGCTTCTTTGCAAGACCTCCTAGTGGCAAATAGAGGTCCTTCTGGTAGAGATAGTCTTCAATCTGCATCTTCCAATGTTGGTAGTTTTTGCCGTTGAACTTCTCAATCTTGAGATTCCCTTCCTCCGCCATAACTCCCACTCAATTCAAGGAATCCTTTCCTTGAGATAATTTAGCTACGAGCAAACCTTGCTCTGATACCATTTGTTAGGAAATAAGACGTAGCTAAATAGATAATTGAGTAGATTACTTAATGGAGAGAGAAAGATTTACATACACGAGATTATAGAGTAGAGAGAGAGAGAGAGAGCGAGTACACACGGTATACGTGGTTCACCCAATGTGGGCTACGTCCACGGGAAAGCAGCCACTCAATGGCTTTAGTACTTCAAAACAAGAAGTAGTTTACAAAGGGATTATACCCTTTTGGAGCTCCCGCCTTGCTTCACTCTCACCACCTCACACCCACCTTGTTGCATCAACTTCACACTATAAAATGTGTGTAGAAATGGCCTCCTTTTATAGGCCAAAAGAGCTGCCCTCTCTCATGAGAGGCAGCCATGTGTAGCCGCCCTTGTGTAGATAAGTCCAAATTGGACCCTCCAATCCGCCCATGTGTGGCCGCCCTTGAGAAGACAAGTCCAATTTTGAATTCGGTCACCGGCCACCGGCCATTGACTTCTGACCACCGGCCAACCGACAGTTGTTTTCTTACCACTTTCCAGCCGCCGTCCGGCCATAATATTCCGGTGAAAAGGAATATTCTGGCGAGGGGAAAAAAAGTCTCGGGGGCTTCCGCCCCCGAGGCCCCTAAAGTTGCCCCTGATTTTTGGCCGTGAAAATTTTGGTTTCCGGCGAGTGATTTTCCTTCACACATGATGGCTTCTCCTCATAATGGGGGCCTTATAAATATGCGCTTTTACCACAGAAAATTACAAGGGGAAATTAGGCTCCATACTTAACACTCTTTACCAAACTGATGTTGGCTGCCTTATTTATGTATGCAACACTAGGCGAGATATTCAGTTTGCAGTCTCTCAAATCAGCAAATTTATGCATAGCTCAAGGTCTATGCATTGTTAGGCTGTCAAGAGGAGTTTTTTCTACTTGAGTGCCACTTTACATCTTGACTTGTTTTATCCCAAGGGGAGATCATTGCCGCCAGATTTATATGCTTTTTCAGACTCGGATTGAGCTGGTTGTTTTGACATGCGAGTGTCCACGAGTGGTTTTTATTTCATGCTCGACAGTTCATGCATATCATAATTGAGCAAGAAGTAACCTACTGTGGCCACTTCCAGTTATTGTGAGGCTCAGTAAACAGAGCATTCTTCACAGCTACGATTGAGTATGTATGGCTCAGATGCCTTATGGTTGATTTGGGTGTTGGACAGGACACTGCCAACACTATCTACACTAATAGTTAGAGCGCATTGGCAATTGCAAGGAACCCAATTTTTCATGCTCGCACAAAGCACATTGAGGTGCATTACCACTATGTCAGGGAGAGGCTCTTGGTAGGAGAGATTGGGCATGGCACTTCCCTATACTCTATGTGCCAGCTCTAGTTCACAACATCACTTCCAGGGGGGATGTTTTACCATATACATGTGTTAGTGATGTGTGTGAACACACTTAAGACCACAGGGGTATTTTTTCCCCCATTAGGAGGTTTTTTCCCTCATGCATTGTAAATACGCCCATCACTCTAGGGCTATCTTATCTTTCCATTTCACACTAAGTAATACACTCTCTGTTGTGTGCCTTGAGATTCCTTCGTATCCTCCAAGCTATGTATGTTTCCTTGCAACCATAATTCCAAAAATAACCATATTACTAGTGTTCAGAATTATCCTAATTTTGAGTTGGAACAGGGTGGCTACCTTCTCTTTTTACTGATAAGTTAAGTGCTAAGTTTATGTAGGTGAGGTGGCACTATCTCTCTATAGATTCTCTTGCAAAACTTCATGTTTAGCACTGGTTTTTTTCTTGGACCTACCAAACATGAAACAGTTGTTGATAGAGCATTGAAATTCACCCTTCTACTTTATTGTGTCTATATTGAAGAGCGTCGGTAACCAATCCCCTCCATAGAAACGCAAGCACTTATTCTTGTGTTGTACCTATTGTACTTAACCCTAATACTTCTCATTATCATCTTCACTTTGTATTAAACAAGCCTCATATACAAGTAGTACTATTTTCACTATAATGATCCACATGTCATTCCTACCTTCAAAAGATATGTTTGCAGATGTCTTTAACCCTTTGCTTTTTTTATTGTGTTGTATACATTCATAAGCAAGACAAGCCCTCCATGTGCCATCAAATTCAATATTGGCTCTCTTATATAGCTATATCATTCTAGAGGCCGTGACAATCCTATCTTTTTAATTATTTTTGGATATGAATTAATAAGGCGGCATATTGTTTTACTTCATAACCAATTATTAGCACAAAATTGACACTTTTAGACTTGTTAACTATACTTTGGTGCGAGTTTGATAGTTACGGCTCTCTCTAGCTTGTACAAGAATTTTATTTGACAAAGCTTGAGATCCAAGTTGTGATTCTTTCAAATATAGCTCTCTCCATGCACACATAGCTACTCACGTGAGCTAAGGTACTTTGGCATAGTGGACAACAATTTGTAAGTACTTTGCTACTCAAACATACTTTAATTTGGTACCAAACATGTAATAAATATTTTGTTTAAATTTTTTTATGCCTTGCTTAGTCTAGTGGTCACATTGCAACACCTAAGTATCCATGAAGGGGGAACATTACACGGCCTTGTATAGGTATAATTACTTTTAGATGAACTTGCATGCGGTACAATGATTTGTGATCTAAGAGGACTCCATGGAGGGGCCACATTACAAGATTTGCCAATTTAGGCAATTTGTATATACTCATCCTAGTGTAGATTCGCCAATTTAGGAAACACCAATTAACCGTGCAGATTCGCCAATTTAGGCAGCACACTAAACAAATAGCAAAATCACTACTATAAACAACCTCAATGCAGATTTGTTGATTTAGGGAGCACAAATGTAGATTTTCCAATTTAGACAGTGCGTCTGATTGGTGTTGATTCACCAATTGAGGCAACATCAATCACAGAATCATGCTGCAATGGCTAGCCACCATTGCTCCTAGTATGATTTTGTTACCCATGTATATGGAATTTTTGACTTGGATTTGGATTTTGTTTATGATGATTGGTTGTCAACAGTGTTTATGGAATTGGACTTAAAAATTTTGGAAATTGATTATTGAAAGATGAATGTGACCAATGATATCCTGATACATCACGATATGACATACACTGCTTATTCTTGTGGTATGGGACACTAGAACATGCAGTATGTGGATGATGATATCATAAGCAAATGTGTTTGTTTAGGTTTACAAATTTTTCTACATCATATTTTTTACACATAATTTTAACCCTTGTTTTTGACAAGTATGGTTTACAGATTTTTAACTTGGCAGTTGCGGATAGTTACTTTTTCAATGGAGAGGTATACAATGGAAATGGAAATATCTTTATTTATTACAATGGATTATGCAAAGGGATAGAATAATTATTCTATGGTCACTGTACATCTGGGCAGACAGTTCATAATCATTTTGAGCATTCAAGAAATTTATAGATAAATTAGTGCAAGAGAAAAATGCTCACTCTTGCACGAGAGGAGATTGCACACAGTGCTATGTGTCACTCTTCTTTTCTCGTTCCTCCTCTCTCACCGTGCTTTTGTAGCACTCCACTCTAGGAGGTGCGCTTGCATGTGCTCTCTTACTCTCTTTCTTTCCCTAGTATCTCTCTCAAATCATGCATTGTTCTTGATTATGCATATATATGGTTCATCGAGCATTGAATCTATTGTTTTTTCATTTGTAGCATGGTATTTTTTATGTTTCGTAGGCCCTTTGCGCTCCCAGGTGTAGCAGACTTTCCCTACAAATCTTGAACTCAAAACTTTGCATGCATGTGTGTGTGTGTGTGGGGGGGGGGGGGGGGGGGGGGGGGGGGGGGGGGGGGGGGGGGGGAGAATTTTTAGTGTCATAAGAACAATCCAAACTGATTTTCAAAGTTTTACTCGACAAGTCTTAATCTCAAGGTAGAGAGAGAGAGAGAGAGAGAGAGAGAGAGAGAGAGAGAGAGAGAGAGAGAGAGAGATGGAGAGAGAATTGTCATCTTCGTGGAGTGATTACAAGGACTAAATTCCACCATCCTTAGTTGTGTGTGTGTGCACACATACACACAAACCTACTAACATGTGTGTGTATGTGTGTGCATGTGTGTATGTGTGACCCAATGGCTATTCTCTTCTTGGTGTGTGTGTGTGTGTGTGTGTGTGTGTGACCCAATGGCTATGCTTTTCTTGGTCGCACCGACGAGTGGGTCACACACTAATACATCTTTTTTTTTCCATAGTCACAATTGTGAGTTGAGAGAATTTATATTAGTTTGAAAAGAATACAATCGCCCTCAAGCACTATATGTGCCTTGAGGGCACAATTGTGAGTTGAGAGAATTTATATTAGCTCAAAAAGCATACAATCGCCCTCAAGCACTACATGGACCTTGAGGGGGCTAGGGTTCCAATAGAGGCTTGTACATAAACAAAGAGGATACCAAAGCAGAGGTGTTAAACCTACCCTCTTGAGTGTTCTAATGCATGAATCCATTCTTCATCCTTTTCAGGTGGCCCTCTTCCTACTCCTACACCTTGGATGAGCTTAGTGCTTAGACACACAATATCATCAAAATGAGCTACATCCAATTTGGCCTCAAATACCCGACCTAGTTCAGGAAGAAGAATCTAATGATTTGGGTGCCTACCAAAACGGCTTGGATTTGGAATCCACGCCCTCCCAAGATCAAGTCTTTAGTAAATAAAATGATCTTCCAAGTCTTTTGTACCCATTTGCAAACCTTAGTAGCCAGCTCCCGTGAAGTAGGGCACTTGCAAAACAGATGAAGGAGGTCTTTAGAGGCAGAGCAAGTGTCAGTGCCGACCCCTCTAGTGCGCACCTTAATCCTAGTAGGCAAGGCTCCCCAAATCACCTTCCAGATGAATACCTTCATGTATTTAGGCCATTTAATCTCCCAAATGGCATTAACACTCTTTTGCCAACATTCTTCCGACCAATTTTTCTTCCAGATTCTAGTGAGTGGGGCAAACCAATCCGCTTTGTATACTAGCACATTATAGGTACTCTAGGTTTTGGGAGCAAGAACACTCTGTCTTTCGGCCAATGCCAGGCTCTCCAACCTATTTCTAATCCGCAGACAGGTGGAGGTGAGGATGACAGCACTTCCAAGAGCCTACTGATCAGAAGCCTTTCGTATATACCCAAATTATCAATCTTGATTTCTCAATACTGCACATCAAGCCGAAAGTAGAAGCATAAAGTTGGAAATTCTTGAGGGCTCTTCTTAGCATTTTTTACTAATCTTTTAGGAAAAGAAAAGAGTCATCTGCAAACAGCTTTGCAGCAGTTGTATTCCTCTACGAAGTGGAAGACCTTGAATTTCCCCTTTCATTGCACTAGCCTCACGAGAGGTTACCAGAGGGTGAGAGCCAATTGCAAAGAGCAACGAGGCAAGGGGGCAGCCTTGCTTGATCAAACGCTTGACTTCAAAACCTCCCACTATCTTGTTGTTGAAGAGAATCTCAGAGTGACTTCCTTCCCCGAGCATGCGAGCTATCGCACACATTTTGGGTCCAAAGCCCAAAGCCTTCATGGCAGCTTCAATGTAAGACCATGAGATTCTATTGTAAGCCTTATCTAAGTCAAGCTGAAGGAGTATACATTCTTGCTTGGTGAAAGAAGCGTACTCAATGCCAACCATGGTAGCCAAGATGTTGTCATATATTGACCGTCCTTTGATAAATCCATGTTGGTGGGTGGCGATGACTATGTTCAAGGCGGGAGCCAGTCTTAAAGCAATCACCTTAGCAATGATCTTGTAAGAAATTGTCATCATGGAGAAAGGCCGGCTACTGCTTTAGCAACGAGCAACAAACCGATTAGGCTTGATCATCTTTAGAAGACATTATTGTGAAATAAGCACATAAAAGTTGCAACAGCATCAGGGAGTCCAAAAGCAAGTAGGTTGTGACGATTTTTTGAAATCAATTTTTTTAACAGGAATCTCATGAGATTTTCCTTGAGTTTTATTGAAAAAAAACAAGTAAAGAGGTGAATGTCAAGGGGCCGAGTGATTTGTCAAGGCAGCTAGGGCGCAAGGAAAGCAATAGCTAGATAGCAGGTAGAAAAGGGCAAGGGGAGGGATAGCACCTTGAGATCTAATGTGGAGCACTAACAGTCTGACTTTTTTATTTGTATGTTATCGCCTTCATAGCAATGAGTCGGACGGGCTGAAGTATTTTAGCTCGAATGCCACTTTGTGACCTCAATGTTGCAAATTCAATTCATGCCCCTCGTGGAGAATGGGACAGACATTTTAAATTCACGTGCACTATCCTACTTTCCCTTGGCAACCCACGATATGCCATTTTAATCACCCTATTTCTTTTTTTTTTCTTTTTTTCTTTGCCATACTCACAATTGTGAGTGGAGAAATTTTACGTTAACCCGGCACAGCAGAAAGAGATTATGGGCCGGCAACGATTTCGTAAGGGGCTAGCACACATCCTTAACCAAAACCAAAACAGAGGTGCTACAAGGAGCCTTTCAAGTGATCAAGGCATCTTAGTGCACAAAGCCATTCCTTATCATTACTCGTTGACCCTCTTAATTTTAGTTCCCACCCCGTGAATAAGCTCAAAGATCAGACGCACAATATCATCATATTGAGCCACGACACGTTTGGCCTCAAAAACTCGAAGGTTCCTAGACTTCCAAACCTGATGAAGGTAGCAAAACCTGGTGATTTGGGTGCACCCCAACTCCACCTGGCTCTAGAAGCAATGCCCTCCCAGGATCGGGTCATCTGTAAAGAAAACAACCTTCCATGTTTTTCGTACCCATTTACAAACTTTAGCGGCCAGACCTCACGAGCTAGGACACTTGTGCTAAACAGATAGAGGGGGTCCTCCGAAGTCGAACTGCAACCAAAGTAGATGTCAGTGTCTATCCCTCTAGTCCAAACCTTGACCCCAGTCAACATGGCTCCTCACAGCACCTTCTAGATTTTAAAAAATCATGTAATTAGGCCATGTGACCTCCCATATGGCACTCACACTTCTTTGCCAATGCTCTTCCGACCAATTTTTCTTCCATATTTTGGTTACTGGGGCAAACCAGCCCACTTTGTATATCAGCTCACTATAGGTATCTAGTGTCTTAAGGAGTGAGAACACTCTGTCTTTTGGCCAATGTCAGGCTTTCCAGTCTAACTCAGACCCATAGAGGGGTGATGGAGATGAGGATAGCACTTCCAAGAGTTTACTGACCACAAGTTTTTCATACAATCCCAAATTATGTTGAGACTAAAAGCTCAACATCCTTCTAGCAGAGGTTTCTGTCATCCCAAATGTGATATAGTTTAGAGATCCATTTATTGCTTACCTGGCGAGCAACCTCCCTCCAAAAAGGGTTCAAGGAACCCCTTCCAAGTTTGGAAAGCTAGGGGGATCACTGGAGGGAGGATCCCCTAAGGTATCTGAACTTCTCCCCCCATTCCAAGATAGAAGCCGCTTTGTTACATTTTCGTACAAGCTCCCCAGTGCAGCCTCCAAGCTTCAAAATTGTCCAAGGAGGTGTCAAAATCTTATCGTGCATTGTGACCTCCTTCCATGTTCTCTTTTTAGAGGCCAGTATTGCATTGTTGATCATATCACACACCATGATGGCCCATTCTTGCTTTTGATACGTCAACCAGACAACTAGCTGAGCACATAATGCTTATGCATGCAGTATTGGGTCAATGATCCCAATGCCGCTGCCAAGGAGGGCTGAAAGCGTTTCACCTCTATAACATAGCCTACTTGCATCTTGGAATGGACACTCACACACACAAATTGTGGAGGAAACTCACCCAAATAGGTCGTTATTCACTCAAATCAAGAGGCAACTCGTGGGTATCACAAGCTCCTGCCAACCCAACAAGATGCGTGTAGAGAGTCGGTGTTGACGATGAGGCTCGGGATCATAGCAGACACCAACCAATCCAATGTGAAGATCCTCCAAAGATGATCCAAAGTTTAGCCAACAAACACACATACTCATATCCTCTCACACTCAACTCGATTGCGAAATCTCTCTCACTCTTCCTTACACACTTAGCCCCAATGGCATACACACACCCGCAGACTATATAGAAAATGCCTCTATCTTCTTCACCAAAACACCATGACCATGGATAAAAGCTCAATCACAGAGCAACCAAGATGATCCCTAAACATCAAATTGATAAGAGAAAGGTGTGATTCACTCTTCAAAGGTGGGGAAGAAGAGAAACAACGCAGCAAACTGGTGTGGGCTACACCTCTGGGCTCCCTCTCAATGAATTCTCTGTTTTTTCACTTCAGCAAGCAGCCTCCCCTTTTGTTTTCCATGGCATGTGAGCTTATGTGTCAAAAATTGGCCAATATGGACCAAATTTGACCAGTTTTTTATCATTTTTGAGCCATTTTTTACCTATTTTTGAGAGTCGGTGATGATGAGGCTTGGGATCACAGCAGACACCAACCAAGCCGATGTGAAGGTCCCCAAAGATGATCAAAAGTTCAGCCAACAAACACACATACTCATATCCTCTCACATTCAACTCGAGCTAACACAGATCACATTTTTGCGCATGAGAGAGCATTCTCTATACTTCCACTTGTTTTATTGAGACTCAAAAGCATATTTTACATCATGTACAAGGAATTCTAAAAAACCATGATGCCACAAACAAGGTTCCAATCCCTCTAGGGGATATGTATATAATGGTGACCTTGATTGAGGACGCTTGAGTATGTACATGGCATATATATATGCGACTTCTTCCAACAAGCTGGCAAGCATCCATAAAATCTTTAGGTGTTTTCTTAGTCGCATAAAAAAACTTATCACCGCCTTGATTCTTAGGTCTTGCTATCCACTCCCATTTCCCCCACTGGCAAGGGATGTGGTTTTAATGTTTCTCTTCCGCAAGAACCGTTTGACAGGCTGCAAAAATTCTTTCCAATTGAATTTGCTCACTTTAAGCAGCGCGGAGACACGAACGATATGTAAGGGATCAACAATGCATTGATCATTGTATGGAAAGGGACGAGCACATAATCCCATCTTCTCATTTTGCTATTTCCCTAGCTCAAGAACTAGTCAAATCTTTGCTTATCCAATATGCCTACCCCTAAAGGGGCGCCTTAATCACCCTATTTCTAAGGTTTCAAGCAAATATCTCAATCTTGCTCTTTGCATTCCCAAAGGTTTGGTATTTTCTTACCTGTAATTTTGATGCTTTGCATTTGTTGGAATCTTTTGAGATTCCATTTTGCAAAAACATTGGCTTCCATTGAATGGAGAATCCATTGAAAATATTTGCCCCATTCTCCATAGGAGCACAAATCAAACTAGCAACATTGAGGTTAGAAATTGGTGTTCGAGCTAAACCACTCCACTCCGTCTCCTTGCTATTATGGTGATGACGTACATAAAAAGACACTCCACTCCGTCTCCTTGCTATTATGGCGATGACATACATAAAAAAACAAAAGGATAAGCTATCAGTGCACCACGTTGGGTCACGAGATGCTCTCCCTCCTACCTTGCTCGGTGCTTGCATCGTGTGCCACCTCCCCTTGCCCTTTTCGCCAACTATCTACCTGCTCACCAGTTGTTGCTTTCCTCGCACACGAGCTGACCTGACATTCCATGCCACCCATTGACATTCACCTCTTTACTTCTTGTTTTCCACTAAAACTCAAGATGAATCTCATGAGATTCCCCTTTCCCCTTTAAAAATTCCATTCCATATTGTCACAACCTATTTGTTCTAGTGGCTTCAAAAAAATTAAAAAGTATTCCCGATTCAAAGATTCCCTTCGTAACAACAAAAACAATGTGCTAGTTTATAGCACGTAGCAAAAGGCAATGACGAAGCACGTAGATTTGCAACAGTATCAACTGGATGTGAGGAGGACGGATACAACTTTGAGAGAGAGAGCAAGGATACTTTAAAAAGAAAGGAAACATAAAAGAGAAGAGAAACATAAATATACAATGTGAAGTCAATTACCTCTTTGTATGGACACAAAAGGTCTTTTTACTTCCCACCTTCATCTGACTTTTCATTTCCTAAACTCACCCTTTACTTGTGCATTTAATATGTTTTTAAAGACTTTTTATTTTTTTTGAAATTGGGGAGACCTAATTGTTCTTTAGTGTATGCTTGTTTAACCCCCTACAATCACTACATAGTTAGTAACTTACATCTTTTGTTTCCTGAAACACGGTGGTAGGCTACCCTTTAGAGACCCACTAGTTTTGATGAATCCCTTCTGAAAGAGGTTAGCAAGTTCCAACTTGAGTTCTTTCAACCCATAAGTGATGAATCTATATGTGCTTTTGAGTAAGGTTCCATCCCCAATGAAAGATCTATCGCATGGTCTACTGCTCTGGATAGAGCATCATTGCTAATTAGCATTGGTAACTAGGAGAATATGCATAATACTGTTTTATGCCAACCAATGTCATTGCCTGCAAACATGCGATAAAGAATTTTGTATGGACAACCTAAGATGTGCATCTGGATTCTGACTTGTCTTGGCTATGGTCACAAAGAACAGACTTGCAGTCCGCAAGATAAAACGCCACTATCCGGATTCCGGCCTATATGAAAGCCATCTTAGGTAGCTCTACCATCAACTCATATTCAACAAAACTTGCTACTCAACTTTTTGACGATGCTCTAGAAAAAGTTGACATTGTTTAAGAATGGTTATCATGTTGCATGTCCCCTTACTTTAAAGAAAAGGGGTTGGGGGCCATTGGTGCCTAATTGATGTTAAAATTCATCTATAAGTGCTCCAATACGAATAAAATATGTGAGGGGCCAGGAATTCTTCAAATGGGCCAAAAATTCTCCAATACAGTGATGCATATGTATACATCAAGTGTTCCACTTTGTGATGCATGTGGAAACAAAGAGAGAAAGAGAGAGCCTACTCCCTCATTGATGTGCTCCCCTTGGATGATGTTAGCTTGCATATCGTAGTTTTGTTTGCATGTGTGTGTGTGCACGCGTGCATGCATGCACGAATGCACATGTGTGTGTGTGTGTGTGTGTGTGTGTGTGTGTGCGCGCGCGCGCGTGCGCATATAACAAAGAGAGAAAGAGAGAGCCTACTCCCTCATTGATGTGCTCCCCTTGGATGATGTTAGCTTGCATATCGTAGTTTTGTTTGCATGTGTGTGTGCACGCGTGCATGCATGCACGAATGCACATGTGTGTGTGTGTGTGTGTGTGTGTGTGTGTGTGTGTGTGTGTGTGTGTGTGTATGAGCGTGCACGCTCACGTGTGTGCGTGTGCACGTTTTGCGGCGCAAGGGGGAGCATTTCAAAATGGCGCGTGGTGGTTTATCGTGGATCTATGGTTGGGTATCATAAAATGAGTTCACTAGGGTCGGGTAGTTCACCTCTAGTTCACCCCTAGGTCACCAACTTCATCCGATGGCCAAGATCGTCGCCGCTCCAAGATGCCCCAATGGTAGTAAGGGTTAGCTGCTACCATGACGTTGGTTTTAGAAAGGTGTGCCCTGTGTTGTCATCTCTCTTTCTTTGCCTAATGGACTCTCTCTCTCTCTCCCCCCCCCCCCCCCCCCCCCCCCCCCCCCCCTCTCTCTCTCTCTCTCTCTCTCTCTCTCTCTCTTACATACATACATCCATACCCACTCATAAATCTTCTCACATGATGTAACCATTAGTTGATTGTTGATTTTGCTACGGAATCGTTTTTATGCTCTCTCTCTCTCTCTCTCTCTCTCTCTCTCTCTCTCACACACACACACACACACATGGCTGCATTTAAAATAACCAGCAGCTTCTTCATGTTGTTGGGCAAACAAAAAAAACAATCACAATGGAGGCTTTGGACTCCCTGAGTATAGAGGCAGTCATGGTGTTGATACTGACGGTGCTTCTCATGTTCATCGTTATGTCCCCGGCGACGTGGTCTTCTTCATCGTCGCAATCCGCCGCACAGGCATCAGCGGGGGAGGGGGAGCTGCAGTATGAGCATCCGTCCTCCTGCATTTCGACCGGCCTTGACTACGTCTTCTCCCCTTCGCCCCCCTGCACGCCCTTCTCTTCTCTCTTTGATGATGAACCCAGTCCTTGTGAGAGTGCTACCCCTCGAGCAGAGCCAGAGCCCGCACCTGCGAATGAGTCTACACCTGGCTCCGGCGCAGCACCGCTTGCATTGGCTCTTTGATCTTCTTTACATCAGGTCGGTACCCATCTCTACTCTGTTGCTTCAATTTCTCCTGTACAGAATTCGAGTATCGAGCAGTGGTAAGTGTCGATTGTCTTCCCCAGAGAGATCATTTACACCAGAATTCAAATCGTTCTTGTTGAGAATTGCCCTCCACATACATGTTGCCTTGTATACCTGTACACCCTTTTCTGCGCAGGATCACCATAGCCACACTCATGAGTTTTTTTTCATTTGCACAATCACTTAATCTGTGTCAAATGACAATAGCAGCGCTTCTGTGCTCACTGGCAATAAAGTGAAACGCACTTTAGCTTGTGTAGGTGGGTTCCGTAACAACGATTGTCATCGTGTGCTACATTTGTCGCATTTGATCAGGTACTTAAAGACGTGGCAGTAAGCAAAGACATGTATATCATTTCATATCCAGGATTCATATTTCATTTCTTTGTGATACCTCACATACAGCCTCCATTTAGGTCATCTGCTGTGCTAAGGATAAGTTAGTCATCATCTCTTGCCTTATAGCATTCAAGGCATGCCTGACGCGATGTCGTAGTTCTTGCTACGGCTGATCGAACCATCTGACCTGTGTTATGTAAAATCTCTTGTGTGAATTTGTGAAGAAAAGGCGTATGAATCTCTTCCTTTGTTTGCCTGTTTTCAGCTTGTGCATCTCTTCTTCTATTTTTCCCACTTCAAAACATGTGGACTGTCACGAGGGCTTTTGGACAAATTCCAACAATACCCATTTTCCTACATGAGAAAATGTCAGAATCTTTTTTGGCTTCCGATCCACTAAGCCACAGCTTTTCTGATGCTGGTTCTTTTGGAAGCATCCCCGCCCCTTCAGCAGAACGAGATAAAGCTTGCCATAGGTATTCTGGCCTCTCACCAGGCCCTCAAGCACCCTCTTGCGCTAGGCCGTCTTTTTTTTCTTGCATTTTGACTGTTGGGTATGGTATTCGTTACAACAGGCTTGAGTCGGTGGCGAATTTGAACTTCAAATCGGGTAGCTTCATAGGTTAATTGGCTTCTCCACAAAGGTTACTAGTTTGAATACCTGTGGTGGTACTGATTAGTTATAATCTTACTGAGTAATTATAGTCTTGCTATGTATGCAAAAAGAAAGATCGTCGTTTCCGAGACTATGAGTGCAAATAGTAGCATTGATTTTTCTTTCAAGCTCGGGGGTCTGTGGGGGGCATTTTCCCCCAAAGAAAAAACAAGAACCGGATGTTTTTTATTTTAGGATAAAATGGTGATGAGATGCAGTCTGGAAAATTTTTTTCTCAACATACACAATCCCTAATGTGAGCTATATTTTACTATTTTACATCAATTTTCTGAAAATGTAGGTGGGATTTCTCCCTTCCTTTTGCTCTCAACAGACAATTTTGACTTATGGTTTGTCCTTTTGCAGGTAAAATGTGAAGCCTCATTATGCTAATTACTCACAAATGTGGTGATGCAGGTATTTTCCGACATGCACAGTTCGGTAGTGGCTTTCATTTTTAAGAAGAGGTAACTATTGAAGGAGAGGTACTGGTCTATGAAGCATGCCCAACAAACGAAATGTTGCAGAGTTAATTGGCAACTCAGATGTCAATTATGGTCCCCTCCAACCGTTTTAATATAGAGCATATGGTCTTGCTTTGCTGTGTATCATATAGATGGACATTTCAGAGGTTGACGAGGGATGACATAATGTAAAGACATCCTTCCTTCCTTCCTAGATAATTAAAGATAGAAATAATTGGATCCCATTATCATCATCTGATATGCCCATCAAGGTGGAAAAATACGTACTGTATGGTACCGAATCAATACGTAAGGTACTTACTCCTGAATTGATAAAAATTTTAGGTATATCTCAGTACATTCCATTTTCTTTTTGAACAACTATATAAATAAAGTATGTCTACGTTTTCGTACCAAAATTACCCATTGCATTGGATGTCATCCCATGTTTCGCACTTTTAAACACCCTCTTCCCACATAAAAGGCATCAAAACCCTTGCCCCACCCTTTATGGTGTGTTGCCTCTCAAATTTTTATTAACAGCTGACCACGGCATGATCCATACATTATGTATTGATATGTATTGTACCGGTCTATGTAGTGTGTGGACCAATATGTATGTATGGATGCAACCTTGATGTCCATATTCTCCCAAAAATATTTTGTTATTACGAAAACGTGTTAAGCCAAAATACAGTCTTTGATGTCATCTTAGATGAGCATAGCTGTTGTCATGTCAACTTGGTTTTGATTGCTCTTTAGATATTTTATATGCACTTATATCTGGCTCCTAATTGCTTTGAGCTATAAAATATTGTGTTCGGTGTAGATCACAAGAAGTTTTGGACAAATTCTCACAATATTTCCCACATTGTGACTTACCTCAACATCATGAGCTTCTGTGAGGGAGGCGCCGCATACCTAGCTAGGTATGCGGTGCCTCTCGAGCAGAAGCTCATGATGTTATGCATTGTATGAAAAACAATGAGAAAGACTCCGTTTTCCTACATGAGAAAATTTATAAATCTTCTTGTGGATGCCCTTGCACTATCATATTACCTCTGAGGAAAACAATAAAAGCTATCTAATCTACTCTAATCTCAAAGGAGTGAATAGACCGCAAACATATTGTTAGGGTGGGGTCTTAAGCTTTCATATTCCTAGTTGATAATGCAAATCCTCCCCTTACATTTATGCTATACACAATAGAAGATTGAAATTTTGAAAGCAAGTTGCGACCACATGCCCTTTAATCTCAAATTCAATCAATGTGTAGCCTTCACATGCAATCCCAACTTACTACCATCACATTGCTAATCATCCTTTAGGACTTTGGACAAGGCAAAGCTTGCTAGCCCATGTTTTTGGCCCAAGATCACACAGCCTAGAGGGCATCTTTCACATGCTCATGGACTTCCCAACTAAGGCAGGGCCCTTCCCTCAAAAGTTGCTTTCCTTCATGGACTAGCTTCTTGCGTAAAGAATTTATGAAATTCTTTTCAAACCTCCAGCAAATTACATAAGGTTGGCCTATGTCTGCACATACACCAAACCAATATTTTTCCTTGTTGGAGGGATCTCTCCCTAGCATGATGACAGCGCGCATTGATTTTCTTCATGTGAGCATGCGACAGTAGGTTCCTTGCACCTACCAACATGCTCTGAGTTTTGGCTAGAACAGTGCTTGTAGGCTGGTGTTCAGGGTACATGACCCAAATGCACTCAATCACGGCTCAAAAGTTGTCATACAACACATAGTTGTTTATTGCTCAACTATGACATAGCATTAAGCAATAACCACCCATGGACACACAAGTATCATCTAGCCAGCCTACTTTGGGTGTGGACAAGCATGTAAATCTAATGTGAAGCAAAAACCACCCGCGGACACACAAGTATCATATAGGCAATCTACTCTAGGTGTGGAAAACAATGATTACTCCTCGGGATAGAACAACCCTATATGTAGAGTGCCACTCAAGTAGTCAAAGATTAGTTTAATGGCCTATTGGGTTGTGCACACGTTTGCACACTTGTAGATTGCACTAAATGCTAACCTCGCAATACATTCATAAGTAAAGCAACCAACTTGGTTGTTGAGAATGACAGCAAAGTGATCTCAAGTATGATAAAAACTCAATGCTAAGCCTAGCATCATGCAATCCTATAGAATAGCAATAGGTTTGCAATGTTTAAAGGTGACTATATGCAACAAGGCCTTAATGTGCTTAGCATTTTCTATTTGACACAAAACAATATCTCGATGGCATTGTCCAAATTTGACACACAATTCCCAATTAAAATTGCTAGAGCTCCATATCGGACATCTCAAATCATGCATTTAAATTAGCTTTGAATTCAGTCATGTGTATCCAATTTGGATCAATGAACAAAATGGCATAAAGAACTAAGATCAGAAGTAAGGGCTTCGACTTCTAGTTGTTGAAGTAGCTCCTTATCCAAGGCATCAACTTGTGCTACCAATGCAAGCGAAAGAGTTTCTTTGACTTCCAAACTTACTTCCTCCAAGGAGGCAAGCAGGGCAAAAGAATAAGCCTTCTTTCTTTTATTGGAGAAGTTAAGCTAGCGGGAGGCGATCTCATAGCAAGAGCTTGGTGGACCTTCGAAGCTTGAGTGCCAAAAGCAACCTTGTGAACTTTCAGAAGACTTGTTTTTTGTTCCGAGAAAGGCTTGAGAGGAGGAAGGATCTTTTTCTCCTTTCTTACTCAAGCAGTCTTTGACGAGATGGCCTTGCAACCCACAATGGAAGCAAGCTTCGGACTTATGCTTGTACCAAATTGATTGTGAGAAGTTGACACCATCATCCCTTTGAATGAGAATATGCTTTTGTAAGTCTTTCAAGAGTTCCAAGTCCATTACAACTTGAGGATGCCATCTAGGATCGAGCACTTGTTGAGGTCTGACACCCAAGACATTGCCTAAGGGACTAACAATGTTCTTGATAAATGGTTGAAATTGTAGAGGCTAGTTGGGCGGCCCCACCCATACTTGAAAAAGAGAGGGTTTGATGTTACAAGGAGAAATATGGAGCATCTTACTAGGTAGATTGAGTAGCAGAACATCCATTGACCTTCCCCAAGGGGCTTCATAGTCATTATAAAAGTTGTTGGGTAAAGTGTGTGTGGTGCACACGCTTCATAGTCATTAGAAAAGTCGTTATGTGAAGCGTGTGTGGTGCACACTCCATGCCTTTGGGATCCCAATGGACTACGAGGCCTAGAGTGGAGGGCAAAGGCCAAGAAAATATCCCATGGTGGCTCTTGAGCATAGTCATCTTTTGGATGGATTTGTGTAAAGAGCATACGAGCCAATTAGCTTGTGTAGATCCATCTATTCGAGTCCACTCTCTCTAGCTTGATAACCTAATTTATGATGCATGGGTACATGGTCCCATCCAACTTATCCTCAACCACCAACATATGAAATGCATCATTGTTGTTATTCATGGCCATTCACTGCACCTAACCCAAAATTTACTTCCATGAAAGAGGGAGATGCACACCATATAGTATAGAAGGACAAAATTGCTTTTGTAAACTATACATAATACAAATCAAGGCCAAAATGAGCTCGAATCAAATTTATAATAATGTTAAGCTTCTATGAACTTTCCAAAGTATGTATTGACTTGTGTATGCTCATTGAACATGACCTAAATTGGAGATGATGAAGCAAAGCATTTTGGCTCACTATGTGGGAGCTTGTTCCTTGCTTGAATACTAAATGTTATGTTTCAACACAAATCTTGGAGCAAAAAAGACCAAAGAACCCACTGTATGGAGTTTTATATTCATGGTAATTTACAACCATGTGAAAGCACTATTTTACACTGACAAACAAAGAGAAACATAATGACAAAAAAAAAGTAGCTCCATGGTCATAAGTGTGTTCACACATAACATTACCATAATTTGGTAATAGTCCATTAAATTTGAGGCATATGGTTAATATGTAAATGGCCGATGTCAGGTATATTGAGACAAAACGGTATTATATACCTCAGTGACTTAAAAGGATGTTTCAAAAGCTTGAGTATGGAAACAGTTCTATGTTATTGCATATTAAATTGAGCTAGAGAAATGTCAAACAAGCCCGCAATAGAATTTGCAAGCGGTCAAGGTGCTAGTGTGTTCATGCATGCTCTACATACCTTGCAATTCACTTCTTATACACATTGTGAATCAATTGCTTTCTTTCCAGAAGGTGAACCAAATTTCAAGTGTCATCCTTCACAACACCATCCATGTCTTCATCCATAGATACTTCCTCATTCCAACTTTCCAATTGCCTCTTGAAAATGTGCGGGGGTTTTATTTTACATGCGAGAAACCATACTTGCCTAATGCTCACGCATATAATCAGTGTATGCCAATCTATCCACTAAATAACGTACCCTTTCTAACCTTATTGTGGTGCGCTATTCTCTTCAACCCTTACATGTATACATATTTACCGCTGGATGTTCTCACATGAGGTACATCATGGTCTTCATCAAAACTTTCATCTTCAAATGCTTCCTTCTTTTCTTTGTCATCTTGCTACATATTGCGTAAATTGACTCTCCGACGGCTTCACACTTTTTGTACCTCTTCTAACATTTGTGGTCTTGAAACATTTTTTTAGATGGTCTTGGCTCGGCAAGAACTCGATGAACACTTATGTTCTCTTCATAAGCATCTTCTACGATTTGGATTTCGCTTATACCATGACTCGTGCTCACTAAATCTCACTTCCCTATGCACATACACTTGCCTTGTGGCAAGATCATAACATGTGTGGCCTTTCTACTCCATTGGATATCCCAAATATATTCAGGTCATTGGCTTTGGCTCCTTTGGCCATCCAAAAACCTTCACGTTGGGAACTGGTGGCTTTATTCAGTAGAGCTTCTTGTATGACGAAATTTCATGATGTTAGTTATAGGTGTTCTATTCATGAAGTGTATAGCCATATGTACTACCTAATTGCATATCCATCTCATTCACTACGGCTATAACCATCTCGACAATGACTATTGTTGCATCGTTTGCTTCACTCATGGCCACGAATTTGATTTAGCATTGTGGAGATTCTTTTTCAAAATGACCATAGATGCTACATTTATTGTAGTGACCATGTCTGAAGGTGTACGAATCTTCCACCACCATGTCCACGAAGTTGGCTACATCTATGGATGTAATCACTCTAGCTTTGGTTGTGTAATTGCCAATTACTTATTCCACCACTTTTTCCACAACCACAATTGGTTCTTCCACCTCTTTGCTTTATGTGACCATCTCTAGAGTAAAACAACTGAAATTTAGAATTGCTACATGACACAGAGCTTGCCTTGGTGAGATTAACCTTTTCTTGTAAGCATAAAGTAACTAACGCCTCGGAGTCTGGCATGTTTTTCGAATTGACATCAATGTATCCAAAGACTTCTATAACAGCCTCAAACTATTTAATGTTATTGACACCCAAAACATCATTGAAGCTTCAACATTTATGTCGGCAAAACCCTTGGCTATTTGAAAATACTAGTCACATAATTAGATGTAGACTTGTTTCCAGGCCAAACACAATGTAGACTTCTCTTCAACTGAACTTTTTGTGACTCTGTGTTTGAGCTATTCATTTTTGCAAGATCTCTCATCCTCCAAGTGATTGAGCCTCCTTTAGATGTGGCATGAGAAATTGATTTGACACATGATGAAATGCAATGCATCAGAAATGGTCCATCTATTTTTTGTACACCTCTACCTAAGATTGCCATACTGTACATTCTCTCTATTTGGCTCGTTTTCAACTTTCAGACATACGAAACCACATGTGACATGATCCCACAAGACTTCTTTGGTAACAAAATTCTCCATTTTGTTTAATCACAAACTGTAATACTCCCTTTTGTTAGCTTCTCTCCAACAATCTATGTGATTTGAGATGAACTCTCGACCATGTTTACTTGCTTTAGGAAAAATTCGACAAATTTGCAGCATACAGAATCATCCTGGCCACCTGCCGACCTGTGCATGCCAACTCAACAACGGTCAGCAATTGAACTTTCCATCCCCACCATATAGCCAGCTTCCCCCCAACTACACAGCCAGAAATGATCATGCAGTGTGGTTGCCCTGTGTCGTCTACACAGAAAGGACAGTCCACTGTCCTTTCCCCTCTCGTCAAAGTCCAGGGTCGGGGCGCAAGGAATGATCGAGGTGCAGCGCATCTAACAAGGGCATCAAACTAACAGTGGTCATGTTGTGGCCGATCTGTGGTGGCTCGCAGACTATCGCCTGATGCGCAAGAGCTGCCATCATGCCATTGGCCCCCACTCCCCTGGCTGGGAATCGTCGAGCACTGCCCATTCCCATAATCAGGGCTCCCAGCCTTCACTACTCACCTTGATTAGTGGGAATGGGCCAAGTCCTCCGCCGGTTGCCAAATGGGGTCACCTTGGTAACAAGAAAAGGACAGTGAATGTCCTTTCCAATCAGAGCAGGCCAGCTGGAACTACAACAACACTTCCTGTGTCATGTCACGAGTTTAAGCCAATTCCAATATCTCGCACACTTGCCATTCTTATAGAGACGAGCGAGGCGTCCAAACAAGTAACCTTTGCAGAGTAGCAGACACTCAAGTCCGCCAATAGCTATTTGCCAACTCATTGCTACACACATCCATCCGGACATGAAATAGCAGCATATCCACCACACTTCAGAATTAAGCTATTAGCTTGTCCCACCAGCCGGACATGAAATAGCAGCATATCTACCAAAAGGAAAAAGTAGCACTAAAGAAAAGGAGTGGGGTGAAAAATTTTAATTCCGCATTCTCTAAGAAGACAAACACTAGCCACTACAGTAATACATAGTATGTAAGACCTGTTTCAAACAATCGTACAAAAGCAAGCCATCTTTTCCATCTACAAGAACCCGTATGTTAGTCCTTGCCATGTTCGTTGAGTCCCTTTATTGGAGCCAAAAGATTCTACATGACGAATATAATTAGCCGACTCTAGTGAAAGACATAATAAATGGCCATATAATCATTCTATATGACAGATCATCCTGCTCTGTGAAACCAAGAACATACCTAAAAGAAAATTATACGTAAACACAGAGTAAGTAACCATACTGCAATTAAATCCACTACCTTGTAATCACACTCAGTATCTGATAATTACTTCTTGACATCTAGAAACATTGAAAAGCATTTTCCTTAAAGCAGCTCAAGTGGGGGTTAAACATGTTATCGTTACACCATCCATAGCATGGAAATTATCAGAAACATAATTGATCACTTTAAATTGTCATCATGGCCTTTTGAAATCGGGCCATCATCAAAACAGGCCAAGAAGTCTTTAAAGCCATGATCCAAAAAGAATGAATAGCCTGCCTCAGTATTCTTCTCACAGTCCATAACCAAAAACAGCTCGAATCTTGTGAAAAATAAGATCTTTCCACCCTTTTTGGGTGTTCTCAACCACCGTGGCATTTCCGTACCTGAAATCACAAACATTAGTGTCACAAAGAATGAAAGGCTAAGATGCACGACTACCAAAAGAAGAAGCGGAAGAAAAGTTTTCACGTCATAGGAACATTCCCAAGAGACCTCATAGGTGAGAGTATGCTGCATACCTATCCTCTTCAGGAACATCTGTCTGCGTCAGCTTCACAACCGTTACTCCAATCTCAGGTTCTTCGATTGTCAAACATACCTGCAAAGTTAGCAACAAGAGTAAGCCAAAGTGTTGAGACAGACCATACAGGACAAGGGCAATGATATCCACATCCACATTCTTAACAGTCTAAATTACATCAAATCTGGAAAACCTATAGATGTAGACACGTGATACCATTCAAACTTCCTTACTACTAGAGGCAGCATAAGAGTAGCAGGTGCATGGCAGCAAGAAACAAACTGATAACATCTTTCAACTTCAATGAATTCAAGAGACATGTAAAAAGGTGATGCATCATTATACTACACCTTACATCAAAGGATACAACCACCATCAGAGAACCAAGGTCCAAGCTGATGCCTCAAACAAAGAATGTGACTACTACCATTCATCACTGGTTAAAGATTAAATGATTACAAGGGAACCATCACAAGCTTGAATAGCCTTGAAACCAAAATTTCTTATCACTGCGTCATCATAATTAATGGTAAGAGGGGCACAAATGACTTGGAAGATATGCAGACACCCAAACACTCGCTTCTATATAAAAAATTGCCAAGGGTTGTTCTCAGACACGCCCAACATGATACGTTTCTTTTTGTCTCATAGGTCATATTCGACCTTTTGAGGACAAAAAAAAAATCTCTCTTCACCCCTCAATCACAAATCTACAACCAACAACTTCCTCTCCTTCCTAACCAAACATATCAAGGTTTCAGAAGCCCAAACCACGAACAAACCTACTATTACAACTTGCACTCCACCATTTCTTATAGCCACAGAACTTCGTCAAAGTGCAGCAGAAGATGTGACGAAAAGAAGCACGGAAGAGAGGAAGGAGAGAGAAGCATCAAGCGAGAGCGAGAGGGAGGAAAAAAGATAAGAGTGGATAAGCCCTGCTGGCAAGACTCCGCAGCAAGAAATGAATACACAATCTCTCCCAGATCCCAAGATTTTATCCTTCTAGGGCTTTCACTTCTATGGATGCTTTCGCTTCTATGGATGACATCCTAGTCAAGGCCTCACAGCCCCCTTTGAATGAAGACCTCTGTAATTGATCCTCCTAATTGAAGGACATGGGAACAAGCCCCTCCACCTGTCAAAACAATCCCAAAGTAATCGAGGCTGAATAAGAAGCAATATACTCTGATGTGATATGAGCCATCAAGATGGTAGCCATATCTTCTAAAGAGACTAGCTTTCTTGCCTGAAGAATCACGTGTTTAATCTCCTGCATCTAGTAATCATGATCCTTCACAGTCTTCGGTTGTTGTGACGTGCACATCTAACCCTATGTGTACGTGGACAAGCTACTTCATGACAGGGATACAGTTCAATTAGCCTAGGAAGCGTTCTGGCACTTTTGTGAACGTTTGCAGATCGTGCATGTCCAAACACTTAGATTAGATGCATATCCTCTGGTTGCACACAGCATGATCATAAGATTACAGTCAGAACCCATCAGAATCATTTTACAGTGCGTGTTAGGTGCAGCGGAATAAATGTTGTATTTTCTCAAGATTAGTGATCTTTATTGCTCAAGGTTCCTTTTAGTTCTTAGGGAAAGAGAGAGCTTTCCGTCTGTAGAGTGCTGTGGTCACGAACAAAGTGAGTGGATATTGTGCGTGCAAATGAATGAGACTGAGACAAGGAGAGAGAAGAGATACGACACCGAGAGGTTTGTAAAACCCTCCTCCGAAGGCCCACTCTCGTCGGCGAGAGTGGTGTATGTCTTGATTGCACAAAGGTGTACAATGCGTATGCAATGGACTATGCAACTTGGTCTATGCCGATGACGACGATGGTGACGACGACGACGATGATGGCTGAAATCTGAGATCTTCTAATCGATGAATTTCAGGACTGTTTCGATGGCTGAAAATGACTGTTTTGGCTGCGTTTTCTTGGCTGAAAAATGAGGTTTCTTAGGGCTGAAAACTGATGGTCTTTACGGGCTGAACCTGCTACACTTTAGGTGAATAATGCCGGTCTTAATTTGTTGCTGAAATCCAAAAACGCCAAGGGCTGAAATTGGTCCTTCTGTCGCCGGAGTTCTGCAAATGCAAACACGCTAGGCTGATCTGCTGTGTCGTGATGACGCCGGGGCTGATCTGCTGTGCACAAATCGCCAAGGCTGATCTGATGCAAAAACGCTAGGTCTTCTGTGGAGAAAACGACAGAGTAGTCGCGGGGGTTGGTCTTGCTGAGAAGTTGCCTGTTGAGCAAGGTGCTCCTGCTGCCTCTTCTGCTATTTAGTGCTAACTTGGGTTTGCTTATATAGAAACTTAGCAAAATTGCCCTACCTACTTTTGTAGAAAAGTCACTTAAAAATAATAAGTGAAAATCCCAATAAATAGGAAAATAGGCTAAATGCACTGGAAAATTTCCCTAACTGATGCTAATGGATTCTGATGGGAATTCCGATGATCATGATGTGTGCAACCAGAGGATATGCATCTATGCTAAGTGACTGGGCATGCACGGTCTACGAATAGACTCACAAAAGTGTCAGATCACTGCTAATCTAGACTTGATTGAACTGACTGAACCCTGTTGTGGTGTAGCTTGTCCACGGACACATAGGGTTGGGATGTGTCACGTGACATCCCCTCCTTTTCAAAGTGAGGTACTGGTACCGAACTATATGGCGTCGAGGGAGATCGCCAACAGCATCCGGAATCTTGGAAGGGACTCTTCGCCGGCCCACTCTGATGTGTGGGTAGTGCGGTACTTGAACTTCATAAAGGTCTCCAACGCTTGCTTCTTTGGGCCGCACCGAAAGCAACACAAAGTCTTCTGAATCTCCTTTCTTGCTTCAACTTCGTCTAGAGTCCTGCTTCTTTCGTCTTCAAGAATCTCCATGGTTGGAAATTCCTGAAACAATCTCCAACACAAAACCGTGAACATACCCGTTCCATGTATAGTGAAGGAAAAAAATCTTGTCTTCTCTAAAGACTGTGTATGCAATGTAGATGAACATAGAGACGGAGTTACAACCCGTTCATCAAACACATGCAAATAATGCGGTCAAATCTTTTCTGTTTGATCGAAATCAATCAACTGTGGCAAATCACAATGGAAATGCCCATGCTTGGTGCTCATACTATCATGTGCTCGTTCGGAAACTGTGTCATGCCACGGAAGAAACATGGAATGTGACTTCCTGACATACAAACTTTTCAAATTTTCATGAACAATCCGCATACATTCATGCTCATCCATGAGAGAAACGTGCTCAACATACAATATGTCATGCCTAGGAAAAGGGATCACATAACGATGCTGACTAAAATACAGGAAACCATCACGAATGAAACACTCGAACAATGCGTGCGTATCAATCATGCAAACACATAATACTTCCTGTGATGGTTCTTTGGACCAAGGCTCGAGAGCCAAGATCGGTTCTTCGGGATCTATCGAATCGTCTTGTGGAGGTTCTGTGGACCTCGACTCGAAAGCCAAGATCGATTCGTGGTGATTGATCAAATCTACAACAAGATTAGCTCCGCTAGAAAAAGCATCAACTAACACATCATCCTTGTGAACAATCACATCCTCTTCATGCAACTCATCATGCTTGTGAGAAATCACATCTTGATCATGCAAATCATCATGCTTGTCATTGTCATCCAAATCATTATGCAAATCATTGGCATCCAAATCATCATGCTTATCATTGTACTTCAAATCATCATGCAAGTCATTGTCAATCAAATCATCATCATGCTTCACACAATCATGCAAATCCTGTGTTTCATGCTTTGGAGAAGTAGATACTGAGAGAGTCTCCTTTTCCTGATCTTGTGCAAACTGCGCCTGCACAATAGAAAAGAGTCGCAAGAACTCTTTCATGTATTGGTCGCTCTTTTCATTTTGTGCTTTGATCTTGCGATCAAAATTTGCTTGTCTTGCTGTGCTCTTGCGCATGTTGCACACAGCATGATCATCAAATTACAGTCAGAATCCATCAGGAGCATTTTTACAGTGCATAGATCTATTTTCCCTATTTTAGCTAATTTTCACTTACTGTTTTTAAGTGACTTTTGTTGAAAACTGGGTACGGCAAAATGAGCAAGGCACTATATAAGAAAAGCTAGCGCTAGCAAATCCAGACAGAAGAGGCACCAGGAACATAGCGTTTCCAGCCAGCAGACCAAAGAAGAGCCTAGCGTTTTTCATCAATCAAGATCAGACAACATTTTGCAGACAGCAGATCAAGCTTGGCATTATTAGATTGCATCAGCAGAAGCCTAGCCTTTTTGCAACACGATTCAAATCAGCCCCTAGCACTTTTGATTCAGCAAGCACCCTAGCATTTTTGCAGATAAGACCATAAGTAGCATCAGCATTTTCAATTTTCAGCATCAAGACACCGCAGAACAAGTCCCGAACCTCGCAAATCTCACATTCACGCAGCAGATCCTCGCCGCACGCTCAAATCAGCGAGCGTTTGCAGTTTCAGTCCGAAAAACACAGATTTCAGCATCTGCATTTTCAGCACGTCGTCATCGCCGTCTTCATCCACATAGAGTCAAAATTCAGCAGATAAAGATTTGCGGATTTCAGCCATTAGCGTTTTCAGAATTCAGCCCGTCTCGTCATTGTCCTCATCGTCGGCGAGTCCAAGCATTGTAGAGATTTGTGCAATCAATAGTAGACCGCTCTCGCCATCAAGAGTGGGGCCTTCGAAGGAGGGTTTGACAACATTTTGGTGTCATATTCTTCTCTCTCTATCTCTCAGTCTCAACACCTTCATTCACAGTGTTCACCACTTTGTTTGTGTTCATTGCACTCTCTCATTGAAGGAACGGAAGGCTCTCCCTTCCGTAAGTAAAAGGAACTTGAGCACAGCTCGGAGTACTCATCTTGACCAAAGTTCAACATTCACTTCCGCTGCACCTTACAGTTGCTGAGGGTCCAAAGTTCACAACTATATCTCAAGCTAAGCTCTCCTCATGGATGTTATCTTATCAATAACTTTTTTCAAATGGTTCAAACTTTCCCGAGCATTGGTTGCACTCCAACTATGTCCAAGTGCTTATAGAATACGACTTAGGAACATAAATAACCGGAACCTAGCAATCAGCCGATTGTCAAAGGTAGCCAATCAAGACAAGAATTGGCTCGTGATCCGGTGGACACCTCGACTCCGATCTAGAACACCTGCAATGCAGTATGCAAGAACAAGGCACCTCTGAGATCATTGAAGTAGAAAGAGACAGGACATTTGTGTGTGTGTGTGTGTGTGTGTGTGTGTGTGTGTGTGTGTGAGAGAGAGAGAGAGAGAGAGAGAAGCTCTCCATGCTCATAACAAGCTGCTCATACAAGTGACCAAGGGTGGTCCGGTATAAAACTAACATGCTCAATGGATAGACACACGATTGCGCGTCACAAACTAATGACGTGGCAGCTTCTCCTGACGTGGACTAAGCTGCACGGACAGGCTGACGTGGCAAAGTGCCAAGTGGCAAACAATACGGATTTTCGAGTTATGCGCTGACAGTGTTGACGTGACAAACAGTACGGATTTTCGGATTCTGTGCTGACAATGCTGACGTGGCACAATGTACAGACTTCTGCGTTTTACGCTGGCTACTGACATGGCTTGGCTGTACGGATTTTCGCAATTAGTGTTGCTGCTTTTTGTTGGTAGATTTTGGCCAAGTTGCTTTTGGAAGCGTTGCTTTTGAGTTTTAATGCTTTTGGGGATCTACTTTAAGCAACCCTTGTAATCTTTATAAGTGACCCAAGGGCGCTCACTTCTCAGAGCATATGGACGCAGAGTCTGAGAGCGAGCACCCGCAGGAAGTTGTACTTTGCTCACAGATTAATATAAAAGGAATACCGAAATGGGTGACAATATTTGGGACCAATCTCTCTTTGCGCAGAACTATGTCGGGCCATGTCGACTCTCGTAATTTGTGAATTGTTTTAAGAAATCTATATTGTGTCGCAACAGAATCTAGACTTGGGGTGTTACAGTGGTATCAGAGAACAACTGATTTCTCTTCTACCGGGAAATCCGATCCTTTTTCTTGCGACACCCATGGATTCCGAAAAGAATCAATCGACCTCTTCTACAACCGAGGCGGAAGGAGGCAATACGGCAAATTCAAGCGACTTAGCAGAAGATGAGTACGGGCCACCTCGGCCTACACAGTATGAACTTTTGGAGATGCAACGTCGACAACAGGTTGACAAGTGCACAAAGCAGATGCTTCAGTTGCTAAAGATCCCCTGTTTGCTAAATTTTTGACCCAACAGTCCATGGATAAAGTGCATCCGCAATGACCGAAAGCCACCGAACCACCAATCAAACCGGCAATCAAGAGACCTCCTACTCCAAGGATGTTTAATGAAGAAGAACTTCAAGAGGTGGTTCTCTGAAAGGGTCTCATCCAGCCAAGTACTTCACCTTACTGCTCTCCAGTTTTACTAATACTAAAGAAAGACGGATCTTGAAGGATGTCAATAAAACCACTATCAAGAACAGATTTCCGATTCCAAGGATCGATGATATTCTTGACCGATCGACTTCAGGGATCCTCTTGTTTCAGCAGGATTGATTCGAAAAGCGGATATCATCATATCAAAATCGCTCCAGGAGATGTCTACAAGACAACCTTTCGAACAAGCTTTGGTTTATACGAATTTTTGGTGATGCCTTTTGGACTTACCAATGCTCCCGCGACTTTCAACCGAATGATGGATAGGTTTTTTCGAGAGCATCGATATTTTGTGGGCACAACATGCTTTGAGAACATAGATCTGGTGCACCTCCTCCTGGCTGGATCTAGATCTGGATCTTGAATGAGAAATCGTATCGTTGCATGATCAAAAGGCCCCCTGAGGAGGCACTGCACCGTCGAGATGATCTCCAAACACTGCATCTGTTGCCCATGAAAAACGTTGGGACTGATCTGCTGAGCGAAAACGATGGCCTGATCTGCAACAAAATGCTAGCTACACTACACTTGCTACAAGCCCACTTGGGGCACCCAAGGGAGGGCGCTCCCCTCTAGTGTTAGTCCCTCGCCGGATCCATCCTGCACACACGACATGACACAAGCCAAACCCACACCTAGGCACGCATAGTGAGCGGTGTCACGTGCACATCTAACCCTATGTGCATGTGGACAAGCTACTTCATGTCTAGGGTTCAGGTCAGCTTAGGAAGTGTTTTGTCACCTTTGTGAGCCTGTGCGCAAGCCGTGCATGTCCAGGCACTTAAGAGTAGTTGCATATCCTCTAGTTGCACACAGTATGATCATCAACATGACAGTCAGTACCCATCATAAGCATTTTATAGTGCACAAAACCCATTTTCCCTATTTTTCCATTTTCACTTATTATTAACAAGTGACTTTTGTTGGAAAACTGGATAGGGCAATTTTGCTACGCTACTATAAATAAAACCTAGCGCTGACACTTTCTGGCAAAAGAGGCAACAAAAGTTTCAGTGACTTGCAGTGCTCCTTCTCAGCAAGACCGGCAGGAGACTTAGCATTTTCAGCCACAAGACAACCTAGCGTTTTTGGACATCCCAGATCAGCCAATGTTTCCAAATTCCAATGTTTCCAAATTCCAACACTTGGCAGGGCAAATTGAAGATGAACAGATCAGGATCAATGTTTTTGCCATAGATTTCCTGGCGTGTTCATCTTGCAAATACCTCTAGCGTTTTGCAGATTCTCGGCGTCAGATCAGCCCCTAGCATCAGCGTTTTCAGTTTTTAGCATTTAGACACCACAAGATCAACCCCTAGCCTCGCAGATCTCACCTAGCGTTTTCAGATTTCAGCCAGTCTTCGTCGTCGTCATCATTGTCGTCGACATCGCCGACAAGTCCATTGCATCTAGACCATTGTACCAGATTGTGCAATCAATAGCATAGACCTCTCTCGCCATAGAGAGGGAGGCCCTTGGAGGAGGGTTTGAGAACCGTCTGGTGTCGTATTCTTTTCTCTCTCTCTCAGTCTCAGCAACTTCATTCACCGTGGCATTCACTTTGTTTGTGATCATTGCACTCTCTCACTAAAGGAACGGAAGGCTCTCCCTGCCGTAAGCAAAAGTAACCCTTGAGCACAGTTCGAAGCACTCATCTTGAGCAAAGTTCAACATTCACTTCCGCTACAACTTACGTTGGTATCAAAGATTTGGCAATGTTCTGTATCACTCAAGGAAAGAACCACACGAATTTATTTTTTTCTTGTTGCGGTCGCACGTAACCCAAGTCCACTTGGGCGTATCGATTCCTAATCGCGACGTGAGGTGGGATAAAGCAACCTTGGTGTGAGCGCAAGGCCGCCAAGGGGTGCGCTCGCAGGGAAGAGTCGAGCTCGGGTAAGAGAAAAGCCTTCTCTAGAACATGGAGAAAGGAGGTCCAAACTCCAACAAAACCTCCTCACATTGTTGCCATTGTTGGCTAAGGGTCAGGCACCACAGGCTCTACCTCTAAACCTCATTCGAGAAAGTTGGATGATCACACAAGAGGTGTTTCTAAAGAAAAAATAATCCCTCTCTATCTGTCGAAGCCAACTCCAACACATGCATTGGAATATGCACTTGAACTGCTACATTCCACATGAGCGAGAGTCAACTGAAGCCGGAACTGGACCTTCCATCCTTAGATGGACAATGGAAAATTAGAGAACATCCTCCGCTTCAAGACCGGAAGAGATCCCCCCAATCATTCTCACTCCACAATCTGGTACAAACGTGCACATGAACCATCAACCTACTACCCATCAGATGGGTAGTGTCGTCGGCAATTCCAAGAAAGATGTGTATTTGTAAAAGGCACAACAAATCTACCAATCCATCTCCTTGAAGGAATTCCAACCATAGAAACCTCCTCAAGAAGTGAGGAGGAAGATCCTGCTGCTGTTCAAACACTTCTCTCTGAAGAAGAAGCTCGAAACAAATAGCTCCCCCTCTGGATCCAACAACAACATGCTTGCTCCCCTTGGTGGAAGGCACTGTAACATGACTCCATTTAGGAAATCCAAAGCAATCAAGCATTGTTACACATCCTGTGACCTCCATCGGGTTCCCCTTGATGAACAAAGGTCGGGGTAATCAAGGGTAAAGACGAGGTAGTCATAGAAGAGGATCCAAGGCCTCCACATGCCCAAATCTGCCCCAAACTTGGAGAAATCCGGGAAAAAACAGCAAGCTTCTTCTCTGTGAATCGTGTCCAAAACGGCATTGGATCAGCCACATGTGAGCATCCAAGTGGTCATATCACCATAGGGCTCTGATACCATGTCAAAGGTGGCAACGATGCAATGAAGACAAGAATTGGCTCGTGATCCGTTGAGCACCTCGACTCTGATCTAGAACACCTGCAATGCCAAACACATGAACAAGGGCACACCTATGGAGAAGAGAGATCATTGAGGTAGAAAGAGACCGGACATCTCAGAATGAGAGAGAGAGAGAGAGAGAGATCTAGGAAAGGCTCTTCATGCTCATATGCTCATAACAATCTCCTCATACAAGTGACCAAGTGAGAGAGAGAGAGAGAGAGAGAGAGAGAGAGAGATCTAGGAAAGGCTCTTCATGCTCATATGCTCATAACAATCTCCTCATACAAGTGACCAAGGGTGGTCCGGCATAGAACTGACATGCCCAATGGATAACTGCAACTGCTACTGACACTGCCAACCGCTCCTACACGCGAGACCATTGTCACAATCTCTACATAGACATCACCTCCAACATGCTTTGAGAGCATAGATCTGGTGCATCTCCTCTTGGCTAGATCTAGATCCACATCTAGACCTCGGTGAAGGAAACCTGCTATTGCATGGGCACAAGGCCTGTGAAAGACTGCCATGGATAGCGCTGCACCGTAGAGGTAATCTCCAAGCAATGCATTTTCTGCCATGAAAAACGTTGGGGTTGAACTCTGTCACGAGGACGTGGCAATTGCTAACCTTAGTTGTTGGTTTCTTCCAATGATTTTTATTTTATTTGTTTAAGACCCTCTTCTTGAAGTAGCAAACGGTCGGACATTGTATGGCCAATGTGAACGGTAGATTCACCTGCAGACGGGAAGTGGTCGGCACTGGAATTCGTATGGTAAGAGGATGTCTAGGCTCAGAGCAAGATCATATAGGTCCCCCCGTCGCACTTAGCAAGTTGGTGGATACTAGGAAGTGAACTCAATTAAGGCGTAAAGTCAAGGTGGGACTACCAACAAAAAGTATCCGACAGTTGGGCCACATTGCACTTTTGGATGCGGTCCCAATGAGGATAGATGGTCAGAAGACCAGTGGGAGCCCAACGGAAGCATCTCCTAAAATTTAGGGAACTGCTATTTTGGGCCGTGAAATGTGTTCGCGTCATTACCTTCGGTATGACTAGGGGAACACTTACAACTCTGCCGCGAAGTCAACTGACGCACCAGTTGAGATATTTTTAGCAGGGAAAGCCCAAACTCGGAAACTGGGCGACGTGTCAGCTTGTGAGCGATTCTACCACTCTGGGAGGCAAAAACGAGCTGCATATCATCAAAGGGGGCGCCATTTTCAGCCACAGGCGGATTGCAACAGGTAGAGAAGCTATGGAATGCTTACCTTGCCCTCTATGCACAGTATGGTGACGGGAGTGATGCCCCGCACGCTACATACTGCTCTCTTTCTCCCCTACGTGCAGTTATGTGATGCCCCACAAGAGGGCTACTCATTTGACTGATGTACAGTTGTGTGGGTTCATGCTTTTGTGCTGAGGCAAGAGCCTCCTTGAGCAGGAACAGGGGTAGCTAACTGCTGCTCCAAAGCAGGCACTGGTGAGGGTCATAACCTCACCGTACAGGTGCAAAATCAGCGCTGTGTATGCGCTGTAATTTGACTGTTTTTCAGCCATACGGACGCCAGGATCATTGGGAATCGTGCCCCACTGGCAAAGGACAATTAGGGGACTGTTTGGGGCTGAAAACAGGGCAAAAACCAGTAAATACAGCGTGCTGAATTTACTGTTTTTGGACAGGAATCAAAGGGTATACGACAGTGCAAGCGAGTTCCAGCAGGGGAATTGGTTTCGTGCAAGTTTTGGGGCTGTTATGCTGCCGAAATTTGGCCAAATCAAATGGTATCTAGGTGGATACACGTGAAGGATTCCCAGGACCTTACCTTGTAATTTACCCTCCTAAAGAATAAAGAAATACCGAAAGGGGCGCCAATTTTGGGGCCTACAGGTTGTCGGCGTCTGCTCGGAGCATTCTAGCTTCCGAGCCGTGTGTGTGATGAAGTGTTAATTCTCGTTACAGGTCTCCTTTGCAAAGTGCTCTGTGTGTGTGTTTAAGTAAAGAATTTCGGGTGAAAGCCAACGCCTACCGCCCTACGGGCCGGTTTCATGGTTCCGTTGCCGGGACATCAATCACTTTTTCCTCAAAGAGTGAGCTTGGATTGTTCAGGGTAAAGACACACAGTGCAAGAACACGGGGATTACACTATGGCCGACAAGGGGAAGGGAATTATGGAAGAGGGTTCCTCTTCACAGGACAAACAGGAAATTCCGCATGTACGCCCTGCTAAAAAGTGGTCAAATTAGGGCTGATTTTCTGCTGCGTTTTAGGGTTTGCAAGTATGAACCAAGATGAGATAGGGAGAGGTCTCACGGTGGTAGATTGGCCACTAGATCTCTTGCGGGAGTGATGTGGGTCTGCCAGGTGACATGCTGCTTGCCGATTCTCTGAGGCGATTGCTTGGATTCTATGACGCATTGGTAAATCATCTTGAAATTTGAGCTTGCTTGGTCGTGGGTGGTACGTCAGGTTGTGGAATTATGTTCGTTTGCAGAGGCAAGAGCCTTTTGCAACACGTAAAAGTTAGAGGAAAGGTTGCAAGATGCTATGGTGAAGTTCAAGAACTATCCACCTATGGATGCAAAGTGGATGGAAGAGCATGAACTGTCAGAGTCACCAAATGTATTGCAGCTTTACCTTGAGGCCTTTGGGTTACAGCCTACGTATGCCCCAACCCAATGTTTGCAAAGGAGGGGTAATGATAGAGCTAGCACATCAAATGTACTCATGGATTCAGTGCAACAGCAGTGTACAGTTTGACAAAAGTATGAAGGTCTCATTAAGTCATTTGTACATATGTTTTGACAGTCTTTCTTGCGGATACATGCGATGATAAAAGAGTGCTAACAACACAAGATCATCAGTGGCATGTATTTATGGTATGCAATCGAGGACGTTTGCGATTTCAAGAGGGGGGTATGTCACGAGGACGTGGCAATTGCTAACCTTAGTTGTTGGTTTCTTCCAATGATTTTTATTTTATTTGTTTAAGACCCTCTTCTTGAAGTAGCAAACGGTCGGACATTGTATGGCCAATGTGAACGGTAGATTCACCCGCAGACGAGAAGTGGTCGGCACTGGAATTCGTATGGTAAGAGGATGTCTAGGCTCAGAGCAAGATCATATAGGTCCCCCCGTCGCACTTAGCAAGTTGGTGGATACTAGGAAGTGAACTCAATTAAGGCGTAAAGTCAAGGTGGGACTACCAACAAAAAGTATCCGACAGTTGGGCCACATTGCACTTTTGGATGCGGTCCCAATGAGGATAGATGGTCAGAAGACCAGTGGGAGCCCAACGGAAGCATCTCCTAAAATTTAGGGAACTGCTATTTTGGGCCGTGAAATGTGTTCGCGTCATTACCTTCGGTATGACTAGGGGAACACTTTACAACTCTGCCGCGAAGTCAACTGACGCACCAGTTGAGATATTTTTAGCAGGGAAAGCCCAAACTCGGAAACTGGGCGACGTGTCAGCTTGTGAGCGATTCTACCACTCTGGGAGGCAAAAACGAGCTGCATATCATCAAAGGGGACGCCATTTTCAGCCACAGGCGGATTGCAACAGGTAGAGAAGCTATGGAATGCTTACCTTGCCCTCAATGCACAGTATGGTGACGGGAGTGATGCCCCGCACGCTACATACTGCTCTCTCTTTCTCCCCTACGTGCAGTTATGTGATGCCCCACAAGAGGGCTACTCATTTGACTAATGTACAGTTGTGTGGGTTCATGCTTTTGTGCTGAGGCAAGAGCCTCCTTGAGCAGGAACAGGGGTAGCTAACTGCTGCTCCAAAGCAGGCACTGGTGAGGGTCATAACCTCACCGTACAGGTGCAAAATCAGCGCTGTGTATGCGCTGTAATTTGACTGTTTTTCAGCCATACGGACGCCAGGATCATTGGGAATCGTGCCCCACTGGCAAAGGACAGTTAGGGGACTGTTTGGGGCTGAAAACAGGGCAAAAACCAGTAAATACAGCGTGCTGACTTTACTGTTTTTGGACAGGAATCAGAGGGTATACGACAGTGCAAGCGAGTTCCAGCAGGGGAATTGGTTTCGCGCAAGTTTTGGGGCTGTTATGCTGCCGAAATTTGGCCAAATCAAATGGTATCTAGGTGGATACACGTGAAGGATTCCCAGGACCTTACCTTGTAATTTACCCTCCTAAAGAATAAAGAAATACCGAAAGGGGCGCCAATTTTGGGGCCTACAGGTTGTCGGCGTCTGCTCGGAGCATTCTAGCTTCCGAGCCGTGTGTGTGATGAAGTGTTAATTCTCGTTACAAGTCTCCTTTGCAAAGTGCTCTGTGTGTGTGTTTAAGTAAAGAATTTCGGGTGAAAGCCAACGCCTACCGCCCTACGGGCCGGTTTCAAACTCCCAAGCAAACATGTTGGGCTTATCCAAGCCAAAAACGTTGGCTGATCTGCAGCAAAACGTTGGCTGCCCTGCCTCTGCACCAAGTCCCCTTGGGGCACCCGAGGGAGGGCGCCCCCCTTTGGGCTTTACTGCTAACCCTCCCCCTACCTATATAGGCCTACATCAGCCTGCCCAACCCAGCCCTATACCTCCACGACCTTGGAAATATGGAGAGAAAATAGGAGAATCATGGGAGAGGGCAGTAGATGACCATAGTGCTTAGGAGGAAAAATATGACAAGCCTACGAGAGCACATATGGCCATGGAACCAAGCCAAAACCCAAGGCTAAGCATGGCGAGAGCTAAGCATGGCGAGACATTGGAACCTACCTTACACTGGTCACGCGCAACCACAAAACAGCCCTCACTCCCTAACACCTGTCCTTAGGAGAAACTGGGACCAAATGAACGAATCCGGAGAGATGCTTGAACTCTAACAGGGTGGTCCGGCATAGACCAGACATGCCCAATGGGTAGACGTGAGGTGCACACAACTGCAACTGCCACTTGACACTACCAACTGGTCCTGCACATGAGATCACTGACACGGCCACAGCATGGGCTAGGCTCCCCAACACTAATCCATCTCCTGGCAAAGGAAGTACTAGAGAGCGAGAGAGAGAGAGAGAGAACTCGATCTATGCTCACCTGAGCCAACGCATGAGGATAGTGCTATGTCTGTGACGTAGATGTCCACAAGACAGGCTGCCGGATCACAAGAAGGGGAAGATCTGCTCCCCATGTCTTGCCTAGCAAACTCCACAAGCATCCTACCAACATCTGCAAACCTCCTCGTGGCTGCCCACCAAAAACGTTAGGACTGCCTGGAAAAACGTTGGAGCTGCTGCTGAAAAATACTAGGCATGCTAGTGGAAAAGCGCTAGGGCTGCCTGTTAGTGATCTCCACATATTGCCCTCTGGGAAGCCCATGAGAGGGCGCCCCTGAATTAGGGCTAAACTGCATACCCTGGGGATGAACCCCCCGCATCATAATGGGTGCTGCCCCGGGCTACCCGACCCAATCTCAAGACGCCCCTGAATTGGGGCTAAACTGCATACCCTGGGGGTGAACCCCCCTGCATCATAATGGGTGTTGCCCCGGGCTACCCGACTCGGCCTCAAGACGCCACGACCCAATAAATGGGGAGGAAAATGGAAGAGGCACCAGATACCTGGGAAAAATAGGGGGAGGCTTGGGATACCTGACTCATCCTCAAGACTCCACGACCCAATAAATGGGGAGGAAAATGGGAGAGAGGCACCATCGGGGGAGGTAGAAAGGATGGAGTACCAGTGTTGTATTGAGTTCAGCCGACCTTCTCATATAGGCGAAGGGTTGATGGTAATAGCTCAAGATGAGTGCTCAACATATACACAAGGATTCCTTTTCTTAAAGACATGTACAATGGACAGAGAGAAGAGAATGGAACTGTGAGTGAAGGTTCTAAGAGAGAGAGAGAAAAGGGTTAGCTCAAGATGAGTGCTCAACATATACACAAGGATTCCTTTTCTTAAAGACATGTACAATGGACTGAGAGAAGAAAATGGAACTGTGAGTGAAGGTTCTAAGAGAGAGAGAGAGAAAGAGAGAGAGAGAGAGAGAAGACTAACACCAAATGGGGTCCCGAACTCACCTTCAAAGACCTACCACTCTACTACAGAAGTGGTATTGCACAAATGTTGGTTCAATGATACGAAACATTAAAATGCTAACATAATCACGTTGGGTATTGATGGTACTAAGATGCGAAAGGACTGAATATTGGATGTTGAGGGAGGGCTGGATGCTAAATACTTCGGAATCTTGGCTGGTCTGCAAGCGAAGGTAGACAGGATAGGATGCCGATGGAAAATGCTGAGGGAGAGGAGATGTCCAGGCTGAAAATTTATGATTGATACAAAGACGACAGCCGGAGAAGGGGTCCTGATAGGAAATGCCGAGGGAGAAAATGTAAAGGATGCTAAACACTAGTGGGTGCTGCGCACTATAGGCAGTAGATGCTCTCCATGCGAGCACTGGATTCTTATTTGATGACCAAGGGGTGAACCCAAGACTCACATACATGCTTCAGAAAGTGAAGGTCCTACAATAATTTAGTCCCACTATTCCAAAGAGGGTCACTCACTAATAACCCACATGCTCCAACTACCTAGGCTAACTTTCAAAAACTGAAGTCCTACAATGTGAACACTTCCTAGTGCCTATACCTAGCAGACACCGGAAGGTGCTCATGTGCAATCAGAGGTTATGCAAGTGCTTGGGCATGCATGTCCGGCGAGAGGCTCACAAGGTTCCCAAAACACTTCCTAGGCTATCCTAAACCCTTGGAGTAGGAGTTACAACTTGTCCACTCACACATGGGATTAGATCATAGATGCACATGTGATACCTCCAAACCCCCATGACCCATTAATATAGGGAATATGAAGAGACATGCTCAAAGTGGACGCCTCTCTAAAAATTGGCATACCATTGGCCACACATGACAAACATTACGAAACCCCTATGACCCTTCAATCCTAGTAGAGCCTCACAAGGCCAAGCACAACAACAAAGAAGCCCTCACTCACTAGTTCTGAACAGGGAAAGGACAAGGAAAATTCAATAAGACATATGGTCAGACTCAAGATTATTCAAATGAAATCTACTAAAGTCATCCATAATATAAAGACAGTTAGATAGATTATTGGCTCATATTTACATGCACAAGCCACAACAAACATAAGAAGACAAGGAAACACTCACTGTAGAGTATTGTCCATCGTGCCAGTTTTGAAATCGCCACTTCTGCATTATGAGCTTATCTTCTTCAAGCTTCATGTTGACACCAGTGACAGCCCCATCAAAGATAAAAAATTGTCCTCCAATTTCATTACTGATCTTGGCTTTGCTTTGAGTAAATCCTTTCCATCTATTCTCATCGAGAAGAGTGGTATAAATATCATGGGGGCGGCAATGAAACCTTTCAGTGAGAGCAATTGTTTTAAAACCTTCTTTATCCTTGGCTTTCGGGGCAGGCTGTTTGCTGGGAGCTGGACTTGAACTATCGATCTTCGCATCAGTCTTCACAGCTTTACCTCCAGCAGAAGCAGCTTTTGGTACCAATTTTCCTTCAAGTTCGTCTTTTGCAGGCCCCCCCTCCTTCATCTCCTTCACAAACTTAGCCACCCTTTCCAGTAGCATGGATTTCCCTGTAGCTAAAAAAGCTTCTCGAAGCCTTTGTCCAACGGCACCCTCATCCAGGACAGAGACTTTGAGCTCTGGATCTTCATCGGCATTTTCATCTGCGACGTAAGGCATTTCCACTCTCCCTGTCACCTGAGCGAGGCTGTTGCCCTGCCCATCTTTCGCTTCACCTTTCCAAGAAAGGCTAACAGTAAGCTCATAGCCAGGAATGATCTTACCCTTTCTGATGTTCACATAAGCTTCTCCAGTCACACTGTCGAGCTTGGTGGTGGAGATCCACAGGCCACCAGAGCCTTCCAGGATGGGAACATTCTGAAGGAGCTCTCCAAGGCGCTTCTTGGCCCAAGGCAAGCAATCCTTTTCTGCCCAATGCCAGTGATGGACATTGGCTCCATCCGCTCTGTCCTCCACGATCCACCTCTTGTCTCCTTCACCGAACTTGGCCATAGGCTATCGACAATGAGTGCAGTGAGTCGAAAACCAAAAAGCAGATTAGGGTTTTCAAGTATGGAAGCTGAAACTACAACGCAGAGGACCCGAATGTTTAGAAATGCTTCCTGCTTCTTGACGCAAATTTCCTGCTTCTAGAAGATTCGGCATTGCACTTCCAGATGCCTCTAGACTCTAGCCTACCAAAATAGTTCTTTACATTTGACTCCTTAGTTGAGAAAATACAATTTCCTAGTGAAGTCAATATGGACCAGTCTTGGACTATCACTTCCATGTGCATTTTTGGGACTAGTATCCACTGGTATACTCATAAGTGAGAGAATGTTTGCAAACACGAAATGCATACACACAGACAGACACACACATTCGGACGAATGCACTTATAGTGGCACATACACACAAACTTTGGCCATAATGGGCACCCTTGCCATGTGCATTGCAACCATCATGTTGCAAAAAAAGGAGCAAAATATGGAGGTTCATAGATTGAGGAAAGGTAGTGATCAATGAGCTCCATGTCACCACAAGGATAGTGTTGAAGGAAACAAATATGGAAGGCATATAGCTCAAAAGTCTTGGAAATTCATTACAAACAAGTTAAAGTTTATAACATACTCGCACATCGTTAACCTTTCAAAAGAAAGTCAAATGTCTCGGGCATAGGATGATCAATTCCCATTTGAAATTGGATCATTATATGTCATTTTAATTCAAAAGGAGGGCTTCAAAAATGTTGTCATGTTCATAATTCTTGAAGAGGTTTTTACAAAAATGCAAACCAATTTGCAAATAAAATGGAAACATATAACTAAATTGTCACTTGCAACAAATAATAAATTTAATAACTATTGCACCAATTACTTATGATGATTAATTAATGTAGACATTCAAGCCAAGCAAGTTAGACATTGATACAATTTAGAGGGTCTATATCTTGAGGCTGACCTCCCTCGAAAGGGCTTTTCAAATATGATGAGAAGGAATACTAATATATTAAACTCTTCGCTTCTTGTCACGCTCTGTGAAGGCATATAACTTCACAAATCGAGTGATTAGTAGTTGTATTTTGCCTTCTTTGCACGTACAATACTAGGCTCCCGCTCATATGCATCCAATTACACTAAGCTTTCAAGATTAAGAAATGCCTCTTCTTTGTCATTTCATGATAGGTTAACTGCTAAGTAATCGCAAGAATAGATGAGAGAGAGAGAGAGAGAGAGAGAGAGAGAGAGAGAGAGAGAGAGATTTCCAGTGAGTCTAAGTTGTCGAGTTCTTTGTGCCTAGATCACAACTCATGGAGATTCCTTCTGAGCAAATTTGGTTAGATTCATTGTATTTGCTTACTAGACTTTCCTACCTTATTTAGTAGATGCTTGTATTCACTCCACGTGCCACACACACACACAAACCCACCCATGGAGGAGCATGGACGACCAAGAAGCCTTTTGTGTTGATCATTTCTCATTCGCATCATCTATGATGTCATTATGCACCTCTCACTCCAACTTATATAATGGCTCTCTATGTACTAGTTTGTTGACTCAATGATCAATCTATTTTGTGTGTCCACCATCTCTAGTATATTAAAGCTCCTAGTTGTGATTAGTGAGTTGCTCATAATGCTCCTACTCCTACCAAGAATGCCTCTCTAATCTATCCCCCATAACCCATACTTACTTAGCATGTGGTATCAGAGCTAATATCTCCTAGCTCAATCCATAGATTCTTATTCCTGTGCAATTGCATAAACTCCCTATGCTAGATCACCAAAGCCACCTCTCTTTTTTGTATGTTTGCCATTCAACCTCTTTTGCATTGCATTTAGTTATTGCATTAGTTGTTTGTTGCATTGTATGTATTTATTTGAACCAAAATTTCACATAATTGATGCCACATAATTGAAATACTCAGTGCTCCATTGATGTGAGTACCCATGTCTGTATGAAGGCCTTGATGATAGCTTTCCGTTGAACCCATTGGAGCTCATATTAGCTATCTTGCCCTTGGCTCACTGTTGCAAGAAGAAGAAGGTCTGCAAAAACAACACTCGCAATAAGCAGATGCATATATGGCATCATGGTTTAGGGCAAGCAAACCAAGTTTGGTTCAATTCCTAGAGAATGCAAGAGGGGAGGACATCACAAATCTTACCCTGCATCACGAAGGTCACAAAAGCTCAAGACGTTCAAAGAGGGAGGAAAGAGTATTTCTTTTCTCACCTATGATGGCATCTTTGGTGCTACCGATAAAGTATTGGCCTTCATCCAACAATTTGATGCGGCCTTTGGAGACGAGGGCTTCACGAAGTCCTCCAAGGTACGTCATGTAGCTATGCACTTCCAAAAATCTACTCATCAATGGTGGGCTAGCCTTCGTGGCAACGGGGAAGCCCCAAAGACATGGAAAACTCTACGAGTTTCCATCATGAAGCACTTCCTTGCAAGTGATGCAAAGGACAAAGTGCTTACAGAATGGCAGAGTTTGAAGCTTCTGTCTCATGAGTCTATCCACAAATATGTGGACAAGTTTTGGGATTTACATCTTAAGGCCACTGTCTTTCAAAAAATAGACTTTGCCGAGCAAAAGCAACGATTATGTGCGGGATTACCTGAAGAAATGGCCGAGTATGTCAACTCTCAATGGCTTGGTTCTATCACATAAGTAATCCACCACACTATGGTTGCTTCGTGCATCAATATCCAACAAGGGGCTAGCACGAATGACAAGCCCATGGAAAACAAAGATCGAAATGAAGCAAAGACGAATAACAATGCTCAAAATTCTTCCCAAGGCAACTCTATCAACAACAACAATAAAACTAAGGAGAAAGGAGACTATAAAAGCAAGAATTGACTTTCTCCCAAGGAGCTAGAGCATTATCGCAAAGATAACTGGTGCTTCAAGTGCGGGGAGCAAGGATAGGCCTATCGTGCTTGCCCTCAAAGAAATGTGTGCAATGAGCCGCCTAGAACCTCTATGATAGAAGCTCCAAAAGAGGATTCTCATTGCCAAGGATTTCTCCTTTCCTATGCTTGGGGAAAGATGCAAGATACTGATGCCTTTATTTTGTTTGACCTTGGTTCAACTCACAACTTCATATCCATGGAGTTGACCACCAAGCTAGACATACAAGCCCACGAGATGGGAGATGCATTGAAACCCAATGGAGATATCAAGGGACAAGACGTCTCAGTTATTCCCTTAATTGGAAAATTGAGGCTTCATGTCCAAAGCTTTGTGGACAAAGAGGATTTCTTCATCTCCCCTCTTAAACATGATGATGTTATCGCTGGGGCACCATGGTTTAATTGCATGGCTGCTAACATGAAGTTCCCTAAAAGGAGAATCTACTTCACCTATAGGGAAAAGAGCATGTACATAGATGCTAATGAGTCGGGGAACACCATATCCTTGGTAAATACGCTTGCTTTTGACATTCCAATGGTTTCACAAGCAGCAATAAAGGGAAACAAGAGGAATTAGAGTTGTCTAATTTCCTAAATGGATTCCAAGATGTTTTCATTGATGACATCCCTAGTGAGCTACCTCCAAAAGGAGGGATGATGACCATGCAATAGAGATCCTACCAGGAAGCTCACCGCCTAATAAACCTCCTTATTGAGTTTCACAAGCTCAATAAGAGGAGATCATGAGGCAAGTGCATGAATTGGTGGAAAAAGGAATGGTGAGGCCTAGCTCCTGTCCATTCTGTTCACCATTACTTTTAGTGCAAAAGAAAGATGACACATATCACATGTGTGTCGACTATAGAGCACTAAATAGGATCACTATAACAAAAAGATTTCCCGTGCCGCGGGTAGAAGATCTATTTGATAAGTTACAAGTTTTGGTCTGACAAATGCTCTAGCCGCATTAAACCTCATGATGGACAAAAATCTTCAGGCCACTCAAATTCTCTTGAGGAGTAAGCGACACTTCCAGGTAATCTTTGAAGTTGTGAGAGAGAATAAGCTTTTCATTAATCAAAAGAAAAGTGAATTTTTCCTACAAGAGATTCAATATTTAGGTCACATTATCTCTAAAGATGGCACCCATATGGATCCAAAAAAAATAGAGGTAATAAAAGGATAGCCTAATCGAAGGAATATATAGGAGGTATGAAGCTTTATAGGTATGTGTGCATACTGTAGATGCTTCATAGAAAAATTCTCGCTAATAGCAGGCCTATTACATGACTTAACGAAAAAGAACGTTAAGTATTCATGGACTGCAAAAGTGCAAGAACCTTTTGAGAATCTTAAGGAGAAGCTTATTTCTCAACGTGTGCTCACACTACTAGATCTCTCAAGGCCATTTGAGGTCCAATGTGATGCTTGTGGTGATTGCCTTGGAGCTATTTTGCTTCAAGAAGGGCATGCCATAGCATATGAGAGTCAAAAACTCAACTCTGACCTATATGCCCTAGAAACGTGGAAATACTATCTCTTATGGACTCTATTCATCCTCCGAATGGATCACAAAGCCTCAAGAACTTCATGACACAAACTAAGCTCTCGACAAACATATGAGGTGGGCAAATTTTCTTTCACAATTTAAATGTCATATTTCTCACGTTGATGGTAAGCACAATCAAGTGGTCGATGCACTTTCACGACCACCAAGGGTAAATGTGGTGTCTATAGCAACTCACAATGATCTTTCTTTTATGATAGATGAGTATGCTACTGACCAAGACTTTAAGTACGTAATTACAACCTTTGCATCAGGGAAGAAAAAAAGAACCATTCACCTAGAAGGATGGCTATCTTCCAAACGGCAATAGGCTATGTGTTACTCTCCCATACAATAAGAAATTCATGTATGAATCTCATGCTTCTCCTTATGCGGGGCAAAGAGGGATCCATAATCTACACATCGAGGAGTAGACATGTTTTTTTGTTGGTCCACCATGAAAAGTAAACATACAAGAGTGTGTTTCAAAATGCGTGGTATACCAAAAGTTGAAATTTGACCGAGGGAAGCAGCTTGGATTGTTTCAGTCAATAGTCTTAACAAGAAAACATAGTCTACCCCAGTCAAAAAGACTATTAAGGCACATCAAATGGCAGCCCTCTTAAGATCTCAAATTTTCAAGTATCATGGCCTACCAACATCCATAGTGTCGGACAAAGATCCTAGAATGACTAGTAATTTCTAGAAGGGTCTCTTTGAGAATCTAAGAAGTAGATTAAATTTCTCTTTTGGCCTGTCATTCACAAACGGATGACAAAGTGAAATAACTAATCTAACAATTCTTGAATCTACTAAAAGCCTATGTCATGGAAGTAGATCAAAGTTCTCAATGAGAGAAGTACCTACCTCTTATAAAGTATACGTACAATGTCATTGTACATACTTCTATGGGGAAATAAAGATCCAAAAGTCCCTTACTACTTACAGTACATGGGAAGATCTTCGCTGCTGATGAATATAGCCGAGACTCATAAGAATCTTTTCCAAAGATTAATGAAGTTATATCCATCTCAAAGTAAAGACAAAAAGGGATGCTTCTAATAACTGCAGAAGAGCCTTAACCTTTAAGGAACATGATTGGGTCTTGCTAAAGTTTCTCAAGGCTAGTCTAAGGCATACTACAGGCAAGAATCCTACGGGCCACCAAGAGTATTATGCTAAACTAGCAAAAAGATATATGGTTCTTTTTAAATTTTTAAGCCAATCAATGAGATGGCTTATTAATTAAAGTTGCCCAACCATTGGCTCATGCACAATGTTTTCCATGAGAGCCTATGTGTAACATTTAAGGGTCTAGTAACTTGTGTATAGCGGAAAATAACTTAGACATAGTGAGCATTTCATTAAAAATAGATTCCTAATGAGCATAGCAAGAGTGCTTGGATGGAGAGAGCAACAAAAACATAACACCTAGTTAGATAGGCATGAACAATACTTCAAAAAGAGAGAGAAATTAAGCTATGACAAGAGTTGAGGATCGGATTTATATGGGGCTGGCGGTCCCCCCTCCAAAAGGCTTTGTATTATAGGTTTCCCCCATCAAGGGAGACATTTTACATTACAATACTTTATGTTCGCTCAATAACTTGCTGGTGCAATGAAGATGGAAGCTTCAAGCACCAAGCTTACACTTGAAAAACACAACATCAATTCTCTCACGGTCTCACATCCAAGACCTCACACACCTTCGAAGATGGTGAGAGCTAGTGGGGTATGAGAGTAGATCTAGAGGAAGAAGAAATATTCTTACAAGAAAGAAGAATTTCTCCTCACATAATCACTCTTAATAGCTTAGCATAGCTTAGTAATTAGCATTGTAGAGGAGATGAGCATGCATTGGAGCTTGGCTCTTGGTTGGATTTGCATCACAAAGCCAAGAGTTGTTGGTGTAGGCCTCCCTTCTCACAAGCGTGGAGTAGACGATGAGCTTTCCATTAAAGCTTGAGAAGGAGATAGTCTTCTTTACTAAACACATGAGTTTGTGTGAGTGTGTGTGCAATAATGCCTTGCAAAAATCAGCCCCCTCTCTCTCTTGGTCGACCCCTCTTGCTATTTCCTCTTGCTGGCCCCTCATTGGCTCATGCCAAGCCTAGCCAATAGGAAATTAGAAGCGTAATTGCTAGCCTTGTGATATGTGTCCCCTTTCCCCTTTTGTGAGAGCTTTAAGTATTTAAATAATTCACTTAAACTCTCATTGGACCTCTTAGTCTTCTACCCAATAAGAATCAGGCAAGCCATTGGGCTGCTGAATGCTTGGTAGACTGTCCAATAGTCTTCTAGAGAGCTTAATTTCTATTGGTTCTTTTATCAAGTGATTTTTAAATGAATTAAACTAAATTTACTCTAGCCTAATTCTCATTGGTCCACCTCTATGGGCATCCAATAGGATTTGAATGCACTTTGGGGGCAACTGGGCTAGGAACTTGACATGTGTCCACTATGCCCTTTGTGTAAAGGGAAGCCTTGAGTGTGTGTGTGTGTGTGTGTGTTCTCTCACCTCTTCTCTCTCTTCCCCTACCTTAGGTCTCGTCCCATCCCATCTAGGGATATGTGAAGACTTTATGGTCTTCACAAAAGCATCCAATTCTGTTAAGCTTGACCATTTTGACTTTACCTTTGAATTTTGCAACGTTAGCACTTTGGAAGTCTTAATGGGATAAACCCTAAGGTCTTTTTCTCCCCTAGTACTTCCCCATATTAAATGATCAGCTTAACATGAGAAAATCATTTAGGAGAATTAGATATTAGTTATGATGACACTACGTAAGCCTTACAAAGGAGCGCCACCAAAAGAAACAATAGTTGCAGACCCTCCAAAAACCAAGATAAAAAAGAAGTACTTCAATCTAAGTCCATCCTATGATATAAAGACAAGGTATTATGAAACGGTAAGATTATCTGACGATATCTTATTAGGTTCAAGAATTATCCTTTTAAAGATGCTAAATGGATGCAAGGAACCTAGCTTAAGGATAATATGAACCTTGTTAATGCTTACAATGATGCCTTAAAGTAAGCATATGAAAATGCATTTTAAACGAACGATGTTTTTGTCTTATAAGACTCTTTCTCTTTCTTTTATTGTGCACAAAATTGAAGAAGTATGCATGCGTAGGATCATGTTTGTGGTGATGACGTCTCCCAAACACCAAGTAGAACTTTTCACTCTACTTTAGAAGTATGATATGGACTAAAGAGAAGACATGCTTATGGCAGCTAAGTCTCCTGAGCACCAAATGGATTAGTCATCCAATCTGGAATGATGTCATAGAGTAAAAAGGGGTCCTCTACCCGCTAAGAAACATGGACTAACGACTAGGTTTTATCTTCTCTGCTTGCTATGATTTCAAGAGAGAGGTAATGTCATAAAATATAATATCTAGCTAATTCAAATGATTATCTCATAATAAATTGATCATTTAATTTGGGAGAATAAACAAGAACAAGAGTTAGAATAGAGACATGTGCTTCTAAACCTATCTCAATAGGGGACCAAAAGGAGAGATGGTTGCATCTCAAAAGGGGTCCAAAAGGAGATTGTCTGCCAAAGAGCAATTTGTAATAAGTGCTTCTAGACTTATCTTAGTAGGGGACCAAGATGAGAGATGGTTACATGTCAATAAGGGTCCAAAAGGAGATTGTCTACCAAGAGCAATGTGTAATAAGTGCTTCTAGACTTATCTCAGCAAGGGACCAAGAGGAGAGATGGTTACATCTCAATAGGGGTCCAAAAGGAGATAGTCTATCAAAGAGCAACGTGCATCTAATGGAGCTTAAAAGACCTTAGGGTTAGCTTCATTACAGAGCTCCAATGGTTAGTGTTAAAAGTCCTTTGACCTTAGGCAAGTTAGGACTGAGCTTGAGGTGGAAACCCAACCCAAGCTTGAGGTGCTTATCATGCTTGGTGGCTGAGGTGCTTGTCATGCTTAATGAGTAAGGTGCTTGTTGTGCTTGCTGACTAAGGTGCTTGAGGTGCTTGTCGTGCTTGGTGACTAAGGTGCTTGCCATGCTTGATGAGGAAGGTGCTTGAGAAGCTTCCCATGCATGGGGGGTAAGGTGCTTGAGTAAAAAAGAGACCTTACAAAGGCGGGGGAAGCCCCAAAGTTAAGGGGATCTTTGACTTAACCTCCCACTCACCCAAAGGGCATCCCCTTTCTCAAGGGGCACATGGACACATGTCATGCTCTCCCTATGCTTAGCCACGTGGAGTGCCTGAATCCTATTGGTTGGGCCAAAGAGGGGTCCAATGAGCTTCTAGTTCAATTCAACTGATATCTAGATATTTTCAAGCTCTCTCTTGCAAAGAGGTAAGGAGGACACTTGTCCAAAGATTAACCATGTTGCTTGAAATGCATTGTGCATGTGATTGACTAGCCTCAGAGGGGTCCAATGAGCTTCAAGCTTGAGCAAAAAGGAGGGGTTGACCAAAGCAAGCAAGGGGTGTACTTGAGGGTATACACCCTTTCACGCACTCATTTTTCAAGCATTCTCTCACTTGGTGAAAGTGGAAGAACTCCATCTCCTTCTCCAAGCTTGTTGAGAAGTTGAGAGCCTACACCAACACTCTTGGCTATGGAATGCAAATCCAACCAAGAGCCATGCTTCAATATCTTGCCATCTTCATTACTATGCTATTATGTATGCTAGCAAGAAGAGTGATGATAAGTGAGGAACTATTTCTTTCTCCTATGAATGATTCTTCTTCCTCTTCCCTACCCTCATTCCCTACTAGCTCTCTCCACCTTCGAAGGTGTTTGAGGCCTTGGGACTGAGTTCGGGGATGTTTAATGCTTCTAAAAAGTTTATGTTATGCTCGTGATGCATGAAGCTTTCCATATTCATAGCATCACCAAGGAACAAGTCTCTGTTTATGGGAGAATCTATAATACAAAAGCCTATTGGAGGTGGGACCGGCTCCACATAAATTTGGTCCTCAACTATTGTCAAGTTCTCTAATTATCTCTCTCTCTTGCAAAATTATTGTTCATGCCAAGTTAATTAATTATAATGATTATGTTTCTACCTCTAATTAAGTTTACCCTCTATGTTCTCAGAGTAGTCTCACAAAAATGCTCTCTTTAATCTCCTAAATCCACTATTCTCAAAGTTCATGGGCCATTTCCATTACACTATCCTTGTACGCCATTGTGGATCCTATTTTGGTTTTATTTGGTAGTCCCAATGGTTTGTGAAACTCGGTCTGAAAGACCCTTTTTTCAGAATGTGACTAGTCATTGTGTCTCCATAGCCTTTTGTGCGTAAGATTTTCTGAAGCCAAACACTAGGGGCCGGGTTATGTAGTTTAAGGTGGATTAGTTTGTTGGAGATCCCTATTCATGGCCTCGCCATAAGATATTTACATAAGGATATAATTGCTTTTGACATCAAGTTGGCAATTTTTCGAGAGTATTTTTCTAGCAGTATATGTAATTTGATGCCGTGTTAGCACTCTTTTATGGTTTATGCATAGTTTTTTGTTGAGTCTTGGTTGAAATTTAAATCTTTGTACAGAAGAGACTTTGCCAACCTTTTGCCAAAGTTTTGCCCATAAATTCTTATTCTCTCTCTCTTGCATTTGCTCTTGTGAGTTATGGTTGGACCTTAAAAGAAAGAACAATATTATATCAAAAGGTGTGATGGCACAAACTTCACAATATGGAAGCAGTGTATACCTAATGTCTTGGTCAATAAGGGCCTTGTAGTGCCATTGAAAGTGCAAAAAGAGGGTGTTTACACTAAGTATTAGTGACAAGAGTGTCCCCCTTTCCCCTTTTGTGAGAGCTTTAGGTAATTAAATAATTAAACTAAACTCTCATTGGACCCCTTTGCCTCCTGGCCAATAGGAATCAGGCAAGCCATTGGGCTCCTGAATGCTCATTGGACCCCTTGTGAGACTGCCCAATAGTCTTCTAAGAGACTTAATTCTCATTGGTTTCTTTTATTAAATGTTTTTAAATTAATTAAACTAGATTTACTCTAGCTTACTTCTCATTGGTCCACTTCAAGGGTCATCCAATAGAAACTGGGCACACCTTGTGGGCATCTGGCCTAGGGAGCTGACATGTGTCCCTCATTCCCTTTGTGTAAAGGGAGCCTGTGTGTGTGTGTGTGTGTGTGACTTTCTCTCTCATCCCCTACTCTCAAGGCTCGCCCCCTCCCATGTAGGGATATGCAAAGACTTTTTAGTCACACACAAAGCATCCAATTTCCCCTAGGTTTAACCTTTGGACACAACCTTTGAATTTTGGAACCTTAGCATTTTGGAAGTCTTAATGGGCTGAACCTTAGGGTCTTTTTAGCCCATTGTTGCACATGGCTCTTTTGCAGATGGCCCCCCCTTTGGATCCCTACTGTGGCCGGTCTGCTAGCTTAACCAATATTCTAGCTTTTTCTCCCCTAGCACTTCCCCACATTAAATGATCAGTTTAATATGAGAAAATCATTTAGGAGAATTAGATATTGATTATTATGACAAATCACTTAATGTGAGAGAATAAACGGGAACAAGAGTTAGAATATAGATATGTGCTTTAGATGCATCTCAGCATGGGGCTAAATGTAATGGGCCCAAATGGGAGATGGTCTATCAAAGAGCAATGCTAATGGAGCTTAAAAGACCTTAGGGTTAGCTTCATTAAAGACCTTTAATAGTTAGTGTGAAAAGCCTTGGACCTTAGGTAAGCTAGGGATGTGCTTGAGGTGGGAACTCAACCCAAGCTTGAGGTGCTTGTCATGCTTGATAATTGAGGTGCTTGATGACTGAGATGCTTGAGGTGCTTGCCATGCTTGAGATGCTAGGGTTGTACTTGAGGTGGGAACCCGACCCAAGCTTGCAAGGCTTAAGGGTTGAGCTTGTGGTGGGAACCGGGCCCAAGGTTGAGGGGCTTGAGGTGTCAAAAAGTCAACAAGGATCGCGACAAGGAGGGGGCGAGCCCTACAAGTTGGGGACATGAGAGAGAACACACACACCCTCACACAAGACAAGCCTAGACCAAGGAGGCAACAAGGACACATGTCATGCTCCTCTCCATGTTGCCCTCATAAGATACCTAGAGCCTATTGGTTGGCCTCTCAAGGGGTCCAATGAGAAATTAGTTTATGTAATTTATTTTTAAAGTATTATCCAAGCCCTCTCTCTCAAAGAGGTAAGAAGGACACTTGTCCTAATGCTATCCTTGTTGCTTGATATGCACTAAGCATGTGATTGGCTAGGCTTGAGGAGGTCCAATCATATGCAGGCGAGTGCTAGAAGAGGGGGTCAACCAAAGGAAGGAGGGGGCTAGCTTGGGGGATATACTCTCCCAGACACACAAACACACACTCTCATTGTGTGAAGTGCAAAGTGCAAGAGCTCCATCTCCTTCTCCAAGCTTGTTAAGAAGTTGAGAGCCTACACCAACACTCTTGGCTATGAAATGCAAATCCAACCAAGAGCCATGCTTCAATGCTTAATCTTGCCATCTTCTCCATCTTCATTACATGCTATTATGTATGATAGCAAGAAGAGTGATGATAAGCGAGGAACTATTTCTTTCTACTATGAATGATTCTTCTTTCTCTTCCCTACCCCCATTTTCCACTAGATCTCTCCACCTTCGAAGGTGTTTGAGGCCTTGGGACCGAGGTTAATGATTTTTACAAAGTATATGTTATGCTCGTGATGTATGAAGGTTTCCATCTTCATTGCATCACCTAGGTCACAAGGAACACAAAGATTGTATTGCACCAATTCTCTCTTGATGGGAGAATCTATAATACTAAAGCCTATTGGAGGGGAGACTGGCTCCACATAAATGTGGTCCTGAAATGTTTTCAAGTTCTCCAAACTCTCTCTCTTGCAAAATTATTGCTCATGCCAAGTTAATTAGGTATTATGGTTATGTTGCTACCACTAATTAAGTGCACCCTCTATGTTCTCAAAGTAGTCTCACAAAAATGCTCACTCTAATTCTCCTAATTCCGCTATTCTCAAAGTTCATGGGCCGTTTCCATTACATTGGTATCATAGCTATTGGTTTCTCTTTTCTTGATTAAGAAGAGAGGTCCTTAAGTTGTCCACAAAAGTTTGGGCCTGTTTATTGCAATAGGGTAAGTGGGACAGGGATCTATTATCTTGGTGAAGAAGGACTTAGTTCGAGGTACATCGTTGGGAACTATAGTCTTGATAATGGAGTCTCTCGGGGCTTGCCTTTGGCTTAACCATTATTGAGCTACAAGCAAGCTCAATAGAAACCATAATCAACCGAGCAATGCTAGACCCTCTCCACTAGTCTTTGCAATCAATAGTGTCTAAACTACGGGTGTGGCTGCTTGAGAACTAATTTTCAAAGGTAAAGAAGAGTAGCGACTAAGGTTTTTGAGGGTAACAAAGCACAAAGTAATGTATACATAAGTTCAATTAGCATGGCTGATAATAACCAAGAGAGTAGAATGAACATTGATAGCTTTGATTTTTCACATAAATATTCTAATGATGATGCCCCCATGTGTATTAATTACCTTGTTACTAGGCTGTAACAAGCTATGAGCAACCCTGCTTTGCAAGCCGAAGTTACCCTACAACTTTGTGCTTATGGGATTTCTCTTCCTCTCCAAGAGGAGAGAGAGCTTAGGAGGTGTCATAAAATCTAATATCTAACCAACCCAAATGATTTTCTTATATTAAATTGATCATTTAATGTGGAATAATAAACAGGAACAAGGGTTCGAATATAGACATGTGCTTACGGATCTATCTCAACAAGGGGCCAATGGTAAAGGGATCCAAATGAGAGATGGTCTGTCAAAGAGCAAGGTTAACTAATGACGCTTAAAAGACCTTAGGGTTAGGTTCATTAAAGACTTCCAATCGTTAGTGTTAAAAGTCCTTTGACCTTAGGCAACAAGCTAGGGCTTGAGCTTGAGGTGGAAACCCGACCTAAGCTTGAGGTGCTTGTCATGCTTGATGACTAAGGTGCTTGAGGTGCTTGTCGTGCTTCATGACTAAGGTGCTTGAGGTGCTTGTCATGGTTGATGACTAAGGTACTTGAGGTGCTTGTCATACTTAATGAAGAAGGTGATTGAGAAGCTTCCCATGCATGGGGGGTTAGGTGCTTGAGTCAAAAAGAGAACCTACAAGCTTAATGAGGAAGGTGCTTGATAAGCTTTCCATGCATGGGGAGTAAGGTGCTTGAGTCAAAAAGAGACCCTACAAAGGAGGGATAAAGTCCCAAAGTTAGGGGAATCTTTGACTTAACCTCCTACTCACCCAAAGGGCACCCCTTTTCTCAAGGGGCACATGGGACACATGTCAGGCTCTCCCTATGCTTAGCCACATGGTGTGCTTGAATGCTATTGGTTGGGCTGAAGAGGGGTCCAATGAGCTTCTAGTTCCATCCAAAAAAATATCTAGATATTTTCAAGCTCTCTCTCTCTCTCTCTCTCTCTCTCTCTCTCTCTCTCTCTCTCTAAGGGGTAAGGAGGAAACTTGTCCAAAGACTACCCACGTACTTGAATGCATGATGTATGTGATTGGCTAGGGGGAGAGAGGTCCAATGAGCTTGAAGCATGTGGAAAGGCTAGAACTCGCCCCAAGCAAGCAAGGGGGGTGATGGGGGGGTATACACCACACACTCACACACACTCATTTTGTGGATCATTCTCACTTGGTGAAAGTTGAGGAACTCCACCTCCTTCTCCAAGCTTGTGAGAAGTGAGAGCCTACACCAAGCCTCTTGGCTATGGAATGCAAATCCAACCAAGAGCCATGCTTCAATGCTTAAGCTTGCCATATTCTCTATCTTCATTACTATGCTAGCAAGAAGAGTGATGATAAGTGAGAAACTATTTCTTTCTCCTATGGAATGTTTCTTCTTCCTCTTCCCTATCCTCATTCCCCGCTAGCTCTCTCCACCTTCGAAGGTGTTTGAGGCCTTGGGACTGAGGCTTGGGATGGTTAATGTTTTCTACAAAGTTCATGTTATGCTTGTGATGCATGAAGATTTCCATTTTCATTGCATCACCTAGGTCACAAGGAACACAAGATTGTATTGTACCAAGTCTCTCTTGATGGGAGAAACTATAATACAAATGCCTATTGGAGGGGGGACTGGATTTGTATGAATCCGGTCCTCAACTGTTGTCATGTTCTCTAAACTCTCTCTCTTGCAAAAGTATTATTCATGGCAAGTTAACTAAGTACCATGTTCATGTTTCTACCATCAATTAAGTTCAACCGCTATGCTCACAAAAGTGCTCCATCTAATTTTCTAATTCCGCTACTCTCAAAGTTCATATTATATCTCAAGGCTATCAATTCTCAACGGCCTGGTTCTATCACCAAAGTAATCCACCACACCGTGGTTGCCTCGCATATCAATTTCCAACAAGGGGCTAGACGGAATGTCAAGCCCATGGAAAATAAAGACAAAAGTGATGCCAAGAGGAAAACCAATGTCTAAAATTCTTACCAAGGCTATTCCAACAACAACAACAACAATCAATCCACGGAGAAGGGAGTTTACAAAGGTAAATATAAACTCTCTCCTAAAGAGCTAGAAGCTTTTTGTAAGGGCCACAAATGTTTTACGTGTGGGGAGCAAGGCCATGGTTATCGTCCTTGCCCCAAGAGAACTGCCCGCAATGAGACTCCTAGAGCCTCTATGTTTGAATCTCCAAAAGAGGATGCTCATTGCCAAGGATTTCGCCTTTCCTATGTTTGGGGAAAGATGGGAGAGCATGATGCCTTTATTTTGTTTGACCCTGGTTGAACTCGCAACTTCATGTCCACGGAGTGGATCACTAAGCTAGGCATACAAGCCCACGAAATGGGAGATGCATTGAAAGCCAATGGAGCTATCAAGGGACAAGACGTCTCAGTTACTTCCTTAATTTTCCAATTAAGGCTTTATGTCCAAAGCTATGTGGACAAAAAGGATTTCTTCACCTCCCCTCTCAAACATGAGAATGTTATCATTGGGGCACCATGCTTTAACCGCATGGCTCCCAACATGAAGTTCCCTAAAAGGAGAATCTACTTCACCTTCATGGAAAAGAGAATGTACATAGATGCTCATGAGTCAGGGAACATCGTATCCTTGCAATAAAGGGAATCAAGAGGAATTAGGGTTGTCTAATTTCCTAAATGGATCCCAAGATGTTTTCATTGATGACATCCCTAGTGAGCTAGCTCTAAAATGAGGGATGATGACCATGCAATTGAGCTCCTACCAGGAAGCTCGCTGCAGAACAAGTCTCCTTATCGAGTTTCACAAGTTCAATAAGAGGAGATCATGAGGCAAGTGCATGAATTGGTGGAAAAGGGGATGGTGAGGTCTAGCTCCTCTCCATTTTGTTCACCGTTACTTTTAGTGCAAAAGAAAGACGACACATATCGCATGTGTGTCGACTATAGAGCACAAATAAGATCACTATCAAAAACAAATTTCCCGTGCTGCGGGTAGAAGATCTAGTTGATAAGTTACAAATTTTGGCCTGACAAATGCTCCAGATGCATTGAAACTCATGATGGACAAAAATCTTCAGGCCATTCAAATTCTCTTGAGGAGTACAAGTGACACCTCCAAGTAAACTTTCAAGTTGTGAGAGAGAATAAGCTTTTCATTAATCAAAAGAAAAGTGAATTTTCCCTACAAGAGATTCAATATTAAGGTCACATAATCTCATGGCACCCATAGGGATGCAACAAAGTTAGAGGTAATAAAATGATGGCCTAATCCAAGGAATCTACAAGAGGTACGAAGCTTCATAGATATGTGTGCATACTATAGATGCTTCATATATATTTTTTTTGTTAACAGCAGGCCCATTACATGACTTAACAAAAAAATAACGTTAAGTATTCATGGACTGCAAAAGTGCAAGAAGATTTTGAGAAGCTTAAGGAGAAGCTTATCTCTCAACTTGTGCTCACACTGTTAGATCTCTCAAAGACATTTGAGGTCCAATATGATGCTTGTGGTGATCGCCTTGGAGCTATTTTGCTTCAAGAAGGGCATGCCATAGCATATGAGAATCAAAGACTCAACGCAAATATAAAAAAGAGCTACTAGTTATTCTATATGCCCTAGACACGTGGAAATGCTATCTCTTGGGGACTCCATTCATCCTACGAATGAATCACAAAGCCTCAAGAACTTCATGATGCAAACTAAGTTCTCAGACAAACAAATGCGATGGGAAAATTTTCTTTCGCAATTTAAATTTTATATTGCTCACATTGCTCGCAAGCACAATCAAGTGGTCGATGCACTTTCACAATGACCAAGGGTAAATGTGGTGTCTATAGCAACTCGCAATGATCTATCTTTTATGATAGAGAGTATGTTACTGACCGATACTTTAAGTATGTAATTACAGCCTTTGCATTAGGGAAGAAAAAAGAACCACCATTCACCTTGAAGGATGGTTATCTTCCAAACGGCAATAGGCTATGTGTTACTCACCCATACAATAAGAAAGTCATGTATGAATTGAAAAGAAGGAGGAGAGAAGAGAGAGACCTTCTCCCAAGCTACACACAGACACACACAAAGAAGAAGATACACACGGTAGAGGGCTGAACTTTCTTCTTCATCTACTTCACGAAATGAGTGTGTATTTACATAATGAAAAACTGACTACATAAGTAGTACAACCAAAAGAGAGATGCGGTCCATAATATGAACCCTCTAAGTAGCTATGCTAGCTAGCTAGATATGCCAGCTGTAGAATCCCTGCCGAGGATACACCATGTTGGTCACCAACCGTGTCGGTGATGTAAATGTGGCCAACGATCACCAAGGCCTACCAAGAGTGCCAGCTCATGGAGAGCTCAACATCTCAACACTCCCCCTTGAGCTCGACGCCAACTGAAGGACTCCAAGCATAGTCCAAAAACGATGGAGCTTCTCATCTCCCAGGGCCTTGGTGAAGATATCCGCTACCTGCTCCTCCATGTTGATGTAAACCAAGTCAATGTCGCCCGCTAGAACCTGATCTCAAACAAAATGGTAATGGACCTCTATGTGCTTGGTCCGCACATGAAATACCGGGTTCCTGGCCAACTAAATACTGCTAAGGTTGTCACAGTAAATGACAACCTCTTTGTCCACCTGTAGCCTCAAATCCATAAGTAGCTTGCGTAACCAAGCTACCTCACATGCTGCAACTGCAACACCTCTATACTCAGCCTCTGTACTAGACATGGCAACTATGGGCTGCTTCTTGCTGCTCCAAGTGATGGCAGCACTCCCAAGTGTAAACATAAACCCACTAGTAGACCGTTGATCAGTGACGGTACCAACCCAATCTACATCTGTGTAACCATGCAATCCCATTGGAACATCTGCAACATAAAATAGTGCATGGTCCAATGTAGCCCTCACATAGAGTAATGTATGGCGCACTGCATCCAAGTGCGGCTTCCATGGAAGCTGCATAAATTGACTCTGAAGTCCCACTGTATAGCTCAAATCTAGCTGCGTGATAGTCAAGTAAATGAGACTGCCCACAATCCTGCGATACATAGTGAGATCCTCGAGTACATCACCATCATGTGCACTCAGCTTTGTATTGACATCCAAGGGCATAGAAATAGGCTTGCAATCAGCCATACCATATTTGGATAACATATCCAATGCATACTGTCTCTGAGACAGCCATATGCCCTCTGTTGTATGAATCACGTCAAGTCCAAGAAAGTAGCGCAGCTCTCCCAAATCCTTCATCTCGAACTCCTTCTTGAGAAGACCCTTAACATGCTCAATCTCTATCTCATTGTCACCCACTATAATCAAGTCATCTGCATAGATGACCAAGTAGATAAAGGCCATACACATACAATGAAACATTTGCCAAGAAGATCAAAGAAGAGATTGAGAAACCAAAGGAAGCCGAATTCATCTATGAAATTGAACACACAGATTGGGTGTCCACAATTGTGATAGTACCCAAAAAGAATGGAAAATTACGTGTGTGTCAACCTCAAAAAAGTTGTGAGGTCCCCAACCCGCCGATACCAAGATAGTTACCTGACTAATCAGGTCCACCCGTCCATGATTGACAACCTTAGTCAATCCCCACTTACCACCCCGCACTCACACATGATTCTTTTGTTATTTAATTACTATCACGTTCTTATCACAATTAAAATAATGATTCCTTTTATCCTTCATAACAGGATTTTATTAAAACAACCCTTGAAAACAGTATTGAAAACATTCTTTTAGCAAACAAACATCTTTAAACTTAAGACAGGGTACTGTCAATCAAAACATTGTCCATAATAACCATGACCAATACTCTTCTTGTCTCAAGACCACCTAAGGGTGAAAAAACGACACCCATTCCTTATTCATAATCCGGAGTGGATAAACCCCCACCCAAGGTTCTGGGTGCCCATACACCAAACCAGTTGCCCGTACAACCGGGCGGCTCCCCTAGGATAAAAAAACGGTATCCTAACTTATGTAGAAACATTAAGACATGACACGGAGTAGAAACTCAACGTTCATGGGGGTAACCGACTTATCCGTGGCTGGAAAGCCATCATTATCATCAAAATATACCAATGAGTCGGAGGGGTCTTGAGACAAGCTGTCTTAAGGATGATCAATCATATCTTTCCTAATTCAACCAATTTTAACCCAAACAATTCTTTCCTATATTATAAACAATGCACGTTGGAAGTTACCCTCCGTTTTTTGTCAATTATTCATTTTCTTATTCTTACTCACTCCTTACGTATGCAATGCTAACTTATAAAAGAACTTAAACTATTTAAAGACTTAATTGAATAATGGGAAATCCACCTGGGACTGATCGGCCATCTGTTGTTGCACTGGCGTCAGAAGACTCTCCTCCATAGGCCTACTACTATGCCCGACTTCATTGTCGTGCGATGCTCTGGTTCGTTTTAGAGCTACGTCCTCATCAGCAGATGTAGGATTTTCTCGGGTCTTTTTAGGTGCCATAACTCCTTATCCGTTTAAAAAGGACATCTACTCTTTCATATAAATTATTTGAAATCTAAACTTAACCTTTGTATTCAATTTTACCCAAATTTAGGTTAAATTTATAGTCTTAATTGGTAAATTCTTGACCTAGTAATTTTTTATTTACCTGTATGGGTATGATAACTTTTGCCATAGCTTCCCTAAGGGTTTTCTAAATTATCCTAATTTTCTTATAATTTGGTATATCTTTTTCTTAATATTCCCATTAAATTTTAAGCTTGAAATCTGCTTATTTTGAGCTTAATATTATTTCTATTTATTTTCTCTTAAAGTTTTCATTTCCTCAACTTTATATCATAGGTTTACACTTACTATAATTTTTCTAAAAACTTTTGACCGCAAAGTCTATTTATTTTAATTAATCTTTTGCTAAAAATAGGACTTTTGGTCAATTATAGTTTTCTAAACTCACTAATCAACTATGGTATACTTATCACAAGTATATAAAGATACTCTTGACCTCTGGTAATTATTTTATTATTTCCAACTTAATTATATAATTTTCATCTTCAATTTTTAGCTAAAATTTTATTATATAAGCTAACACTGATAAATAGAATGTAATCATATAACATGATTTACTAATTTTTTCTTTAAATTTCAACCAGAATTGGTATATTTTGACTTAGATAAATATCTATACTAAGTTTCTAACCATGACATAATTAACACGACCTTTTCATCATGTAATTTAGCTCTTAAAAAAAGCATGTAATCATATAGCATGATTTACTAATTTCTCTCTTTAATTTTTTGCTAGAATTAGTATAATTTGACTTAGATAAATATCTATACTAAGTTTCTAACCTTGACATAATTACCACGGCCTTTTCATCATGTAATTTAGCTCTGATAAATAGCATGTAATCCTATAACATGATTTACTAATTTCCCTCTTTAATTTTTAGCTAGAATTATTATAATTTGACTTAGATAAATATCTATACTACTTTTCTAAGCTTGACATAATTATCACGGCCTCTTATCCTATAATCTAAATCTGATAAATAGCATGTAATCATACCACATGATTTACTAATTTTCCCCTTTAATTTATCCTCAATAATAGTGGTTTTCTAAAATACTTATCAAAAATATATATCTGTGGTTAACATAATTATCACGGGTTACTTAAGATGTGATTTACCTCTGATAATTATCCCAAAGCATTTGGGCTTAGTTTACTATTTTTTCCCTTTTATTTTCTCATAAAAATAGTGTGATTTAGTTGAGATAATTAGTTAAACTAATTATTTGAGATAAATATAATTATCATGAGTTCCATAAGATGTGATTTACCTTTGATACTTATCTCAAAGCAATTTAAATCAATTTGTTATTTTCCCCCTTTTAATTTTCCCTAAAAACATTGTAATTCTGCTATGATAATTAGATAAACTAATTATCTGAGGTAAAAATAATTATCATGGGTTTTCTAAGATGTGATTTACCTGTGATATTATCTCACAGTATTTTCAATCAATTTGTTATTTTTCGCCTTTTAATTTCCTCAAAAAATAGTGTAATCCTACTAAGATAATTAGGCAAACTAATTATTTGAGGTTAAAATAATTATGACAAGTTTTCTAAGATTGGATCTACATTTGATAATTATCTCAAAGCATTTTGAATCAATTGACTATTTTTCCTCTTTTAATTTCTCCTAAAATCAGTATAATTATGTTCAAATAAGTAGTTAAAATAATTATCTGAGATTAATATTATTATCACGTGTTCCATAAGATATGATATACCTTTGATATTTATCTCAAAGAATTTTAAGTTAATTTGTTATTTTTCCCCTTTTAATTTGTCCTAAAAACAATATAATTCTGCTATGGTAATTAGGTACCCAGTTATCTGAGACTAAGATAATTATCACGGGCTCCCTAAGATTTAATTTACCTCTAATAAATATCTCAAAGCATTTTGAATCAATTTGCTATTTTCTCCCTTTTATTTTGTCCCTAAAATAGTGTAATTCTGCTAAGATAATTATATAACTAATAATCTGAAGTTAACATAGTTATCACAAGTTTCTTAAGATGTGACTAACCTTTGGTAATTATCTTAGAGCATTTTGAATCAATTTGATCATTTTCCCCTTTATTTTTCTTTGAAAAATAGTGTAATTCTGCTTAATTAATTATGAAAATCACTCAAAAAATTATAAGATAATTTTCCTAGCATTATGATAGTTTAACACAGCTCTGATAATTATCTCAACTTAATCTAAACTTAATTAATATAATTCCCATTAACTTATTATTTAAGATGGATAATTTCAGTCATAATATGATATAATAATTATAGCTTAATATCTCTGAGGTTAATCACAATAATCAGCAGAGAATATTTAATTAAGAGAGGATTTTTGAGTATACATAAGATTAACCTTCAATTTATTAAGAAAATAGGTTAACCTAGCTTTGCTAATTAAAAAAGATTAGGTTAATTATCGTTTAATTAACCAACTAGAGCTTGATCTCTAGTGATTTCTGCGTAGAGGTCTCTCTAGATGAGAGAGAATGTGCCAAGGCTCCGAGTCTACCTGAAATTGTGAAGCAAGGGTCATATTTATAGGTTTCTGGGCACTCACAGGTTGGAAAATGGCAGTAACTTGCATCCCAAGCAGCCCTACAGGTCATAAAACGCCCCCTGCTGCTAAATCTAGTATGGGAGAGTTCATCATTACTCCACACAGCCCCCCAGATACATAGAATCGATTTTCTACTAGTTTGTTGACTTTTTAATGATTAATTTTGGAAATATCTGCAATTTCTAGAACCTTAGGATAAAAAAGTCTTTAGCAGTACTGAAACCATTCACTTTTACTTAACTAATTAAAATTCATAGTGTAACCTTTCAAAGCCCGTAACTTTTCCAGCTTTTATCGGAATTCTGTTCTGAAATTTCTAGCCCGGGGTTTGCTGTGCTTAAGATTCCAAAAATACCAATATTTGCCACGGTCAGACAATTCTACATTGTTTTTTCAATAATCATATCAGTTTGATTAAGCTTTATACCAACTTTAAGGTTTCAGGAACTGGAAACCACACAAAAGTGAATGCAGCTATCATTACAGACAACTTTCCTCTTCCAATCATTGAGCATGTGTTAGAACGAGTTGTAGGAAAAGAAACTTACAATATCCTAAATGGATTTTCGTGATACAATCAACTTTGGTTGACCCAAAAGATCAACATAAAATTGCTTTTGCAATAGAATGGGGTATTTTTGCCTATCGGGTTATGCCTTTTGGGTTAACTATTGCTGCAACCACCTTTCAAAGATTGATGAGCCATACTTTTAAAGAATATCTGAGGAAATTCTTGGAAGTTTATATGGATGATCTATGGGTACATTCATCAATCCGGGCTGATCATTTTGAACACCTCAAAAAGGTATTCGAAAAATGTCGACTTTATAGGATTTTCTTAAATCCTGAAAAGTGCACATTCATGGGTAGACAAGGAAAAATTCTTGGACATATAGTGTCTAAAAATGGCATAGCTACTGATATTGAAAAATTTCATGTCATTGCTGATTTGCCTAGACCAACAACAGTCAAGGGGGTTCAAGCCTTCATGGGGCATTGTGGATATTACAGACGATTCATTTACATGTACGCTATAATTGCAAAACCCATGTACAGCTTGATTACACACTTTGAGTGGACCGAGGCATGTGAAGAATCCTTCATGAAGCTTAAACAAGCTCTCACCTTAGCTCCAATATTGAAAGCACCAGATTGGAATAAGTTATTCCACATACATGTAGATGCTTCCAATTTTCCATCGGTTGTATACTAGCTCAACCAAGAGACATGAAAATTGATTTTCCTATTTCGTATGCTAGGCGACATTTGAACATGGCAGAAAAGAACTACACTACCACCGAAAGGGAAGGATTAGGAATGATCTATGCCGTAAAAAAATATAGACATTACCCATTAGAAAACAAATTTGTGTTCTTTGTATACCACCAAGCTTTATTGTGTTTGGTCAACAAGCCATGCAACACATGAAGAGTAGTGAGATGGTTCATCATTCTTCTGGAATGTGATTTCACTGTGGTTGTAAAAAAAGGCACTACACATCAAAGAGCAGATCATTTGTTAAGGATTGTTTCAGGAGAATCACCTAAAGGGGTAGACGATGATCTACCAGATGCCTATTTATTCTCTGTGGAAATGATACCTCGATGGTCGGAAAACATGGTATCATTGATGAAAATAGCTCAAGTGGATTCACGAATACCACTTCCTATTACAATTGGATTAATTGAGCAATCGGCTATGTACCAATTACTAGTTGATAGGCTATACAAAAGAAATCGAGATGGAATATTGCTCTTATGCGTTAATCCTGAAGAGAAAGACCAATACCTAAGTCAAGCACATATTACCATAGTAGGACTTCACTTTGCGGAAGACCAAACTATGCAACGAATTTTGAGACTTGGAGTATTTTGGCCGACTATGAGGAGTGATGTTCGCTCTTTTGTAAAGGAATGTCCTCGATGTCAAAAACAGACACCCCATACCTTATGTAACATTGTTCCAAAAGTCATATGTTCTTAAGTGGAGTAACTATCTAGTTACTTACTTATCAAGCCGAACATTTCCTGTGAGGATATGAGTAAATGCCATCAAAGAGCAATTGAAACTGAAGCAAGAGAATATGCTCTTATTGGAAACCAATTGTATCGGAGAGGTAAGGATCAACACTTAGGTCTTTGTGCAAATGAAGACGAATATATTCCGATTATAGAACAAGCACATGCTGGATTAGCTGGAGGTTACTTTTCAAGTGAGACCACCGCAAGAGCAATCTTAATGGCATGCATATGGTGGCCAACACTTTTTGCAAATGCCAAAGAATATGTTAGAAGATGTGATGCTTGTCAACGAGCAAAAATGCGAACATGAGTAGATAGCATGCCCTTAAGACCAATGATGGGAGCTAGAGCTTTTGCAAAATGGGGTATAGACTTTGTTGGGCCAATACAGCCACCTGCTTATAGAACCCAAGCTCAATATATTATTGTAACTACAGATTATTTGACTAAGTGGGCCGAGGCTTAAGCAACTCAAAAGAATGATGCCTATATGAGTATGTATTCACGAGATATGGAATGCCAATTGAGATTGTTAGTGATTGGGGAACTCATTTTTTCAATGAGGTAATCGAGTATTTGCTTAATGAGTTTATGGTCATCCACAACAAATCAGCTCCCTATCATCCGCAAGCAAACGGAAAAGCTGAGCATACAAACAAAAATCTTAGCTCGGTATTGACTAAAGTGGTTAGTTCAGGAAGGACAGAGTGCGAAATGAATCTCCATGCAACTCTATGGGCTTATCGAGTTTCATTCAAAATAGCTTTAAATGCTACACCCTTTAACCTTGTTTATGGTCTTGACGCCATATTGCCAGTAGAATTTCTATTGCCGACATTAAGGGTAGCTAAAAATCTTGAGTGGACAGGACATGAATTGTAAGAAAGACTTGATGATTTAGAAAAGCTAGATGAGCAAAGGCTAACTGCCGTAGCTCACATCTATGCACAAAAGCAGAAACAAAAACAATTTTTGATTCCCATCTAATAACAAAAACTTCAGGAAAGGGGACTTAGATTAATCTATTCCCTTAAGCAACACATTCCCAAGTTTAAGAGAAAGGGAAACAGGTCGTTTATCATTGAAGATGTATCTCCAAGTGGAGCAGTAAAGTTGTCCACCCTAGATGGTGAACCGATGGCTAATTGGATTAGTGGGAAACGGACCGTTTATCATTGAAGATGTATCTCCAAGTGGAGCAGTAAAGTTGTCCACCCTAGATGGTGAACCGATGGCTAATTGGATTAGTGGATGTCGTTTAAAGAAGTACAATCTGCCACTAACCAATGAATTGCTAGAAAGAATGCATGAAGCCAAGCCAAGGAGGATTAAACGAAGCAGGTTATTGATGAAGCCCAAGAGGAAGCTCGGCTTTGGGTACTCAAACGGAAAGCTGCTCTCAAGAATCAACAGATACCGATTCCCATCAACACTCTGGAAATAGATGACCGACAATGGGAATTGCCTAAAGATGCAGTGTAGACAGATGATGAATGGTTAGACGGAATGGACCTTCGCATCAAATTACAGCTCAACAATCATAGCACAAATGCTTTGGTCGACACACGAGCTAGAGTGAATGTAGTCAGTTATTCCACGTACAAGAAAGCAACAAGTCAAGCATTGACTGTCGGAATAGTGACAATACAAGGATGCAACAAGAACCATTGGGAGTAGTCAACTTGAATGTGATAGTACATGGATGTTCATGTCCCCATCAGTTTGTATGCTTACCAGATGAACATATGAATGAGACAATGATTCTTGGAATTCCCTGGATGCGGACATACAAGGCAATACCAGATTGGGATACAAATCAGCTCAAGCTATCACCTAAAGGCGGACAACTCGTTGTTCCAATTGCACCAAGCAAGGAGGAATGGAAAGGCAATTACCAGCAAAGCAAACCACGAAATAATTAATCTTCTCCATCCTCTCGACAAGCAAATGCTACAAGTAGCATGCAAGGAGTTACGCAAATTTGGGTACCGAAAGCACAGCTTAAGGACAATCCAATTCAAATCTGGGTGTCCAAAACATCACCGACAAAACCAAAGACGGTTCCAAAGGTCAAAACACAGAGATAAGCTTCTCCGAGCAAGGAACCTAGCACGAAATATGTTTAGAAGAAAAAAGAGCACTTATCTTCTCCGCAAACGGGAAAACCAATCAAGCAATGGAGAGTTAAGTCTGAGAAGACTCCACCACACCATTCCACACCAAGCACACCAACCTACCAATAGCGAGAAAAAGCTCGACAACAGTCAAAAGTGCTACCAACAGCTCAGACAATCAGCATGCTGAAGCATCCTGATGGTACAATCAAGCAAAGAGCACACAAGCTATAGGACTTGCTCTTTGACAAACACAACAAAAAGCCTCGACATCAGAAACCCTTGAGTTAATTATTCAAGACCAGCTTTTGCACAATATATTGGTTTGAAATGCTTGATCTTTAAAGCATGTAGAGCCAACCACGGCTATGCATAAGACACGATTGTTCAACCCATGCACACAGTCGTCTCGGAGTATGCCATCTAGGAGGGGTGGAAGGGTACTAAGTAATTAAGGGCAACGTTTGAAGAGTGAGGAAAAAAGTTCGATGTTAACGTGTGATTTTTTGCAAAATTAACTAATAATGCTCTTATAATTCATCATCAAGGGAAAATTAACTGATAATATCTCCCCGATGAGTGTAAATAGTGTATATACTATTAAAAAAAAGTCTTTTTTAATTATTTTTCATCATTTTTCTTGATATTGAGACTTAAAAATAGAGAAATCCAACAAAAAACAATAAAGCTGTGTTTTTCAATGGATTTACCTAATTATTGGAATTTCATTTTGCTTTTTTAGCGCATTTTGTTATTTTCTTTGATTTTTTTCAATAAACAAGTCAAAAAATAAGAATAAATAGCAAGGGAGCTCACATGGAAAATTGAAGACACGATGCTGATAAAAAAGACAAAGCGGACAAGCACAAATTTTTTTAATGAAATCGAAAGATGGAAGCGGGAAGCCTAAATTAGGCGGGCAGACCTCCTTTTGCAAAATTCTTGCAGAATGAGCTAGAGGAATCCGATCGGAGAAATTTCTAAGTCTAACATAGATTTCACAGTCTAGTAGGACTAACGGGGGAATCTGGGGAAAATTGGTTTGGGAAGTCCGGGTATAGATATTCCAAGTAGGCTAAACCCACCTCATTTCCACTTGTGGCCTTTGTAGAGAGAGCTTTTCGACCTCTTTCGCGCGTACTTTTCGGAGTCTACAGTTGCCCGTTTTCAGCGCCGTCTCACACGAGACATGAGAGGTAAGTTCTTTACTCATCAATGATCCATTTTGTACGGCCAAAGGCTAGTCTAAACCCCTAGAGAAAACCCTAGAATCCAGGCAGTGCACAAAGACCTACGACCAAAAACTGACCATAGCGGCCTGTCAGCTCGACCAAATCAGATGGGATTTGAACTGTATCATGCCCTAACATAATAGAACCTTTCTATATCATCAATTGACCATTCAACAGGGCTCGAGGGGGCACCTAATAGAAAAGCGAGGTTTTTGGCAAATGCCAAAGTTTGGTTCTGACTCCATAGACAACTTGCCTACGAGGTTTATATACAATGTATATGATTGGTTTCGTGAAATCAATCAAGCAAAGTCCACGAAAAGCAAAAAAAGGCTCGAAGGCTACAAAGCGTCAAATTCGACATACGAGATTAAACTGACTCAAAACGAGCCAAAATTGGATCAGTTGCTTCACGACTATGTTGCGGACAAGTCCAAAGCCTCACAAGTGACAAACCAACTCAACAGGCAGTGTAATCACAGAAATCAGAGAATTCAGAGTCGACAAAGCACAAAGTGATGCCGGCAAGACCAAACTTGACCAAATTCAATTTAGGACTTGTTTTAGGTGTATAGAACGTGGGTTTAGGTCAAAAATTTTAAGTTTTGTAAGAAAATTGTGACTGTTGTAAATAATCGTGATTATTTACTTTTACACTATTTTTGCTTGGAAATTGTATCATCACCTCATCTATCACGTGTACACACCTAATACATGCCAAAAATTAAGTATGGGCCAAAATGAGCACCTATAACTTGGAAAATTGCCAAAAAATGCAAAGAAGTCTTTGCAAGCCAATTTTGAGTTATGGACCACATTTCTTGATCCAAATCACTCAATATCCCATATACATGGTCTATACAATGCCTAGAACCAAGTTGTACCAAAAAAGGTTGATTTTGGTAGAAAAGTTAATAATCGCGATTATTTACTTTCATGCCAAAATGGGGGAATTTTGCTATTTTGCCATCATACATCCAAAGTACATGATGTGCTAAGCCCACAAGCCAAGTTTGAATCAATTTGGAGCTCAAAATCTGGAATTTCCTTTACATCTACTGTTTCAGAGACCCAAAGCCAAAATCTGGTACCATTTTCATCCTATGCATCCAAATGAGCCCATATTTCACTCAGAGCATGTATTTGGTATATCCTTCAAGCCTATGATGCCAAGTTTGCAAAAAGTTGGAGAAATTACTCAGCTATAAATAATCACGATTATTTACTTTGGTTCCAAATTTTTGTTTTTACAATTTTGTTCCTTGCATGTTTTTATGCATCTATGCTTGTTCAAAAATTGATTTGAAGCAAATTGGACCAAGATTGTCAGCATTTCAGACTAAAGGACATTTCAGAGAATAATCTATCAAATCTGCTAACTTTGACACTCTATTCACTGAACAAGAGCCATGCAAGCAGCAGAGAGGGCCAAGAAGAAGCTCAACCAGAAAGAAAAGTTGCAAGAACTACCCGCATACCAACTGGACCCTGATTCCGTCAAAACCGCCAAGGCAACTTATCTTTCAAATGAACAGCTTGAAGCGCACCACACCACAGTAATCACTGGAAGATTCAAGAGCGAGGACGGACATCAGGTAGAGTTGCAACTCCTACCAAAAGAAGTGTATGATGTCGCCGCAAAGCCTAAAACCAAAGAAGCCAACCGCAGGCTAGGACTCTGAGATTTCTATGAACAAGAGCCGTGTGGAGTGGATTTCCAGAAAGATTATGAGCTTTTATCCACAATCAAAGAAGATGAAACCGAGCAGATTTCTGACCCACAAGGGAACAAAGTTGAGGTGGTGATCACCAAGGAGATAGTGGCAGAAGCACGCAGACTACCCACAGAAGGAGTGACAATGAGTGCAAGGGACAGGAAAACGGCTGGAACTTTTAGAAAAGAAACTGCCGCAGCCACCTTTGCAGACCTTATTCACAAACAGATCGAAGAGCCAGTCAGGTTGTACCACCAGCACTTCCATTTCCTTGCTAAGAGGCCGCCAAGGTATACAACGCCAAACCATGTGGTTGCCACCACCTTTACGCAAGTCCTCAAGTCAACAACCAGGAAACCAGTTGACCATGCACAATATGTCTTGACCACTTTGAAAGGAACAAAGAAAGAAGGAAATATCACTTACCTGGGTGCACCAGAGGTGTTGACAAGGATTGCATACCATGCCATCGGCATGGCCGACAACCTATCACCTACCCTAAATCAAAACACTTGGATAGTGTCAGCTCAGCCATCTCCTTGAGCTACAAGGTCTGCCAAAAGATCATATAAGTCAGGTGAAGAGTCCGCTTAAAGGTCGCCGAAACCGCACAACAGTGAGAGCTCAGATAACGAAGAAAGAAGAGTGCACATAGAAGAGATGAAGAGAAAATCCGTGGTAGCACACCAGAAGGAGTCCGTACAAAAGCAAGCTCGGTTTGAAAGAGAGAAACACTCTTACCAACGCAATCACCAACCACAAGGAAAGGACCCTGAAAAGTGGGTGCCTGTTGAACTTAATAGGCTTGTAACCAAGTTAGATGTGGCAAATGCTTCCCTACAGTACTCAGAATAAAGGATCAATGATCATGCGATATTCTTGCGGCAAATATGAGAAAATCCAGCCGTCACCTTGATCAAAGGAACAGACGAGGTCTACAAGGAGTTAGAAAAGAAAAATAAAGGCCTCAAGCTGGAGCTAAAGTTGGAGTAGTCTCAGCGCAGAGACCTGGCTTTAATGCAGGTACAAAGAGAAGACGAGCTGCTGAAAGAGATAGCTGAACTCAAACCAATCAACCAGCTACTGAGAGAGAGAAGGACAGAAACACAAGAAGAGGCAGGCACTTCGGAGCAACCTAATATAGAAATCCCCTCAGTATCATTTGCTGAGATGGAGACACAGTCTGCAGTAGAGCTGAGTGGCGAGGAAGAATTTCAAATACCCATTACAGAAGCAGACACAACCCCAATGGTCTAGCTCTCAAAAGCTGAAGAAGATGCATTGAAGGAAAGAATAACACAAGAGGTAGATGAGCAGTGGAAGGCAGCGATGGATTGGGAGATGAAAGTACTTCATTCCGTCAATGTCACACAACTCAGTCCCAATCAAATAAATGCGCAATGGCACCAACAATCTCTACTCTACCCTCTGATTAAAGTTGAGTTGCTGCAAGTAAAAGAAAGGCTTTACACTGACATGCAAGTCGAGGACGCAGATAATGACCACCCAAAGTGGCGGTTGAGCTGGCTGAACAAGAACCCAAGGTACTTGATTCTGTTCACAAGAGCACATGTGGCCCTGCAAAAGGATCCTACCTTCTGTCGTGTACCAAGAGTAAGGATATGGATAGCACATGAGGCACTACTAAAGAAGTGGCCAACTTGGCTGAATTACCCCAGATTTCCTGCTCTAGAAAAGGAACAGCTTGTTTGTATCCCAATTATGGAGGACGCATACTCTCTCTCTCTCTCTCTCTCTCTCTCTCTCTCTCTCTCTCTCTCTCTCTCTCTCTCTCTCCACCAAACATACTCTAAATGTGTGCACACTCATGCTCAAATGCTATGGAGGACAGCTTCACGCAATAAACAAAATACAATGTAGGTGCCTACACGCTTGTGATTGTGTGTGTGTGTTTTCCAATAATATAACATTAACACCAAAGAATTCTTTTAAATCACAAAAGACACTAGATACTATGTCAATGAAAATGTGGTAACTCCATTCATAGTACATAATAGACTCTATACACAAATTTATTAGATTTAAGAGCCAGAAGAACGTTAAGTCTGCCATCTTCAAGCTAAGGAACTTTGAAAACCATAAATGAGAAGGTAACCCTCACCTGCACCCATGGAAACCACACAGCTTTCAATTAGCATTGGCAATGTACGTAGGTGATGCATGGGTATCCCACATGTTATAGATGTCACCCAACTAAAATTCTTTCAAAGAAAATAATGTAAAGCTACTCAATTATTTAGAGATGGTATTGTTAACAAGGATAAACCCAATTGGGGCTCCTTTTACTTTGTAAGATCTCATAAGATAAGGATGAAGAAGAGTTTTATGGGGCAATTTAGCCCGAAGTGTGCCACATATCCCTGTTTTCTGACTTCTCAGAGTTTGGCATTAATTGCCGCTATTTTTTCAGGGTCATTGATAGTGCTCATATATGCAGTCAATCTATATTTTGGAGTCACCTGTTACAAAACAAGATGTTAGTAAGTTCTACACATTCTAAGACAGTGTTGCAACACATATAAGGTAGTGATATAAAAGATACAATCCTAAAGCCAAGCAACATATATTAGGAACTTTTGGTGGTACCAAATATCATCCCCAAATAGGAGACTAGTCACCAAGGCCCATACTCTTGATGTCGTAACCAAATACTTATAGTACCATGGGCAGTTGATTGCCATTATCATCTGTAATCCATAGCTTTACACAACTATACCCACCACCATATTCAGCCATGGTTAATAAACCCCGCCCCCAAACAAAAATTTAACCATGTACGCCCAAGTAGAGAAATAATAATGGCATTACAAACCTAAGCCAGCTACGACCTTATTTGAGCAAGAAGGGACAACTCAAGGCCAGTAGTAGTTCTAAATATGTATGGCCAATTTGAGTATCTATTAAAGGGAGCACAATCCTCAGACATCAAGGTCCTAATAGAACAAGACTAGTAAGCTCATAATCAACCACAAATCCGTAACCAAGAGCGACCAAATAAAGTAGATTTTTCAAGTGACCACCATACTTAGACGGCATCAGCTATATTAGAGCAAGCATAGTGAGTGCGACATCCAACCCAGAAACATATCAATAGCGGAATACCAGTTGCATCATTTATTCAGAACAAAAAAACTAACAGGTAATGGTATTCAACTCTCCACAGGGTCAACCACATCAAGTATTTTCGTTCCCTATGTGTTAATGACATCACTCATCAGATCTTAACTTAAACAAAGGCCTAAGGTAACAACTTCCAGTATTGCAAGAGGAAGCCTTATTAAAAAATCAAGCCCATGGCTGGTGCCAAACTATGCCAGGCTAAAGTTACACACCAAACAAGTAGTTCCACATTACCATATGGTTTCCATCACCAAGGGTTATGAAGAACATCACCCCTATTATTAAGCTTTATAAAGCTCCAAACACCCAGCATTATCGGCTGCAATCCCCCACTTATGTTAAAACTACCCAAGCCAAAGGCTAGGACCGAATATGTGTATCGACAAAAAACCCTACACTTATGAAAGGGACACACAACCAAGGCCGCTGATACAACTTTGAACCTCAATGTTTTAACAAACAATTGAAAGCCTTCTTATAGGAGCATAAACCGACCAAGCCATTTACATAAAAGGCTCATCATAAGAGACATTACAAACTAAGTATGAAGAATAGCACCATAACTTCAAGTTAATCAAACCTCACTATTTTGATAGCAGTGAATATTGAAAAGAATTAGCATGAGTTGCCATCATACTAGTCCTCTATGTGCATGAGAAACCAATCAAAGAATAACACCATCATAATGCCGGACAGTAATTTATTTTATGCCAACATTCACTTGAGATTGAGTCGGAGTGGCCATCTCCACAATGGCCTACTTCTCCTTGCCCTTTTCCATAGATCCAATACTTAATAGTACTACTTAGTAGGCCATGTCATAAATAGTACTAATATGTAGATAAATACACCAAGAACACACACATACACTACTAATGCTAAGTGAGCTAGAAAAGCTCAACTTTTATAGGGTTTAGGAGCAGGTAACATCCTCTTCATGGTTGTAAAGCGGGGCCGTCCTCAGTAGTTTACTGGAGTAGCAATGCGCCACCAAGTACAAAGGTAGACGGAGGGGGGGGGGGGGGGGGGGGGGGGGGGGGGGGTGGGGGGGGGAGAGAGAGAGAGAGAGAAAAAGAGGGGACTATGGAGAAAGTGGAAGCCAACCGCCAGCACAATACATTAGGCCCCTTCACTAGAAGTGAAGTTAAACCACACCACCTGTACACAGAAGGGAGAGAGCGCGAGAGAGAAAGGGGAATGAGATATTAGCACATAACTTCCAGGAGGGAGCCACCGGGGTTAAAGCAAAAAAATCCAAGTAATACAGAGTCATGAAACCCGCCACAGTCACATAACCTCAATTAACTACAAGGTCCGATACCGGTACGGTCCCACCTTAGTAGATACAAGCCCTTATTTCAAAGCTTATCCTAACACGCCAGAAGGTCCACCCAATTTTACAAGGTATAGATACCATAAGTCCTCAAAAGTATTTTTTACCCGAGCCAATAGTACACCCAGGGCACCCCTAGCTAATAGTCCCAACAAAATAAAAATTAAGGAGATTTCAATCATGCAAGAACTAGCCATAAGTGTGTGTGTGTGTGTGTGCACGCGGGCGCGTGCATGTGTGTGCACCCACCCTAACCCAAGCACCATAGCTAATGAGTCTAGTAGGCTCATTAGATATGGGCCTACTTCCTCAGTAAAAGAATAAGTAATTCTACATCAAACTTGACTCTAGGCAAATAAGGAAACTTCCTAATAAGGACCACGGTTTCTTCAAGGGCTGAAAACACATTAGAGGAAGAGTAAATAATCAAATAAAGGATGCTTAAACAGGTATGAAGAGCAACTTTGAATGACCTGTTGCTTTTTTTCGTAACAAACTCAGCAGGAGTAAGCTTAAGGTGATCCCGTTTCCAAAAAAAATCTAGTGGAAAAATTACCACGGGAGTAAGAGTCAATATTCAGTTCAATGGACAAATAGTTAGTGCATTTAGTGAAGGGAATACCATTGACAATTTGTTGTTCTAGAAAGGTATGTTCAATCGCTAAACAAGGAGGATAGATATCCAAGACCTGCTGGGCAAAATTGGGATTATTGATACTTAATATGTCATCCATAAATCTAAAAGTGTGATTACACTTTATAAGCACCGATATCTTGTCCGCATGGGAAGGATGCATAATCATCCATTTATATTCAAAATATAGTAAATAAAGGTTACACATAGTAGGAGACAAAGAGAATCCCATAGGAATGCCACAAGTTTGTCGAAAGCAGCCGTTACCAAGTACAACATAGCAGTGGTTCAGAACCCATTGGATGATAATTTGAAACTGCATACTATTCATGTGAAGAGGAGAGGCCTTGCTTAATTTTTTTCCCCACCTAAATGTCTTAACAAAGGACAGGCCAAAAACCCGTGTTTGGATTTATTGGAAAAGGCCAAATCTATGAGGAATTTCGATGCATTGATGAGACCAAATTCACCTACGAGAGAAATATTTTTGTAGCATTGAGTAATATACACGGTATATATTGAATAAATGGAAGATGGAAAGTTTATCATTACATCATTCATGTTATCAGTTGCCCAAAAAGGTTGGATATCCACCTTTGAGAAGCATTTAACATCTTTTCTTTTAATAGCACATATGTTTTTGAGCTCATCATAAATCAAATTGAGTCCGTCAGTGACATATTTTGTAATATCAGAGAAAAGGAAATTGGAAGCATCTAAGATCCAACCAAATTTATTTTTATGACTTTTAAAAGTTGGAAATAGGATGGGAAGTTTGGTATTATCCACTTGAAATCCTATTTCAGTCATACTTTTGCATGTCCTCTGGATAATAATTTTCAGATCTTCTTCAATGTAGTAGAACTCGCCACTTTTGAGGCGGTTTTCAATTGCTTCAAAGGAAAGCCTTTTGCAGATAACAGATGCCATGTTAGAAGCTTTATCAAACCCAATACTGAACCATTTTGATTTAAGTTTGCAAAATGCTAGAGAAAGATCGGTCGAAAGCCATGTAGACTCGGTATGTAACCACTCATGTGGGAGTTGTGAAACTAGTCCGGTAAATACTACCACCAATGATTTGTTCATTTCATGTTGAATTGATAACTCCAATTGGAGTTTACTGACCGAATTGGCCAAGCATTTAGTAAGTGCTTTTAAATCACTGTGACGATTAAGTGGTAGAGGGGGTATGTGATTGAGGCCTTTGGAAAGGAGACATCCAACAGAGCTATTCTCGATAATAGAAAGGTCCCTGGTACATACATGCTTTCCAAGAATGCCAAAATCCAATGTAAACCCACCCCATAAATGATAATCACATGCCAAGGGTTTCCTTTTCCTAAGAAACTCATTAGAGTATACCAGATGTAGTAAAGGTTCAGTAAATCTCCAGCCTATCCTAACTTGATTGAATAGATCCAAATTAACAAAGGTAGAGAGAAAGCATTTGTTAAATATAAAGCGAGATAACATAACTCTAAAATTTTGTTGGCAAAGACACAATGAACAAAAATTCCGTGCCCATTTTCTTCATGAGATATAAGATGCATTCTACCAACCCCATTACATAGTACCTGCATTACAAATCCAACAAGTGTTTGACAGGATACCCTCTGCCTCTCCCTCTAATCATGCTTCTTGCTTTCCCCCTCCCTCCATAAGACTCAGCAAAAGAAGAAGCTAGAGTCAAAAAAGATGTGTACAAAGAAGTGGGGGAAATAAGAGAATTGGGTATTTTAAGAGTAGGGGAATTTTCAGCATCCATATTAGGTTTTAGCAAGCCAGGAAGGGTTTTAATACCAAGATAGTTACCATACGTAGTCAACAAAAGCCCAGGTTTTTCTGCGGCCAATTCTTTGAGAAGAGAGAGCATAAGGGTACAAAACTAAATAAAGGCCATTTGAGCTAGCACAAATTCCTTAGCCTTGCCTCCAAGCCAAGAGCAAAAAAGGGAGAGGTAGTGAGCAGAGGGAGTGTTAGGCAACATGAGATCCAAGTTATTGAAGTCATACCATATAGCATGATCAAACCAGATAGTTCTTGATTCGCAAGAAGCCTTAGGGTCAAGAAACCTACAAGCACATTTGACATAAGGCATGTAAATGTTCCAGATAGACTCAGTATAGTCATCCAAGTTATTGAAGTCATACCATATAGCATGATCAAACCAGATAGTTCTTGATTCGCAAGAAGCCTTAGGGTCAAGAAACCTACAAGCACATTTGACATAAGGCATGTAAATGTTCCAGATAGACTCAATATAGTACTTAGAGTTATTTTTGAAGAACTCCATCAAGCCCTTGGTACGTAGATACAACCCAGTGTTTCAGCCACATTTCTTTGTATCAAGAAACTGCATAGTGAAAGGAGCTTTAATAAGGTCACCTTTATCAAGAAATTGAACGCCTCTTAATACTTTGAGTCATGATTTTTCTATTGAAGAATCTGGAAGATTAGCTAAGACAACCCAGGTTTTGTGTCATAAGAATATAGTATCTAGCTTTACCAAATGATTTTCTCATATTAAACTGATCATTTAATTAGGAAAGATAAAAGGGAAACAAGAGTTAGGATATAGATATGTGCTTCTAGACCTATCTCAATAGGGGGGAAAATGAGAAATGGTTACATCTCAATAGGGGTCCAAAAGGAGGAGGTCTACCAAAGAGCAATCTGCAATAAGTGCTTCTAGATTTACCTCAACAAGGGACCAAGAGGAGAGATGGTTACATGTCATTTGGGGTCCAAAAGGAGGTAGTGTATCAAAGAGCAACGTGCATCTAATGGAGCTTAAAAGTCTGTAATGTACCCAACATTTATCCATATAATTCATTTCAGTTATTTTGCAAAGTAATTGAGATTCTCAATTTTGTGAGTCATCATGAGTTTATGAGAGCAACCGGATTGAAAATCGGGTTCAGAATCCATTTATTTATGATCTTTCTTTATGTAGAACCATAGGTTTATGTGGGAACCTAATCTATGTGTGAAGAAAAATCTTAAAGATAGTATTTTTAGAAAAGAAAGAGAGATGATTCAAAATTAGGATACTTGTTTCTTTCTCTCTTTCAAAATAGAATGGGAACTTGTAAGTATAGAGCTTTTTAAAAATCACGCATAGGATTCGCGAACACCAATTTTTTTTATTTTTTTATTTAGAGCCGCGATGATGCGCAAGCTTTTTTCTTCTCGTATTCTTGAAACCTCTCAGTATTCTTAATACCCCCTAGGGCCTATATAAAGGACCCTTCTCCTCTCACTTTGGACACACACATCTACAGAAGCGGAAGCTCTCTTGCAACGACGCGCCGGAGGAAGCCTCTCTCCCTTAACCTCTCACCTTCAAGCCATCTCCATCTCCAATCTTCGACGTGCCTTCACCCGATTTGTGAACACACTCTCTCCCTCTCTAACTACACGCTTTTCTTTTCTCCATTCCGAAGCTATGGCTCCGAAGCATGTAATGCGAAGTTCTAAGGACGCCCATGCCGTTGCACCACCAAGGAAGGTGGGAAGAAAGGTGTCTACTCCGAACATATCTCATGTGGAAGCATCAACCGAAGAAGAAGTCGAAGTCGTCCAACCTCCAGCACAGGAGTTAGCTGCACGCGTTCCAAATCCGGTAAGACAAATTTATAATTCTGCATTGCTATTCATGTTTGACTTGGGAAGCTAAGCGTAGGGAACCCCTTAAACTGTCCGAGAAACGTGATCTTATCACAAGAAACCAGCATATGTTTTCATAGATTAATGAAAGGACTGTTTGATAAATTGTTACTGTTTGTTGAATTGTTATTGCTTAATAAATTGTTATTGTTTGATAATTGGGTTCTGATTGATATAAAGAATTGGTTGATCATGTTTGATGAATCATTAATGAGAAGAATTTTTAAAAGAATATATTTTGTTCTCGCGGGTAGCGAGATGATTCCGCAGATAGCCGAGATTAAGCTGAGGTTATCGTCTCTCTTTTGTTCCTTGCGGTTAGCGGGATGCCTCGTGGTAGCGAAATGCCTCGTGGGTAGCGGGATGCCTGGCTGTTAGCAAGATGCCTCGCGGTTAGCGAGATGGGAAGGTTGCGCAATTCGCGGTTAGCGAATAAATCCTTTGCAAAGGCTCTGTTGGTTAGATAGAGAAAGTCCGCGGGTAGCAGCAAAATCATGAGAAATTGGAAAAGTTGTTTTTGTTGAATAATAGGGTTGCCTTCATTAGCATTGTTTGAATTGTTTTGGTATTGTTTGGAGGGCTGTATAAAAGAACCTTTGTTTGGAATTAATTAAGGAACACTATTTGTATATGTAAAACAGTGTGGAAAAAAGTGTGCGTGTGGGGTGAAAAGTGGGGACTGGCTCAGGTTGCCAGTCAAGGATGGGTGGACTTGATTAGTCGAGCACTTTTCACTTTGTCTCAGTTAGTTAGAGATTTATCCCATGTCATCTTTTGGATTTAAGGATGGCGGCTGTGCCTCTTAAACGCGGGGAAAAAGGCGTTGTTTTTTGGATCCTTAATATGTGAAAAGGATTTCTTCTCTTATAACGTAAGATCTAAAGTCCATAAAACCTTTAACCTCATCAACCTAGCTTGTGGCATAGGGTCTTGCAACTACGAACACAATAGGTGGAAGTCTTCTTCTCTTTCGTTGCTCGTATCCTTGCTTCGCATTATCAGAGTAGGGTGTCGTCAACGGATTTAGAGGATAAAGAAGGCTATCTTCCAAGTCGCCCCGATCTTTTATGAAGGGGACCTTACAGTTGGTATCAGCGCTTAGGTTAAAAAGATTTAGTTGGCTACTTCAAGCTTCTTCATGTGTATAGTTTTCTATCCCATTATGAGACTCGCATGGATATTACAATATGCCAATTGATGTGTATCATAGTTATGGTTGAAACCTCTATTATGGTTGCTCTTGGAGAGATCTTTTGTAGACTCCTATATAACATTTTGATGACTTTATGATTAAAAGATTGAGTTTTTTCTACAAAGACATTGTTTGACTGGTTAAGTCATGTAAGTGAGTTTTTGTGTAGATTGGATGACCCATGACTGGTTAAGTCATGTGATTGAGATAATCATGATTGGTTAAGTCTTATGACTGAGTTGGACAGATTGGATAAGTCTTGACTGGTTATGTCATTGGGTTTTAATGAATCGGATAAGTAAGGATTGATTAAGTCATACGATTGAGCTTTTAGTGGACTGGATAAGACTAAGTTTCGAAAGTACCCTATTGATTTGAGTTATTACAAACATTGATGTACACTCAGGGGAATCCTCAAATCACTTCTACGTTGAAAAACCCTCAGAACGATGCTCTCTATACGGAGATTCAGGAGAAGAAGTTGTTGCTCAAACAAATGCAACCACCTTCTTTTAAAGGAGAGGGTGATGATAGTGAGAAAGAAGCAGAAGTATGGATTGAACCTATGGATGATTACTTCTCTGCTGCAAGGACCACACCTGCAAATCAAGCGATGTTAGGGATGTTTCCCCTGTCAAGGGAAGCGAAATTATGGTGGAAACAACATTGTCGTGACATGGGAGTGTTGGAGAATTCTCATAGTTGGTGGGAGATCAAACAAGCGGTGAAGGAAAGATACTTACCTCCTGTCCATGAAGCGATAAAGATGAATGAGTTCTTTAGCTTGAAACAATACGGTTTATCTTTGGAAGAGTACTTCTCAAAGTTTGTAAGGCTTAGACGTTACCCACCGTCAATGACCATAGAGCAGCAGGTAGCTCGCTTTTGTCAAGGATTAAGAGAACCCATTTGCTCGCGATTGGAAGCCTTGAAACCTACCACTGTACAAGATACTTTACTACGAGCCAAACCTTTAATGAAGGAACAAGGGATTACAAAAAGAATTGAACGGAATCAAAGTTTCAACGATAGACAACCACAACGGGTCTATACTGCTAATGCGACAGATTCTCGACACTTAAATGTTCGATGCTTTGAATGTGGAGAGTTGGGACATTATCGAAACTCTTGCCCACGACTGAGTAACGGAGCAGCCGTAGTAAGTGAAGCAGACTAAGAATAGTACCCTTTTAGAGATAATGATGGTCACTACTAATTGGAGTAGAAGTGCCCTCACTTTTTCTCGAGATGAGGACATCTCGAATCCCTAAGTTGGGGAGATTGTAATGTACCCAACATTTATCCATATAAGTCATTTCAGTTATTTTGCAAAGTAATTGAGATTCTCAATTTTGTGAGTCATCATGAGTTATCAGAGCAACCGGATTGAAAATCGGGTTCATAATCCATTTATTTATGATCTTTCTTTATGTGGAACCATAGGTTTATGTGGGAACCTAATCTATGTGTGAAGAAAAAACTTAGAGATAGTATTTTTAGAAAAGAAAGAGAGATGAGTCAAAATTAGGATACTTGTTTCTTTCTCTCTTTCAAAATAGAATGGGAACTTGTAAGTATAGAGCTTTTAAAAAATCACGCATAGGATTCCCGAACACCAAAAAAAATTATTTTACAAAATTTGTTTTTTTTTTTTAGAGCCACGATAACGCGCGAGCTTTTTTCTTCTCCTATTCTTGAAACCTCTCAGTATTCCTAGCACCCCCTAGGGCCTATATAAAGGACCCTTCTCCTCTCACTTTAGACACACACATCTACAGAAGCGGAAGCTCTCTTGCAACGACGCGTCGGAGGAAGCCTCTCTCCCCAATCTTCGACGTGCCTTCACCCGATTTATGAACACACTCTCTCCCTCTCCAACTACGCACTTTTTATTTCTCCATTCCGAAGCTATGGCTCCGAAGCGTGTAATGCGAAGTTCTAAGGACGCCCATGCCGTTGCACCACCAAGGAAGGTGGGAAGAAAGGTGTCTACTCCAAACGTATCTCATGCGGAAGCATCAACCGAAGAAGAAGTCGAAGCTGTCCAACCTCTAGCACAGGAGTTAGCTGCACGCGCTCCAAATCCGTTAAGACAAATTTATAATTCTGCATTGCTATTCATGTTTGACTTGGGAAGCTAAGCGTAGGGAACCCCTTAAACTGTCAGAGAAATGTGATCTTATCACAAGAAACCAGCATATGTTTTCATAGATTAATGAAAGGACTGTTTGATAAATTGTTACTGTATGTTGAATTGTTATTGCTTAATAAATTGTTATTGTTTGATAAGTGGGTTCTGATTGATATGAAGAATTGGTTGATCATGTTTTATGAATCATTAATGAGAAGAATTTTTGAAAGAATATATTTTGTTCAGGAGGGTAGCGAGATGATTCCGCGGATAGCGGAGATTAAGCTGAGGTTATCGTCTCTCTTTTGTTCCTCGCGGTTAGCGGGATGCCTCGCGGTTAGCAAGATGCCTCGTGGATAGCGGGATGCCTGGCGGTTAGCAAGATGCCTCGCGATTAGCGAGATGGGAAGGTTGCGCAATTCACGGTTAGCGAATAAATCCTTTGCAAAGGCTCTGTTGGTTAGACAGAGAAAGTTTGCGGGTAGCGGCAAAATCATGAGAAATTGGAAAAGTTGTTTTTGTTGAATAATAGGGTTGCCTTCATTAGCATTGTTTGAATTGTTTTGGTATTGTTTGAAGGGCTGTATAAAGGAACCTGTGTTTGGAATTAATTAAGGAACATTGTTTGTATATGTAAAACAGTGTGGAAAAAAGTGTGCGTATGGGGTGGAAAGTGGGGACTGACTCAGGTTGCCAGTCAAGGATGGGTGGACTCGATTAGTCGAATACTTTTCACTTTGTCTCAGTTAGTTAGAGATTTATCCCATGTCATATTTTGGATTTAAGGATGGCGGCCGTGCCTCTTAAACGCGAGGAAAAGGCGTTGTTTTTTGGATCCTTAATATGTGAAAGGGATTTTTTCTCTTATAATACAAGATCTAAAGTCCATAAAACCTTTAACCTCATCGACTTGGCTTGTGGCGTAGGGTCTTACAACTACGAACACAATAGGTGGAAGTCTTCTTCTCTTTCGTTGCTCGTATCCTTGCTTCGCATTATCGGAGTAGGGTGTCGTCAACGGATTTAGAGGATAAAGAAGGCTATCTTCCAAGTCGCCCCGATCTTTTAGGAAGGAGACCTTACAAAGACCTTAGGATTAAATTTATTAAAGACCTCCAAAACTTAGTGTTAAAAAGTCCTTTGACCTTAGGCAAGCTAGGATTGACCTTGAGGTGGGAATCCTATCCAAGCATTAGGTGTTTGTCAGCTTGCTAACTAAAGTGCTTAAAGTGTTTGTGGGAATCTTGCCCAAGCTTGAGGTGAATTTTATGCTTAAATGACTAAGGTTCTTGAAGTGTTCAATTCAAAAATAAACTCTTCAGAGGTATAAACGGTTTTCATGCTTAATTGACTAAGTGCTTAAAATGTTCAAATTAAACAAAATGACTTCAAAAGCATAAAAGACACATGTTAAGATTTTCCCCATTTGTACCCTCATGATGTGCTTGAATCCTATTGGATAGGCTTTAAAGAAGTTCAATGAGAATTTAGATACATAAAAATAAATAATTAAGTTCTTTCTCTCAAAGAGGAAAAAGAGGACACATATCCAAATGATATAATTAAATAATACGAGAGAGAGAGAGAGAGAGAGAGAGAGAGAGGTGGACCAAGCAAGAGAGTGGGATATTCTCTCCCACACAAACACACACACTCTCTCATTGTGTGGAGTGCAAAAGTGCAAGAGCTCCATCTCCTTCTCCAAGCTTGTTGAGAAGTTGAAAGCCTACACCAACAATCTTGGCTATGGAATGCAAATCCAACCAAGATCCATGCTTCAATGCTTAAGCTTGCAATCTTCTTCATCTTCATTACTATGCTATTATGCTATGCTAAGAAAGAAGAGTGATGATAAGTGAGGAACTATTTTTTTCTCATATGAATGATTCTTCTTCCTCTTCCCTACCCTCATTCTCCACTAGCTCTCTCCACCTTCAAAGGTGTTGAGGCCTTGGGACTGAGGCTTGGGATAGTCAATGCTTTTTACAAAGTTTATGTTATGCTCGTGATGCATGAAGCTTTCCATCTTCGTAGCATCACCAAGTTCACAAGGGATACAAAGATTGTATTGTACCAAGTCTCTCTTGATGGGAGAATCTATAATACAAACGCCTTTTGGACGGGGAATCGGCTCCAAGTAAATCCGGTCCTCAACTATTGTCATGTTCTCTAATACTCTCTCTCTCTCTCTCTCAAAAGTATTGTTCAGTTAAGTTAATTAAGTACTATGTTTATGTTGCTAGCATCAATTAATTTCACCCTCTATGTTCTCAAAGTGATCTCAAAAAAATGCTCACTTTAATTCCCATAATTTTTCTATCCTCAAAGTTCATAGGCTAGTTCCATTACATTGATATCAAAGCGTTTGGTTTCTCTTTGCTTGCTTAAGAAGAGAGGTCCATAAGTAGCCTATTAATGGTTGATCTTGCTGATTATATTAGTGTAAGTGGGACTAGAATCTATTATTGGTTTTGTTGAGCGCACTATGTGGGATATGGTGCACACCTCGGAAGCTTTGGTCTTAAGAATGGAGTCTTTTTAGACTTGCCTACGGCTTTATAATTATTGAGCCATAAGAAGTCCAAAAAGAGCTATCCCTCGGCAATTTTGCTATGTTAGACCCACCCCACTACTCTCTATAATTAACCAATTCGAGATGTGGGTGTAGATAGTTAAGTGCTTATTTTCAAAGGCTAAGAGATATAGCAACTAAGGTTTTGGATTGCCAAAGGATACACTAAGTAAACACATGAGTATAATTAGCATGGCTGACAATAACAAAGAGTGCAAAATGAACACTGATAACTTTGATTTTGCACATGAAGGTGCTAATGATGATGCCCCCATGTTTATCAATTATCATGTTAACTAGGTTGCATCAAGATATGGGCAACCCTACTTTGCAAGCCGAAGTTACTCAATTCGTGCTTATGGGATTTTCCTTCCTCTCCAAGAGGAGAGAGAGTTTAGGAGGCCTCTTGATGAGACTCCCAAAAGAAGACTCTCTCCCATAAGAGAGGAGGAATCCAAAGAACGAGAAAGAAATGAATCCCTAAGTTCCTCTAAAGATGTGGCTTCATGAAGATGGGGATCTAGACTATCGCCAACTCCTTCCAAGAGGAAACAGTCAACCCATAGTCCTTTTCCTCATCACTCTGAAAGGGGAGAGAGGAAACAAAGGAAGAAAAAGGCAAGAAAGAGGTCACCCTCTTCTCCTTCTTCTTCTTCACCTTCCTCCTCTTTCAACGAAAGCTATGACTATTCTCCTAGAGAATACAAGAGGAGAGGAAATCGCAAATCATACCCTTCATGGCGAAGATCACAAAAGCTCAAGAAGTTCAAAGAGTGAGGAAAGAGTATCTCTTTTGTCACCTATGATGGTACCTTTGGTGCCACAGACAAAGTATTGGCCTTCATTCCAGACATCCTCGGTGGCTCTCTTCCCAAAAAGCCAGCACGTAACACATGATTCTTTGGAAGATACGCTTGATGACCTTCGTAGATTTACTTGTTCAATGAGGGCGCCCGATGTGCATTAAGGCTAGGTCCACATGTGACACATGCTTTGTATCCGCTTATTTTAAGCCCTGCATGTATACACATGACAATAGATAAGCTTGAGAAAAACCAAGATTTACAGTGTTTGAGTTTGAGTGTAAATCACTTGAGCATTCTGTTAGTCCGGGATAGTCAGTTTGAGTGTAAATCACCTGAGCATTCTGTTAGTCCGGGATAGTCATGGCATGGTCCACATTAGAATCCCTCTGATCAAAGCATTCTGTCAACCTGTGTGTCTACTCATATCCACCACTTCTATGCCAATTCACAATTGTTGTAGCTCTTCCAATAGTGGACGAAGATACACATTCATATTCTTCACTTTATACCGCCCCGGCACAATCAAGCTTAGCCACAGGTGCCCCTTCTTGGTAATCAACCACGGGGGAATGTTGTAGTTGACGATGACAATGGGCCATACACTGTACGTTGTTGATCTCTGATTAAATGGATTTATGCCATCCATAGCTAGGCCTATGCGCAAATTTTGAGCTTCCTTGGAAACATCTGGCCATGTATCATCTATATGTTTCCAGGCTACGCAATCTGTAGGAATCCGTAGCACACCATCCGAAGATCTATACTCCTCGTGCCATAATGCTAGGGCGGCCATGGACTTACATTCAAAGAAATTCTTGATGCGAGGAAGCAGAGAAAAATGTCGCAAAATCTTTTGTGGAATTTGTGTTCCGTGGAGATCTACTCGATATCTCTTGGAATCACATTTCAGACACTTCTCCATGTCTATGTATTCCCCTCTGAAAAGAATGCAGTCGTTAAGACAAGCGTGAACCGAATTGTAATCCATCCCCAAGTTCTGCAAGATCTTTCTTGCTTCCTCTGTAGAATCTGGCATCACATTACCAGCTAGCAGTATGTGCTCTTTGAGCAATCTACACAGTGAAAAAAATGCGGTACCCTTGTGTAAGTAATCTATCAGATCATTATACATCTAGAGTTTTTTATTGAAGTAAACACGTTGTAATAGATCACCTGAAAAGCATTGTGATGCTAGTGTCACTCCATCCAAACTTTGCCTCCACGTTAAGAAGAACCAAGAGTGCCTTCAATCTAGACACATGTGCTCCATCATACAATGGTGCATCGGCTTCACTTTTCATATAATCATAGATAAACCTTTCTGAATCCATGATCGTCTCGATCATTTCATCGATCTCGGGCTCAAACATTGCCTCGTTGGAAATATGGTCTACATGATCATCCTTCAAACTGTCAGAGACTACACCTTGTGGCCTCACGTATGCTGCCTGACCAAAACGCCTGCGAACACGTCTATTGGGTTGCAAGATTGCTGCATGTTGGCCAGCGTCAAAGTCCGACGAGTTATAATTGGCAACAACTGGATCTATAATAGATGGATCAAACTCGCCAAATTTGTGAACATGCTGCAAAGAAACGTGTCTTGTCCGTCACACAGCATGCTCGCATTGATTACAAGGACATAAGATCGTTGTTGAGAGATAGGTGTTTTGGTTGGACTGCCCCACATCCTCGTCACTACTCATAATGAATGTAAAAACCTTATAAGTTGGACATAAATTTAATCTTCTGTTGGAATCCTTCGTCTTTTATCTCTCTCTCTCTCTCTCTCTCTCTCTCTCTCTCTCTCTTTGTTCACACCGTAAACTACCTCACATTCTCTAATCATGTCCGATCCCCGTACACCTCGCTCTAGAGGTGCACGGAGATCAGAACCACCAGGTTATAATCTCGTCTTTATTGGTCAATGCCTATGTTTGTGGGTACGAGAAATCTACACACCCATGTCTACATGATGGTGCATGTAGTGGACAAAACCCCTTTGCCTCTTCTATAGATGTAGTAATTCACAGCATCTTAGCATCTCTTCACAACAGATCTTTGTTCAAGGGATTACTTAGCACATTACATGCTGGCCTCCAATTTGAGTATCATGCCGTTGAAAGCTTTTCAACTTAAGGTCGCATCTGTAGAGAGGAAGAGAGGGATCACCGTTCGCCTAACTCTAATTTTTTTTCCATAATCCCAGAGGTAGACTTTAATATAAAAACTCAATCCAAAATCTAATGTTAAATCTAACTTAGTTGAACATATGGTGATTCTGAGCTAATTGAACATGGTTAGTGGATGAGTTAATAGGTGTCAGATTTTGATGGAAATATACATATTGTTGTGTAACTAGTGTTTGCTCTTTGGGCAAAGCCTTCATTGACATGCCCTAAAACATAACCTCAATCTAATTTAATATAATCTAATCTTAAATCAAACATAAATCTATATCTAATCTAATCTTAAACTCAACATGAACCTAAATCTAATCTAATCTTAAATCTAACCTAATTGAACATATGGTGATTCTGAGCTAATTGAACATGGTTAGTGAGTGAGTTAAGTGTCAGATTCTGAGGGGAAATATACATACTATTGTGTAACTAGTATTTGCTCTTTGGGCAAAGCCCTCATTGACATGCCCTAAAATTTAACCTAAATCTAATCTAATCTTAAATCGAACATAAATCTAGATCTAATCTAATCTTAAACTCAACATAAACCTAAATCTAATTTAATCTTAAATCTAACATAAACCTAAATGTAATCTAACTTAAGTGCAAATCTAATCCAATCTTAAATCTAAATCTAATCTAATCTTAAACTCAACATAAACCTATATCTAATCCAATCTTAACTCCTAAACCTAAATGTAATCTAGCTTAAATCTAACCTAGCTAATCTTAAATCTTGCCCTAATTTTAAATCTAACATAATTTTAAGCTCAACATAAACATAAATCTAAATGTAAGCTAACCTAATCTTAAATCTAATTAAAATCTTAACCTAATTTTAAATTTAACATAAATTTTAAATATAATTTAAATGTAATCTAACTTTATTTTAGATCGTAATCTAACCTAATTTTAATTAAATATAATTTTAAATCTAACCCAACACTAAATCTTAATATAACATTTCATTTCATATTTTCTCTACTTTTTTATCTCTCTCTCTCTCTCTCTGTGTGCTTTATCTCTCTCTCTCTCTCTCTCTCTCTCTCTCTCTCTCTCTCGTTCTCTCTTTGTATCGACTTCCTAGAATCGCATATGAAGCAAGTCAAAAGGTCCAAAAGACATGCAAGAGCAAAATGCCAAGTTCGGGGTGGATGCTTGACATCAAGAAATGGTTTGGAAGATGGGATGCATGTCACTTGGTCAAGGATGTGTCGATCAATTCCCAAGTTAATGAGACCTTCTTACAATGCCAATGTATCACGGCTTGGGAGAAATCTGGAGGTTCTCGCTTCAGCCATTACACCACACACATTGCCCCAAACTACAAATCTCTCTTCTTCTCCGAACCCATCCATACATCCTTAAGCCCATCCCATTGAGTGCGATCCGCACCATTGCCTCCATTTGTCTTAGCTCCCACTCTCTACGCTGCGAGACAGGATGTTGGGGCACTAGTGAGGAGTCTCATCCACTTTGCACCTTATGCCTTCGTCAAGTGCAAGAGAGTGAGTACCACACACTACTTGAGTGCTCAGCTTTTGACCACATTAGGTCCTCTTTTCCCCATATATTCTGCCATGAGCTCTCCCTACATACCTTCCTCTCCCAACCACGATGTGGACTCTCTATTGCGACATTCACTTCAGCCATTTTTGAGCATCGAGAGTCACTTATGACCTCCACTCGCACCACGTGACATGTTCATTTGGTCCCATAGGTCATATTTGACCTCCGAGGACGATAATAGAACTATCTATCTATCTCTCTCTCTCTCTCTCTCTCTCTCTCTCTCTCTCTCTCTCTCTCTCTCTCTCTCTCTCTCAAAGACACAGTGTGTGTGTGTGTGTGTGTGTGTGTGTGAGAGAGAAAGAGAGAGAGAGAGAGAGAGAGAGAGGAGAGAGAGAGAAAGAGGGGAAGAGAACATGAGACAGAGGAGAGGGAAGAAGCATACCTGGCTCTCCTTCCTTTCCTCATGTGTGTGTGTGTGGGAAGGGGGGGGGGGGGGGGGGGAGAAAGAGAGAAAGAGAGAGGGAGAGCGCGTTTACCTCTTTCGCTTGAGCGTCCAAACTCAGTTCTGAGATCTAAGTTTCTGGCGCTCTCGGTTTATTTTTTACCCCTGTCGACGTCGCTTATGAGCGTCACTATAAGCGTTGCTATGCAACAAAGAACATAGAAACGTCCATAGCAACGCCTTGGATTTTCACTTTTGAGCATCACACTGTGAGCGTCGCTAATGTGAGGTACCTCTTGTAGTGATAATGTCAGCCCTTGCCTAGAGGAACCATTCACCTTGCATGATGATTATCTTCTCCATGGCAATAGGCTATATGTTAATCACTTCCTTTGTGAGAAAGTGATGTGTGAATCCCATGCTCCTCCCTATGTGGGGCATAGAGGGATTTAATCTACTCTTCGCGGAGTAGAGACGTATTGTTATTGGCCCACCATGAAAGTGGACATACAAGAGTATGTTTCAAAATGTGTGATATGCCAAAACACAACGTATGATAGAGGAAGCAACTTGGATCACTCCAGCCATTGCCAATCCCTAATTTGCCATGGGAGAGTATCCATGGATAGTATCTTTGGATTACCCAAGTCTATCTATGGGAATATGGACAATAGTTGATAGGTTTAGCAAGCAAGCAAACACACTTTATTCCTGCCAAAAAGACTAGTAAGGCACACCAAATGGCAACCCTCTTCATATCTCAGATTTTCAAACACCATGGATTGCCAACATCCATTGTGTCAGATAGAGATCCTAGAATGACCACTAATTTTTGGAAGGGTCTCTTTGATAATCTAGGTACAAGATTGAATTTCTCTTCGGCCTATCAGCCACAAACGGATGGCCAAAGTGAGATAGCTAACCTTACGATTCTTGATCTACTAAAGACTTATGCTACAGAAGTAGATCAACACTCACAATGGGAGAAGTATCTACCGCTTGTAGAGCATGCGTACAATAACACTATCCATACTACTACAAGAAGGCACCTTTTGAAATCATTGAGGGAAGACCTAAAAATCCGTTGCTACTTAAGGTACATGGGAAGATCTTCGTTGTTGATGATGAGTATAGCCGAGACCTACAAGAATCTTTCCGATAGATTAAGGAGGCTATATCCATCTCCCAACAAAGGCAAAAATTTGTTGCTAACGAGCATAGAAGGGCCTTAATGTTCAAAGAAAATGATTGGGTCTTACTTAAGTTTCCCAAGGATCAATTGAGGCAAGCTACGGGCAAAAATCATACGGGCCACCAAAAGTATTATGCTAAATTAGCAAAAAGATACTATGGTCCTTTTCAAATATTAAAACCAATCAATGAGATGGCTTATCAACTCAAGTTGCCCAACCATTTGTTCATAGACAATGCTTTTCATGTGAGCGTACTCAAGCCTTACGAAGGAGAGCCACCAACAGAACCAATTAATGAAGACTCCCCGGAGATCGAATATCAAGAAGGACTAAGGGGCTTCATGACTAAGGTGCTTAAGGGGTGAGGTGTTCCCAAACAGTCAACAACATCCCTACACAAGGGGGGTGGAGCCCTACAAGTAGGTGCATGAGAGAGAATGCACACACACTCACTCAAGGCAAGCCAAGTCTAAAGAGGCAACAAGGAAACATGTCAAACTCCTCCCCATGTTGCCCTCATAAGGTGCTTAAAGCCTATTGGTTGGCCTCTAAAGGGGTCCAATGAGAATTATTAATTTTTAAAGCATTATTCAAGCCCTCTCTCTCAAAGGGGAAAGGAGGACACTTGTTCAAAGGCTACCTCTATTACTTGAAATGACCTAGGCTTGTGATTGGCTAGGCTTGACATGAGCCAATGAGCTTCAAGCATGAGCTACAAGGAGGGGTCGACCCAAGCAAGGAGGGGGTGTGCTTGACCATATACTCTCTCTCACACACACTGATGCACACACTCTCATTCTGATGGTGTGTTGTGCAAGAATTCCATGTCCTTCTCCAAGCTTGAGAAGTGGAGAGCCTACACCAACAACTCTTGGCTATGGAACAAATCCAACCAAGAGCCATGCTCCAAAGTGCATGCTTGCCATCTCCTTAATCTCCATTACTATGCTATTATGCTATGCTAAGCAACAAGAGTAATAACAAGTGAGGAGTCTATTTCTTTCTCGTATGTTACTTCTTCTTCCTCTTCCCTTCCCTCACTCCCTGCTAGTTCTCTCCACCTTTGAAGGTGTTTGAGGTCTTGGGATTGAGGCCGGGGATATGAATTATTTTGCTAGTTAATTAAGGGAATACTTCTGGTGTATGAAGTCTATCATATTCATTGCACCAACGAGGTCTCAAGGAACACAAGCTTGTATTGTACCAAGCCTCTCTTTATGGGGGAATCTATAATACAAAAGCATTTTGGAGGGGGGAGCAGCTCCACATAAATACGGTCCTCAATTGTTGTCAATTACTCTAGTCCTTTCTCTCTCTCTTTTACAAGTATTGTTCATGCCAAGATAATTATGTGTAATGTACATCTTTCCTCGTGTGTGTGTGTGTGTGTGGGGGGGGGGGGGGGGGGGGGGGGGGGGGGGGGGGGGGGGAAGAGAGAGAGGGGGAGCATGGGTTTACCTCTTTCGCTTGAGCATCGAAACTCATATCTGATTTTTGAGTTTCTAGCGCTCTCGGTTTATTTTTTACCCCTATCGGCATCGCTATGAGTGTCACTATCCCCATCGCTATAAGCATCGACATGCAACAAAGAAAATTGCGACGCTCATAGCGACACTCATAGAGACGCCGTGGATTTTCACTTTTGAGCGTCGCACTGCGAGCGTCGCTAATGTGAGGTACCTCTTGTAGTGAACTACTCTTGGTGTTGGGTGTGTGTGTGTGTGTGTGTGTGTGTGTGTGTGTGTGTTCCAATAATCAATATAACGTAAACACCAAAGAATTCTTTCCAATTACAAAATACACTAGATACTATGTCAATGAAAAGGTGGTATAACTCCATTCATAGTATAGAACAGACTTTATACACAAGTCTAAGAAATTTAAGAGCCAGAAGAACGTTAAGTCCGTCATCTTCAAGCCAGGGAACTTTGAAAACCATAGTTGAGAAGGTAACCCTCACCTGCACCCATGGAAACCACACAACTTTCAGTTAGCATTGGCATTATATGCAAGTGATGCATGGGTACCCCACATGTTACAGATGTCACCCAACTAAAATGCTTTCAAAGAAAATAATACAAAATGTAAAGCTACTCAATTATTCAAAGATGGTATCATTTACAAGGCTAAACCCAATCGCAGCTCCTTTTACTTTGCAAGCTCTCATAAGATAAAGACGGAGATGAGTTTTATGAGGCTTTTGAGCCCTGAAGTGTGCCACATATCCATGTTTTTTGACTTCTCAAAGTTTGGCATTAATTGCCGCTATTTTTCAGGGTCAATGACAATACTCATACGTGCAGTCAATCTATATTTTGGAGTCACCTGTTATACAAAAAAGGATGCTCGTAAGTTCTACACATTCCAAGACAATGTTGCAACACATATACGATAGTAGGTATAAGAGATACAATCCTAAAGCCAAGCAACATATAATAGGAACTTTCGATGGTACCAAATATCATCCCCAACTAGGAGACTAGTCACCAAGGCCCATACCCTTGATGTAATCACCAAATACTTATAGTACCATGGGCAGCCAAATTGAGCACTTTTTTCAAGCGACCGCCATACTCAGACGGCATCGACTATATTAGAGCAAGCATAGTGAGCGCGGCATCCAACCCAGAACATATCAATAGCGGAATACGAGTTGCATCATTTATTGAGAATAGAAAAACTAACAGGTAACTATTCAACTCTCTAGAGGGTCAACCACATTAAGTATTTTCCTTCCCTATGTGTTAATGACATCACTCATCATATCTTAACTTAAACAAAGGACTAAGGTAACAACTTCGAGTATTGCAAGAGGAAACCTTATTAAAAATTCAAGCCCATGGCTGGTGCCAAACTATGTCAGGCCGAAGTTACACACCAAACAAGTAGGTCCACATTACCATATGGTTTAAATTACCAAGTGTTATAAAGAACATCGCCCCTATTATTGAGCTTTATAAGGTGCCAAACACCCAGCATAACCGGCTGCAATCCCTCCACTTATGTTAAAACTACCCAAGCCAAGGATAGGATTGAATATGTGTATTGACAAAAAATATGCACTTATGAAAGGGACACACAACCAAGGCCGAGGATACAGCTTTGAACCTCAATGTTTTAACAAAAAATTGAAAGCCTTCTTACAGGAGCATAAATCGACCAAGCCATTTACATAAAAGGCTCATCATAAGTGACATTACAAACTAAGTATGAAGAATAGCACCATAACTTCAAGTTAATCAAACCTTACCATTCCGAGAGCATTGAATACTGAAAAGATTTAGTATGAGTTGCCATACAAGTCCTCTATGTGCATGAGAAACCAATCGAAGAAAAACACCATCATATTGCCGGATAGGAATCCATTTTAATGCCAACATTCACCTGAGATTGAGTCAGAGCGTCCAGCTCCACAATGTTCTGCTTCTCCTTGCCCTTTTCCATAGATCCAATACTTAATAGTACCACTTAGTAGGCCAGGTCATAAATAGTACTAATATGCAGATAAATACACCAAGAACACACACATACACTACCAATGCTAAGTGAGCTAGAAAAAAGCTCACCTTTTATAGGGTTTAGGAGCAGGTAACATCCTCTTCATGGTTGTAAAGCGGGGTCGTCCTCAGAAGGTTATTGGAGTAGCAGTGCGCTGCCAAGTATAGAGGTAGACGGGGGGAGAGAGAGAAAAAGAGGGGGCTATGGAGCAAGTGACAGCCAACTGCTGGCGTAGTATATTAGGCCCCTTCACTAGAAGTGGAGTTAAACCACGCCGCGTGTACACAGAAGGAAGAGAGTGCGAGAGAGAAAGGGGAATGAGATATTAGCACAGACCTTCCAGGAGGGTGCCACCGTGGTTAAAGCAAAATAATACAGGTAATGCAAAGTCATGAAACCCGCCACACCCACATAACCTCAATTAACTACAAGGTTAGGTAGCGGTACGGTCCCACCTTAGTAAATACAAGCCCTTATTTCAAAGTTTATCCTAACATGCCAAAAGGTCCACCCAATTTTACATGGTATAGATACCCATAAGGCCCTCAAAAACATTTTTTACATGAGCTGGTAGTACACCCAGAGCACCCCCGGCTAATAGTCCGAGCAAAATAAAAATTAAGGAAATTTCAATCATGCCATAACTAGACATAAGCGTGTGTGTGTGTGTGTGTGTATGTGTGTGTGTGTGTGTGTGTGTGTGTGTGTGTGTGTGTGTGTGTGTGTGTGTGTGTGTGTGTGTGTGTGTGTGTGTGTGTGAGAGAGAGAGAGAGAGAGAGAGAGAGAGAGAGAGAGAGATGAATGATGTTCCCACAATTTTGAAAAACAAAAATATCAATGGAAATCTTGCCTTTGTTTTGAAAAAGGAAAGAAAAAAGAAGACAAACAATAGGATCATCTTCGGGACTCGGTAGCTGCAAGTGCAATGTGCATGACCTTTAAGGGATCTTGTCATAGAAGGGAGTTCTCAGACGAGCTGCCCACAAAATTTCTGCCCGCCTCCCTCGTGAGCTCCTCTTAGCTCAAACCTATGCTTGCCCTCATGCCATCTTTCTCGTAAGTGGCACACATTGTGTTCGACAATGGCAGATCCACATTATCAGGGGAGGAGGACTTGGGGAGTATGCTGAAGGAGGTGTTGGTGGGAGTGGTCTTGGTTTTTTCTATATAAGGTATAGCTCTGAGAGCAAACAAAGGGTAGGTAGTTGCATTGTGCGTTTGCGTGGTTATGCCGTGCCAAGACACTCTCTCTCTCTCTCTCTCTCTCATAGGAACTTTTACTTTTTCCTATGAATGATTCTTCTTCCTCTTCCCTACCCTCATTCCCCGCTAGCTCTCTCCACCTTCGAAGGTGCTTGAGGCCTTGGGACTAAGGCTTGATATAGTTTATGCTTTTTACAAAGTTTATGTTATGCTTGTGATGCATGAAGCTTTCCATCTTCATAGCATCACCAAGGTCACAAGGAACACAAAGATTGTATTTAACCAAGTCTCTCTTGATGGGAGACTCTATAATACAAACGTTTTTTGGAGGGAGGATCGGCTCCAAGTAAATCCGGTCCTCAACTATTGTCATGTTCTCTAATACTCTCTCTCTTGAAAAATTATTGTTCATGCCAAGTTAATTAAGTACTATGTTCATGTTGCTACCATCAATTAAATTCACCGTCTACGTTCTCAAAGTAACCTCACAAAAATGCTTACTCTAATTCTCTGAATTCCGTTATTCTAAAAGTTCATAGGCCATTTCCATTACAATTCTTGTATATATACAGAGAATAAGGGGCAGCTCACTTAGAAACTTGCTCCACCCATACAACAGCTTGCACTCTCTCCTTCTCCCCTTTTCCCACGCACACTGACCTTATTCTTGTACATATACAAAGAATAAGAGACAGCTCACTTAGAGACTTGCTCCACCCACACAACACCTAGCTCTCTCTCCTTCTCCCCTTCTCGCACGCACACAATGCACCGCAGGCACACATTCCACCCACTACACTCTTCAAGAGAGCTGATGGATGGCCTCACGGTGAGCTCGCCAGCTATGGAAGAGCTTGGAGCTCAAACTTGAGCTTGGCAGTGGCAGATCTGGAACGACGGAACCGGATTGGTGGCTTTGGAAGAGATCAAATCCCACTAGTGTGTACAGCTACTCTTGAGGACATGGAATCTTGAGAGAGAATCAAGGCATCTATAGAGAATTTTCCTTGAAGGAGATCTCCAGTTGCACCGAGCAACAAGAGCTGAGAATTGAGCAACAACTTTGTAGGGCTTGGAGCATTGGCAAAGCCGATAGTGGAAGAGCATCGTGAGCATGAGAGCAAAGGGGAGTCGAAATCTTGAGCTTGAAGTTGTGTGTATGTACACACACACACACACACACTGGACAAGTAGCACTAGGAGATTTCATGAGCAATAGATAGTGCAAATCAAGAAGGGAACCTTGAAGGCGGGATCTGCAAGTTGACTAGCTCCCAGAGAAATTGTCAAATCTTGGTAAATGATCTTGAGTGTGTGTGTGTGTGTGCGCGCGCGAGCGCATGTGTACACACACGCAAGGAGCTTGCACAATGGAGCTTACGACCTGAAAATCCAACTGCGTCTATAGTGTTGGTTAACACTGGGGGATATTCGGCCATTGCAAATCGAAAGCAAGCATTCTTAGCACCGCTAGTATCAAACCAAATTGGAGCAACTTTGTGGTGGTGAGTGTTGACACACAATCGAGCGGGGAAATTGTGTGCAGGACCGCTCGCAGTAAATGTTGGGCATTCAATTGAGAACGTTGGTAAATTGCAGCATTTTGTGTAGCTCAACATCGAGGGTACCGAGCAGCTGAGTGGCCAAATTTGTAGAGTATTGCAAGAGGATCGGGTGCAACAAGGAAATTGGGCATCCAGCTTGCAATTAAGAAGGCATAGCTCACAATCGAAAGCAAGCTTGGGGGCTGTAGAGTTTGAAAATTGAAAGCAAATCGAAGGCTTGGAGATTCAAGTAGCACTGGATTTTTTGGCAAAGGAGCTTGTGTGTGGTTCATACACACACACACACACACACACACACAGAGCCATTTGCAAAGCAAGAATCGACAGAGAAGAAATGCAATTTTTTTTAAATTTATCTCTAAGAGTGTGTGCACACACTCGTTAGCGAGACAAAAAGTGAGAAAGAAAGTGAAAAAAAAGGCGGAATTGAGACGGTGGAAATGAGAGAGAGAGAGAGAGAGAGAGAGAGAGAGAGAGAGAGAGAGAGAGAGAGAGAGAGAGAGAGCACTCTCTGCTACATATACCCAAGAGAGTGAGCACTTGCGCTCAGTCTCGGGCCTCCCCATCGATGACATCCTCTCTCAACTTTGCAGGAGTGGCGTCTGCTATGCCAATTTCTCCCCACGGTCGCCTCGGCTCTCGCATTAGCTCTCGGCATCGAAGAACTAGGACATCCCAGATGAGAGAGCTTCTCCCGGACAACTTCTTCTCGTTTGTGATAGCAATAACAATGACAAGCGCTTCCATCCAGCAAGGAAGGTGTTGACAGCTGGGTCAACATCACGACATAACTCAATGTGTGCACCAAAGTCTTATTTTTTGAGAGTTATGAAATGCTGTGGATATGGTCATAAACATCATTTGTAATAAGTAGGTAGTCTAGTTGAAGAAGCCAGGGTGCAATGGCACTTCCAGATTGTAAATACTAAGCCATTTGACCCCTCAAATTCTATTTTTGGTTAACCTAAGGTAGCCTTAGTATATAAGGTACCAAAGTCACTTTTTGTATATACACTTTATCATAATCGTAGTTTTAAGTTGTCGTCGAACTGTGTGTGAGAGAGAAAGAGAGAAAGCGTGAGCTTCATCCTCCCCGCTCGCTCATCACATTGGAGAATCAACAACACCATCGCGCTAGCCTCGGTAAGAGCTACGCGATAATGCTAAGCATTCCTCGTGGAACGGACCAAACGCGCTCGCGCATCTACGAGCTATTTGCAATAGTATATCAAACGATGTCTGTTTCTTGCTTGCAAGTAGTTTTCAGAATCGTAGCGACATAAGCTACGCATAGGTACTCATAGATCTCAGTTTCGAGCACTTTCAGAATTTGGCTCTGTCTTTATACGCGTTTTCCACATATGGGTTTAGAGCTAGGGTTTTGAGTGTAGAGGCTTAGGGACAAGTGTATCCTAGTGAAGGGATGGTGTTCCTTAAGTTTCATACGATTCTGGTATGGTTTAGTGAGTTTCTTTCCGTTTGTGTGTATGTGGGTTGGATGGTGTAATTGAGAGCAGTGAGATTCTAGATTGTGGTTTAGTTGGCCTTTCAGATTGTTGTATGTGTAGGATGGTCTCAACCTAGCCTATTAAAGAGATTTCCTATGTGTGCCTATCGTGTCATTTGTGTCCTCGATTGACATTATGTTGATCTAGGTTGTGTTGCATGCACTTTATGGGTGGTGTGATTCGCTCCTGAAACAATGGCGCTGCTGTCGCGGATACAAGGACTTAAGTAGGTTTTCCTACTAACACTCATGTGATGGTTGCTTTCTTTAGTTTTGGCTAAAGAAAGCATTTTGCTTAAGTGGATCTGGAAGAGGTTATTTCGAGATCAAGTGGATAGCCAGGAAGCGTGTGTCTTGTCGAGGGTCTGTGACTATGTAGATTTAGTTAGGATTATTAGTTTAGAGTAGTTATTGTGGTGGTTGAGTGATTTGTGACGTGATAAAAGCGTTTTGTGACGTGATAAAAGCGTTTGCTAGTCCGTGTGTGGCATTGAAGCATTTTTCTACTCATAGATGCAAAACCCCATATGATTTGTAGGAGTAGCTTTATGTAAGTGATCTGATTTTGATCTAGAGCTATTCATCACACTGATTTATTTGCTAAGTGCTTGTTTGCATTTGAAATCACAAAAAGTCTGCTTTTGAAGGTAAAAATGCAATAAACAAGCTTATGTGGATAATTTTGCAAGATTGATTGGTGTTGAGCATATAAGAGGGCATGTGCAAGAGTTCTATGTACAAAAACTAAAATTTTGTAAACTTGGACATCATACACGTATGATGTCTCAAGGGGTATCTGGAGACCAAATCTAAAAAATTTGAGTGCACCAAAGTGTTCATAAGGGGGGTTTTACCCTAAGTACACATTGAAACTAGAGTTTTGACCAACTTTGGACACCCAAAAGACAAAATACGGAGTGTCGAAAATGGCAAAAAGAGATACTTGGGGATGCTTGTGAATGAATTCTAACCAAAAATTCATCAGCAGACATCATACGCGTACAATGTCTGAGGGGTGATTCTGGCAATAAAAATAAACTTTTGACATTATACCCATCTTCTACATGTTGTGTTGAGCACATACACCAAATCTCATTTCATTTAGGCTTATAGATTGAGAATTAAGAGGACTTTACTCTTTCGGGGACTTCCCTGCCAAAAAGTGGTGATTTTGAGCAATTTTGAGATCCAAAATTTGTTGTGAGCCTATATACTTGTTGTACATACCAAGGGGCACCTCTGGCAGAAACAAAAGTCGATTCTGACCACCTAGACATCATACGTGTATGATGTCTTAGAGGGCAGATCTGAGGTCAAAAGTTACAACTGAGTGCACCCTTGTGATCTACAACATTTAGGAAGCATATAGGCCAAATTTCATCAAATTTGAAGTAATTTTTGTCTTGCAAAGACCATAAGACTCATCTAGACAAGTGATTTGGTCATAACTTGCACAAAAAGTATTCAAAATCAATTCTGCAACTTGATGTGAGTTGCCAGTATAGAGAGGAACCTCTGGAGTAAAATTCACTTCATTCTGACCAGTTAGATTTCATACACTTATGATGTCTAAAGGGCACTTTTAGGAACCAAATTTGAATATGAGCATACCAGGGTGTTAAGCACCACAAGACAAGCTTACTGACCAAATTTGGGCCAATTTTGAGCACATAGACATCATACACGTATGATGTCTCAAGGCTAGATCTAACAGTCCAATTTCACTTTTGACCACATAGGGTGTTGGGAAATGATGTGTTAAGCTTGCTTGCAAAATTTCAACTCATTTGGACACACACTTTTGCATTTAAAAAGAATTTTGCAGATACAAGAAGGTAAAGGTGAAAAAGTGATGATTTTGAGCAATTTTGATATCCAAATTTGATGTGATCACATATTCTTGTTGTATGCATCAAGGAGTACCTTGGGTAGAAATATAAGTGAAATATGAGCCAAAAGACATGATACGTGTATATGTCTCATAGGCTAGATTTGGGTCAAATCAGACATTTGAGTATACCCTAGTGTCCTAGAGCATAAAGGAAATCCAACCAAAATTTTATTGCATTTGGAGCCTCATTTGAATTGTAAAGGCCAGAAGACAGATCTAAACATATTCATGCTTGTATTGATCATAACTTGCACAAAAAATGTTCAAATTGAATTTTCAAAGTTGCTGAGAGTTGCCCAAGTGATAAAGATCCTCTGGAGTAAAAATCAATTGATTTGGCCACAGTAGATATCATACGTGTATGATGTCTCTAGCCCTAATTTAGAGGTGAAAACTCATATTGAGCTTCTAGAAGTGTTCAGCACTATAAAGGAAGCCTAGTGACCAAGTTTCAACAAATTTGGGTCACATTTGGTGAAGATACAAGCAAATATCCTTGATCTTGAAACTGTTTTCAGTGTTGTTTCAAGGACAGTTCACCAAAACTGCTCTAACTTTTGATAGACAACTCCAAATTGAGTTAGGTATAGTCATGAGAAAATCTTGCGGGCAATAGGACACAATTGGAGCTGAATTTTGATCTTAGAGCTGAATTTTCCCAGGTTTCCTAGATCCAAACTTTTAGGGTACCCAGAACTAGTTTCCAGAGACCAAAAGTGTCACAAATTCCTGACTTCTGAGAGACCTGATCAAGGGCAAAAAGGGATAATTTGCACTAAGCCAAGGTGGGGTTATTATGGACTATCTTGAGAGTATTAAGTGGGCCTGACATTAATAAAGCCAAGATCATCGATGGAAAGACAATCTACCAATCCTCCCTTTGTAGATATGACCAGAGGTATGGCAAGCCATGCTAAAAGTGTTGAAATACCAATCAATCCACATTTGACACAAGCCTAGCTACATTGCCACCATGGTTGTACCCAGATGCAACCATAGAACATGACTTTTATAGAGTTGGAATTACGGTCACAACAAGACCATATGTACCATCACCACCCCCTATAACTTACTCCTATCCAAATCGGAGCAGAATCTTGAGAAGATATGATACTGAGAGTGAATTGACACATCTTCTCAGAGGAGTGATTCACCAAGAACCCAACCCACAATAAAGCCAGAGGTATCTAGTGAGCAAATGAATCCTAAAGAAGGTTAGCTCAGAGACTTGCTCCTCTAGTTCAATCTAACCTCCAAGAACCTCTTATGGTGCGAAATTGAGCGAAATGGACAAACCATACGAGGGGAGAATGTTACTATAGCATGGAAAATGCTAGGGAGATATGTACAACCTATTCCAGTAGCACCTACTCCATCCAGATACGCTATGGGGAATGCGCCACGTCTAGTAGGAGTTGCAAGGCCACATATGGGGAATGTGCCATGTCTAGTAGGAGTTGCAAGGCCACATATGGGGAATGTGCCATGTCTAGTAGGAGTTGCAAGGCCACGTCTTGTCTTAGGACAACAACCTCCATTGCCAGGTGTTGGAATGCCTATAGATATTAGATACATGCCGATGATGGAAGCATCTAACAAACAAGCATAAGTACCAGCTACAATGTGTTATAACAACTTAAGTGGATATTGCCCTTCGAAGCAACAAAAGAAGAGATAAACACATGGAGTGATGAGGCATGTACAACCTTCACCTCCTACGTTTTGACCTGAAGAAAGGAGATATCAGATGGAAAAAAGGAAATTGTGGTTCATTGTGAATAGAGGCTTAGCTAGGTCAGAGCCTGTATACAGCCAAAAGGAATTGAAAGAAGAAGCTCCTTAACCAGAGATAGATTTTCACAAAAGCAACGGCAACCACTTGGTCAAATATCCTCAGAAGGAGATCACACAAGTGAACGCCTATTGTCTTGATTGTGGCATCATTCACTTGATCCCTAACTGCCCAAAAAATCCAAACCGGGTCAGAAAGATCACAACGAATGTCTCAAGAATCATTCAGCTACCCAGTAGCTCAAAAAATGAAAACGTTATACCAGTTCAAGTAGTTACGAGAGCGCAAGCTCAAAGGAAGCTGATTAGAACCCAGAGACAGAGAAAACAAAAACTGACGCAATTCCAGAGATGGGTGAGCCAAATACCGATGCATCTAGCCAAAAAACCAAGAGCAAACGGAATAGTTGGAAAGCTAGAAAGGCTACGATGAAAGCACATAGGGAACGAGAGCAAAAATCCCTAGCTAAGGAGCTTACCCAAGCTAAAGAGAAGATAAGACAACATGAGGAAATGGTTGCACCTTCTCTTACGCAGATGTCTCAACCTCCAAAAGAACCATCCCCATATGAGAAACCGAGAAGTGCTAGTTCAGGAGGATCAATGTTCATTGAAAAGGTTAATGAGCATTTAGACACCCTCCTAAAAGCCTATGAAACACGGTTCAAAAACAACCAAACCCAAGAACATAGGTGGATGACATATCCAGTAGAAAAGGACAGGTTTGAAATGTGCAAGAAAATGATTCAAACAACCCAAGCTTTACTAGAACCACAAGTTGGAAAACCTGAGGGTGTGATCCTTGTCCCACCTACACCAGTAATCCCACCAAACAAGGAACAAAAAGAGCTAGATTCCAGTCACGAGCACGAACAAAAACTCAAGGACCCCGCATTAGATCCAAGGATAGCGCTAAATACCACGGATAACTCTTCCAAAGGATTTCACATAGCTATACCTGAGAGTTGTGAAGACATAGATGGTGTTGACAAATTGTGGAAACAAGTCAGAGAGGCCAATGAAGCAAGTGAGATAAGTAGACGAGTAAACCAGACGGGTAATGAAAGAGGAGTGTCTCTTCCACCAATAGAGGGAATTGAGACTGGATCTCAAATGAACCTAGAAGTGGAATCATATTTGGGAGACAAAGGATATGTACAGTCTATGGACAGTCAACCCCATTTGCTAAGAACACTACCTATCCTATACGGGAGAGTACGAGGCCAAGTAAGATGTTGTTGTAGTCCCATCACAGAGACTGCCTCCCAACAAGATCATTGATTTGAAAGGGCTAATAGATATTCTATCTACCCCAGTTACTTATACGATAACATTATCCATGTTGCTTAGAATACGACCAAACATGTGGGCTACTGTGGGAAAATGCCTAGAGAAATTTAGCGTAAAAAAACCAATGACTCAAATTGAGGAAGGGATCAAAGAGCTTGGAATGCCTCAACTAAACACTCCGCTAGTGTCTTTAAACAAGGTTGGAGAGTACTATGAGGGAGAAGATGGGAACACCATTCTTCTTTTGGAATTCCAAGGTGTAAAAACCATAGCAATCCTTGACAGTGGAACTGGTGTTGCCATTGCAACAAAAGAGGTCTAGAAAAAATGGGAAAAACAAGCAATGAAAGCTACTAGGATGAAACTCCATTTTGTAACTGGACACATGGAAAGCCTCATAGGACTGCTAGAAAAAGTAGTTGTTACTTCTTTTGGGATTGAATATGAGCAAACCTTTGCTATTGTTGACTTTGGCAAGAAGAACAACTATTACATCATTCTAGGAAGACCATTCATGAGACAATTGAAAATGGTCCAAGATTGGGGATATGACTATATCTACCTGAGACATATAGAAGCCATGACAAGGATAAATCTGAAGGACCATACTTACAGGGATGTGACGAGAACACCTATGGAGGAGTTTGATTCCGCTACTATAGTAGGATCAGAACTTCCATCATGGTTGGGTAAGCCTAAAGAACTGTGGATGTGTGGAGCTTCGTAATGTGGAAGCTTAAAGCGAGAGAAATACATCCTAGAAAGGAAAATTGAAGATACGAATTACATCCCAGAACCCTTTCCTGAGGAAGAATTAGAGCCACTTGAATGGGAACATATCTTGGCTACTCTAGATGTGTGCGCTATTCAAGACAATCCAACAACGAAATTTTGTGATGAAAATGGCTATGATGACGTTCCTTACTTTGCAGTGAGTGTGATCCAGGAAAACAAAGACAAAGAAGAAGACAAGTTCTACGACTCTGTAGAAAACTTGGAGCTTCAAGAAGATGCCAACAAAAAAAATCCAAACAACCCAACAAAAAATCCCCAGTCGAGAAGAATACAGCCATGTCAACAAGCTACCAATGCACTAATCAAGTGGATAGAAAAGTCATCCCAGAAACAAAAACCCAAGAGCAAGCAAACAATAACTTTCCATTACCAGCCAAACCACAAAGGGAAAGTGCTAGGATACAACCTTGCAGAGGATAGCAGCAACAGTGATGATTCTTATGACATTCCTTACAAGCAACTCAGGTCATCACGATCACTAGAAGCTTCTTTAACAACCAAAGAAGGCCAAAAAAAACAACAAGTCAGAACCAAAAAGTTTGACAAATATGGATAGCAAAGAGCCACCTTGGCCAAAAGAGGGTATGGATCAAGAAGACGAAGATCTCTGATGAAAAATCACTAGATCCAATGCCAAAAAGAAAACAATCAAAGCCTGCAAAAACATATATGAAAACCACAAAGTCTCAAGGTTTCACAAATCGAATTTGGGTTTCAATGAAGTTGATTCAAGCAGGGAGAGGTCAGGAGTTTATTTGGATCCCAAAACAAATAAACTCTCAACTCCCAAAGTCTGAATCCAGTCCTCAACCAAGCGTACAAGGACTGAAGCAAAGACCATTGTTGACTCACACAAAGCCAAGGTGGATCCCAAAAAGTCTCTTCAAACACAAACGAAGCAGGGACAAGTATGGGTTCCCAAATGAGCAACGTCAACAAAACAACCAGTAATCACGACAAAGTGGGTTCTAAAGGAAACCAATAAAACTATTGTAACTGCACCGCTGCTTGAATTCTTTCAATTCCTCCTACAGTTACAGTACAATTAGAAGAGAACCCACTTTGAGAAACAATACCAAATACCACAAACAATCACGAGGCTAAAATGGATTCGAATGAAGCATCAAACAGATAAGTAAGCCTTTGAAAAAGCTCTACAACCTTTACTCAAGCAAAATGACACAGGAGCTTCAAAGAGCATCACATTGCTTAGAATAGGAAGCCTCGCCAACAAATGCCAATAAGCAAATTTCTTACACCCACCTCTTGCACATCATAAATCTTTTCTGTGCATTGACAATGTATACATAATAGGGCTACATTACAAGTCCTGCATAGGCACCAGTTTCAATTGCCCAAGCACATCACATACCCTTGGCAATACCCTGTCGTCAAGGAGGACTCCAAATAGGAGGGGGGGGAGGCATTATAAATGCGAATCTAATATATGAATATTAGACGACAATGTTTTGTGCGTTCTATTGAATTTTTGCGTTTGATCGTGACATCTCTTGACAAAATTTAGAGTATATGCCCTTATAATAGCGTTACAAGAGGATTACACGGACAAAAGCCATATATATGCCCTTAGGGACATGTGTACAGTGTACATAGCATTTAGAATTCTGTTAACTTGGTTTTTCTTTTTGAGTGGAGTTGATTTTTGGTTTTATTTCATTATTTTTTAGATTTTCAAAAAAACTGGCAGGAAAATTCCATAATCTAGGTGAAGAACACACTGAAGAGATGTCGAGCAATACAAAGAGAAGCAGGTACAGTAACATGAGGCAAAAATGATTGGGGATGGTCATTAAACTCTGGGCCATACAACAAGGACAAAGAAAGTTGGTAATCGCTAAACGAAGCAACCATCAACTGCAAAGCTGTTGATTGGACACTTCATGTGTCTACAAGGCCGTATACAAGGAGTAGATCTTTATACTGTAAATCTTATATCTTGGACTAGCTGTACTGACAGAACAAAGGGGGCAGATGTTTGCAGGAGCAAACAAGGATCAAGCCATATTCTGGTCATCATTATTGGTTCTACATGTGTTTGGTAGCCAGAAGGTGCCAGAGATGCCCATCACTCATTTCAAAACTGAAACTCCAAGAAGTGAGCTTAGAAAGCCAAATACATGTCCAAATCAAGTCAACTTTGTCAGGAGGCTATGAATAGAGAATACTAGCTAAGGGTTTTATTATTAAAAAAACAAAAACAAAAAAAGAGGTTTATTCCTTAGTCAAAGATACAATTTGTCAAATCTAAAGCCATGATAGCCCTCTGCATACCTTGTACATCATGTATATGAATTTTGGGGACAAATGGACCATGATAGCTCATAGATGGTCATCTATCACGAATGATGTCGGATAAGCCCTTTTGATGCAAGTTACTAACTTGGGGGAATTAACTGGGGTTTGTCAGGATTTAATTAAGTCATGTATCAAGTAGAAGCAGTATAATGATTTACACATCACACAAAAGCTAACAGTGGCAAATGCAACTTTGATCTCCTTGATGCAGCAAAAAAGGAGTAACCAATGAAGAAGAGCAAACACAAGTGGTAGACAAACCAACCTTCACAGAGTTACATATCTTGTCCTTGATGAGGAGCATTGAATGTTGAACATGGGTGTTGAACCTCAAATCAAAAAATTATCTCTCAAATTCAGCCTGATAGACAGACTTTGCATTGGAGTGCAACTTGGCCTAATGAAGTTGAGGGTTTAGCCATACAATTTCTACAGAAACCTTACAAAGTTTTTGTTAGGAAATATGACGTAGCTAAATAGATATTTCAGTAGATTACTTAATGGAGAGAGATAGATTTCACACACAAGAGATTATAGAGTAGAGAGAGAGAGAGAGAGAGAGAGAGAGAGTACACACGATATACGTGGTTCACCCAATGTGGGCTACGTCCACGGGAAAGTAGCCACTCAAAGGCTTTAGTACTTCAAAACAAGAAGTAGTTTACAAAAGGATTATACCCTTAATGGAGCTCCCGCCTTGCTTCACTCTCACCACCTCACACTCACCTTGTTGCATCAACTTCACACTATGAAATGTGTGTAGAAATGGCCTCCTTTTATAGGCCAAAACGGCTGCCCTCTCTCATGAGAGGCAGCCATGTGTAGCCGCCCTTGTGTAGATATGTCCAAATCGGACCCTCCAATCCGCCCATGTGTGGCCGCCCTTGAGAAGACAAGTCCGCTTTTGAATTTGGCGATCGGCCATTGACTTCCGACTATCGGCCAACTGACTGGTCGTTTTCCGACCACTTTCCGGCCGCCGTCCGGCCATAATATTCCGACGAAAGAAAAAAAAAAGGTCATGAAAATTTTGGTTTCTGGTGAGTGATTTTGGTCATGAAAATTTTGGTTTCTGGTGAGTGATTTTCCTTCACGCACGATGGCTTCTCCTCATAATGGGGGCCTTACAAATGTGCATTTTTACCACAGAAAATTACAAGGGGTAAATCAGGCTCCATACTTAACAATCTCCCACTTGGAGACTGATCTTCAAACCAAACCTGTGAGACTACTTTCCATCTTGGCTTCTTATCCTTGAATGCCGATTGAAGATGAGCAAAAGCTCAACTTCTCCTTGTTGACCACCTTTGTAAACATGTCTGCAGGATTTTCACTTGTATGCACCTTTCCTAGCTTTAGCTCTCCCTCTTCCAAAAGAGAGCGCATGAAGTGATATCTCACCTCAATGTGCTTTGTCCTTGAATAAAAGGCTGAGTTCTTCACAAGATGGATAGCGCTTTGGCTATCACTGTACAAGACACAATTGTCTTGTTTGAATCCAAGCTCTTCTAAGAATCTGTGAAGCCACAGAATTTCTTTGCTTGCCTCCATCATTGCTACATACTCTGCTTCCGTGGTAGAAAGTGAAACCACTTTCTGTAGCTTTGAAGCCCAGCTTACTGTTGTGCCTCCAACCGTGAACACATAGCCAGTAGTGCTCCTTCAAGTATCTTTGTCACCTGCCATATCTGCATCAGCATACCCTTCTAGAAAAATATCAGTTCCTCCAAAATACAAAGCATTTGTTGTTGTCCCTTTTAGATACCTAAGTATCCACTTCACAGCTTGCCAATGCTCTTTACGTGGGTTGTCCATGAACCTACTCACAACTCCCACTGCATGTGCAATGTCTGGCCTTGTCCAGACCATAGCATACATTAGAGAATCTACCACTGCAGCATATGGAACTTTAGACATATAGGCTATCTCCTCTTGTGTCTTTGGACACATATCCTTCGTTAGTTTAAAGTGACCAGCCAAAGGTGTAGAAACAGTTTTTGCATTTTGCATTGCAAACCTTTCTAGTACCTTCTTGATGTAATCCTCTTGAGATAGCTTTATTGTCTTCTTCGTCCTGTCCCTTGATATTTTCTTACCAAGTATCCTCTTTGCAGCACCTAAATCTTTCATTGAAAAAGATTTGGATAGCTCCTCTTTTAGGTCTTTGATGTCCTGCATGTTAGCACTTGCAATCAACATGTCATCAACATACAACATTAGGATGATGAATTTCCCATCTCCCAAATTCTTCGTGTAGACGCAGTGATCCGAGTTGCATCTTGTGAATCCATGATCCAACATCCATCGATCAAACTTCAAGTACCATTGTCTTGATGCTTGTTTTAAACTATACAAGCTCTTCTTTAATCTGCAAACCATTTTCTCCTTACCTTTTACTTCATACCCCTTTGGTTGAAGCATGTAGATTTCCTCCTCTAAGTCACCATGAGGGAATGCCGTATTTACATCCATTTGCTCGAGATTTAGATCATGAGCAGCCACCACGAGGCTTAAGACAAGCTTGATTGAGTTCATTTTTACAATAGAAGAAAATATTTCATTGAAGTCAATACCTTTCTTTTGAGAAAACCCTTTCACCACAAGCCTAGACTTGTACCTTTTCTTCCCACCTTCTTCTTCCTTCACCTTGTACACCCATTTGTTTTGAAGTGCCCGCTTACCTTTAGGCAACTCAACCAAATCCCATGTTTGGTTGCCATGTAGTGAGTCCATCTCCACTTGCATGCTCTTCGTCCATACTTCTTTGGATTCATGTTGCATAGCTTCTTCGTATGATTCTTGCTCTCCAGAATCTGAGATCAAGAGATGGTTGAAGCAAGGAACAAACCTTTCTGGAGGTCTACTTGCTCTTGTAGATCTTCGGGGAATAGGTTGAGGATCCTCAATTGGTTGACGTTGTTGCACATTGTCCCCGTTTGCAGTCCTTGAGTCTTCACCGTCCTCAAGCTCCATATACTCATCACCTGTTTCTTTTGTTTGTTTTCTTTCCAAGTAATCTTTGTACATATTTGCATTCCTACTCCTAAAGATTTTACCATCTTCAGTATTCCATAGCGTTGATCTTAGGCTTCTATCTATGTGCATGAAAGCCTCACACCCAAACACTTTGAGAAATACATAATTCATTGGTTTACCTGTCCATGCCTCTTCTAGAACTCCCCCATCCAATGCCATTGAGGGTGACCAATTGATTAAGTACACAGACGTACTTAGAGCTTCCTCCCAAAGCTCAAGCGATAGGCCTGCATGTAGCCGCATGCTTCGTACTCGCTGCATGATTGTCCTGTTCATCCTTTTCGAAATCCCATTTTGTTGAGGTGTCCTTGGGGTTGTCCTTTGCCTCTGAATGCCATTGCTAGCACAAAAGCTTTCAAAAGCTTGGCTGCAATATTCGCCTCCATTGTCGGATCTGAGGCATTTAACCTTGGCACCTGTTTCATTCTCCACAAAGGCTTTCCACCTTTGAAATATGAAAAATACATCGGACTTATTCTTCATGACATAAACCCATGTTTTTCTAGTTGCATCGTCTATGAATGGTACATAGTACAATGAGCCACCAAGTGATGGTGTACTTGCAGGACCCCAAGCATCAGAATGAACCAACTCAAGTTTTTTATTTTTTCTTTCATTTTCTGATTTTTGAAATTTTACCCTCTTTTGTTTACCATAAACACAATCTTCACAGAACTCTAAGTCCACTTCTTTCAAACCTAGCAGAAGCTTCTTTGTTTGAAGGATTTGCATTCCTTTGGCTCTCATATGCCCAAGCCGGTAGTGCCACACCGCACTGTCAACTTCTGTAGTTGTTGCACAAGCTGAAGGTTGTGTGCTCATAGTACACAAATAAAGTGTACCGACCTTTTCTCCCTTGGCAACCACCAAAGATCCCTTTGAGATCTTCCACCGTTTGTTTCCGAATGCAATGTTGTGACCTTCATCGTCCAATTGTCCTGTAGAGATCAAATTTTTCTGAAGAGAAGGAACATGCCTAACATCTTTAAGCTTCCATTCATTTCCGTTAGCAGTTTTGACAGAAACTGTACCTTTGCCAACAATTTCGCAAGCTTCATCATCTCCCAAGTATACATACCCAAAATTACCGTTGGTGTAATCTTGGAAATGTTGCTTGTGTGGTGTCGCATGGAATGAAGCCCCGGAATCTACTATCCAAGAATTAAGCACATTGTCTACTGAGAGAATAAGAGCATCTTGCTGGCTTGTTGTCTTGAGACCAGTCTCCTTCTTCTTCTTGGACCAGCAATCCTTCTTGACGTGGCCCTTCTTGCCGCAACTCCAACATTCAAGAACTGACTTTGTGCATGACTTGCTCCGTCTTGAGTGATCACAACCCTTTTGGTTTTTTAACCTCTCCTTAGGCCTTCCTCGTGTTTCCACCGACAATGCAGCACTTGATGGTTCTCATGTGCTTCTCCTTCGTATTTCCTCGCTTAGGAGAACACCCACAACATCATCAAACTTAAGAGTATTTGTATCAGAAATAGAATTACTTACAGCCATCTCAAGGCTGTCCCAACTATCCGGTAGAGATGAAAGTATACAGCCATCACAAGGCTGTCCCAACTATCCGATAGAGATGATAGTGTAAGGAGAGCTCGCACTTCGTCATCAAAATTGATTTTCACCGATTAAAGTTGACTTATTTTTGTGTTAAATTCATTTAGGTGTTCTGCAACTAAACCATTCTTTGCCATCTTTAGATTGAACAAGCACTTCATAAGAAATACCTTATTGGATGCCGATGGTTTCTCGTAGAAGTCATCAAGTGACTTCATCAAGTCCTCTATGGTCTTCATCTCTGAAACATTGAAGGCCACCGTTGATGCCAAGCTTAACCGGATTGTTCCCAGTGCCTTTCGATCAAGGACAATCCATGCTTCATCTGCCATTGTTGCGGGCTTCTTCGCAAGACCGCCTAGTGGAAAATAGAGGTCCTTCTGGTAGAGATAGTCTTCAATCTGCATCTTCCAAAGTTGGTAGTTTTTGCCGTTGAACTTCTCAATCTTGAGCTTCCCTTCCTCCGCCATAACTCCCAATCAATTCAAGGAATCCTTTCCTTGAGATAACTTAGCTACGAGCAAACCTTGTTTTGATACCAATTGTTAGAAATATGACGTAGCTAAATAGATATTTGAGTAGATTGCTTGCTGGAGAGAGATAGATTTCACACACAAAGTAGAGAGAGAGAGAGAGAGAGAGTACACACGATATACGTGGTTCACCCAATGTGGGCTACATCCACGAGAAAGCAGCCACTCAATGGCTTTAGTACTTCAAAACAAAAAGTAGTTTACAAAGGGATTATACCCTTAATGGAGCTCCCGCCTTGCTTCACTCTCACCACCTCACACTCACCTTGTTGCATCAACTTCACACTATGAAATGTGTGTAGAAATGGCCTCCTTTTATAGGCCAAAAGGGTTGCCCTCTCTCATGAGAGGCAGCCATGCGTAGCCGCCCTTGTGTAGATATGTCCAAATTGGACCCTCCAATCCGCCTATGTGTGGCCGCCCTTCAGAAGACAAGTCCGCTTTTGAATTTGGCCACCAGCCATTGACTTCTGACCACCGGCCAACCGACTGGTCATTTTTCGACCACTTTCCGGCCGCCGTCCGTCCATAATATTTCGGTGAAATTTTAAAAAAAAAGTCTCGAGGGCTTCCGCCCCCGAGGCCCCTAAAGTTGCCCCTGAATTTTGGCCATGAAAATTTTGGTTTCCGGTGAGTGATTTTCCTTCACGCACGATGGCTTCTCCTTATAATAGGGGCCTTACAAATGTGCGTTTTTACCACATAAAATTACAAGGGGTAAATCATGCTCCATACTTAACAGTTTTCATTGGCTCATAAGATCAGAAAGCTGATCACTCAATTCTACAGATTGTAGTAGTTGTTTCTGAGAATGAGAAATACTCATAATTGACAGATTTGTTGGAGCAAGTGATGGAAGGAGTTGTATCTATCCATGATGATAAGAGTCGAGCTGAACAAGATTGGGTTCTTTTTTATTTAAATATGGAAATAGCCCTATAATGGTAGATGATGTTGCAGCTCAAGGCTTGGCAGTGAAGGACATAAAGTTCGTCACATCAATTATGATTTTCCTGAATCATGTGAAGACTATGTACATCAGATTGGACAAACGGGACGAGCTCGTGCAAAGGCTACAGCCTATACTTTCTTTACATCAGCAAAACAACAGCAAAGACCACACCGACATCAACAACTAGGTCATGTTAGGGACGACATGAATACAGAGGGGGAGAGTGTTGACCGTTGGGTCAACAACACAACATAACTCAGTGTTCGTACCAAAATCTTATCTTCTGAGAGTTATGCAATGCTATGAATTATGGTCATAAACATCATTTGTAGTAAGTAAGTAGTCTAGTTGTACAAGTCGGGGTGCAATGGCACTTCTACATTGTAAATATTAGGCCATTTGACCCCTCAAACTCTATTTTTGGTTAACCTAAGGTAGCCTTAGTATATAAGGTACCTAGGTCACTTTTTGTATATACACTTTATCATAATCATAGTTTTAAGCTGACGTCGACTGTGTGTGAGAGAGAAACAGAGAGAGCGTGAGCTTCGTCCTGGCGCTACTCCCTCGCTCATCACATTGGAGAACCAACAACACCATCGTGCTAGCCTCGGCAAGAGCTACGCGACAACGCTAACCATTTCTCCTGGAAAGGAGCGAACGCGCTCGCGCATCTACGAGCTATTTGAGGTTGTAAGTATATCAAATGATGTCTGTTTTTTGCTTGCAAGTAGTTAGAGCAACATAAGCTACGCATAGATACTCATAGATTTCAGTTTCAAGCACTTTCAAAATTTGGCTCTGTCTTTATACGCATTTTCCACAGATGGGTTTAGAGCTAGGGTTTTGAGTGTAGAGGCTTAGGGACAGGTGTATTCTAGTGAAGGGATGGTGTTCCTTAAGTTTCGTACGATTCTGAGTGTAGAGGCTTAGGGACAGGTGTATTCTAGTGAAGGGATGGTGTTCCTTAAGTTTCATACGATTCTGGTATGGTTTAGTGAGTTTCCTTCTGTTTGTGTGTATGTGGGTTGGATGGTGTAGTTGAGAGCAGTGAGATTCTAGATGGTGGTTTAGTTGGCCCTAGAGTGTTGTAGTGTAGGATTGTCTCACCCTGATAAGCTAAAGATATTTCCTATGTGTGCCTATCGTGTCATCATTGTCCTTGATGATTGACATTATGTTGATCTAAGTTGTGCTACATGCACTTTATGGGTGGCTCCCGCAACATGCGCTAATGTTGCAGGAGCGAATTACACCACCTATAAAGTGCATGCAACACAACCTAGATCAACATAATGTCAATCAAGGACACAGATGACACGATAGGTACACAGAGGAAATCTCTTTAGCTTGTCAGGCTGAGACCATCCTACACATACAACACTCTGGAAGGCCAACTAAACCACAATGTAGAATCTCACTGCTCTCAACTACACCATCTACCCACATACACACAACGGAAGAAAACCCATCAAATCATGTCAGAATCGTATGAAACTTAAGGAACACCATTCCCTCACTAGGATACACCTGTCCTAAAGCCTCTCACTCAAAATCCTAGCTCTAAACCCATCTGCAAAAAAACGCGTATAAAGACAGCCGAATTCTGGAAGTGCCCAAAACTGAAATCTATGAGTACTTATGCGTAGCTTATGTCGCTACAATTCTAACAACTACTTGCAATCAGAAAACATACATAGTTTGATATACTTACAGCTGCAAATAGCTCGTAGATGCGCGAGCGCGTTCGCTCCGTTCTGCGAGGAATGCTTAGCGTCAATGCGTAGCTCTTGCCGAGCCTATCACGATGATGCAGTAGGATCTACAATGTGAGAACAAGCGGGGAGTAGCACCAGGATGAAGCGCACGCTCTCTCTTCCTCTCTCACACACAGTCGGAACGCAGCTTAAAACTTAGATTATGATAGAAGTCTATATACAAAAAGTGACCTACTAAGGCTACCTTAGGTTAAATAAATCTTGAGGGGTCAAATGGCTTAGTATTTATAATCTGGAACTGCCATTGCACCACGGCTTATGCAACTAGACTACCTACTTATTACAAATGATGTTTATGACCATAATCCGCAGCATTTCATAACTCTCAAAAGATAAGACTTTGGTGCGAACACTGAGTGATGTCGTGTTGTTGACCGATCAATGAGGTAGTGTGTGCTAGCTTCCAAATAGTTTGCTCACAGGTTGTGCGTTCCTTGTAGTGCAGATTATGCGGCACAGATAGTGCTCATGGATGACTGTGTGGAGCATTTTAGAGAGTGGTTTTAGCACGGTTTTATGTAGCTTCTGCTATGTATGCATTTGCGTATCCATCTAGACATAGATATGCTTGCAAATAGCACATTCTCATATTTACATTGTATTTTGGACAGTAGCAGTTGTCCATAGAGCCACTCGTTTTCAGGAGAGAGCTTGTTCGCCAGATCGTGGAATTTTGCTATTGAGACACAAAGTGTTTGTTTTCATGCGTTTTTGGTGAGATTTTTGAGATATTGCTCAAAATACACTTTGTCCGTTTGTCCCCAGACGCTGGCTATGTTTTGCAAGTGTTCACAACCTACTCTTTGATGGTTTAATGATCGAGTTTTCTTTTATACTCTCACTTTGATAGATTTTATTAGTCTTGTATACTCTCGCAGGAGTGAGAGTTGCATATGCTTGTGTGGCTATAGACAGACAGTCACAAGCTTTATAGGTTTTACAAGTTTTTGTGTTGTTCAAAGACTTGCAAGCAGTTTTTTTGGTGGAATGTGTTTTGAGTGTGTTTGCCCACTACTGTGCATATGGTTATGCGCTTTACGCTCAGTTGAGCTGTTTGTCCTAAATTTGGCTCACTTGGTTTAGTGATGTTGTTTATGCTTGTAGATTGTGGACCTTTATAAAGCTTTCTAATGCTGATTTTCATGATTGTGCAGTGACTGATTGATCTCCTACTCTATTGTTAGTTTGGTATGGTTCATGGTCGAGAATGTGCTTAGAGTCTTTTGCTCATACTATAAGGTAGACTCTTCTCCCAGGATTTCTTGCCATAGTTTGGTTTCTAGACATCCAATTAGTAGACATGTGTGACAGTTTAGAGTCGAAAGTGGTGACTTGTGAGAGACGGCGGTCTCATAGTTGTTGATACATGCGATGTTGGCATTGTGGACACAAGGCACATTAAGCACCGTTGTTTCAAACGTATGACACTGTAGCGGAGATATATACGAGATGCAAATGAGGTTTTGACACATGCTAGAGAAGTGGCTTCATATGCCAGAGACAGTGATGTCATGTTTTCCTTTAGCGTTCCTCCTCCTTACATGTCTTCTAGAGGTGGCACACCTTCCCGTTGGTTGCTACATGAGGACGCAGTTTCCACGTGACATCGCATCATCAATGGTTTAGAAATTTCTCTAGTGAAAGCTTTGGCTATGTGCACTTGGCTGATGGTTCGGTATTTGACATTACAAAATGCAAGAGATGTTTACTTGTCATTTTCGAGCGGTGCGTCACATACGCTACAATATGTGCGATATGTTTGATCTCAATGAGACAGTTAGCGGATTGTTGAAGTCAAATATTGCTTAGAGAACAATCTTTCTAGATGCATTGCAGGTCATTAGTGATTTGCCAGAGTAGCCCGTAGTGGCTTGGTATATCCTATGCATGTACATTAGGTTTGAGACGGCATGGTCTCAATTTTTTTGCTGACATGTTTTGAGCGAGAGATGAGGCGTGTCTCCTTTGCGAGTGAGCTCCAATATGTTCACAAGACAGAGCATTTAGGGTCTATAGTGGTTTCAACAAACAATTTTGGATTTACTGGGACTTCCTCAACAATCTAAACGAGTGGTTCAAAAGCTATCCACGCATCTAGGGAGAGTCCTTGCCTTTGCATCAGGTGAATACAGCCTAGACCTTTCATGCCACAACCATGTTAGGCATATTCTACTAATTACGCATTCACATTATCAATGCCCCTTGATTGAACGAGGTCAAGGATTTGAATGGAGGATTTATGAGCTCTCTCTTGTGCTACAGTAGCTATTGAAAACTACAACTCTCTGTCATCATCGTCATCATTGCTAGTGCATCCATTGTATCCATCCTATGATCCTTGAAATCATCATGCTCTTTGTAAGTGTGAGACCGCGGGGGACTGGACCATGCAACTCTCCACCCAACCATGCCATATATAGACTCTTAGTCTCTAAATATAGCGGCCCTTGATCGCATGTCCATCCTGGCCCTTGGCCTGACATTACTCCACCCTTGGAGAAGCGTTTTCGTCCTCGAAAACACAAGTGGTAGTATCTTCGTAAGAACACTGATGTTTTTCGTATTGGCATCCCATACGCGGGCCAATGGTCCATATGACCGAGATTTGGTGCAGTGAAGAGGTTCAATGGAACCAAGAGCAACGTATTGATTTTCAACATTGTTGTCCCTTTGCAACCACTTGTATCTAAATGGTAACTCAATTTATAACTCACTTGAGTACTTTAAAGGAGTAACCACAACTGAGAGGTTTCTAAAGACATAACCAGTTTTCAAACATTGTGAAGATACTGGAAAAAAGCAAGAAAACCTTGGCATAACTTTCCATGAAGTTGTGAGCCGTAGTTCCAACTCGCGTAAGTATTTTGAAAAGCTTATAGCTACTAAAGGATCGAATAGGGAGTTTCCTCATGTCACCTCTGAACACATTGAAACACACAGAACTACATGTTCACCCCTAATGAAGGTTACATGCCAACATACTTTGTCAGCACACCTACTAAGTTCTTGACTTATGAAACTATTGAAACAGTATTCAACCCCACCACCACAGGTGCTCAAAGTTGAAAACCTAACCTAAGAAAATTCTAGAATAGGGAGAGAATTGCCCATTCGGAATGCTTTGTGCTAACGTATGCGCTTAGCAAATCCTTTAGCCCTAGAAAGAATACTTGTAAGCTGCCCATCCAACGCGGGATGAATAGCAACAATAAGAATAAGGTGCTTTCCCCCAACCACTTATAGACAGTCGTCCACGAGTGATGTTAAACTATGACTCACCAAGTGAGGTTCCAAACATATACTGGATATGAATTGTAGCGAAGTAAACTCAGAGAGTTTAGATCACCCCTACTAAACTATTATCGTATATAGCCGGGTGTGAACTCATACTAAATATGTTTTACAGGTTGCACTTGAAGTGCAAACACTTGCAGAAACAATAAAGTCCATGAATTTGCATGCCGCTTCAAACAAAACTGTGTTAAACACTAAAGTCCATAACATCTAGTGTGCATGCATTTAACACAAACAAATCCAAACCGCAATTTCATGACGAGACTTTCCACGATACGTGCGTGAAAACCGTGCAACAAAAGTTGGACCATAACAAAATGTGAAAGCTCAATCACACATAGGTACCAACCATAAGACATTCTCATGAACGTAACATACTTGGCTATATGTAGAAACGACCCTCCGTTAAGGTGGTTTCACAACACTAAGGAAGCTCTTGGACTCAAGCTATGGAGGAAGGAGTGAAGACAACACAAGTGATGATGGAGCTAATTGGTCAACAAATCACTTGGAAGGAGCTTCTTCATTGGTTGAATGTCCCTAATCAAGCTTCATTTGTACAAATTACACTTGGATCTTAACCTCACTCCTAATCACTCTCTTTCCTATATAAAGAAGCCTTCCCCTTTGTAATTTGAAGCCTCCCTCAGCCCATTGAGCCTTTGTATCACTCACCATGAGCCCATAAGCTCATTCATTCACTCTATTTTTGCACATCCTAAAGTGCAAATTGTTTCATGCTAGTAACCTCTCCTCCTCTTACTTATGTTAATTAAGAGAAATGTTTTATATGCGTGTGAGAGTGCTTGATGTGATCTTGGCTAATCCTTGAGTGATTGTTTGGTAATCTATATGCTATTTGTGTTGGGAGTGTTTGAAGTCATCCATTCCTTGTACTGTAAGCGTAACAAGTCTGTAGTTGGTACCCGACAATTTTTGGCCATTGAAATTGTTCATGATCTTGTGTGCTCCCAATGGTTTAATGAACGGATGCGACCATCACCTAGGGACTTTGTCACGACACATCATTAGAAATTAGGCACCATATTCTCCACATGTGAAATGTCTCAGAAATTATCGGATACTAAGTACAAACTTGTTACGCTTACAAGTGCTCTGATACCAACGTGAAACCGCGAGGGACTGGACCATGCAACTCTCCACCCAACCATCCCATATTTGGACTCTTAGTCTCTAAATATAGCGCCCGTTAATCGCATATCCGTCCTGGCCCTTGACTTGACAATAAGCCTTTCGATGACCATCCTTGTGGCTACGATCCCCTCCATGTTTTTCATGCGCTCTAGCGTGCTCTCTTCATCTTTCATACCTTTTCTCATCGACCATGTTATTGCAATCTCCACCATCGTGTCGATCATGTCTATGAGATTTCCATCATCATCTCATCTACGACTTTTGCCAACGGCCACATTTACATCGACTACCAACCATCACTTTCGTGTTGCGATAAGGCTCGTGTTCATGTTGGTGAAAGTGACTCCTATACTATTGGTGTTCAGTTGTTGCGATTGATCGTGGTCGCGTTGGTGCAATTAGAAACTCTACCTATCTCAAAGTTGCTCGTTGTCATCGTGCTTATAGTAACATTGAAAACAAGTCCTCTAGAGAGGTTTTCATTCACCAAGAAAGCACATCGTTAACTCACGAGCAACGGCTTTTATTTGCATTATCGCGTCTTGATTGTGCTCCTAGTATTTCTCACTCCCCTACTATTTTGTTTAATTTCCTTTTTTTAAAACGCCCAATAATCCATGGTGATGTGGGTCACAGAGTTTCCTCCTTTCATCCAAGCAATCATGGCAATGAGCTAATGATCTGAACGTGTGGCTCTTCCACAAAAAAGAGTTGGTTAGTACCCCCAAGATGCTAAATTAAGGGGAGCACAATATCCAAATGCCTTGAGGATGCAAGCTGCAGGTTGAAAACTCTTCTATGGGCTCCAGGAATTGGAGCTTAGCCTGGAGGTGCAGTGGGAACCACGCTCGCCCAAAAACTAATAAGAGACGAACAGGGTCAAAACAACGAGACAAGATCGTGACTGGAGGATTAGCAGTACAACAGGCCGCGGCCCCACGCTCTCCGTCTCTCTCTCCCTCTCTCTCTCACACACGACAGTGCTGGCACACCATGGTTGCAACAATGATGACCCACCTCTTTCTTTTGTACCCACTTCCTTTCCCGATGGCTAAAGCAGAGCCTCCCAAGGTCCCAATTCCCTCGACACAAATTAACTACTTATTTACAGGTACCGCGTGCTCATTATCTCCCGCGCAATACACACCTTCCTCTCCTGTCTCTCTCTCTCTCTCTCACACACACACACACTCAATGGGGTGCATCAATTTTGCATCCACGGTAGCGGAAATGGCAGCATTCTTGTGCAGACCCTTTAACTCTATCGTCACAGACGTGGTGGGCTTATTCTACGATGCATCGATCTATGAGCGGCGGCAATATCGTTACGTCAAGGTAAAACAAGCTCTACTAAAGCAAAGACTCCAGCCAAGTCAATTTTTTATGACCTTTCATGCCCATTTCCTCTGTTCTAACAAGCTACATTGCTTTGATTTGCAGCCAATTAGGTACGACAGACCGTCTTTCTTGTTAGGAGGGTACTGATGGCATGAACGCATTGTTATTTTGCTAGTTTGAGGCCATTTTCACTCCTGGACGACTCATTCCAGGATCTCTTGTAACATCTCTGCACATGCTCAAGGATATAACACCAGATGCATCCGGTCACTCTCCATGAAAGTGCCCACTACCTGTTCTTCACTCACACCCCCATTCACACAAACACTATCGCCATTTCATGGTGTAAAGAGTTGCACATATGAGTGCAGACTCTTTGTCATTCATCATGTAAAAAGCTTCAAAGAATTCAGTCTTCTTCCTGTTCATTTCCTTCAGCTGCGGCACACGAGTAGATCTAGATCTTAAGTCGCTTTTCTCCAACAATTGTGTACAGTCTTCTTTCAAACAAATTCTGCTCATGGTATTTTCAGAGTTGTGGAAATCCTGTCTTTGTCGCTAGTTGAAATCGCAGTATGACTTTAACCATAAATTTCAATTTCAACAGCGGCACAAAGGGTTGATGTTTTATGAAGGGTTGATGTTTTATGAGTGACTTTGCGATGAAGTTTTACACGGATTTCCAGTTTCCTGCTTCATTGGCATCAGATAATTACTCAAAGACTATTAACATTTGCATACATAAATATTCTTTTCTAAACATAACCATTTCTACAAGGTAAGAAGTCCAACCAATGTATTATCCAAAGGTTGACGCGTTGTTAGTGAGTATCAGGAGGGAGTATGCTGCAATATATAATGGTCTCTTTCAAAGTTGCTATTTTTATGTTAGGAAATATGCCTTTCCAACAAAATTCTGTTACTGGCTAATGTGAACCTTCTCACAAAACTGCTTCTTCTACCTTTAAGCTTCATAAACTGAAATTGGCTTCCTTTTAAGTCAGACTTTCTGTTATACATCCCTCAAATGTCAGTACAAAGCAAGCACCACTTTCTTCCAAAACACTATGCCAGAGTTGGGGGATGTTGATATCGCACCAGGTACGCTGTCTTCAAATACATGACAAACCACACAAGAAAGTAGGCAAAAAAGTGAACAATACATAGGCAGAAGTACCTGCATCGAAAATATGCAAAAGTTTCAGCCTTCCTTTCTGCATAATTGGCATTACCACAAGCAACATATACTGATCATGTAGAACATACCAAAGAGGTGCAAGATTAACTGAAACATCGAGGAATGAATATGGCCATCTGAAAATTTAATAAAACCAAAGAAAAAATAGTACATTAGCTTACCCAATTCCAATACAAATGAGAGAAAAACCCTGGTAGAGCGCATATAGAAGGAAAATTAAGCAGCCTAGGCGATACTATGAGTGATGAAAAGCGATGTTAGCCTTCGCAATCTTTTTCTCTATATTGCTCATATGACATATAGCCGATTCCAAGACAAACCCACAGCCCATCTGGGCATGTTTAGCAAGCAATTAGTCCATACTCCTAGAATGTTTTCATGTAGCCCTTGAAATTTGTATTCCAAAGCTCTAAGCCATTGCTAACCGCCATGGTCATTTTCGCATGTTACAAGCACATGTAGGGACTTCAAGACACACAAGCAACACTCGCTTGTGTTTGCAACTACAAGTTATCTTGTGTGTGTGTGTCGGCTGTGTGTGTGTTTTGTTGTTGGAGAAGAGACTTACTGCTTTTCCCCCAGAGCATGAATTATCCAAGTAAAGAAGATGAAAACTGCCGTATATAGGAAGAAGTATGCCCCTCTAAACCAAAAGAATACCTGCATTTTTACCCAACACAAGCACACACAGACAAAGCATGAGGCAAAAGCTTCTCTAATCTCCATCCTAAAAACCACCATTGTTGACAAAGAGAAACTTCACCATGTTGTTCAAAGCCACCTCTATGATTAACAAAATGAAGTTCACGCCATGCATACTCATCGTTACCTGAAAATCAAACTCTGATTAGAGACACTTAAGCAGTGCTATTCGCAAATAAATAATCAGATTCCTATAATACAAATACGTTCAAAAGTGATGCATTGCGTTTAGAGACAGTGTCTTCTTACTATAAAATCCCTGAGCATAGACATCTTACACACCTTCTAAGCCTTTGATTATATACAGAAAGGAGAATGAGACAGAGCTCAACATTGAACTAAAAATTGAAGCATTATATATCCACTCAACGTTGCACTAAAGATTGAAGCATTATGTAGCCTGTAATTGTAAGGAAGACTTAACAAAGAAGAACATGACCACGATATGCACACTTATCTCCCTTTAAGCTTTCTTCCACGGGAGAAGGTGGTGATATGCACACCTATCTCCCTTTACCTCTACAACCAGCTTTCCTCCACGAGAGAAGGTGGTGAAGACAATGCACTGCAAAGTCTGCAATTGCAACATATAACTACCACAACTACTGAAACTGCACTTTATTAACTAGATAAAATTCTGGATGTGCTTGATGAAGTACTAAAGGTACCTTCCAATCTTTGTTTCAAGCAACAGTAACAATCCAGTTGTAATGGTAAAAAGGTAGGTCTGTCTCTACATGTCAGGCTAAAATAATGATACAAAAAAGCTTAGCCAGTGAAAACCTGCTACAAATACTTTGCAAGTCAAAAAAAAACAATCTCTAGTTTTCAAGAATAGAGAAAAAGCAATGGTAAATTATTATAGAACAGTCCCTGAAAAATGACATAAGATGAGGTGACATCACCACAACAAATCTGCAAACAGGCCTTAAAATATTGCATACATTCTTCTAGCATCAAAGCACTCATTCTCGATTGAAGGGAAGCGAAATCAGAATGCAAACACGGGAAACATAGGAACATTCACACTATCTGCTCACATGGATCAATGGAACTAGTTAGCACATTGTGCCGTCATGATTTTGTATGTGGAGATATATCTCCAAAAACCATATCCACGATGAGAGAAAAAGTTAAGAAAAATCGTACACATATCCCTCCACTCTTACAAATAGGATGGTAACAGGGCAAAAAATTAGACCCCTTCAAGGATTTGTGTTAAGTGTAGATGGGTTGGCAAATATGTCTTATCCACAATCCTGTAAGTACAGGATTTGAGGTGAACATTCTAATATTTATACAAAATGGCATATTAAAGAGTATTTTTGGCGAATTTCTCTCTCAAAACCACCAAAATTTGGAATTTTGGACTAATTTTCAACAAATGATTTTTGTAAAATAGCCAAACGATCCTAAAGTCCCTTGAAAACAAGCCATTGGGCTATAAATAGCCCCTAATTTTTCCTTGGATGGTAAGCTCAATTCAAAAGATCAACAACCTCCCCCAATCTATTTAGGTAATGATGCCTTAAAAAGTGATTAAACCCCCACCACTTCCAAATTCTCTCTGCTCGATTCAGAAGAATGGGCAAATATTTCAATTCATAGCAAAGAATGTAATCTTTATGAGAGTAACATACAAGATTGAGTCTTCAAAATGATATTCCACTTCATTCCTTTCGAATATAAAATCTGAAGCAAAAGTCAACAAAGAATTCAAGCATTATGGCTATCTCAATAGTCTTTCACCTTGGAATGAAGTGAGCTTAACTACTAAGTAGATTGAAATTTTCCAAATTCCACTTTTTACTCGCAGATATGATGGGTAATTGCCTTAAAAGGCATCTCTATATTCAAGTGATCTTCAAGATAGTCCAATCCTTGAAAATCTGGGTTTATTCAGGTTTGAACAACTAGAACTTGCCTTCTGCGTTGCATCTAGACCAACCAAATAATAGCAATAGAACTTCCTTGCAATGATCCTTCAAGTCTTAACATACTTCCAATGCTAGTGAGCTTTGGAAAGCCCTTGGTTGATATGCAATCAAGACTAAAACTTGTCAAAATCTGGCCAAACTACATTTTTTAATCAAAGCACCTATATCTTTGTTCTCCATCACTGTTTACTTCTTTTGAGTACTGACCTCTCAATTGCTTCAAGTTTTAATAACCAAAGCTTCTTTCTTATCTACTTTAAAACACACACACACACACACACACACAAAAAGATTCCTCAATATCATTCCTCTTGCTTCATTACAATACAATGACAACAAGCACCTTAGCGCCATCGTCTACCCGGTGGGTCATATCATGCAAGAAGATAAAGTAAAGATAAAGATTTAAAAGAAAAAAGATAAAGAGAGAGAGAGAGAGAGAGAGAGAGAGAGAGAACATGGAGGCTAGGGTTGAAAGGTGGTTGAAGAAGCCATGCTAATCGGGAGAGAGGACAAAAGCAAAAGGAATATGAGGAGGTGTAACACACATAGCCTGAGTGTCCGAAAGAAGCAGCAAATGGTGGGCAGGATGCACACCCAAGAAGAATGGAAAGTGTAGTATTTGTGTTGATTATATATAATCCTTTAAATGCAGCCGTGAACTCGGATCCATACCCTCTTCCTTCCATAAATGGCATGCTAAATTCTATTGCAAGTAATGAAAGGTTTAGACTAATAGGGCAGGGAAAACCTTCACTCATACATTCAAAAGTTTGCTTCTTTATCCCAAGAAGTTCAAAGAGGTATTGTTGATCATCTCACACTTGTGCTAGGGCACAATCTATGTTAGGGGTTTCGCTTGGGCTGGTAGAGTCCCACATTTTATCAATGATTGAGGCAATCAAAAAGTTGATGTTATCAAAAATTAAGGGAGACCATGAGTACACCATAGGGTTGGCAGATGGTTACAACAAAACAATGTAGACATTGTCGAGCTAGGAGAACCTCTAGCCATGCAACGCTATCAGGCTGCCAAGAGGGCGAACACCATCAAGCTAGCTAATTTGGTATTGGATACTCACAGATTATAATGTTGCAAGCCTTGCTTCAAATTGAAGAGCAATAACTACTATGAGGTAGATGGAACAATGTGAGTCAAATGGAGACTTATTATGTGAACCATACATTGATCTCTATGATCAAAAAGGATAGGGAGCCCCTTCCTATTCTAGAGGCCCTTTCACAGCTAAAGTGGAAGGAGGCTACACAAGTTACGTTTATTCCATTGAGAAAAATGGCACATGGCAATTGGTTCCAAGATCAAAGAAGCAAAAGGCTTTCCAAACACCTCAAAGCCAACTATGGAGATATCTTTGCACTAACTACACATACGGCCACTATTTGAACGGTTCTTCCTCTCTCACCACATATTAAATGATTTATACATAAGGTCCAGAACACGAGACAAGGTTTAAAAAGTTGCACAAGACCCTAGACCGATGGAGCAAGCTTCTTATGCTTAGTACCTAAAGATTGATGCTTGTTTCCTATTGCATGGCCTCTACCATTCTTCTACAAACCCAGCCATCTAGACTCTTTAAGAAGGTGGACCAATGTGCTAGTGATCCTCTATGTGGATGTTCTAGTTATTGCAGATAACTAGATGGAGCATAAAAACAAAACAGACAATATGTTTCTCTTTCAACAACAGCAATAAGTCACAGCTATTGGAGTCCTCAAATATGACCAACTATGAACTTACCTCTACTCCGATGGATCCCAACACCCATGGAATGACCCTTCAATCAAGGTTGCCCACATTCGACAGATGCACCCCTACGGTCTAATCTACACGCAGGTCCGAACATTTATATTAAACATCCAATCAGTTTGATCATTGACTGACAAGATATAGTTTAGGTCCATTTGGACCTTTCAACTTTGATATCCTCAACTTCATGTTTAAACTCTCTTTCTTTCATCGAAAGTATCGTACTTAGTCTCATTTAGTACACTTTTAACATCCGCCGATATTAGTAGCATCAAATCCTTGGACATGTCAACCCTTAACTACTATCACTAAGTTACTCACCACCCATTTTGATCTCAACTTGCAAGTGGAATATCTTAGCACTCCAAATCTTGCCATAATATCAACTTGGAGACATTGGACATCTAGTAAACTTATGGAGATAAGTACTCCACGTTACTCCTCGAGGGAAATAATTCTCACTAGGACAAAACAAAAATTAAGACATACGACAATCAACTAGAGGTTACATGTTTGCTCTAGGGGAGCAAACCATAGTTACAGGGAATGGCCATTTCAAGGTTCCATTCCTCGTTCTCATTCCAACTTCTCGTTTCAAATCTCCATTCTATGTTATGGACGTGAGTGCTAGTAACAAAGAATAGCAATTTACACATATTCCTGCTCCCTGTTTTGATTTACATTTGAAGCAAATGCAACCTACTCTACCCTTCTCTTCCTCAAAAACAAAGCATCGTGCAACTTATGTTACTACATGTAAATTAGCTTAATTCAGGTAGATCCTTTTGAAGATGGAATTTCCACACCAAACGACTATAATTTACTCAAACAACCAAAATTATATCACTTTTGTAAGAAATCTAGAGTTTCATGCCACGCCAAAGCACTTATCATATAAAGACATAATATCATGCACTTTGCTCATGATAAGATGTTGGATGGTGGTCCAAAGGAGCTGGCTTGGTTGGTTGAGGACTCATGTTGCTACAAAAAAAAAGATGTAGGATAGTGCCATACTTGCAAAAGTTTATGCTCCAACAGTTTCACATATGTCTTTTGCAAACCATTTCTCAAGGGCATCCGAGACCCTTCACTCCAGCTCTCTTGACTTGGTTCCACGACCAAAAGCTGAGAGAATATACAAACATAGTGACAAGGAAACGACATTTCAAGGGCTTGAATGTACAGATAATTGTTTCCTATCCTGAGAATGGTCCAAACGTGTGGAAACAGGCTAGAGAGTAAAGAAGTAAAAACAATAAAATTGCCACATATGGGTTTGGTGTATCCATGACCTACGGTAATAAGTGCCCACTACCATGTGCAAAGAGAAATGAGAGAGAGAGAGAGAGAGAGAGAGAGAGAGAGAGAGAGAGAGAGGGGAATTTTGATGCAAAAGCACTCTTGACATGGAGGGATAAATAAATATACGGAAAATTACCAAAATACCCCTCTAATTTGTGGAAATACCCAAAATACCCCTCAAATTTCAAAAATTCCCAGAATACCATTGTATCTATTTTGGTTGGATCATTCACAATTCCCTAATCTTTTTTCCTTTTTTACAATTGATATTCGTTTTTGACTGCTTAGCATGTAATTTGTCACAAATTACCTCCCAAAAAAAGGTAATTATGTCTAAAAATAATGAAGCTTAAAGCCTATCTTGTATAGATAGACAGTCAGTCTTCTTATGAAAAACTTCAAATTTTTATATCTTCGAAGAAATTTATTCTCACGACCAAGGGTATTTTGGGAATTTTGGAAAGTTGGAAGGGCAGTTTGGGAATTTATGACAAAATATCGGGGTATTTTGGGAATGTTTGAAATTTGAGGGGTATTTTGGGAATTTCCACAAATTAGAGGGGTTTTTTGGTAAATTTTCCATAAATATATAGGGGGGGAGTGGAAGGACCACTAGGTATCCACTAGTGGCTCTAGTACCTCCGAGAGGTACATCAAGGAGTGAGGATAGTTTTGTCGTTGTGCCTAACTGTATGCGACATAACCACACCTCCTTGAACTTGATTGGCCATGTATTTCCCAACCCAAAAAGCTGAAAGAAGCTAGACCCTTGTCCTAGGTGTTCAAGGGTCAACACTCATAGTAACAAGGGACGTGAAAAGGGAACGGGGAACAGCATGGATTGACATTCCCTTTGTCTATATAGTCACATAGAATGAGGATCAAAACTACAATGGGAACAAGGAATGTGTGCAACAGACATCATAGGTTTTCTCTCTTGCAAATCCGGGCTACTCAAGGACATCTATGGCAAGTAGATGACTATCCAAATTTGAAGAGGGCTGTCATCACCAATTGCTGCTTAATGCTTCATTGAATTCACCTTTTCAAATTGACACTTTGACAACTCAATCCTTAGAATATCCCTCACGAAACAAGGAAAAAATTTCCATGTATTTCATAATCACAAGTTTCCTAAATCGAGTCAAACTTTGCGTGATTCAATTCTGGTGGAGGTGGATAGATGGACTAAAATTGCTCTACCATGAGATATCATTCTCATTCCCTCTAGGATTGGGTAGAGAGCTAAGCCTCACTCCCTCCACTTATAGCCTGACAATGAGATGCCATGCTCATTGCCTCTAGGATTGGGTGGAGAGCCAAGCCTCACTCCCTCTCGTACGTAGGCAATCCCCTACTTCTAGCCCAATATGAGAAGTCATTTCCTCGAGGATTGGGTGGAGAGCCAAGCCTTGCTCCCTCTTGCGATGCAAGGGCCCAATAATGAGAAGTCATTCCCTCTAGGATTGGGTGCAGAGCCAAGTCCATAGCAACCACGGTACGAGACTGGACGTTTAATACACAGTGTATAATACGCATACTAGACGTATTTTTGAGAATCAAAAATAAAATACATCGACTTGTTTAATTATGATACTTTAATAAGGACAAATGAAGCCAGTCATGCACCTCCTCAATGACTCTTCAATGTTTAATCATAGCATACATAAACAAGCACCAAGAAGCTCTAAAACACACTTGATAAACTAGCAAAAGACACTAGAATAGAGTACGTTATGAGCAAAAAAACAGTAGAATAGAAAACGCTATGGGACGTATGTACGTTTCAATACAGGACGTCCCATGTTATAAATAAAGTACGCGTATTATCGCTGCTATGGCCAAGCCTCACTCCCTCTTGCGATGCAAGGCTGTGATGGTGTGTAGTGTGTTGAGTACTATACTACTTAAGTCTGACACACCCTTGAGGCAATTAAATTGTAACCAGATTTATGCATTGAAATAATTGAAATGAATTGCCTGCATTGCCTACTTTTAACTCTCTCCATTGTGTGCATTTAAAAATGGTACTACACTTGCATGTAAACTCTTCAAAACAGAGTCAGGGCTATTTATTGAACATGGATAGGCATCTAGCTTTCATCTTTTACTACCACATGAAATCTTCAGGAGAGACTTGGCAAGGCTTGGAAGGAACAACTCAAAGGCTGTTGAAGGAGCATAAGGCTTGGCTTAGGTCTGCACATTGCTGCCAATCTCCTGTGATGAACTAATATTAGCGGAGGTCTTGGTTGGGTGAGGATGTAAGCTGGAACAAAGAGGAAGATAGTGCTTATCTAGCAAATATGCAACCTTGCACAGGGCAATAGCAAAAACGCAAGACAAAGAAAAATCCCTGCCCAACCAAAACACAATCGCCATCTTTGGCAAAATCACCTGTGGCCAGTGACTGACCAAAACAGAGTTTGAAAAGTTTTTTACCGGCTAAGATCGGCTAGATTTTGAGCTTGCCTTGACGGTAAAATTTGACAAGTTTAGTGTAAATACCAGCAAATTCTTCAAAACCGGGAAAGTTTTAAGTATGCCTTTTTCTCTATGGTAAGTAAAAATCCGGTAAAAATGTTTTATGCAAGCCCTGCCAGTAGTCATCTTCTGATTATCGAGCAAGAGGTCGACTTTGCAAGCCACAATTCTCTCCACGATTAATAATTATCAACCAATCATGCATACTAAGAAAATCATGCACCCATCCCACTCATAAAATCACTGTCTTTGTAGAATAAATAAGAGAGAGAAACTATCCAACAATCATGTAATCAGATTTACACTTGCTGCATCAATACTCACACTTGAAATACTTAAAAGAAACATAAATGTTTTGACTCACCACATCGACAAAGCTATAATTTGGAAAAATGCAGGTCCAGTAAACCACATCCGTGACAAAGACAGACCCAAGAGCAACCTGAAAACACCGAAGTGCACATTATCATGAGAAACATGCCACTTTACACGACCAGGTCGGTAATAGCATTTAGTATACTTCTTACTTGATACAAAATCTGCAATACACGGCCATCCACATCCGCTGCCTCTGACGGATCCAAATAGGGACTTACAGTACTTGCCTCTCCACCAGCACCTTCCTCTTCATCAGTTCGAGGGTATCCACTAAGTAGTTGCGTATTATGTGAGAGCATGTTGCTTTGGTCTAACTGTTGATGACGACGAGTCTCCTTCAGCGAGGAACAAATGGCAACCTGCCTCAAAACAGCAATAATAACAAAATTTACCATTTCCGGCAAAAGACAAGCATAAATATGGTGCATTGATGTCCTCATATTACATATAGTGCATAAATATCCCTTCATTGATACAAGCTATTGACACAACCTCAGAAAAACTTTGATGGCACATCATTAAAACTGCCAACAGGGAAAGACTCCAAGCCCTCTTATCATAAGTCGTTAGACACTAGCTTTCCTCGCGCATAGCATATCACAAAAGGTCAGAAAGCTAACCCCAAAGAAGACAATGAGAAGGGTGAAGCTCCATCTGCATCAGACCAATAAAGATGTTTATAAGCACAGGATAAAGCCAAAATGATTTTATTGAACAAAGAGAAGAAGCACATGAAACACATACTGTGTATAGTATTCAAAAATGAAAGGCCCCCACAGCACAATGTCGTAAATCAAGATGGACAAGCAGTAAAGGAAGGCAACAATCCTAAAACCGAGAAGCCATCCATGATGAACATTCGGGTGGCATGTCTTCCACACATGGCTTCTGAGGGTGAAGCCATAGCCAGCTCTTTCATACGCTGAGGCAACCATGATCGACAATAAAACACATACCACAACTACCACAACGCAGAGAGCAAATGGAGAGTAAGCCATGGAGACAATGGGACGCTAGCCGATGTCAAAGCTTGAATGGGCGGACGAGAATTACACCCATCGGCGAGATATATATATTGCTGCTGGGACAACCCAGCTCAAAGGCGCTGGAGTTTCATGAATGGGGACGAGCTTGTAAGCATTCCCGTGAGATTTGCAGTTGCCCTCTCAAGACGCCATAAATCCCTTGTTGGCAGCTCGATTGAAGCATCACCATCAATGAATGGCGCCACACGAACAAGCCAAGATGAGCTGATGCTTTTCTCGAGGAAGCGCGCGAGGATGGATGTAGCGAAGCACGATCAGAGGGCCATAGTGGCCTTGTTCATTTTACCCACCTGTCGAGAGTAGGCGCATATGTTATTAGAATAGCTACCTAGAAGGAGAAAGCATGGCTTGGGACTGGGCCATTGCCGCGTCTTCGGCTCTGCGCAGAGTCCTCGCCCATTCACGCACGTGAAGTGTGTGTCTCATGCACGAGCTTGGGCTCATTTTAAGTGATATGAAGTGAACGGCATTTTATTACCATTCAACCGCCAGAATTTGAAAATCCCCAAATCTGAAAGCCGGAAGCTGAAAGTCATTTTTGGACAAGTTGTATGGGTGGTCACACTATGCATAAGCCTAGATAACTCTCCTATGATGATCACGACGCATGCACCATGTATAGCTAGCTATGCACAGGACAACTATGCAAGAGGGTTTTTGGCAAAGTTTCACCAATATCCCCTCCGTTACTTAATGAGTGCAACAGCCGTAAGCTTTTGATTGTATACGAACCAATGAGAAAGGAGCTTACTCCTATCCGCTTGATATCCACCCAGAATTTCCCACAGCTTGCACACAACAGACCCCCACGTGTTTTTCATCAGCAAAAACTGTTTCATGTGACCATGGCAAGCCGCGTGGTTGACTTGACTAATCATTGTGAGGCCATGTTGGCCTTATCCTTCATCTATAGATAACTTACACTCGTGTGACCATTGCCTAACTTGTTTTGTCTCCCCTAATAGAGCACCCACATGTGTTTTGGCTTTTTAAAGGAAGCCTTACATTAGATTGACATTTAAAATATTATTATTCTAAATATTGAGTGGGCATGCCTTTTCACGTGAACGATTGTATTCTTCTTTTGTTAGTACTACCTTTCGGCAAAATGGGAGGGCGTATGCCGAGAAAGTTTCAACCTGTGTACAATGGAGTACCTTCAAATTCTCAAAGGTATGTTTTTATTCGTCTCCCTCTTTGATCTATACTCTCTCTCTCTCTCTCTCTCTCTCTCTAAAAGTAAAAGGCAATGCTAGCGTCTCTCTCCAAATGCCTTGTTTAGTTTTTCAATGGGGTCTTTTCATTTCATAGCATTATTGCCTTTCTTTCTTTCTTATTTTTGTTGGAAAATAAAAACATGTGCTTCACCCTAGGATAATGATGGAGGGCTTACATATTCTCTAAGCATGCACAAACCCTTAGCATATATAATTCAAGGGGTTTTTTCCCTCTTGTAGATTGTTTACCCTTGACTTTTGTATATAACAAGCATCACCGTTTATTCATTGCATGAGCAACTGCGTTCTCTCCTCGAGCCACCTTGCTAGACACATGCCCTTTTAAAATGTGTCCACTTGTATCTATTTCCTCTCTCGACCTTTTTGTATATATGTCACATCCACTTATGCCTTTTGGGCTTACTCCTACAGTTATCACTCATTGGGTCTTACATTATATCCCATCATGTACTTACATTATCATTAAGTTATTGTCATCCTTCTCTATTGTGTAAACATAATTGCAATTATGTTTTGTGTGCTTATTATTGATAATTAATCATGCCTTGATCTCAATCTATATTGCTAACATGGTAACAGGGCCTATTAGCTCAATGAGCACACGATCCTAATCTTCCATTTGTGCTTTTAATAATAAAAGCAATCAAACTCTAGGTAATTACTGATAAATTACAACTCCTTAAAAACGGCGAAATCTTTAAAAAAATCAGCATCTTTGAGCACCTTTAGAGGATATTGAAATTAACAATGATGATGTAGTTGAAGGGTTTCATTCAATTGCAATGCCTGAGCTTAGGGCTCAAATTGGAGAGATATGGGATGTGCATGGTGCTAACATGCAGGTGGGCTTTACAAGAGGAGTATTTTCATAATTATTCTCATAGGGTAATCAAACAAGCTTTTATGAAGTGGGTGCAAAAGAAAAATAACGGCTTATCTGCATGAGAACTTCTACGAGAATTGATAAGAAAATTGAATAGCTATTTACTGTGAAGCAATGGACAATGAAGCCAAAACGGATAGAGCTTTTTGTCCAAGTTGTTGATCCATGACTCAAAAGAGCTTGGTGCAACTACTTGAAGATCCAACGGGTGAGTTCAGTTTAACATTTGATTAAACCCAAACTAGAGGAGCTGGTTCACAACAAACTAAACAAATATAATAAATAAATTTGAATATAAAAGCTATCAAACTTGAAGGATTAACTGCATACGGTTCTGCATCAAAGCCCATGCAACATCCTCCATGTAGAGTGTGGGATGATCAATGCATGTGGTGTGATAGTTTGGATCATCCACGTAAAGTTTGTGAAGATTTTAATGAAGCTTACAAGAAAAATGTGGTTTTTTGCTCATTTCTGGAAGAGAGGAAGATCCATCTCAAGGCAACTGGGAAGCATCTTTGCTTAAAGTTTGATAAAGGTGGTATGAAAAAGCTATCGGAGGACATGCAACGTAATTTGCTCTTGTTGAAGCAGCTACATATGGATTATAGGTATATGGCAAGGAAGATGATAAAAGTGTAAGAGCGAAGGGCAATTTATGGCCTCATGCTTTGAAAATAGAAGAATTAAGCAAGGTGGCTCATGGTAAGCTACACTAAGTAGGGATTGCATTCGAGAAACTACAAGGTCGTTTGATCCAATGGACTCTCTTTTTGTAGACGCATTTATTGCTAAATCTCAGGCTAATGAATCTATACTGAAAGAGAAGAAAAAAGGATGAAAACAATGTAGAACGTTCAAAGAGGACTATGAGGTACAATAGTAAGAAAGAAGAGGATTCTTAACCTGAAGTGGTTATGGAGTGCCAAAAGACAAGACATGAAGTAAGCCCAGAGGACCTTCCTATAAATTAAAATCTGACATTGAACTAGCTATAGATTTAAGAAAGGTTTTTGAGGATCATATCCTCAATAGTAAGGTGGAGCTCACATTGGGTTGCATCTTGGGGATTGCCAAGCATCCGTTTCATGAAGAAATTATTGACATCATAAAGAGCCAAAAAGTGAGCAGGAACATGATCCAGTAGAGAGCCAAATGAGTTGCCATATTGACTCAATATTGGATGCTTATGGAGAAGAAATTGAAAATGAAGAGTCAGAAGTTGTGGTGGTTTCAAATCCAATTACACCTGAGGTAAGCCATGTTCATTTCAATGAAGATGAGAATGAGGAAATTGAGCCCAAGAGCTACTTTTCAAGAACTCATTGGACTAGAGGAGTGGTGAAGACTATTGTGAAGCTTGGCAACATTGAAGTGGCAAAAAGTTTGCACCAAAAGGAGAAGTGGCTTATTAATGTGGACCGTGGTTGGAGGATTTGAGTTGCCAATATGTTAAGGTGATCTTTTATGGTGCATGTGCAAAAGTGAAGGTAACTATTGGGGATATTTGTGATGAACAAAACTATTTTGTACAGGAGAATTCCTCTTATCCACTCATATAGTGACATCCAAGCATTATAATTGTGTGTATGGAAACAAAGGTGTTAGATGATGGCTTAGCCTATGTAAGGATTTGAAGTGAAGATGGTAAAAGAGTTGTTCAAAGTTTTACTATGTGTGTAGATCATGCCATAAATAAAGATAGTTTGCACAATCATTCATTACCAAAGATACGCAAAGATTCAGAGAACACAAGGTTTGCTCAAGATTTTCACAGAGTGCCATTATAAAGCGGGAGCATGGTGATACAGAGAAGGGAAAGTTCTTGACTTTCTCCTTGGGCCTTTTGGGGCTAACATATGAGGGTTCAGTGTCATGGGATGGTGAATTGATCTTTGATGATCAAAGCTCAAATAAAATAAAAGAAGTGGATGATTTGTATGTGTCAAAGGATGCATTTGATGCTACCTTTGATGATGTAGATTAACGAAAATTAAAGACGGTTGGCACATGCAAGAGGATGTGTAGGTTCAAAGAAGGTGGACGTCATGTTGCTGCACTTCCACAATAAGAAAAAGGAATAGGAAATAGAATGTATACCTTCTTGAAGTGTATAGACTATTTGTACATTGATGGGACACACTAGCAGGCAAGGGTAAACACGAATGTATGCCATATGTAGATTTTGGGGGCAATGAGTGTGTTTTTGATGCCTACGATTAGTTGGGATGATCAAAAGTAGCCAACCGTGCAAGTTTATGGGCTGATTATGTACTGCTCGAAGTACTCTCCAAGCTTGTCTTTATGCCTTGTTGATCGGAGTCCGCGGATGAGGAAGTTATTAGCACTTCAATATTTTTAGGGGGTTGGGTATGCAGTTTCTAAGTTGGCTCTGGAATGCATGCTTGGGTGATCAATTTCAATTCTTTAGAATTTTGGTTGATATTCTTTGAGACGAGTTAAAAGCTTAGATTCCATTTGGTCTATTTATGCTCATTTTCAGTAGATATGACTTTTGCGGTTTTTGGGCTTTGTCAAACAAGGAAATGCAATGTGAAGGTGTAAAACTTTGAGGATTGGTAACCAAGATGAATATTCGATTGCGAATGATGATTCTAGAGGTATATTTAGGCTTTACTGCACCCAAATTGGGCTTGAAATGAGAGTTATGGCTAGTTTGATTATCTTAGAAAATAGTTTTTTCGCGGTTTTTGACTTCAAGTGTAGAGGAATTTCCATCTAGCAAGCTAAATTTTTGGAGCTCAATGTGTGAATGAATGGATTCAAACCCTGACAGGCTTTACAAGCCAACAATTGGGCTCTAGGAGAAGGCCCGATGACCAAATGAATATATGCCTTCAATGTGTTTACACGAGGATTTTGGAGGGAGCAGTTGGTAGCCAAGAATCTTTGTGGTGTTGCCACGTGTTTGCAAGGAAGACCCCACATGCACAACTTGGTGGCCAATGTGTGGGGTATATGTAAGGTTTTTCATTGTCATTATAAGCAAGACAAGAGGACTCCTTCCACTTGGTATGAGCTCCCCCATGGCTAGCTATGGTGTGTGCCGGCGACTCTACTGGAGTTGCTTCAGTGGTGTGCAGTGGTGTGGATGGCAGTGGGCAGTCGGCATGTGGCATCCAACAACGGTGTTTTGGGTCTGGCCGATGGTGATTGTTGCACCCCAATGGAGGTTAACCTAGTGGTTCACATGGGCTTGCTCAAGGTCATCAAATGGCAGACATTTTTCTAAAGAAGGAAAAGAGGAAGGCGTTGTTGCCCCCCTTTCCCATGCCCTTTAGGCTAAACAAAGGCTAAAAATAGGATGCATTGCATGGACTTACAAGAATAGAAGGAGGGACATTTTTTTTGGGTTTCTTTTTGTGAATTGTTAGAGGAGAAAGAGGAGAAGTAGTGCTAGAAGAGAAAGGTGAGAAGAAGAAGAAAAAGTGAGGGATCTCTCTCTCTCTCTCTCTCTCTCTCTCAACTTTGGCTTTAGGGGACTAAAAAGGTGGGTGGGATTTCATATTTTTTCTCTAGGTCTCCTATTGAAGGAGAAGCTTAAGAAGATGAGGCACTCTTGAGTGATAACAAGGACAAGGAAGTGGAGCTCAAAGGGTTTTTTGAAGACCTTTTGAGGGAGCGAGGGAAGACAAAGAAGTTAAAGGAAGTGTTGAAGCAAGGGGAAAGACCAAGGAGTGGGAACTTGGAAGAGGAAGAGTACGCCCTCTCTTGCCATTGTCCTTTGCCAATAGCATCAATTCTCTCTCTTTTGCTCGTGATCACAAAGAAGGAAGGGAACACAATTCCCTATTTATGGCTAACCTTTGTAATCGGTTTTTAAAATTTATTTGACAATATAGATTTTGGTGCCAATCATGCAAAGTTTTTTTGTAGTGCATCTCCTCTATCTTTTCCCGCAGCAAGAGGTCTGGGCCTTCTCGACTAGCCTCTTTTCTGGTAGTACCTCTTCTCTCTCTTTTCCCGCAGCAAGAGGCTCGGGCCTTCCCGGCTAACCTCAGAGTCATTATCCAATAAAAAAGAATCCCTTGTCACAAGGGGCGGTATAGGTGGCTATGTGGTGCGGCCTTATTGGGGGTGTTTCCCACACGGGGGAACGAAGGTGCTACAAACATTCTATTGAGGAATGTTCTACCCCTATGAAACTAGGCAAGGGGATAGCCATGGCATCGTGATTGTCCCGCCTGAATTGAGCATGCAGGAAGCATGTTGGGGGGAAACATGTGCTTGGGAAGTGTTGGTTCTCGTGAATTTTGCGTGCAAAGTGATTAAAAAGAAAAACTCCTAAAAATAGGAAATAAAAAACCAAATTTTGCAAACGAGGCATAAGAAGAGTTTTGAAAGTGTTTTTCTTGGGTAGTTTTGGACAAGCAGGTTTTCGGAGGAGAACAAGAATAAGAGGAATGATATTTTTCTTGTGGTGGACATGCATTTCCATGTGTATCGCAGTGGGTACGTATTGTGAGCAAGAAAACAACTTTTGACGAGGAGGGAGAGTGAAGTGTGGAGAGATGCCCCAAAATTATCGACTTCTACTCTTGCTTCTGCTTTTTTATTGTTCTTTTCTCTACTTTTGGAGGGCATTCCCCTTCATTCAAGGTATTGATCTTCATTAGGTTTTAGGGTTTTTGGGAGCTAAGGGTGATACATCGTGAAGAATATGTCCTTGGCAGCGGTTATCTTCTAAAAAGTTTGGAGACTTCTGATTTGGGGGTTTCAAATTTAGGTGCCGACCGACAATGGTGTGTGCAATCAAGTTGCGATTTGGCTTTTCAAGGATCATCAATAGAAAGTTTGTGATGGTTACAAGCTGAAGTTATTTGTTAATTTCTTGTTTCTTACTTTTATTAACCTCAAGATGTGTTCTAAATCTCCATTATCTCTCATAATCAGCCTCTAATATCATCATACTCTATTATCTCTCGTAATCAGCTTGTAATATTCATCATACTCTGTTATTAGCACTCAATTATCTCGATTGGCACTCTAATCACTTGGTTCCTAGCCCTGAGCTAATCTCCATCCACAACCAAAGGCTAGTTGCGTACCTTGTCTCCCCTAGAAAGTAGTGTTCTAACAAATTTAGTGAAGGTGATGCAAATCTAACCAGGGTGAGAAAGTGAAGATGGAGCCACAGATAGGGATGCGGCAAACAACAAAAAATTTCAAAACTTAGACGACATACTTATCCAGAAAGGTACAAAAGATGCCAGATTTTGCAAGAAACGAAGAGGTATAGGAATCAAAGAAAAAGGAATTAGAGGATAATGTGAAAGAAACATTCGATGTTATGCACGCTAAGTGCAATATGTTTGAATGCTATGATCCAATGGGATACTTTACATGCTACGAGACAATGATGCTGAGGCGAGGAGTTTCAAAGGATATTATGATAGAGTCATTTGTGCGGTTCTTTATTCCAAATTTATTTGAACGAGTAGAAGATCTTGCAAGGGAATATGAAAACTATTGGGAGTACTTTGAAGAAGCGTTTTTGCATGCAAGTGACGAGTATATGGCTAAGGATATGAGATACAAAGATGCAAAGGAACAAAGTTATGATAAACTTTGTGAACAATTTTGTGTGACACTAAAAGCAAAAAGATACATGTCTTCTAGCAGACCTAATCTCAAAGATTAATGCTTTGGGGATGACATATAGGTTGGGCCATCAAAAGTCGAAACTGAATGTAAGCAAAGATATTTTAGAGATGCCTAAGGTCAATAGCTACACCAAAAAGTAACTAGAATAATGATGTTAATGAAGATGCACACTGTTCAGTGATCGTGACTTATAGAGGGATACCATGTGTATGGATTGTCTTTAGGTATGTGAAAAATCTTTGAGTCTGATTGAAGATGCTTGATATGATTTGATAGCTGCACATGATACATATGAGCATGAGTAAGAACTTATAGTTGTTAGGTGACTGCATGTGATAATGGTGCAATCAAGAAGAGCATGATATTATTGATGCTTTCCTGTGTGGTTTATATGCATATGTTTCAACATGTGATGATACCCCTACTAATGGCAACAGTTATTTAGAGGGGATGCAGGTACTGTAGAGCGAGGATGGGTTTCCAACCAACACGTGTTTTTTATGAAGTCCAAACAGAGGAATTGTACATAGATACATCTATGTGTACGAATTATGCTCCAGGATTGAGGTTCAAGGGAATCAAGGGAGATTCTACCCCTATGCTTTTGTGTGGAGTTATACAAAGCAAGAATTTAAAGCTTTTTAAAAAGTTGATGATGGTGTGCAAGATTCTATTGTGAGGATGTTGTTGTGCTGCCATGTATCGATGTTGATGGTGTGGATGATGTTACACTAAATACAAGGGTTCTTTGTGATGAATTCCAAATATCAAATGATCTAGGAATGGATTTCCAATAGGTGCATGAAGGTTCCAAAGCTAGAGAGGGTGAATATTGCAAGCTGGCCCCTCTACCAATTTTATTTTATTTTTATAGCTTTCCCTATGATCCTGCAAGGGTTTTGTTTGCATAAAGACAAAGACTGGGTGTTATTTGATAGCTTGTATATAGTATGGCAATATTTGGATGATTATTGATTATACACATTGATGATGTTAATGTGTTGACAGGCACATCAGTATGACAATTTAGTGGTCAGTCAGATCTGTTTTGCTAGTCAGTCGGATGTTGCTGCGTCGGATTCTGGATTACTGTTGAATCAGATACTATTGAGTCTGATATTATCTGAAGTCGGATTTATACTGAGTCGGATTTCTGCTTAGTCAGATATTTGGCCAAGAACTTCTTTTGGGCAGTTACAACTGTTTCGTGTTGGATAATTCATGGGCTTAGAGGACAACTTGGGGAGATGATCTCTCGAGCTGTAAGCCTTTCTTAAAGATGAATACGAGTTCTGAGTTTACCCTAATCTCTCCTCCTTGCTCTATCTGATCTTGTCTCTGTGTTATTCTACTGAGTCTGATTCTTGTATTAAGCCTTATGAGGACTGTTTAGCTTGTTTTTCTTCATGTGTTGTCGAACCCCAACACATTTGGCGATCCTGCTGAGTCTGTCTTTCTGCTGAGTCTGATTCTTGTATTAAGCCTTATGAGGACTGTTTAGCTTGTTTTTCTTCATGTGTTGTCGAACCCCAACACATTTGGCGATCCTGCTGAGTCTGTCTCTCTGCTGCATCTGTTTCTCTGCTGAGCCTGTTTCATTGTTGTGCCTGATGTATTACTGTGCTGGCATTGCGTGGGTTGGGTTGTGTGTTCCATTGGGAGATGCTGCATGTCAGATAGACCATTTGATGTTGCCTTGGGGGGCATCATCAAAACCATTTCAAAACCCCAACATTCATCTGTAGATTCAAATTTTCAACAATTCAGAGAATCGGGGGACTGTCCCTGAATCGTACCATTCACTCTAATGGAGGCTTGAGAGTGGGTCTAGTGCTGTGGCGTGTTGACATTTTAGGCCATGAGCAGCATGAGCGATTGCGATTGTAGAGCAGATGGTGGACAATGTGGTTTCTTGGAAGCGCAAATAGATGAAGCAAAGTACCAAGTGAGAGAGGCAATAGGGGTTGTCTCGTGAAGGGCTGCAAGATAGAGGATTCAATTTGCTGAATCTGAACCTGCATATTCAACCTGACGCTGTTGAATCAAAATGTGAAGTTGCTGAATTCAACTCTATTTGTGCTGCTCAATCAGAACTGTAGTTGGGATTTATTTCAGACAACTTGCGCAGTGCAAGAATCCTTGAGAAGTTTGGAGTGTTTCAAGTAAGAGTTATTTCAAATTTTGCACAAAGTTTACCTGAATTTCTGATTTTAGAAGTTGTATAGCATGATGAAGCACATATATGTCAAGATGGGAGTGGATCTAGGTATTGTATCCTATGCTCTCCGCTTTCAAATTACATGTAGTCTCAGTTCAGTGTGGTGCATTGAATATGAGGGCTCACTTACTATCTGATTTCTGATTTTTGGAAATGGGTAAAAAGAAGAAGAAGAAATGTGAGGTTTGCATGAGTAGGCCGCATGAGGTGGATGCTTGTCCGTATGTGGTTGATGAGTGCTCAAAGGGAGAGAATTGCAAAAAATGTTGCATGGTCAGATTGTGTAGAAAGCTTCGCAAAGTTGTAAAAATTTTGCATAAAGCATCATGCTTTGAAGAGATGGAGAGGGCATTAGACAAGCTAGATGACCTAGAGTATGAGTTGGAGAGTGCATATGAGTGGCTTGTTGATCATAAAAGGGAAAGACGTTAGTCATGTGCAAGTAGGAAGAAAGTGAGTTGTTTGCGAGAAGCATGTCAGAAATTGAGGGATGTTTTGGAGGAGGTGTTTGAGTTGAGCAAGGATGAGGATGATGAGTGGGAATACCCAATGGGCGTGTCAACATGTCAGGGAAAGGGAGTACAAGTGGGAAGAGTGAGCCAAAGGAGCCACCAAGGACCCATAGATACCCCTAATCCGACATAAAAAATTCCACCAAATGGGCAAATTCTTCACCACATACATCCAAATAACAACCATGATGTTGAAAACATGTGTAGAAGCAATGTTTTTGCATCAGATAGTCTCGGATTTGAAAATTCAGCTTGTAAACCATATCAGATTTCAGTTCCAAGTCCTCCTAGAGAATACTCTAATGTTGCAAAAACCATTATTTTTGCAAGTTTTCTTCACCTATTGGAGCAAGATGGAAACACAACATCAATGCATGCTTCCACTCACCAAGATAGGACTAAACATCACTAAAAATCAGATCAGGGGAGTCAATCTGAGTGTCCAAAATCAGATCAGGGCAGTCACCCTAAATGTGGAAGACTTCATGTTTTAAGTAAGGGAGATGGCATTGATGCTGATATGTTTGTTGTTGATTCTGAGCAAGTTTTTGATCCAATTTTGAAGCCTGAGACGTACTATGGAAGTGATCCTATGGACCAACATAGAGATTTTCTGATAGGTGGAGTGGAATTTTCTGATCTAAAAACAATGTCGCAAGTACTTGATTTGAATTCTGATGTGATGCAGCAAACTCCAAGATTTCTTGGAATGCAAAAACAGATTTGTTTGATTTCAGAGAAACTTAGATTTTTATGATGTTTTTGGGGAGGAACTTGAGCAAACTATTGTAGGTTTGCCAAATTTGTGTGAGGATGATGCTATCGCTCTGAATCAATTCAGATTAAAGCAAAAGAAGATCAGATTGGTTGTTTTCTGAATTTGCAAATTCAAGAAAGTTGGTTTTTGGAGCCTAACTTAGATTTTGAAGCAAAGTATCAATGTTCTAAGATGTTGCAGATGTTGAAGAAGCATTGCTTGATGGTTGCAAAGAGGGTTTTTCATCTTGAACCAATTCCAGGTCATTATGAAGTGCAATTTGATTTGTTGGAAGTGTTATTTGCTGCAAATTGGTGGCTAAAGCTGATCATGGAGATGTATCTCAGTTGTATGAGCTTATTCTCAAAGTTAGAAGTTGCCGATATTCAAAATTTTGGAGTTTTTCACGATCAGATTTCTATGTTTGAAGTACATGTTACTGATGTTCTCAAATGCAGAAGTTGCACATATTTTGCAGATGCACAATGTTGAGGCTGATGACTCAATGATCCATATTTCATATTGTTTAAAACACAATTTTCAGATTGATGATCAGGTAGAAACAATTTTTTCCTTGATTTTGCAAAAGTCGCATGGAAATCAAAGGGATATGATATTTTGGATGTTTTTCATGACAAAATTACAGAGTTTGTTGAACGGAATGATTGATCCCTATGGAAGGAGTTGTTCTATCTCTGATTTACCTAAAATTCTTGATTTTGAAGAGAAGGACTTTATTTCAGATTTGGAGACAATTCTAACTCAATGTTGGAAGAGTTTTGTCTATTTGCAAAGTTTTTATGAAGCAGATATTGCAGATTTTCAGATGGATACAATATTTTGGATGCAATATCAGAATTCTGAATTTTTGATGCAGATATCAGAATTTGCAGAGATGAAGATGCTCTTGAAGCTGAATTTATTTTCAAGAAGATTCAGTATGATTGTTGATTATTGGTTTTACAAGTTTATCTTGTATGAGGAGGATTGGATGTGTTTGTATATGATGATGTCAGAGTATTGGCATGTTGCTATATATTGGTGCACAAGTAATTCACTTGATCTAGTGAGGTACTGCGCAATACTTTGGGATATCAATGTAAGTTTTTTGGGAATTATTGGGCGGTGTCTAGTTGTTTTGTATGGTGTATGTTGTGTATCTTGGATTAAGTTCCAGGCACTACACTTTGCATCATATAGGGCTATTAGCACTGATATTTTGGGATAAGGCATTTAACTTTGATAAAGGGATGTGTGGATCCGAGTCGGATTTCTGAGAAATCCACCACCGGGACGTGCCATGTGTTAGCAGGCACATTAGTATGACAATTTAGTGGTCAGTCAGATCTGTTTTGCTAGTCAGTCGGATTCTGGTCAGTCAGATGTTGCTGCGTCGGATTCTCGATTACTGCTGAATCAGATACTATTGAGTCTGATATTCTCTAAATTCAAATTTATACCGAGTCGGATTTCTTCTGAGTCGGATTTCTGCTTAGTCAGATATTTGGCCAAGAACTTCTTTTGGGCAGTTACAACTGTTTCGTGTTGGATAATTCATGGGCTTAGAGGACGACTTGGGGAGATGATCTCTCGAGCTGTAAGCCTTTCTTAAAGATGAATACGAGTTCTGAGTTTACCCTAATCTCTCCTCCTTGCTCTATCTGATCTTGTCTCTGTGTTATTCTACTGAGTCTGATTCTTGTATTAAGCCTTATGAGGACTGTTTAGCTTGTTTTTCTTCATGTGTTGTCGAACCCCAACACATTTGGCGATCCTGCTGAGTCTGTCTTTCTGCTGAGTCTGATTCTTGTATTAAGCCTTATGAGGACTGTTTAGCTTGTTTTTCTTCACGTGTTGTCGAACCCCAACATAATGCAATCGGCACAATGCTGGAGGATGTGTAGGTTTAAAGGAGCTGAATGCCATGCATTTTGCAAGCACAATGAGAAAAACAAAAACTAGAAGTCATTTATGTAGCTTGGCCAAGTTGGCACATTACTTGCTATGATTGCCAAACTCGATTGAAAAATGGTGGGTTGGACCATGATTATCTCACCTCGGGGCTCGTGGAGGAGCACGTGTACGGAATTAAGTGGTTGGAAATTCAATGTGGGGGAAGAGATATGTAAAAGAACCTATTTCTGGAGAAAGGACTGCTCACCACAACCATGTTCTCTCAATTATCAAATTTGAACTTTGAAGAAATGTAGAGCAGGCCACCAGCTCTACTGAAGGTGTACCACAGTTGATAACAAAATCTCTCTCCCTCTCTCTCTCTCTCTCTCTCTCTCTCTCTCTCTCTCTCTCTCTCTCTCTCCATTTCCCTCTTGAATAACAGCTCTTTAGTTCAACTCTCCTCGTTGGATAGATCTTTTAGGTCTCTTGGGATAGTTTCCTACGACGTTAAAATTCTCTTCTTCTTCTTCTTCTTCTCTCTCTCTCTCTCTCTCTCTCTCTCTCTCTCTCTCTCTCTCTCTCTCTCTCTCTCTCTCTCTCTCTCTCTCATACACACACACACAGGGACCAAGAATCGTGAGCCACTACTTCCATGCATAAAGACCCAAAATAAACGAATCGTACAACCTCCCAAAAACGTGGAATTCGACATGGTGAGACAAGAGAGAGCATGTCATCCCACTCTGTAATGTGTCCTCATCCGTCCCAGGCTTGGCCACACAGAAGAGGCCGTTGGTGGTAGCATGTTGGAGCCAATGGCCTCACCTCCCCAGAGAGAGGTTTGAAGAGGGTATCCTGGAGCGAGAGTACAAGTTTAGAATGATCTAAGTAGAGAGAGGAGTGCTACATCATAGACTTCCTTCGGTAGCATTTGCAACTCCACCTAGCTTCCATCTTCGCTTTTGAATTTGCTGGTGAAGATTGTGGTGTTGTGCTCCTCAAGTTGTTCTTCCGACAGGTAGGTTACTTTGACCATTTTCACAGAACTGCGCTCCAATTGATATGGTGGTAGCTCTTGTAGCTTTTCTTTTTGTGTCTTTCTCCTCTTTGCTTTCTCAGTAGCTTGCATTGCATCTTTGAGGAAAAATACCGTTTCAAAGTTAGGAAATTTCACAAATTCCGCTCTGACATGCTCTTTGTCTGAATTGTTGGCAAATGAGGTCCGTTTTGCTTCAAATCAATTTTGGAGCATGCATAGATGCATAAAAACATGTATAGATCAAAATCATCCACTCAAGGCCAAAAATTGCAAGCAAAGTAAATAATCGTGCGATTATTTACAACAGAGAATTTTTTTTCATAATTTTGCACTTTTGACTTCATAAGATTGAAGAACATGTGATTTAGATACTCTAAGTGAAGTGTGAGCTCAATTGAGTGTACAAGGTGAAAATGGTGCCATATTTAGTCTTCAGTCTGTGAAATAGTAGATATAAAGGGATTTTGGGTTTTTAGATCCAAATGTGACCAAACTTGATTGGTGGGCTTGTCACATCATCTACTTTGGTCCCATGAGGTCAAAGATGAGATTTGGGCTCATTTGGGTAAAAATATAAATAATCGCGATTAATTACATTTTTGTCAATTTGAACATTTTTTCTTTCAAATTGATTCTAGACATGCTATAGACACTCTATGTGAGATATGGAAGGTTTTGGATTAAAAATGTGACAAACAACTAAAATTTGGATTGAAGAGCTTTTAGTGCGTTTTTTGACAAAGTTTGAGAATTACTGGACATTTTGGGCTCATATTTGAAATGTGACATGAGGTAGATGTGTACTAGTGATAAGTGAAGCATGATGATCATTTTCGAGTCATTTTTGCAAAAAAGTAAATAATCGTGATTATATACAACAGTTGAATTTTATGCTTGAAATGACAATTTTATGACCTACACATCTTTATTACATCTAAAACAAGCCCTAAAATGAGTTTAGTAGATAAGGTCATGTCGGCATCACTTTGTGCTCTTATTGACTCTGAAGTCACCGTTTTTTTGTTATCACTTGGTGTGTAGAGATGTTTGGTCACTATTGAAGCCATGGACTTGTCTGGTACATAGTCTCGATGCTGCTCATCCAATTTGGGCTCATTTGAAGTCAGTTTGACTCCATATGTCAAAATTGACGCTTTGTAGTCTGCGAGCTATTTCCTGCTGTTAGAGGGATTTCCTTGACCGTTCTCTTGAAACCATCTAGGTACATTGTTTATAGACCTTGTATATATGATTTTCGTGGAGTCATAATGATATAGAAGTGTTTTACTATGTAGGGGCATGCTACATTTCAAATTTTGTCCAATTTGGTTGAGCTGACAGGCCGCTATGATCGTTTTTGTGTTTTAGGAGTCTGTACACAGTTAGAATTCTAGAGTTTTTTTGGGGACCTATACTTGCTACCCAAAATGTTCTTTAATGAGTTTAGAACTTATCCCTCATGTCTCGTGTGAAACGGCGCTGAAAATGGGTGACTGTGGACTTCGAAAATCGCACGAGAAGAAGGTCGAGAGCTCTCTTCTCCAAGGATGACTAGTAGAAATGAGGTGATTTTGGGTTACCTAAGATATCTATACTCGGGCTTCCCAAACTACTTTTCCTCATATTCCTTTGTTAGTCCTAATAGACCGTGAAACCTACGTTAGACTCGAAAATTTCCTCAATCGGATTTCGTTAGCTCGTTCTGCGAGAATTTGTAAAAACAGGCCCTGGCGGCCTAATTTAGGCCTCCCACTTCCATTTGTTGTTTTGTTTGAATTTTTTTGTGCATGTCCGTCTTGTCCTCTTGATCATCAACGTATTTTTAGTTTCTCCATCTGAGCTCATTTGCTATTTATTATTCATTTTTAATCTTTTTATTGAAAAAATCAAAGAAAATAATAGGATGTACTAAAAAAGCAAATTAAAAGATCAACAATTAAGAAAATCCACTAAAAAACACTATTTTATTACTTTTTGGCGGATTTCTCCATTTTTAAGCTCCAATATCAAGAAAAGTTAATGAAATAAACAAAAAAAGCTAAAATTTTATATAAATTTTTAATAGTATATACAATATTTACACTCATTGGGGAGATTTTATCAGCTGAAATTTCTCCGTTGATGATTTTTAAGGGCATTATTAGGTAATTTTGCAAAAAACAACACGTTAACATCCAACTTTTTTCTCCCTCTTCAAATATTGCCCTTAATTAATGAAGTTTCCTTCCACCTCTCCAAGATAGAGTACTCCGTGACGACTGTGTGCATGGGTTGAACAATCGTATCTATGCATAACCATGGTTGGGTCTACCATGCTTTGAAGGTCAATGCAATTCAACTCAGTATGCGGTGCAAGAGTAGTTAACTCAAGGGTTTCCGTGGTTGAGGTATCTTGTTGATGTTGGGTCTTGAGTAGTTAACTGAAGGGTTTTTGTGGTCGAGTTATCTTGTTGATGTTTTCTATATACCAGATTTTATAATTTATGTGCTCTTTGCCTGATTGTACCGTCTGGATGCTTTGGCACATTGATTTCTTGAGCTGTCGGTAACAATGATAATGGTTGTTGAGATTTAACTCTCCGTTGGTATTTCGGTTTTCAGTTGATGAACTGTTGTGGTGGAGTTTTTTCAGATTTAACTTTCCATGGATTCATCGGCTTTACAATTTGTGGAGAAGATAGAGGCTCCTTTGGCTTCCAAACCCATCTAGTGCTAGTTTCTCTTCTGAAATATGTTTTTCTCTGAGTTGTTAGATGTAAAACTTCCTTCAGTATGGTAGATGAGTTTTTGGGCACCCAAATTTGAGTTGGATTGTCCTTGACTTGTGCTTTTGGTACCCAAATATGCTTGACTCCTTGCATGTTGCTTGTAGCATTTGCTTGTTTAGAGGCTGACGTAGATTGATTATTCCCTGGTTTCTTTTGTGGACGACCTCTTTTCCATTCCTCTTTGCTCGCTGAAATTGAAACTAATAGTTGTCCTCCTTTAAGTTATAGCTTGAGTTGATTGGTGTCCCAATTTGGTATTGCCTTGTATGTCCGCATCCATGAGATTCCAAGAATCATCGTTTCATTCATATGTTCATCTAGTATGCATATATACTAATGAGGCCTTGAAAATCCGTTTACTATCACATTCAAGTTAACCACTGAAAGGGCATATGGAGATAGACATGCCAATAAGCACCCAACCATACCTATATATAGGCCCTTGGCCCTCTGGCTCATAGCTATGTATAGCCCTTGTACCGCATGTGTATCCGTCTACCCTTGGCCAGGGTTGTGCCCTTCTATAGTCGTACCATTGGCATGCAATTACTCCCCCCTTGGAGAAGCATTTTCGTCTGTGAAAACAGAAGTGATAGGATATTCATAAGATCACTAATGTTTTTCCACAGTGGTATCCCTCATGGATCCAGCTATTTGTTTGACCGAAACATGGTGCAACAGGAGGTTCAATATAATCAAGAATAACATCTTGATTTTGCACATTGTTTTCCATTTTCAACCATCTTGTGTTATCGGTTCCAATCCAATCATAGAGTGTAGACTCCATTTAGAACGCACATGAGCATGCTAAACGAGTTATCACAACAAAGATGTACCTGAAAGAGTACCGCTTTTCACTTTCCATGAAGGTAACTTGCTGACATAATTCATTAGCCAAGTGGAAGTCCTTGACTTGTTCTCAATTTTCATCGGTAAACAACCCCACCATAACTAGTGTTCAAGGTTGAGAACCTGGCTTATACATGAAGAGACTAAACCTAGTCGCAAACATGCGTTAACTGATAATAAGTAAAATCCAAGTAGATCAATAAATGCTTATTAATTGGAATGCTTGGTGCTGATGTACGCACTTTTCATATCCTTTAGCCCAAGATTACACTTTGTAATCTGCCTATCCCCTTGGATAACTGACAGTATTGAGGTGTGTTTCCCCCACGGTTTACAGACAGTCTTCCCAGATGACTGGGGAATCACAATGTCGTATAACATTGTTGAGGAATCAACAATGTCCGAAATAACCATCGTGGTTAACTTAAAAAATCCACAAACACCCAAACCGAGCCATGACCTCTATTGGTGATTAGTAGACCTAAAAGTAATCTCATAGAGATACTATAGATAGAGTGCAAAATGCTTCATAAGCAACAACTTGATGAATACACATGCCGTTCCAAATCAGCCTTTGCTAAACACTAGGGCCCATAACACATAGTGTGCATGCATTTAGCAACAAACAAATCCAAACTTGTATATCCATGGTCATCCTTGCCAATACTTATGGCAAATGTGATGCGCCTAGCACACATTAAAGAGGAATGTAAATAGTTTTGAAAAGAAACTAAATACTTTCAGTTGCAATCATTTGCAAGCCTTTCTGAAATGTCTGAACCATAATAGAAGGTGAAACAATGATCACTTCTAGGTACAAGCAATGAAACTTTTTCATTAACAACTCATAGCCTTTCTATATGTAAAACAACCATCTGTAATGTTGTTTAGCAGCACTTGTACCTTAACAAGTCATTCTAAGTATCCGACAATTTTTGGCCACTGAAATTGCTCCTGATACGTCGTGTTGAAAATGGTCTAGAAAATAGATGGGACCAACACCTAGGGACATCGTCACGACACATAATTGAAATAGCGGTGCCAGTGTCTGTCCCAGAGACTCATAATCTCCACACGTGGAATATGTCTCAGGTAAGGATGTCTGAAAAAACGTCCTTCAAGTACGAGATGTACTTGGGTGCGGAGGAAACTATAAACACGCACGTGACGTGCGTGAGAGAGACACTCATTATCCATGCTCTACACTGGCTAAACCGAAATCCTTGAGTTCCTAGACCATGTTGCATCCTATGCGACAACATGTGTCAAATAAACCCTACAAGTGGGTCTATAGCTGCATAATGCAGAAACTTATTTTAGGCACCACAACCCAAATTGCGTGGCTCTTACATGACCTTGTCATTTCGCTGAAGAGCAAACATTGTTTATGCATCCTATGTACAGAAACCAATCTCAAAGAAACCAAGCCAAAACAGATGCGTACCTGTAGCAGAGTGAAAAGCACCTGCCCAAATTTCTCGCCTGCAAAGGCCTAGGAACACTAATTGAAAATTAGTGAAATGCAAGACGTATTGCACATGTAACCTTGGGTGTTGTCTTTGCAATCAAGACCCCTTGGTTTGAAGCAACATTATCAAACCTCGTGGTTAAACGTTGCATGAAAAATGCTCAACGAGCAGCCACAACCCTTGGCCTTGTTCGTGACCCCCTTGGGGTTGCCCGTGGTAGTTCATTACTTTTGAAGTTGAAATATTTCCACTACCCCTTGGCAGTTTGGGGACTTCTTTCCTTGAAAATTCAAGTGTTAAGGTTCCAAAACTTGACCATCAACCCATACTAAGTGATGTAGTAATCACGCGCTGGGTCGTACCCCAAAGGTGACTCATATAGGCACTCTTAGTGCTAATGTGAACTCCATTGAATTTGGACTTGTAATCATAATTAAATCTTGTTCACACCAAAAAATCCATGATCTTGGTTTTTCGTGAACAGTCGTGTTGTTGAAAATGCTGGCGTCATCTTTACACCTTGGTAGAGATAATCCCTTACGAGTTTCACAACTCAAGTTGACGTAGAGCCATGCTCCTGAAAGCCTTGCTTTCTCTCTTGCCTACCATTTCAGAAACAACAATAGGCCTTACCAGTACTACTATCTTATATAATAGTGGTATTGTACAAGCCACAAGGCTTGCTTGTAGTTGCTTTCCAGCGACTAGATATCGGACAAAAAGTTACCTTGATTCATGACCATGTGGAGCAAGATCCTGTGCATATACTGTATAATGTGTCAAACAAACAAAAGACACGACGTACCTTTTGAAGTAATCCTGTTGAGCTGCCTTGCTCACTGTTGGAATTGTGTGTGCGTGGCAATACTTGCATCGTTGCCCATGCAATTCCCATAGCTGACATAGAAAGCTTCCTACCTCTTAATTGTCTGTTCGCACCATGCTTTGCATGCATTACTGTCACCTCGACTATGGCAAGTCTTAAAATCCGACCAAAGGGCCATGGCCGTCGAGAAAGTGACTAACCCATGTTGAATGGCATGCAAATCATCATAATTGCTTGAACTGCTGCGAATTACAGGCAGGGCGCCGCATCGGAGATCTGCAAAAGAACCTTGGCATCGAGAAGTTGCGAGGGGGGGTGTGCCCGAGGTGGGTACGTTCCCTTAAGCTGTTTTTTAATGAAATGGGCCTCTCCTTGGGCGGCCGCTTGTGAATAAAACATTTAAAAAAAAAAAAACTCTGCGCAGTGATGGCGGCTTTGTTGCGACTGCGCAGGGAACATGGAGAGAATTTAGAGTTGTCGCTTCGGCCCCTTTGCCAGCATGCTGTGATGAAACTGCAATTCTGCCCAGTGCAACTCTACTGGGCCAATCTTGGAGAAATTTCGTGCAGGTCTGATTCGACCTTCTCGTATGTACAAGGGTGCTTACCCACGGCCTCTACTTCCCCGTCTATCCGTGCAGGTCTGATTCGACCTTCCCCAATGTACAAGGGTGCTTACCCATGGCCTCTACTTCCTCGTCTGTCTGTGTCTTCAAGTGCCTTTCCCCTTCCTTGCAAGAGCACCTTTCCACGGCCCAAGATCGTAGAGAGAGAGAGAGAGAGAGAGAGAGAGAGAGAGAGAGAGAGAGAGAGAGAGAGAGAGAGAGAGAGAATTCGTGAAGGCATGCAAAGCCATGCATCGCCATGCAAAAACCATCTTCGTTGCTTCTCCTCCATCACTCCCCTCTCCCTTTAGCTCTGATACCAGTGAAAGGACATAGGGAGATAGACATGCCAATAACCACCCAACCATACCTATATATAGGCCCTTGGCCCTCTGGCTCATAGCTATATATAGCCCCTATACCGCATGTGTATCCGTCTGCCCTTGGCCAGGGCCGTGCCCTTCTATAGTCCTACCATTGGCATGACAACCACTCCCAACGCCAGTGTTGGGTTTTTGTTGCATCCTTTGATAGCAGATATTCCCAATGCTTACGACTGATTCGTAGCTTTCGTGTAAGTGGAATAACTGACTGCATTCATTCGAGCACCGGTATCTACTAATGCATTTGTGCTATGATTGTTCAATTGTACTGTAATGCGAAGGTCAATTCCATCCAACCATTCATCATCCATTGATATTGCATTATTTTGTGATTCCCATAGTCTTTTATCTGATTCCAAAGTGTTATGGGAATAGGTGTTTGTTGATTTTTGAAAGTAACTTTCCTCTCGAGTACTCAAAGTCGAGCTTCCTCTTGAGCTTCTTCCACAACCTGCTATTGTTTAATCTTTCTCTGCTTTGTTGCATGCATCTTTTCTAGCGAATCATTGGTTAGTGGCAAATGGTACTTCTTCCACTAATCCAGTTAGCCATTGATCCACCATCTATAGTGGACAATTTAACTGCTCCACTTGGAGATACATTTTCAATGACAAACAATCCATTTCCTTTTTTCTTGAATTTGGGAATGTGTTGCTTAAGGGAATAAACTAAAACTAGGTTCCCTTTTTCACAGATTTTTGTGACTAGATGTGAATCAAAAATTTATTTTTACTTTCGTTTTTGTGCATAGATGTGAGCTACAGTTGTTAGCCTTTGTTCATTAAGCTTTTCTAAATCTTCAAGCCTCTCTGACAATTCATGTCCGGTCCACTTAAGATCTTTAGCTACCCTTAGTGTTGGCAATAGAAATTCCATCGATAGTATGTCATCAAGACCATAAACAAGGCTAAAGTGTATAGAATTTAAAGTAGTCTTGAATGAAACTCTATAAGCCCATAGAGCATCATGTAGATTCATTTCCCAATAAGTTCGTCCTGAACAAACCACTTTAGTGAATATCAAGCTAAGAATTTTATTCATGTGCTCAGTTTGTCCATTTTCTTGTGGATGATATGGAGCGGATTTGTTATGGATGACCATAAATTCATTCAGTAGATACTCAATTACCTCATTGAGGAAATTGAGTTCCTCTATCACTGACAATTTCTATTGGAAGTCCATATCTTATGAATATATTCTCATACAAGAATGCGGTTGTGGTTTTAGCATCATTCTTCCTGGTTGCCTTAGCCTCTACCCATTGGGTCAAATAGTCCGTAGCTACAATGATATGTTGAGCTAGAGTTCTATGAACAGGTGGTTGTATGGGTCTGAGAAAATCTATGTCCCATTTTGCAAAAGCTCTAGCCCCCATCATTGGTCTTAAAGACATGATGTCTACCCTTATTGGCATTTTTGCTTATTGGCATGCATCACGTCTTCAAACATATTCTTTGGCATCTAAAAAAAGTGTTGGCCACCATATGCCTGCCATTAAAATTGCTCTAGCGGTGGTTTCACTAGAAAAGTGACCTCAAGCTAATCCAACACGCGCTTGTTCTAGAGTAGGTATATATTCATCTTCATTTGCACAGAGACACAAATGTTGATCCTTTCCTCTCCGATATAATTGGTTTCCAATAAGAGCATGGTCTCTTGCTTCAGTTTAAAATAGCTCTTTGGCAGCATTTACTCATATCCTCTGAAAATGTTCTACTTGATAAGTAAGTAACTATATATTTACTCCACTTATGAACGAGTGAGATTTGAAATAATCACATGAGCTACGGATGTTTGTTTCTGGCATTGAAGATAGTCTTTCACAAATGAGTGAACATCACTCCTCATGGTTGTCCAAAATAATCCAAGTCTCAGGATCCGTTGCATACTTTGGTCTTTCGCAAAGTGAAGTCCTACTATAGTAATGTGTGCTTGATTTAGGTATTGGGTTTTCTCCTCAGGATTAATATGCAAAAGCAATATTCCATCTTGATTTATTTTGTATAGCCTTCCAGCTAGTAATTGATACATAGCCGCTTGTCCAATTAATCCTGGTGTAATAGGAAGTGATATTTGAGAATCCACTTGAGCTATAGTCATCAATGAAACCATATTTTCTGACCAACGGGGTATCATTTCCATGGAGAATATATATGCATATGGTAGATCATCATCTACCCCTTTTGGTGGTTCTCCAGAAATAATCCTTGATAAATGATCTACTCTTTGGTATATGGTGCCCTTTTTTACAACTGCAGTGAAATCAAATTCCAAAAGAATGATGAACCATCTCACTATTCTCCCTATGTTGCATGTCTTGTTGACCAAATACAATAAAGCTTGGTGGTCCACAAAGAACACAAATTTGTTGGCTAATATGTAATGTCTATATTTTTTTACGGCATAGATAATCCCTAATCCTTCTCTTTCGGTGGTTGTATAGTTTTCCTCTGCCACATTCACCTGTCTACTAGCATAGGAAATGGGAAAATCAATATTTCTGTCTCTTGGTTAAGCTAATATACACCCAATGGAAAAATTGGAAGCATCAACATGTACATGGTATATCTTATTCCAATCTAGTGCTTTCAATATTGGAGCTGTAGTGAGAGCTTGATTAAGCTTCATGAAGGATTCTTCATACTCATCACTCCATACAAAGAGTGTAATCAAGCCATACATGGGTTTTGCGATTATAACATACATATAAATGAATCGTCTATAATATCCACAATGTCCCATGAATCCTGAACCCCTTTGACTGTTGTCGGTTTAGGCAATTCAACAATAACATGAATTTTATCCATAACGGTCGCTATGCCGTTTTTAGACACTATATGTCCAATAATTTTTCCTCGTCTGTCCATAAATGTACACTTTTCAGGATTTAATCAAATCCTATAAAGTCTACATTTTTGAAAGACCTTTTTGAGATGTTCAAAATGATCAGCCCGGATCAATAAATGTACACATAAATCATCTATATATACTTCCAAGAAATTCCTAAGATATTCTTTGAAAGCATGGCTCATCAATCTTTGAAAGGTGCCGGGAGCATTAGTTAGCCCAAAAGGCATAACCCTATACGCAAAAATACCCCATTTAGTTGCAAAGTCAGTTTTATGCCGATCTTCTGGATCAACCAAAAGTTTATTTTACTTCGAAAAGCCGTCTAAAAAGCTATAAGCTTCTTTTCCTGCTATTCATTCTAGAACATGCTCGGTGATTGGAAGAGGGTAGTTATCTCTAATGGTGGCTGCATTCACTTTTTTGAGATTGACACATACTCTTAATTTTCCATTTTTCTTGGGTACCACCACAATATTGGAGATACCCAATCTGGGTTTTCAATTTCATAAATGAATTTGGCTTCCTTGAGCTTCTCTATCTCTTTTTCGATCTTTTTGGAAAATGTTTCATCATAAGTATATGGCCGTTGTCTACTTGGTTTTGCATCATCTCTCATAGGTATGGTATGTTGACAAATTTCTGGATCAACACCCTTGAGATCTTTATAAGATCAAGCAAAGATATCTATGTATTCTTTCAGTAAGCTTAACAAAAGCTCTTCTTCTTCTTCAGTCAAGTTGTTCCCAATGTAAGCAGGTCTGGGCTCTTCTCCTGGTTCGACTAGATCTATATTTTTTGCATTTTAGGTCCTTCATATGACCCACCCTGCTTTCTTAGTTCCCTTACAGGTTGTTCCACTATAATTTTTCGGTCTTGGAGAGTATATTCCTTGTAATGGGATGGAACACTCATTACATATTTATTCTCTTTCTCGGTTGTTTCCATTTCAGTAGTATACACCTCCTTTAGAGTTTTCTTCAACTCTTGATATTTTTTCTTTCGTTCAATCCGTGTCATGGATGATTCATCATCCTGGTGCTTAGGTTTTGATTGAGTTCCCTTTCTCATTTTCCTTGATGTTTTTGATGTACCTTGCTTGTTGTTTGAGGGATACCTACTCGTGATTTTGTCTTTGACACAATCATGTGCATCTATCTGCATCAAAATTTGTGTTCTACTAGAAACTGATGGCATAGGTTTAAACTTTCAATTTTTTGTTTCCCTTTTCCTTCTATACCATTTTTTCCTTCTTCGTTTTTGGTTTGGAAAGTCAAAAAACTTTTTCTCTCCTCCTTTTAGGAGTAGTTGGGCTTTCACATGTTCTTTTTCTAATCCAGAATCATCGGATGTAGCTGAATGTTCTTCAAACTCATCAGTAGCATCATAATAGAGATCTGAAAAGACTTGTTGAGCTTTTAGTAAGTCCTTGGGTTCCTGAACTTCATCTTCAATTTGAATGGTTGAGATCATTTGTATGGGAACTATGTCATAACCATCCTAATTGCAAAATTGAGTAGGCATAGACATATTCATACACACATCCATTGTTGCCAAAATTTGAGTCCATTCAAATGGCTCAAACAAATGCTCTGGAAAGGGTTCAGGTATATATGCTTCATTTGTGCAATCCCTTTCTAAGATACATTTTTCTTGTTTTAAACTCCCATTTTTTGAGGCTCTACACATCCAAATAGGTGTGTCTTTGTTTAATCAAAGCTGAAGAGACTGAGTCAAATTCTTGAATGGGTGTTTTCATTACATCTCTATAAGTGTGATCTTTCATATTAACCCTTGTGATTGATCCCACTTACTTCAAGTACAAGTAATTGTTTTCCCAATCTTGAATCAGTTGTACTTGTCGCATGAATGGCATTCCCAAAATTATTTAATAATTAATTTTTTTCCAAAGTCCACTATCGCAAAAGTATGTTGATAATCAATTTTACAGGAACCAACTATCACTTTTTCAAGCAGTCCTAAGGGTTTTTCTATGTGTCCATCCACCAATTGTAATTTCATTCGAGTTTGCCTAATGACTGGTTTTTCCCATGATTTCCATACTGCTTTTGTGGCTATGGCTATGCCTATCCCACTGTCTAGTATTGCCATGGTTTCTATATCATTATCTCACCGGAAGGGTTTTGTTTCCTTCTTCCCCCTCGTAGTATTCTCCGACTTTTTTCATAGGGACGGATCTAATCTCCTTGTTATCCAATTCATGTTTCAATTTACCCAATTTTTTTACGATTAGCCATGTTATCCCCACCTTCTCTAGAGTTTTTTTGTAAATCATTCCATAAATATGGTCTGATTTTTAATAATTCTCCCAAGGTAAAAGTACATTGAATGGGTGTTGACATGATTGAATGGATGTTCTCTACCTCTAGGGTTTGTTCCGCTCTTTTTACCCGAGTGGTTTTGCACACTATGGACTCATCTTCGTTGTCTTCTAAGTAAGAGGCTATTGTTTTTAGAGTTAATGGCTTAGACATTTCTGATGCTTCAGAGCCGCATTCCCCATACAAGGATTGTATATCCATGTCCATGTCAGGAGGTAAATTGTCACTGATAATTAGCATTTTCACTCTGTGATGCTTCATTGCAAGATGGAATGTTTAACTATTCACATTGGTTTTATGTAGCTTGACACAAACATTGTCATTTGGCTCGGACAATTGGACGACACTCGTACATAAGTATCAGGTTGGTAGTGCAGTTTAATTTTTTATATATTCTACTGACGATTTTTGTATTTTTTGAGTCTATCAGTGCTTCTTTAAGTTTAGTTTAGCTGCATGTTTTTCTCACTAGTACATGCTCCATCTGGATCATATCTATATATCAAATAGATACACACGTCTTTTCTCATAGATGCTTGATGTCAATCTGCATATGTCCTGTTATGTTCTATAGCAACACCTCACATAAAAAAATTGCTCTGTGTTTAATATTAGCCTATTAATACGTTTCAACAATATACTGTAGAGTCAAAACAATAAAATGAGGTGTCCCCCATCTCACTATTCACAACCTGCTAATTGAGTCATTTTACTATAATGATTGTGATGTTGAAAGTTAAAATTCATCACTACAATAAACCTTACATCATCTTTAGCGTAGAAAATAAAGCTATATGCGCTTCTCTTTAAATTTAATCTATGTCGTGGAGCTTTTGTATTTGTATTAACTCCTGTTTTGTGTCTCACATAAAGAACATATATTCACAACAATGGACATTTTGACTGCACAAGCACGACTTCAACTCGACAACATTGCAAGGTCTGTTATCTGCATCTAATTCCCTATGCCTATATGTTTGCTTAGCGCAACACATAAATGCTATGGGGCACATCGTGGCTTCCATTAAAAAAAACAAAACAAAACAAAACCCACAATATGTGCGTATTATTGTATTAAGCCAAAAAAAATTTACAATCAAGTCCATGCCCAGAACCGAGCCATGGATGCACAAAACCAATCTCAACTAAACTGCATACCAACCGTCCTACCACCATCTCAAATGAGATTACCAGATGAATCAAAAGCATTACATCGGCTAAAAGGGAGCCACCCTCCGGAAAAGAAAAGACTAACCAACAGAGATACTAGCAAGCCAATATGGTGGGGCCCAAAGTCCATCACCAATAGGAGCCCCGAGGTGCCACCGTAGCGGTGCCGCTGCCACCAGCAAATCGTATGCCCACCAGGACCGCCATGTCCTATGGATCAAACTCTTATGAATAGTCTTTAATCCTTTGTTCTTTAAAGTCTTTTTAAGCATGCCAAAAGAATTTGAAATCAACATTGGGAAATAGCATTTGAAATTGAAAGGAACTGCTTTCTTTCTTTTCAATTCTTAAAGTGATACATGCTACTTCATTGGGAAACAACATTTGAAAGGAAATGCTTTGTTTCTCTCAATTTTTAAAGGGCATATGTCAACCAAACAAATTTGAACGACCTTCACCGATATGGATAATAAGGCCTTTAGCAGGCCAAAAAGAATGGGTCTTCAAAAATTAAACTTTTTTTTTTCAAATGCTTGTTATGCGATTTACAGGGGAGACCATGCCGTTGACCTCTGCCAACCTTGCCATGTGACGAGTTATCGACAAAGCTATCAATAGCGCCAGTATCAATTACACAGGCAACATCTACAAGCACCAACAACACATTAGTAGTTTGATACAACATGCAACTGGAGCATGGGCAACATGCCACAACTGGATCACGATGCAACAGAGCACAAGCAAATGCAACCACACACATTGGCCTACTTGTCACATGAGAGCTCACCTTTCCAAGCAGCTGCACGGAAACGGACTCTCTCTCTCTCTCTCTCTCTCTCTCTCTCTCTCTCTCTCTCTCTCTCTCTCTCTCTCTCTCTCTCTCGTGCAACCCCATTCAACTATTCCCCGATAGCTACTTCGCCTTGAGTTCTAAACATCTAAGGGTCACACCTTCTCTTTCACCCACGATCAGTGGCACCTTGTGAGTGCTATTTCTTTTTTCAACATTCTTACGCTATTTTTAGCAACACAATCCACTACACACCTGTTTTTGGCCTACTGTACCTCGTCCACCTCGATCTTTTCCATAAAAACATTTCAAACCTCCTCCTTCTTCATGAACCCTTAGCACTATGTAACGCAACCTTCACCAATTATATTACCTCAACTCATAATGACATTTTCTCCCTTCCTCTCTCGAGCCAACCTTCACCCGCTATTCTTCCCCTCTCGACCTCGACCCATCTCTCCCCCTCCACAACTCTAAGTTCCTCGATCAACATTCCTAACCTTATTTCACCACCTTCCATTGAAAAGTAAGAATCTAACACCATCATCGAGCAAAGCACAAAAGCAACACATAACCGCAAAAGCTACACGGGAAAAAACAGCACTATCTACACAACCTAGCAGCTATAATGACTCACAAACAACTAAATTTGTAGCGGCTTCCCAATGGCATTTCAAGACATACATATTTCCATCTTACAAGACTACGCTATTAGCAGTGATATCTATTGGGGCGTCGAAGTGCGTTGATATTTTTTCCAATGGCCGATCAACAACAGACTACTTGGTGCCTAATACCTTGCATGCCTGACACGAATATATCGAGGGCCAACCCAAATTTTGTGGTATTCCAGACTTTGGCACACCTCGCCCATGCAAGATCAATTGGATGAAAGTAAAGCTTTGCAGCGGCGAAATTCAAGTCACTAACAAAATTCTCTACATCAATGCATTTGATTTGTTGTAGTCGCCGACAGTCGAAACTACACGAGCTTGCAAGGTACTTATCCTAAACCAATAGTGGGAATGTCTTCCCATTTTCATGTTTAGAGTATGGGATAGGACGGTCAAGAACAACAAATACACTCTTTTCATTCTGTTCCTCCCGATCACTTTCATGATGTATTTGGCAAATTTTATGTAATAACCCCCACCATAACCGCATCATGTTTAATAATACCACAAACCACAAATGTCTGTTGATTTTTGAAACATATGAATTGGGGTCGATGGGATAACCAATCCGCATACCTCTCTGACCACCTATCAGAGGTAAGGACAGAGATCAACACACAAGAATACATACCAACCATGCCTTACCTTACCTGATCACTGGTATGAAGCCCACAAGCCTTATTTCTCTTGTCTCGAATACGACCCATGGACGTGTCAAGAATCACGAAACCGCATCACGAATGGAAAGAAATGGCTCCCACAGCCGCAAGCTACAACTGGGAGCTCGAGGTTCACCGTATTTATGGTGAAGCAAAACCAATGTAAATCATTAGAAAAAATATGAACCCTCTAGGGGCCCTTTGGGATTAAGGTTAATTTGAGGCCAGCCAATGAGAAGAGGGTGGTGGACACACTCTATGCCCTCAAAAAAGTAGGGGGACAAAGTAGTCTTACACTTCTTAATGGCCTCTTACCTAGTGAGAAGGTTGGGGGGGGGGGAGTGTGGTGGGCCATATGGAACCTCCAACTTCCCTCCTTTTTTATTTGGTTTTGAAAAAATCCCAAAATTTTGAAATTTCTCAAAATTAATTCAAAACTCAAATCTTATCTTCTTAAAAGCTCCCTAACCTATTTTACGGCCAGAAAAACATTTTTTGACCTCAAAAAGTCAAAACGTGCACCAAAAAACCCTAAAATTCAATTTTTGTTCAAAAACTTTTGAAACATCATTTTTTACTTTCCAAAGCCCCTCCAAAACTAGTCCTCAAGCAAAAAGTGATTTTCTTTCTCTAGAACCTCTTTTCCAACCCCTCCTTAGTTGCAACCATCACACACCCTCTACTCCAACACTCTCTCTCTACACCATCTCCATTGCTGCAGCAAGGAAGCTCCTCTCTCCTTCCCTACCACCTCCCATTGCCACACTAAGCAAGGGTTATCCACCTTCTCCTATCACACCCGCTCCTCCTCATTTTCTTTGTTCAACCATGGCCAGCTCTACTCCGCAAAGGCGGCCAAAGGATGCGGTCGCAGCACTTGCATGCCACAACACAAGAGGTATAGATGACGAGTGGGTGCCACAAGAGTTCACCAAAGGTGCTTGGGTATACATGCATCCATCTGCTATTGGCCCTCACCGTGTGCAAAATCATGCAAACTTGGATCATCATTGGAAAGGAAAGCTCCTTGGCTTCAAGAACCATAAAGACAAGGGGACCGTAGCCATTGTGCAACATGTTTTCTCAATGTCAAGCATGCAATCGCAACAACCACCTTGATTTCCAACACATTGTAAGTACAACTTTTGAGAATACAAAGCTAGGTGTGAAATCACAGTGTAATGTCTTTATGGATTCATACTTAAGATTTTCCATGCATTTATAGTCATATTTCTATCCACATTGGTGGAGGAGCAGCCACTACGTAGTCTCTCCGGCACATTCAATGTTATATATGTGAATATTGGAGCAACAATTTTTGCACATCTTTGCCCAACCAAATTGGTTCAAAGAAGGATTTTCTTATACTCTCACTGCTATATTGTGCCTACTTCTACACAAGAGTTTGGAAAGATTGAACCCATCAAAGTGTCTTCCTTATTAAGTATGGAGTGGCCACAGCCAGATTTGTGGTCGATAGCATCTTTCAAGCAAAAGATGATCATAGATGTCCAAAACTCATTGAAATACTCTAAAGCTTCTAGGTATGTGGGCTTGAGTTCGTGTTTGCCTATTCATTGTTTCGTGCACATTTTTAAAGAGTTTGGATTTGTGGAGACTAGCAGAATGCTTGTATGTAAAGATGTGCATTATGAAGAATTAGGAAGGCTTTTAGAAGAGGATTGGGGTTTTGTGGAGGGCATGCACAATGGGGATAGGTATCATTGTAAGGTTGGAGCTTCAGGTATTGGGATGCACTATTTAAAATCCCGCACCTCCTTGTATATACGATTTTACTATGATTGTTGGATGTGCAAGCTTGGAGTGTGGACTCCCTTATAGAGCGTAGACGACGCTATTGCAAGCTTTGACATTGCAGTGAGGATGCCCAATGCTGCTTTGGAAGCTATCCAAGTGAACAAGCATTGAACTCTCAGTAATGTGCGAGAACATTTGGCTAGTATGGCTTTTGAGGCCCTTTAACAAGAGTAATTTTGTTTGCAAGGTCACAGGGTGAGAATCCTTCCACCACATTTTCAATACATCTTAGTTTGGCGGTCATTGGCTACTTATTGTAATGAATCTCCACAGATTGGGAAGAGAATGGAAGACAAATTGAAGGCCGAGGAAGATTGGGGCATGGATGGAACTATGCTATCGCTCTTATAGCTTTGTAACTCTTGCAGTTTTGGAAACGATCCTCGATGTAATCAATATGATTTGCTTCGGCAAATTATGACTTTGAATATAATTTTTCACATTGAGATGAAAGTTTATTTTTGGTGAAAGTGCCTTAAAAAAAAAAGGGACCATTATAAAAGGGGGAATGCATAACTCATTCACAATTTTCACTTTTGCAACACTTCAACTCCTCCACTCTCTGTCTCCACCCCAGGCTAGACATGGACGCCTCCATAGCCTCTCCATTTGCACCCACATCCACCCACATCCACCCCTTTGTCACGCTTCATCCTGTTCCTCGGGGACTCCAATTACAAAGGGAAGTTGGACATCCACACCTTCTTTACTCGTCTCCCCGACCTTGACGCCACAATTGCCCTTCACATGGATGCATTTGCCAAGATTTTAACGTTCATGGAGGAGCACATCATAAAATATTCCGTATCTATCTCCCCACATGTAGGGATCTGAGTGCCTTGCGATCTTTTGTGCTACATACACAAAGGTGATCGCCCATTCTCCAAGTGGTTGAGATGGTTCCAAAAAATTGCTTCTGACAAAGGCCATTTCTTGGATGAGCAAGCCCCAGGGGTGTTAGCGCTCAAGAAGCTCGAGGAGGTGGTTGAGAAATCCATCGTTGTGGCTGGCCCCAGTGACACTCTAGTGCCACTACCGTTGATGGATGAGGCTATCCCAGAGGTAGATATCAGCCGCTTCTCCTCAGTGGTAGTGAATGTTGAAGAGTATGTGTTTATGCATGACTTGGAGAAAGCATTTGGTATGAGCATGGATGAATGCTTGAGCGTGCTATGCACCAGTGTCAAATTTCCCTTAGACAGTGCGCCAGATGCCCTTGAAAGCAAGCTCTTGCCACTTGGGGACTCTATGTTATGAGCGCATATAGAGCTAGAAGAGATCAAGAGGAGGCACTCACAATGTACAAGAACTTGGATTTGATGATAAGCTTAATATTGATTACAAGACTTAATACTTTATTAACAGAGCTAGGTACAAGACTTGGATTACATGACTTGGGTACAAGACAAGGCTCGATTGCAAGGACAAGACTTGGACATAAGAACTAGAAGAGGGATTTCCTTATAGGAGGCTCACAATTGGTGTTGGCAAGACTGAGGGGCTTGTGGCCCAAGACCCCTATTTATACTAGTGCTTGAGGAGGTTAGGACTTTCTAGGTTCTTCTTGAGGAGGTTAGAATCTTCTACAACCTTCTTGATCCTTCTAGTTCTTCTAGAACCTTCTAGATCCTTCGTCAACTTTTTAGAGCTTTCCAGAAACTTCTAGATTCTTTCGGAATCTTCTCCAAGATTCTAGAAACTTCTTGATCCTTCTAGATTCTTCTGGAGTCTTCTAGAACCTTCTAGATCCTTCTTCAACTTTCTAGAGCTTTCCGAAAACTTCTAGATTCTTTCGAAATCTTCTCCATAATTCTAGAAACTTCTAGAATCTTCTAGATCCTTCTAGATTCTTCTAGAGCCTTCTAGCGATGATGTAGGCGATGATGCAGGTAGCGACTGACTCTCAAGCACCCATGACATCACCCCCTCCTTTAGCGACGTGGTGTTCCTTGAGTTGGGCTTCCATGGATGTTGTTGATGGAACTCTTGGACTTTGAGAGATGCATGCTGTAGATTGTGTGCTGGTTCCCAGGTTCGTTCACTAACATCATAGCCTTTCCAATGCACCAAGTACTGTAACCTGCCATGCAAAACTCGAGAATCTAGGACTTTCTCGACCTCATATTCGTCATGTCCTTGAATCTCAACCGGAGGAGGTGGTTGTAGGGCTCTTCCTGGGATCTTAGATGTGTGACAAGGTTCTAGGACTGAGACATGAAAGACCGGATGGATTTTCATTGATGAGGGCAATCGGAGTCGATAGGTGACTGGATTGACTTGACGGATAATTTTAAACGGGCCAAGCCATCGATAATCAAGATTTTGACAGGGACGAGATCATAACGTAGATCATGTCGGAGGAGCCACACGTTATCCCCTTCTTTGTATTTTGGATGCTGCATGCGATGGAGATTTGCACTTTCCTTATACTTGGATTGAGCTTCTTTGATATGAATCGTAAGTTCTTTGTGAATTGCATATAATTTTTGTGTAAGATGAATAGCAGCTGGATTCTTGACTTGATAGTGTCTGTGGATATCTTGTTTGGGATGTTGACCATAATTAGCAAAGAATGGAGTGTGAGGAGTGGAGGCATGTAAACTGTTATTATAGGAGAATTCTGCTAGCGGTAGGAGCTCGACCCAATTATCCTGGTGATAATTGATAGTACAACGGAGATACTTTCCAAAAAAACTTGATTTACTCTCTCTGTTTGTCCATCACTTTGTGGGTGATTGGTTGAGGAGAGGTTGATTTGTACTCCGAGTAGCTTGAATAAGCTTTTCCAAAAGCTAGAGATGAATTGTGGGCCTCGATCAGAAACTATGTCATCCAGTAATCCATGATAACGATAGATATGCTGTGGAAAGAGTTTGGCCGTACCTTCGCTGGTGATGGTTTTAGTGGTTAAAATGAAGTGTGCCATTTTTGTAAACCGATGCACGACTACTAAAATGGAGTTGAATCCTTGTGACGAGGGTAGCTCTACAATGAAATCCATGGAGATGGATGACCATGGTTTGGTTGGAATGGGCAAGGGATGGAGTAACCCGTGAGGACGATGATGAGGGGCCTTTGATCTATTGCAAGTGTCACAAGTGCCTACATACTCCTTAACAAGCTTCCACATTTGAGGCCACCAAAAGTCACGGGTGAGAAGCTCAATTGTCTTATTAACCCCAAAATGCCCTGCTGGATGGAAGATCATGCCGTTGTTGAAGTACCTCCAAGCGTGTTGGTCTTGGCGGAATATAGAGAAGACCCTTATAGTAAATTAGTCCATCAATTTCTTGAAAGTCCTCATTAACCTCTTGTCCTTGTAGTTGTTGTCTAATATTCTGAGCAAGTGGGTCTCTTGGAAATTTTTTCACCTTAGAAAGAAAAGTAGAATCTTCAGGAGCTTGGCTCATGGTGGCGTTTAGCTTAAGATGCTCAGGTTTCAAAATCATTGACTCTTGTTGATCAAATGCTGCGTCGCCTTCTCTAGGTGCAAGGTAGGATCTTCTTGATAAGGAATCTGGCTTAGCTTGTTGATGGCCATGTCTATAAGAGATAAGAAAATCAAACCTTGATAGGATACCACTCCACATGGCTTGGCGACAATTCAAGACGCGGGATGTCATGAAGTATTCCAAATTCTTGTGATTTGTATAGACAATGATCTTATGAGGAGCTCCTTCAAGTAGATGACGCCAAGTGTCAAAGGAGTCGATGATTGCTAAGAGCTCTTTGTCATGGATTTCATAATTGATTTCTGCAACTGAGAACTTGCGGGAATGAAAAGCCACTGGATGTACTCGACCATCCTCTCCTACTTGGGATAGAATAGCGCCCATGGCAAAATCTGAAGCGTTTGTTTCTAGGATGACAGGCTTTGTAGGATCTGCGTGAATTAGAATGGGTGCGATCGTGAAAGCTTGCTTGAGAGTCTAAAATGCTTTCGCAGCCTCTGAGTCCCAGACAACCTTATTATGGCCTGTCAACCTTGTGAGTGTTGTAACCACCTTGGAGTATCCCTGTATAAAGATACGATAAAAATTTGCAAATTTGAGGAAACATTGAACATCTCTTACCGAGGTGGGTGTCGAACCTTCTTTGGATCCATGGAGATTCCCTTTTCAGAAATTACTTAACCAAGAAATTCCACCTTAGATTGATGAAAAGAGCACTTCTCCAACTTTGCATATAACCCTGATGCATGAAGCTTTTCAAGCACTAATCGTACATGGAGCTCATGCTCTTCTTGATCCTTGGAAAATATCAAGATATCATTCAAATATATTACCACAAAATAATCCAAATACTCCCGAAAGATATCGTTCATTAAATATTGAAAAACAGTTGGGGCATTTGTGAGACCAAATGGCATGACGGTATATTCAGAGTGGCCATACCTTGTCCGAAAGGCTGTTTTCCATTCATCACCTTCTTTTATTCTGACTAGATTGTAAGCACCACGAAGATATATTTTTGTAAATATTCTTGCCTTGCCAAGGCGCTCAAGAAGCTCTGGGATCAAGGGAAGGGGATAGCGATTCTTGATGGTGATCTTGTTTAGGCCCCTATAATCCACACACATCCGGAGAGTTCCATCCTTCTTTTTTACAAAAAGTATTGAAGCTCCTGCTGGGGACTTTGAATGCCGTATGAACCCCTTAGCAAGATTCTCATCAATATTTTTCCGTAGTTCTACCAATTCATCTTGAGATAGCTTGTATATTGGGCCAAAAGGGGGTTGGGTTCCCTCCTAAAGCTCTATGGCACAATCATAGGGTCGATGCTCCGGTAAAAGGTCTACATTCTTCTTCTCAAAAACATCATTGTAATCTTGATATTGACGTGGCAATGCCTCCATGATTTTTGTTGTCGACGTGTTTGTTGGTGTTGCAAATATCAGGAAAGTTGGATACTTTTTGGCTGCACGCATGAAGACCTTGGCTCCAATATATATAGGCCTATTATGCCTTCCCTTCTTCTTTTGGACTTTTCGTGGTTCAATTCTCCGAGCCCTCCAATCGATGTCAGGATTATGTAATTCAAGCCACGGTAGCCCAATAAAAATTGGACTACTTGGGCTTTGTATAATATTGAACGCTATTCTTGAAACATGCTCCTGCAATGTTACTTCTATGGAGCGAGTTTCATACCTGACATCCCTTGAAGTGAGGGGACGACCATCAATGACTTCTACAGTTGCTGGATTAGACTTCTCCACAAGTGGTATGCCTTGTTCTTTTGAAAATTCTTTGTCCATGAAGCACGCCGTTGCGCCTGAATCTAGTAATGCTTCACAATCCATGTGCCTACGCGGCATATGGATCTTGACTGGTAGCATAAAACTTGAAGTGGAACTCAACGGGAAGAAAGAGGCCTTTTTTTGCTTGTCTTTTGTCCAACCGGTCGGTCTCTATTGGGGTTGGACGTCCATGTTTTCCGAACACGTTGAGGCCATTGCACCATGAACCTTCATCCTTCTCTTCCTTGGACACTGTTGAACCATGTTCCCCTACTCTCCACAGTACACATAAGCCATTAATGCGTCGCCTTTGCTTCTCCTGGGCTGAGAGAGGTTGAAACCATGCTGAATCAATTTGCATGGGCTCAATCCTTGATTCATGGCCCTGTTGAGGTGTGTAGCCATTATGTGTCACTTCTGTTTGGGGTCGCAATGGTGCCCCAAGACGCCTCTCTTGTCTCATCTCAAATAATCAATTATCACATTCTATTGCTTGAGAGATGAACTCGCTTAGTGTGTGAACCTTTGGCATAGTCAATAAAAGATCTTTTACGTCATCCTTTAATCCCCACCGAAATTGGCTAATGAAATATTCCTCATGCCAAGTCAGATCACAAGTGAGGTGTTGAAATTCGGATGCATAGACGGATGCAGGTCTCGATCCTTGGCGGAGATTTCTAAGTTTGGTTTCAACAACCCTTGCTCTATCAGTATCCCCAAAGGTTGCAGAGAACCCCCGCACAAAAGCTTCAAAGTCATGAAGAAGAGGAGATTATTTTTCAAGCAAGGGAGCAAACCAAGAGAGAGCCGTACCGGAGAGGAGGGTCCCAATAAGGCCTACTTGAGAGGCATCATCTGGATAACGCTCTCGTTGCATTCGAATGAAGAGGCGCACTTGTTGGAGAAAACCTCTAAACTTTGATCTAGTCCCATCAAATTTTTCAGGCATGCTGACCTTTTCGGCTCCTTCTTATGTTGTTGAGAATAGCTAGATCTTGCAGCTTGTCCTTGATGTGTGCTTGTCTCTTGAAGCTCTTGAATTTGACGTTGAAGATTTTGCAACGCCGATTCCAAGATTAGGGGTTGCCGTGCTTGAAGTTGAGCGTTACTCTCACGAAGTTCTTGTAACTGAGGTTGGATGCTTTGCAATGTGCTGATGACACCTTCCATTGTCGGCTCCATGTTGGCTTGAGAAGATTAAGAGGTGGTAGTCTTGCCAAACTGTTATGAGTGCATATAGAGATAGAAAAGAGCAAGAGGAGGCGTTCACAATGTACAAGAACTTGGATTTGATGATAAGCTTAATATTGATTACAAGACTTAATACTTTATTAAGAGAGCTAGGTACAATACTTGGATTACATGACTTGAGTATAAGACAAGGCTCGATTGCAAGGACAAGACTTGAACATAAGAACTAGAAGAGGGCTTTCCTCATAGGAGGCTCACAACTGGTGTTGGCAAGACTGAGGGGCTTGTGGCCCAAGACCCCTATTTATACTAGTGCTTGAGGAGGTTACTTGAGGAGGTGAGGACTTTCTAGGTTCTTCTTGAGGAGGTTAGAATCTTCTAGAACCTTCTTGATCCTTATAGTTCTTCTAGGACCTTCTGGATCCTTCTTCAACTTTCTAGAGCTTTCCAGAAACTTCTAGATTCTTTCGGAATCTTCTCCAAGCTTCTAGAAACTTCTTGATCCTTCTAGATTCTTCTAGAGCCTTCTGGATCCTTCTAGAATCTTCTAAATCCTTCTTCAACTTTCTAGAGCTTTCTGGAAACTTCTAGATTCTTTCGGAATCTTCTCCATGTTTCTAGAATCTTCTAGATCCTTCCAGATTCTTCTAGAGCCTTTTAGCGATGATGTAGGCGATGATGTAGGCAACGACTGACTCTCAAGCATCCATGACACTCTGTTACTTACACTATTGTAGTTGTGTGTGTGTGTAGGTCCTAGCAGCAGAGCAGCTGCACATGGATGAGGAGAATTCCAGGCCATGCAAGCCAAGGTTGAGGCCGCTAGGATGCCTACTCCACTGCATAACTCCCCTCTGATGATCCAAAGCTCGTAGGTGCGGTGCAAGGGAGCATCGACTTGGGTGGAAAGGGCAACAGGGAGGAGGACGACAAGGAGCAGGAGGTAAACTCTATCCTAATTTTCATGTTATTTTTTTTACCCTTCATTGTCTTTTTTCTTAACTTTGATTGGTTTATGATAGGACGTCCTAGAGGTTGATGAGTTTGCAGCAAGGACGGGTGGCAGGCAGCGGACGGGCTTTGGACCTCAGTCTTCCCTTGTGCATTACCTAGGACAACTCCCCCTTGGCGATGTTGCCATTGTAGGCCATTTTATGATGTGGTTGTTGAAAGCTCTGAGCAAGTTTTTGTGATTGTGCACCATTGCTCAAACTATGCATCTTGTGTTCCTGTGCATAGATCCCTTGTATGCATAGAATTTGGCACTGGCTTCCGTTGTAAAGTGCTTGCCCAGATAGGCATTCATGCTTTCGTTGGCTCAACCGACCCTAAGGCGATAGTGCAGTCCCTCCTGACTAGGGAGTTGCCTTACGCACAAGAGAGGTGCCAGGAAATGGTCAAGAAAATTATGAGCTCCTCAGATGTATGATGTGAAATCAAGTTTTTAGAAGTAATAAAATATACTTTGAACTGCCTCTCTATCTTGTATGTTGTTTTCAATGTGATCTCTCAATCTTGTAAATTGTTGAAATTGGTGATGTGTTTTAATAAGCTATGTATTTTTTTCTTAAAGTAACAACACAACAGAAGTGGGATGCACATGATCACGCCTCTCAACTTACCTTAATTCTGGGGACAATACAAAAACGTCTGAGTGAAAAAAAGTGGAATTTGTATTGTCATGTTGCATAAAGATTTTCTTTCACTTAATCTAAAATTTTTCTGGTATCCTGGGGTCAGAAAAGACCAGATAATGCAAAAAAAAGGGTGGCCACAAGGGCACACAGATGGCCCATTCAACAGGTTTGGATGGTTGTCCTGTGCGCCCTTGTGGCCACCCTTTCTTTTGCATATTTAGACTATTGTTGCACTCCAGGACCCTGGAAAAGGTGAGATGAACCTAGAATTTAACTTTTCAAGCACATTATGCCTTCCTTCAACTCAACTTAATAGTTCCCTGCACCAAAAGGCCAAATCACATTGGACAATATAAAAATCTAGTCTCATGTTGTAATGGAATTGGCCTATTTAACTTGAGCGTAGAATAAATTAATGGGAGTACTTTTGAGAAATTACTTTGTGATCATAGCGGGTGAACATAATTGAAGATAGCAACATAATCATAACAATCAGTTAACTTGGCATGGATAATACTTTTGCAAGAGAGAGAATTTAGAGAACATGACAACAATTGAGGACCAGATTTATGTGGAGTTGGCCCCCCCTCCAATAGGCATTTGTATTATGATTTGTCCCATCAAGAGAGACTTGTTACAATACAATATTTGTGTTCCTTATGACCTAGGTGATAGAATGAAGATGGAAAGCTTCGTGCATCACAAGCATAACATCAACTTTGAAGAAAAAACAAGCTTCAGTCCCAAGACCTCAAACACCTTCGAAGGTGGAGAGAGCTAGCAGGGAATGACGGTAGGAAAGACGAAGAAGAAACATTTCATAGGAGAAAGAATTAGTTCCTCACTTATTATAACTCTTCTTGCTAGCATACATAATAGCATAGTAATGAAGATGGAGAAGATGGCAAGCTTAAGCATTGAAGCATGGCTCTTGGTTAGATTTGCACTCCATAGCCAAGAGTGTTGGTGTAGGCTCTCAACCTCTACTTGCTTGGAGAAGGAGAGGGAGCTCTTGCACTTTGCACAATGCATAACGAGTGTGTGTGGGAGAGTATACCCCTCAAGCAACCCCCTAGCTTGCTTTGGTCGACCCCCCCTTGTAGCTCATGCTTGAAGCTCATTGGACCCCTCCAGGCCTAGCCAATCACAAGCAGGAGGTATTACAAGCAACAAGGGTAGCCTTGGAACAAGTGTCCCCCTTTCCCTTTTGAGAGAGAGGACTTGATAAATACAAAGAATTAATTAATTCTTGTAAATTATCATTGGACCCCTTGGGTGGCCAACCAATAGGCTTCAGGCACACCATGAGGGCAACATGAGGAGGAACTTTACAAGTGTCCCTTTTGCTTTCTTTGTACCAAGCATGCCTTGTGTGAGTGTGTGGATGCTCTCTCATCCCCCCTCTTGTAGGGCTCGCCCCCCTCCTTGTAGGGATTGGATTTGACCTTTTGACACCTCAAGCCCCTTATGCTTAGGCCCAGTTCCCACCACAAGCTTGGCCCTTAAGCACTTTAAGCTTGGGCTGGGTTCTCACCTCAAGTAGAGCCCTATCATCTCAAGCATGACAAGGACCTCAAGCATGTCAATCATCAAGCACCTCAAGCATCTCAAGCACCTCAGTCATCAAGCACGACAAGCACCTCAAGCACCTTAAGCTTGGGCCGGGTTCCCACCTCAAGCTCAGCCCTAGCTTACCTAAGGTCAAAGGACTTTTACACACATTATTGGAGGTCTTTAACGAAGCTAACCCTAAGGTCTTATGCTACATTGGTTAGCCTTGCCCTTTGATAGACCATCTCTCATTTGGGCCCCTTTACCATTGGCCCCGTGTTGAGATAGATCTATAAGCACATTTCTATATCTTAATCCTTGTTCCCGTTTATTCTCCCATATTAAGTGATCAGTTTAATATGAAAAAATCATTTGGGTTGGTTAGATATTAGATTTTATGACACATGTTGCATAAACATCTGGTTTCACTATATATTAACATTTTTGGTAACCTAAGGGACAAACAAAGCTAGAAAATGCAAAAAAAAGGGTGGCCACAAGGACACGCAAGTGAGCCATCCAAAACTGCTGGATGGACCATCTGCGCATCCTTGTGGCCACCCTTTTTTTTGCATTTTCTAGCTTTGTTTGCCCCTTAGGATAGAAAAAATGTCAATATTTGATTTAAATTTAACTCTTCATGTCCATAAGCACTTAACTTAAAACCCATGGATAGTCTGAAAATCCAAATGACTTTGGAGACAGTAGACACAACTTTTCATCATTTTGTCATTGCAAAGTCATCTGATTACAAAGAGAAGGGTGTGCAATACAAAAAGGGACGTGTAACTTCGACTAATATTGGAAGTCTCGTCGCAATCGGCGTGCAAGCTACATATCCTTTGGTTGTATTGTCACTCTCTTTGCATGTATGGCGCTATTGCTTGTATCCTTTACTGATTTCCATAGCTTTGAAGCACCTCCTTCATCATGCAAGCAAAGGGGCCGCGTCGAATCAAAAGCTCGTAGTCTTCTGGTAGTGTCGGATTTTTGCAAATGCCCTTGCTATTTTTCGACGCCGCTGAGTTATCTTGGAGGCCCTTGCACATTTGCTGGTTAGCGGCGTTTAGGCTTCTTGAAAAACTTTGATTTGCACATGTTTACATGCTTTGGGGCTGGATCTGAAGTCGCGGAGCGGAGCTTAGATTGACTCACACACACACACACACACACACACACAGAGCTTACACAGTACGTAGAGAATTCTTTGAAGGGTTATCTCCCAAATCTTATTATTCACACAAGTATAAGTGAGTATATACAAAGAGTTAGTGATAAGCGAGTTAGGCGGCCTGTCGGCCATATCCGTATAAGAGGCCACTTGGGCTTCAATCCCAACAACATCTGCAGCCTCTTCTAGTCATCCTCTTCCCTTGCCTCACGATCTTGTGATGTGGGGAGAGCTCCCTGGCCATGAGGCAGTGCCTTCTCCCCAACGAGCACCCGATGCATGCATGGTATATCCAGCTCCCTACCATGGTGGCTCTATCTCTGATTGAGTATCTGTATGGACAACCAGAGCTTTGGATGGTCCGGCTTGCGATTTGTGGCGTGACGGCTCCTCCCTATCAGACTCTAGTGTTTGCTGGGCTTGCTCTTCTCGCCAGCACTGGGCACGTTGCTTCACTCTACGTCGAGGTGTTTGTTGTTGCCCACATGAAGAATCTTTTACCCTCGATGACTCCTGGGTCCGACTACCATGTCCAGTGCTAGAAGAGTGCCTGGAATGGCTAGGTGTTCATGGCCGTTTTCTTGCGCCTTTAAGCCATGTCGGCTTCTCACATCCTTGGAGGGTGCTTCTGTTGGCATGAGGATGCTCACATGTGCTTAAGATATGAGTTGTTTATGAGAGCATGCAATATTTATAAGGTCCCAATTTTAAAAGGGTCCCGTTCATACTAATTTTGGAAAAAAACTATTATTTAAGAATTGGATGCACCAAACTTTATTAAGAAAACACGTTAAGAGTTGGACCCTGTGTTCATGTGTAGTCACTTGCACAAAATCCACTTTGACCCTTGTCGCACTCTGCATTGGCGCCATGCAACATGCTTGGCGGGGCCTTGCGACATTTGCCACCGGTTGCTGTGCTCTTGATGACTCCATTTCCGCACTTCCCTAGCAATCTTGGATTGTCGCGCATGCTCCATTGTGAGCTTACAAGCAAATGTTGTGCAAAAAAACCAGTTGAACATCTCCTCAAAATAATTGGATTACACCATTCCACCATCATGTCGAGTATTTTTGAAGTACACCCTCCTTGCTCGATAATGGACTTCTCCACTCCTTGAGTGCTAAAAATCTCAAGCAAACTATATTTGTGCATAAAAAATACACCATGTGCAAACAAGATATGTTGTTCACATGAGAAAACGATCCACATTATTTAATGAAAACAATCCCTTGCAATAAGTTCACTACGTAACATGGCTTACCATGTAATGTGTGATGTTATTTTCACCCCAAGAAAGGGTGAAGACCTTGGTGAAATCCGCTAAGGCTTCTTGAAATGATTGGAATTGTTCTTCTGTTGTGATGGTAAGGCCCATAAGCTTGACCGTTTTATCAAAATGTGCCCAAACTTGGTTGCGCTTGTTTGCAAGCTTGCCATTTGAATCATTGTCAGTGGTAGCTTTGCATAACTCCTTCCAGAGTTCCCACAGGTTACCTGCCTGCTGGTTGGAGATGTTTTGAGCATCATATCATTCTGGCTTTCCTTGGGTTACTTTCTTCAAAATGTGTCTGGCTTTTTGTCCACTCATTGACACTTGTTGGGAAATTTCATGGGCCTCCCCTATGTCCTTTGCAGCAACGGTAGACAGATTTCCACCGTGACGGACAATGGAATTCAAGAGTGCCTCCACCCTTTTGATCGCTTCCTAGGACTTTTCCAATCGCTCCATTGTGAAAGCATAGTCAATGTGGAGCTTCACTAGCCTATCAAAAATGCGCATGAATGCATATAATGTACAAAAATGTACATTCGACAGAGGAAATGGAAAGATTGGACTCCAAGCTTGTTCCTTTTGTGCACGGTCTGGGGCATTGAGCATGGGACATCTCAAAATAGACGTTTCCCATTCTCTACCTTCATCTTCGACATCAAGACAGTCATCTTCCCAACCCTTGTTCTCCATCCCATTGCCATGTAAGCATTGAACCGACCTTTGTAGAGCTCTTATATGATTTTTGTCCCTTAGGTTTGTACCCTCGAGTGCAAAATGGACAAGGCATGAGAGAAGAAGCCCCTTGTCTGTAGCCAAGCAAACACTTTATGGTCTTCAAGTCCCCACCTAAGTGCCACTCCACATCATAGCTACCAAAACCCTCGACCTCCTATTACTTCTGTGATCTATGGAGTTCTCTCAAAAATCCATGAAAGTACTCCATTGGTCTCTTTGGGCACCTCAATAGCACCCAACCACTAAATGTCTTTTTCTGATTGCACACTAAAAGATGGGGTGGAAGATGGCTCGACTGAATCCCTTCGCTTGGTTTGCAAAAGGGCCTCATTCATTAGAGTGACACTTAGCCTCTCTAACCTTTGACCTTTCACTATTTGACACTCATCGAGTTTCAGCAAAAAAACGACCTTTGTGCCAAGCACTGCAAAATAAATAGTGGCAAGACCTTATTCTTCAAAGTCTATGATAAGAACACAACCAAAAGAAAGAAGTATAGTGTGTCACCTTCTTTAGGTACCTCGTAAAATCTAAGCATGGCTTGTTGAAGTCTTCTAAGGTCCATAAAAATATTGTTCCACATTGTGTAAGAGAAGCCCTTCTCCGAAGGTCTTATGGAGTGTTTCTTACCTTTCCCCTTGCCTTTGTTGTGTACGAAGCATGAAGCAAAGTTGGCATTGTGTCCTCAATGTGTAGGTATGTCCCAATGCAGGAGAACACATCTTCGTTCGTGGCCTTCTTTGCAAGGTTGACCTTGTGCGAAACAGGAAATAGGGTTTCCACAATGCCATGCCCTTTGAGGTCCTTTAGGAGTTGAAAAATAGCATGATAGTCTTTGGTGCTGATCCCCGCCTCATCACAAGCTTGTTGCACGTCATCTTCACTAACCATATTTCTCAATTTGCACATAAGGTCCTCGATTGACTACATCCTTAATATGCTTACCTCTAGGTGATTCTAAGATAGAAATCACATCATGGGTATTGAAACCACTAGTGAGAAGGTTGACTCGATCATCTTGGCTTGTTCCACCGCATGCCTCCTGGATGAAGTTTCTAGCAACCAATAAGATAAATGTTTGAAAAAAGTGTGAAGTAAGAATGTATCATGCAAGTAAAAACCAAATCACCTTGTGGTTTTCACTCATTGTTTGCATGCTCCACCCGAATGTGCAAGGGTTTCAATGGATGAATACGTGCGTTTGCGTTCCCTTGCACCAAGGGGTATTTCTTTCAAATATGTGATGGTGTTGACAAGCTTCATAATGTGGGAATCCTTTTCCTGCATTTGTTGTGTTGAAGAGTTTCAACCTCCCTCTCCAAGGAGGCAATACTATCTTGTAATGCCGTCGTCTTGAGCTGAAGAGCTTAACATTCGTGCATCCACATATGCAAAGAAGCACCTACACCCATACACAACCGCTTGCAATAGCATAACAAGCCTACTTCTCCCCTCCCAAGATATTAAAGAAATGTCAAAAGACTATTAAAGGATGGATGAAAGCGGCTTATAGGATTGTAAGGTACAAATGGTCGTCCACCCAAATGTCAACATTCGTCTCACCGACGACACGACGTTCTTGTGATGACCTTTGATCACCCTCACATGTGACCTTAGGTGCAAACACTGTGGGCAAGCAAATATGTACGCTTTTGGTGTGCGGAGTACGTGGTGGTAGAAGCAAACGATTTGTGATATCCGTAAGCACCATAGAAACTGTTGCGTGAGGAAGCAAATGATGAAAAGATACAGGGGGAGCGGGAGGGAGAGGGAGAAAGATGGGAGGAGAGAAGGCGGGAGGGGGGAGAGAGAGAGATTGGGGAGGAGGAGGAAGGTAGGGACAGGGAGGAAGAGTAGAGGGAGAGATGAGGGAGGAGGAGGAGAGAACAAAGTGTTTTTTACTTTTTAGGGGAAAAGATTTTGAAAAAATGGAAGGTCAAAAAATGAATTTTGGATATGTATATATGTTGGGAGGGAGTTTTGAGTAAAAAATAAGTAAAAATGAGTTTTCGAAAAAAAGGTCAAATTTTGGCTCTTAGTGATCCACGTTTTTGTTGATGTGGCCACACCCCTAGACTTCCTTCACTTTCAAAAAGTTAGAGAGAGAGTAACCTCTTAGGTCCACATTCTACATTTGTCTGAAAAAAAGGTTAGAAAAGCCTACTCAAAACTACCTTCTTCAATACCCTGTCCCCTAACTCTACACAACATTAGCCTTAATCCCTAAAAATTAAGATTCCTTACAAAGCCCATGCAAAGTCCATATTTCTCCTAATGTAATATCTATGCTATCTTTGTAGTTTTCTTTATAGTGCCACAAGAATAAAATTTTCATTTTAGTTTATGCATCTTCAAATCTTCTAACTCTTTCTCTTGAAGTATCTTTGTATGTTGTCTACAACAACATATATGTAATAATTTATTTTTTCTATTTACATTCTATCTACAAATCAATCCATTATTGATCTACAATAAATAACTTTTAAAGTTCAAATCAATCTATACAGTTAGTGGGTGGCAGTTCGCACTAGTTAAGCTCTAGAATTTACACAATCAATTAGAGACATAATTTTTTTGCATATCCTAACGATTATTGATTAAGATTATTATTGCTTTGACACAAGATACATATCCACTATACATTCCAACCTTGCATACTACTCTGTGAATTTATATAGCACTTCCATTATTCACTTTATTATTAATACCTATTAAAATGTTAAAGCATTTAGTGAGCAATGAAATTATTCTTAAGATTAACAAGAAATCATCCTTAGAGCTTTGTCTTTGAGAAACACTTTGGCAAATCAACACTACCATATCAAAGACTATCCAGACCTGGATGCAATATTATATAATACACCACCACGTGCCTATTTCACCTCCCTTCTTATCTTAAAGATCTCCAACTTTCCCCCACTCTTTACATGACAATTCCCTAGATTTGATAAATTAATGTTTTTTATATTTAATTTAATTTAAGTGACTCTCCTTGCAGATATTGTCACAAGTCTACACCCAAGCAACTTTGCAACAAGCAACAATGTTGTTAGACAATTTCAAGAGACAAAGCTCCTTTACTTGTTTACATCGTGTTATAAGTTGCAAAATTAATTATTTTTAATGTCATGGCTTGTACTTACATTGATTGGATTCTCTATTGAGATGATTTGTCATACAACCCCTTATATGAGCTTAGGTGATTTGGGATGATGGTCAATGCTCTCATATACTTTAGTTCCCCAACCTATTCCGATTTGGTATCCAACAGGTAGTAAATGTTATGTCTTTTTATGCCTTGTCTACTTCATTGGTCATGTGCACATAGATTCACCGATTTAGGCAGTGTGTAAATACTCATCTTGGTGTAGATTTGTCAATTTAGGCAACACGAGTTATACGTGTAGATCCGTTGGTTTAGGCAGTACGACTGCAAATTCACTAATTTAGGAAGCACAAAACTAATGCAAATCCGTCGGTTTAGGCAGCGTAAGTGCAGATTTGTTGATTTAGGCAGTACATCTCCTTGGTGTAGATTCGACAGTTGAGGAAACACCAATCATAAAATCATGCTATAGTGGATGGCCACCACTGTTCTTAGTATGATTTTGTTACCCAAGTATTTAAAATGAATGATATTTGGATTTGGACTTATTTGGTTTGGAATGGGATTGGCATATAATGATTTTCTGTCGTGCCAATGTTTATGAAATTGGACTTGAGATTTATGAGAATCGATTTACTAAACAATGAGTGTGACCAATGATATCGTGATTCATTAGGATGTGACATATACTACTTATTCTAGTGGTATGAGACATTAGAATATGCAGTATGTGGATGAGGATAGGCATAAGCAATGTTGTTTAATTTTATGAAAATTTCTTTCAATATGTGATGTTTCTAACATAGAATACTAACCATTGTATCGACAAATATGGTTTTGGAGATTCTTATCTTCGCAATTGAGGACAGTTGCTTTTTAACGGAGAGGTATGTAATGGAAATTGATATATGACTATTTTATTACAGCTGACAGGTGGAAAAAGCATGACCGACCTATGGGCTATGCGAAAGGATATCACATTTATGTATATTTTATTATTCAAACGAGCTATTACCATTTATGTTCGATCGACCAATGTGTATTCATTTTGAGCATTCAAGAAATCTATAAATAAATATGTGCAAGAGGAAAATGCTCACTCTTGCACGAGGGGAGATCGCACCCAATGCTTGAGTCCTTCTCCTCCTCTCTCCTCTCTCCTCTCTTCTCTCTTGTCGTGCCGGTGTAGCACTCTGCTCTAGGAGGTGCATCTGCACACACTTTCTCTTGCTGTCACTCTCTGTCTCTCTTTGTTCATGTATAGCTCGATTATGGTGCACATGTTATTTGCTAGGGATGCAGATCTAATGTTTTATACCATGTAGTATGTTGTTTTCAGTATTTTGCAGGGCCTCCTATGCTCCCGCTTGTAGCAATATGTAGTGCTGAGCCCTTTCTTTAGATGACTCACATGAAACACTAGAGGGACATAAGGGTTAGCAGGTAGCTCCAACTTCTATGCAACTTCTCCTACCTTTTTGAGTATTGTGAAATGGTGTATATGCTTTTGACATACATTACCCATTCTGCAACAATGGATTGTCTTATTATTTGGCCATAACTTTGTGTCCAAGCACTTAGTGTGTAGTTTTAGTCACTAACAAATTTATGTGTTGGTCTAGGAGGCATCATTTGAAAGCAATGAAGATGATTTGCGGAACAATTGTATGCTATGGTCTTGGACTTGTTCTTTCCAAGGGGTAGGCTCTCTTCATTTGACCACTTTGAATGTTTTGAGTCAAGCTAATGCATATGATATGCGACCCTTCACAAGTGGAAAATTGCCTTTATTTGGGTGATGCATATATATTTGGGCTCAATAAGAAACACCACATTGTGGCAACTTTTACAAGCTAAATACAAGGTAACTTTCACTACAATTTAGGATTGTATGTATAGACATGCATGCTACTACATGAACTTGATGCCTTAGCATGGTGCGACAATTATTTAGATAGGCATTCATGATGTGATTGTTATGCCACACATGTCAAGTTTTCATGCTTGCACAAAGCTTGTTATCCATGCAACACGTGTATCATTTGAGGCATGTGATTTTATAGATTAGATTTAGCTAATAATTTTTTTTTAAAATGTGATCTATATAAGTTTGTAAGTGTGGAGCAATAGGAAGCACTGACTATTGATTGCCTTGCATAGAGGTGGGTATCAAGGAGCTTTGGTGGCGACATTTGGATTTTTTTAACAACACAAGGCACTTGTTACGATTGATTTTCATGCTGAGTGAAAGTTTTTGAAAATCTTCTCACTAGCAAATGCCCATAACCCTCAACAATCAAACATAGTGAGGTACACCACCAATTTGTTTTAAGAAGGTTCTAACAAGTGAAATGCCTTTAACAATTAGGCATGTGTAGTTAAATCTTTGTGAAGGTTGCTAGAGTAGACATGATTTACGAGTTAAGGGAAGGCTCAAGTTGTTTAATAAGGAAATATAGGCTAATCTAAAAAAAATCTATCTTGGGTCAAGGGTGAACGAACACTGGGCTGTGACTCTTGTCCCCCACATATGGTGGTGGAAATCATCGAAAAAAACCAAAGATGTATGGAGTTCTTAGACTAGCGGTATAAGGAGCCTCGATGGAGGTCTATGAGGTGTAGGGCGGGCTACAAATGTAGTTACCAAGGCTTCCACCTTGAGTCACAACTTGCATCACATAATGGTGTTGAGAACATAAGCTAGCATCAATGCAACCTTAAAGTCGTTGATGGGTTGAGAGCACACACCTACTCAAGCTGGCTACATTGATCAATCAAGGGGCTCACGGTCGGAATAATTATGTTATCTCCTTATAGAATGCTGCATGTTTCAAAGTAGTTTGAAGAAACGAGTGTGCAGAACCTGGTTTCTTGTAGAGAGAGTGGTTTTGGTCAAAAGCGAAGTCATGTGAATGTGTAAGCGGGGGACGTTTGCCGTTGTCCGCCGATGAACTGGTGTTTGGGTAGCTAGGGTTCTCTCTCTCTCTCTCTCTCTCTCTGCGAAGCTCTTCCCAACGAGAGTTCTTCATTAGCTGCGAGCTATGCTGATTCGCTTCTGCATAGCTCCTTGAGCAGGAACCCACCGGTGGCGGCTTTTGTTGTGGATTGCTAAAGTATTGTTCTGTTTGAGGATTCTGTTGGGTACTAGCTTTCCATTCATACATCGAGCTGTTTCTGTTCTGTTTTACTTGTATAAGCTCAAGGATTTTGGCAGTATCAGCGTCACATAAACACACGACCCCACAAACCAGACCAACACACTCTCACACATCGCACAATATAAAGCAGAGATCAGCTTCTCTGCAACGGCTTTCATAGCTTGCCACACATATTATTTCAGAGGATTCCTTGTGGCTACGCAGTCGAGAAGGTTTTCAAAATGCAAGTGACTGACGAGCGAATTAAAGGCCCTTGGTCTCCCGAGGAGGATGCCATCTTGAGCAAGTGTGTGGAAAAGTTTGGGGCTAGGAATTGGAGCCTTATAGCCCGAACCATCCCTGGTCGGTCCGGCAAATCTTGTCGGTTACGTTGGTGTAATCAACTGGATCCTGGGGTCAACCGCAAGCCTTTTACTGGTATTGAATCTTAGTCACTTAATGTTTGACAGAGAGATTACTCACAAGCATTGCTATGCTGCATCTTACTGTAGTCCCTTTTTTCACCTTTCTTCAATGCTTGCTCAATTCAAGAAAGAGTGCTCTGTGTGATTCTCAAATTTTGCAATTTGTTTTCATCAAGAGTTAAACACAAGTCATCCCTGTACTTTAAAGCAATATGAGCATTAAACAAGGCAATGGGTTTTGCATGTAGAGATAAGTGCCTGCATGCTCTAAAAGCAAGATCATCTGTTCAATCCTTTGAAGAGTAGATTGTCCTCAAATTATGTAAAAGGGGTTTATTTAGAATCTAATTGGGTAAGATACAACATTGCAAACAAGAATCATGAATTTGGCCCTTGGCAGAATTTTTGTATAATGCTATTTTTTTGGTTGCCCTTGTATAGTGCCTTTTTGACCTGCTCTGCTGGCATGATGTTTATGAAGCGGGTCATATGTTTCGTAGATTTGGTAGCCAAGAATTTTTACTAGCAACACATTCTGTCTTTAGAAGGTCAGTTGTAGTATTGCAGAGCAAACGTCTAATCTAAAGAACTTGTTGTGGATTATACAGTTGAGCTTCAAGGGGGGTTTACTCAACATATTTCTTTTCTGTTCATATTAAAGTTAGAGGATAAAGTATGAACGTTACCTTCAGCGATGATCGCTCGACAACACTAAGGACGAGTCATGCGAGAGTGCGAGCGAACATGTGCATCTTTGAGACGGGAGTGGTACATATGCACGCGAGAGAGAGGAGAAGGACGATTGGGGGCAAAGGTTACTCCTCTCCATATAAATCCCTCAGGGAACCCATGGGAGCCTATTTATTAGTATGAGAGGAATGACAAAACTAGAGAGGGAGTGCTTATAAATAGAGGTTTTCTTGTTATTAATATGAGGGTCTTATCCATGTGCATTTGACATCATCTCCTAGATCTTGAGAAACAATCCAACTGTAGATATTCCTTTCCATTTGTTAGACATACAAGAGAATATATTAGCATACCATAAATAAATACCACTACATCAGCCGAAACGCTAACCCTACACAACTCGCTCAAGTCTGTTGCATCCTCACCTAGGACCACATTTGCTTCCCCTTTTTGGGCAGTGCAGCATCAGCCAAGCATTTTTGCAGCTTGGAGCCAACGTTTGCATATTTCAGTCATGGCGCTCCATTCCCAGTAGCAGACCTGCCAGCGTTTTCATTTTCAGCCCCTTCAGTCATGGGAGCGTACTAGATGTGCTAACCCTAGCCTTTACCAAATGTGGTCCCATACTTCGGTACCCATTGACCCTCCCCTCGGCCATTCCCTCACAAGCATCAAGTGCTCCACTGATCTCCATCATCGGCATCGTCCAGATCTGCGTTTTCAGCCCTGTTGTACGCGAGAGATCTGCTGTGTTTTATGCTTCAAATCTGCATTTTTGCAGCCAGCTTTTAGCCCTTCATTCCTCTCACATCGGGAGCGCAAATCAGCCCTAGATCTACCCCTTGGTGGCCATGTGGAATCCCACATCAAGAAGGATCCAAAGGTGCATCAAATCACACTTGGAGGTGCCTTTTCTTGAGGAGTTACCACAGTAACATTCATCATTCGAGTCAGTAGAGTCGGCACTTGAGGTATTGCATGTGTGTACATTCCATTTACGCAATCTAAAGCAAATACAACATTGGCAACGGTGTGGGGGGCCCTTGAGAGGGTTGGTTGGGACCCGTCGGGTGTCACTCTGCTCTTCTCTCTTTTTCTGTCTCCCTCTACCGCACTCTCTCATTCCCTCTCTTCAGGGAAAGGTAAAAGGAACCATCATTCAAGGTAAAAGGAATCACTAACACAAGGAAAGAAAGAAAAGGATTTGTGGAAGTGTAAAACCTAAATCTTCACCATTTCAATTCTGCTGTACTTGACACATGGGAATCAACTGATGGTTCATCAGAGAATTCCATCGATTCAGATTGAGGTGCCAGTGGATAGGGGAGGCCTGCAAGGCTACCAACAAGTCGTAGGGCACTGGAAAGAATAAAAAGGTAAGCTAGGTCCATAGGATAATTTGGTCAAGGGCACTTTTTGGCTCTCGATGCAAAGTGGATGGGGAAGGAGAACTTCACAAATTCTCTTCAATTTGAGTTGTACCTTGAAGCTTTTGGATTATTAGCAGTGTCTATGCCGAAAGTTACCGATGAATCAGCAGGTAGAATCTGGTGCGGTGCGGACTGCACAAGAGGAGAACCACTCCACTCCTTGGTCACAAATTGCCTAGATTGAATAAAGTCACTAATTTCTCTTTGAGATTTTAGGGATTGTTGGACGGGAGAGCTACTCACACACCCATGAAGTGCATGCAAACACTACCTAGATCAACATAATGTCAATCGAGGACACAGATGACACGATAGGCACACGGAGGAAATCTCTTAAGCTTGTCAGGCTGAGACCATCCTACACATACAACACTCTGGAAGGCCAACTAAACCACAATCAAGAACCTCACTGCTCTCAACTACACCACCTAGCCATATACACACATGCGGAAGGTAACTCACCTAATCATGCCAGATTCATACGAAACTTAAGGAACACCATCCCCTCACTAGGATACACCTGTCCCTAAGCTTCTACACTCAAAACCCTCACTCTAAACCCATCTGCGTAAAACGCGTAGGATGACAGAGCCGAATTTTGAAAGTGCCCGAAACTGAAATTTATGAGTACCTATGCGTAGCTTATGTCGCCACGATTCTATAGACTACTAGCACGCAGAAAACAGACATCGTTTGATACACTTACGGCCACAAATAGCTCGTAGATGCATCGGCGTGTGCGCTTCGTCTCGCGTGGAATGCTTGGCGTTGTCGCGTAGCTCTCCTCGAGCCTACCGCAATGGTGCAGTCGGATCTCCAATGTGTTGAGCGAGCCGGGCGTAGCGAGAGGATGAAGCTCACGCTCACTCTCTTTCTCTCCCTCACACAGTAGACGGCAACGCTAAAGTTTGATTATGATTAAAGTCTTCTTTACAAAATGACCTAGGTACCTTATATACTAAGGCTACCTTAGGTTTAACCAAAAATGGGGTTGAAAGGGTCAAATGGCTTTGTATTTACAATCTGAAGTGCCATTGCACCCCGGCTTCTGAAACTAGAATAACTACTCATTACAAATGACATTTATAGCCATAATCCGTAGCATTTCATAACTCGCAAAAGATACGACTTTGGTACGAAACTTGAGTTATGTTGTGTTGTTGACCCAGCGGTCAACATTCCCCCCTTCCGCGTTCATGTCGTCCCCGACATGACCTGATTGTCGATGGCGATGTGGTCTTTGCTGTCGTTTTGTTGTTGGAAAGAAAGTATAGACTATAGCCTTTGCAGTAGCTTTTCTTGTTCGTCCAATTCGATGTACATAGTCTTCACATGATTTAGGAAAATCATAATTGATGACGAACTTTATGTCTTTCACATCCACGCTCCGAGCTGCATCATCTGTTTCTGTCATTATAGGTCTACTGCCTTATCTAAATTCAAAAAGAATCCAATGTCGTTTAACTTGACTCTTATCATCATGGATAGAGAAAGCTCCATCCATCATTTGCTCCAGCAAATCTGTCAATTCGGAGTATTTGTGATTCTCAGAAACAACTTCTACAATCTGTAGAATTGAGTGATTGGCTTTCTGATCTTGTGAGCCAAGGACAACTTTGTAAGGATTTTGTCTTGTGATTACTCTTATGTCTGCTCTTTGTCATTGAGGACTTCTTGGTTCTTGAGTTATGTTGTGTTGTTGACCCAGCGGTCAACATTTTGCTGTTGTTTTGGCTTCATCTGTTGCACTGCTTGTAACTTTGTCGAACCACAACAAGAACTATGATCCATTAGAGCGGACATCTATCATCGTAACCATTTATCTTTTGAGATCCTTTGATTACTTTTATGTCTGCTCTTCTTCATCAGGGACTTCTTTGTTCCTGTGCAATCATGTTGTGAGTGTTGTCTGCAGCTTTGTCATTGTAGGCCATTCTTCGACTCGCTATTGAGGAGAAATATGCTATGATCTGAAATTGGTGCTAAAACCTGGATGACCAAAGGGAAAAAAACCCGGTGGGAAAAAAATGCCTTTGGTATACGCTCTTCTTGGAGTTGAGCAGTTGAATGTGAAGTACATGTTCATGAAAGGTGAGTGCTTGGGTGAAACACGGAAAGAGTGCCTGATGCAAGTGCCAATTAGGGGACACTCTATATGCATATGAGAAATTTGTCATCAAAATCATGCAATATGAAAGAAGGAGATGATGGGCGTTCGAGGAATAAATGTAGCACATGTGACATCAAAAGATGTCTCAATAGCTTCCACCTTTCCAAGAAGGGTTGTCGATGTTGAAGATTCTCCACTCGTATCTCACTGTGCTCAGTACGTGAGTGTCTTTTGGACTTTCTCCTTCACTTCACCAGACTTAAGTACTTAGACTTCGACTCTTTTGCTCACCTATACTAGCATGAGCGACACAACATAAATATGCTCAACTCTTCCAGCTTGAGCAGTACCTAGAATAGCTAAGACGCTTAGAATATAGAGAATATTACTTGAAGCTTTGGGACTAACACCTCACTCATTTTGTGGTTTAGCTACTCGACTCTGACCTGTATGACTTGTCGACTGCATGTTGACACTGCTTTGTGACAAGTTCTTCAGCTGTTGTAGTGGCTGCTGAGACATACTTCTTGAAGTTCATCATTTTCCCGTACCTTCTTCTCTTTGTAGTGCTCAGGCCTCTCGTCAGTCTTTTCTTCATGTGGATTATGGATTTTTTTTTTTTTTTTTAATAATAAACAAAGAAAATCTTAAAACAACTTAACAAAAGAAAAATCATTCAAATAGAAATCTAAATGCTATATACACTATACACATGTCCCTAGGGGCTCATATATAGATTTTGTCCCCATACTCCTCTGTAACACTACTATGAGGGCATATACTCTAAATTTCGTCAAAAAATTATCACAATAAAACGCAAAAATTCAATGCATCTCACAAAACATTGCCCTCTAATAGTCATAATGTTAGGTCCGCATTCAGAATGCCTCCCCCCTTCCTATTTGGAGTCATCCTTTACGACAGGGTATCGCAAAGGGTATGTGTTGTGCTTGGGCAATTAAAAGTTGTGCCTATGCAGGCCTTGTAATGTAGCCCTATTATGCATACACAGTCAATGCATGGAAAAGATTTATGTTGTGCAAGATGTGGGTATAAGCAATTTGCTTATTGGCATTTGTTGGCGAGGCTTCCTATTCTAAGCAATGTAATGGTCTCTGAAGCTCCTATATCGTTGCTTGATTGAAGCGACTTGCTCTCTTCTAACTGTACTGTAATCGTAGGAAGAATTGTAAGAATTCAAGCGGCGATGCACTGACAGCAGTTTTGTTGTTCTTCTTTGGGACCCATTTCTTTGCGATTATTGGCTGTTTTGTTGCTGGCTCTCGTTTGGGAACCCATACTTGCCCGTGTTTTGTTTGTGTTTGAAGAGACTTCTTTGGGATCCACCTTTTTGTTGTGTGAGTCGACAGTGGTCTTTGCTTTAGTCCTTGTACGCTTGGTTGGGGACGGGATTTAGGCTTTGAAAGTTGATACTGTGGTTGTTTGGGAATCCAAATGAATTCCTGTTTTTTTTGTGCTTGAATCAACTTCTTTGGAGCCCAAACCTGAGTTGTGAAAGCTTGCGACTTTGTGATATTCTTACCCGTTCGTGCACGCTTTTCTTTTTTTTGTTTTGGTGTTGGATCTTGTGATTTGTCATTAGAGATCTTTGTCTTCTTGATCCATATCTGTTTTTGGCTGATCTGGCTTTTTGATATCTAGATTTGTCGAGCTTTTTGGCTTTGACTCGTTGTCCTGTTCTTTTGACCTGTCATGGTTGTTGTTGAAGGGGTTGGTGATAGTGATGGTCTGAGTTGATGATAGGGGATGTCGTAAGATTCATCACTATCGCTACTATCCTCAACAAGGTTGACTTCTTGTACTTTCCCTTGATTTTTTGGCTGGTAGTGGAAAGTTACTGTCTGTTTGCTCGTGGGTGGTAGTTTCTTGGAGGACTTTTCTAGCCCATTGATTAGAGCATTGTTAGCTCGTTGCTCTGGTCGTATTCCTCCTAGCCGAGTCTTTGCATCCTTATTAGGAGCCCTGTATGAGGATGCTTGTGGTGGTTGTGTCTTCATTGAGGACTTTGGAATCCACTTTTGATGCACTTTATTCGTGTAGCGATGACATTGATTCCCGGGTCGTTGATCTTCTTGAAGCTCGAAGTGTTCTACAGAGTCATAGAACTCGTCGTCTTCTTCATCTTTTGATTCTCCACATTTCTTTGTTTGCTCCTTATTTCGAGAGCTTGTTGATGTCTGGTTCTCTTCGTTTTCGTGGATTACACTCACTGCAAAATAAGGAACGACATCATAGCCATTTTCATCACAAAACTTTGTTGTGGGAGCATCCTCCACAGCGCACACGTCCAGAGTAGCCAAAATGTGTTCCTATCCAAAAGGCTCTAACTCTTCTTTAGAAAATGGTTCTGGGATATAGTCCTTATCCTCTATAACCTGCTCTAGGATACATTCCTCACGTTTCAAGCTACCACATTGTGAAGCTCCACACATCCACAGTTCTTTAGGCTTACCTAACCAAGCTGGAAGTTCTGATCCTGCTACTGTGGCGGAATCAAACTCCTCAACCGGTGTTCTCGTCACATCCCTATAGCTATGGTCCCTCAAGTTTACCTTTGTTATGGTTTCCATATGTCTCAGGTATATATGGTCATAACCCCAATCTTGGACCATTTTCAATTGTCGCATGAACGGTCTTTCCAGAATGATTTCATAGTTGTTCTTCTTGCCAAAGTCGACAACAACAAAAGTGTGTTCATATTCAATGCCACAAGAAGTAACAAGTACTTTTTCTAGCAATCCTAGGGGCTTTTCCTTGTGTTCGTCTGCAAGCTGCAGGGTCGTTCGTGTGGATATCAAGGCAGGTTGTCCCCATTTTTTCCAAACCTCTTTGGTTGCAATGGCTACACCAGCTCCACTGTCAAGGATTGCCATGGTTTTTACACCATTGAATTCCACAGGAAGGGTGGTGTTTCCATCTTCTCCCTCGTAATACTCGTCTACCTTGTTTAATGGAACTGGCCTAGTATTTAGTTGAGGCATTTCAAGCTCTTTGATGCCTTCCTCGATTTGAGTCATTGGGGTTTTTACACCAAATTTCTCTAGACATTTACTCACATTAGCCCACATGTTTGGTCTTATTCTGAGCAACTCGGCTAACATTATTGTACAGGTGACTGGGGTAGATAGAATATCTACTAGCCCCTTTGAATCGATGGCCTTGTTGGGAGACAGTCTCTTTGATGGGACTGCAACCACATCTGACTTGGTCTCGTACTCTCCCATATAGGATGGTAGTGTTCTTAGCGAATGGGGTTGACTATCCATAGATTGTACAGATCCTTTGTCTCCCCACTACGATCGCACATTTAGATTCATTTGAGATCTAGTCTCAAATTCCTCTATTGGTGGTAGAAACACTCCTCGTTCATCACCAGTCTTGTCTACTCGTCTTCTTAGGTCATCGGCTTCATTGGCCTCTCTGACTTGTTTCCACAATTCATCAAGACCATCTATCTCTTTACAATCCTCAGGTATAGCTTGGTGAAATCCCTCGGAAGAGTTATCCGTGGTATTCAGTACTATCCTTGGTTCTAATGCTGGTTCTTTGAGGTTTGGTCTGTGCTTATGACTAGAATCTGGCTCTTTTAGTTCCTGGTTTGGTGGGATTACTTGTGTAGGCATGACACGGATCACATCCTCAGGTTTTGCACGTGGTGGTTCTAGTAAAGCTTGGGCTGTTTGAATCATTTTATGGCACATTTCAAACCTTTGCTTTTCTAGTTCCGTATAGGGATATGTCATCCACCTCTGTTCTTGGGTTTGGTTGTTTTTGAGCCTCCCATCATAGGCTTTCAAGAGGGCATCTAATGTCTCATTAACCTTCTCTACCAACACCGATCCTCCTGAACTAGCACTTCTCGGTTTCTCATCCGTGGATGGTTCTTCTAGAGGTTTAACCATCTGTGTAAGAGAAGGTGCCTCCTTTTCCTCATGTTGTTTTATCTTCTCCTCAGCATCGGTAAGCTTCTCAGCTAGGGATTTTTGCTCTCGTTCCCTACGTGCTTTCATCCTAGTCTTTCTAGCTTTCCAACTATTTCGTTTGCTCTTGGTTTTCTCACTAGGTCCGTCTGTCTTTGGTCCATCATCTGTCTTTGGACTCGTGTCACTTTCCATGTTCTTTGTCTCTGGATTCTCATCGGCTTCCTTTTGAGCTTGCGCTCTCGTAACCACTTGAACTGGTACGACATTTTCATTTTCTGAGCTACTAGGTAGCTGAACAATCCCTGATACATTTGTCGTGATTTTCCTGAGTTGGTTTGGTTTTTTTGGGCAATCGGGGATCAAGTGAGTGATGCCACACTCAAGACAATAGGCATTTACTTCAGTGATCTCCGTATGAGGACATTGTTTGACCAAGTGGTTGTCACGACTTTTGTGACAATCTGTCTCTGGTTGAGGAGATTCTTTCAGCATTTCCTCTTGGCTATAAGCAAGCTTTGACCTAGATAAGCCGCTATTTGCAATGAATCGCAATGTCCTTTCGTCCATTTCATACCTTCTTTCTTTCGACTGAAACCCAGGAGGTGGAGGTTGTACCGGCCTCACTACTCCATGTGTTTCTCTCACATTTTGTTGCTCTGAAGGGTAGTACTCACTTTGGTTGCTATACCACATTGTAGTTGGTACTGGCGTTGGTTTATTTGATGCTTCCATCATTGGCATGTATCTCATGTCTATTGTCATTCTAGCACTTGGAAGCGGAGGTTGTTGTCCTAAGACAAGCTGTGGCCTTAAAACTCCTACCGGTCTTGGCGCATTCCCTGTAATGTATCTAGGTGGAGTAGGTGCTTCTGGAACAGGTTGTACATACCTCTCCCTAGCATTTTCTCTCAATTTCACACCACTTCGGCTCTCCCGAATCAGACCTTACAAGAGGAATCAACCCCTTGACCGAGTCGTCGATAAGCTTTTCTTGATCAATAGGTGCCGTTGGCTTGGCAATGGACTCACTTATCTGTGAAACACTGTGCTGAGAGGATGTGTCATCTCCTTGACTCTTTAAGTCCTTTTCTTTGTATGCCTCACAATTATCCACTAGATAAAGAGCTTCTTTGATCAACTCGTTTAGCGTCATCCTCCTTAGCATATGCAGATCCTTCTGAAGGCCCGTATTTCTCATTCCCTGGATAAAGATCAGCATCAGTCGTACTTGCATAGGTAATTCCGCTCTCGGACAGAGCTTAACATATCTCTTGAGACGTAATGATGCTTTGCGTACTGATTCATCCTCTTTCTATTTGAATCTATGGATTTGCGAGACCGTGTTGTGAGCAATGCCTTTTGGCGAGAATTCTTCAATAAACTCCTCAAACAGCTCATCTAGGGTCTCAAAATCCCATTTTTCCCCGGCAACGGCGCCAATGTTGGACGGGAGAGCTACTCACACACCCATGAAGTGCATGCAAACACTACCTAGATCAACATAATGTCAATCGAGGACACAGATGACACGATAGGCACACGGAGGAAATCTTTTAAGCTTGTCAGGCTGAGACCATCCTACACATACAACACTCTGGAAGGCCAACTAAACCACAATCAAGAACCTCACTGCTCTCAACTACACCACCTAGCTACATACACACATGCGGAAGGTAACTCACCTAATCATGCCAGATTCATACGAAACTTAAGGAACACCATCCCCTCACTAGAATACACCTGTCCCTAAGCTTCTACACTCAAAACCCTCACTCTAAACCCATTTGCGGAAAACGCGTAGGATGACAAAGCCGAATTTTGAAAGTGCCCGAAACTGAAATTTATGAGTACCTATGCGTAGCTTATGTCGCCACGATTCTATAGACTACTAGCACGCAGAAAACAGACATCGTTTGATACACTTACGGCCACAAATAGCTCGTAGATGCATCGGCGTGTGCGCTTCGTCTTGCGTGGAATGCTTGGCGTTGTCGCGTAGCTCTCCTCGAGCCTACCGTAATGGTGCAGTCGGATCTCCAATGTGTTGAGCGAGCCGGGCGTAGCGAGAGGATGAAGCTCACGCTCACTCTCTTTCTCTCTCACACATAGTAGACGGCAGCGCTAAAGTTTGATTATGATTAAAGTCTTCTTTACAAAATGACCTAGGTACCTTATATACTAAGGCTACCTGAGGTTTAACCAAAAATGGGGTTGAAAGGGTCAAATGGCTTTGTATTTACAATCTGGAAGTGCCATTGCACCCCGGCTTCTGAAACTAGAATAACTACTCATTACAAATGACATTTATAGCCATAATGCGCAACATTTCATAACTCGCAAAAGATACGACTTTGGTACGAAACTTGAGTTATGTTGTGTTGTTGACCCAGCGGTCAACAGGGATAGTGACAGGCTGACAATATTTGACATTTTGAAAATATGTACATTGAATTGGAAATTTCCTTGAGTGAATTGATGATGTGTTCTTTCATGTGTGTATTGTTAGAGACATGTAGAGAAAGATGAAATTTTTGCAACGTTTTTTTGATGAATGATTTGAACTTAGTGCATCTAAATATCTACTAGAGATCAGCGAGATCTAGATGTGATGACTAAGTGAATGAGAATTGAATGTGATTCTAGTGCATCAAGATTTCTATTTGGATGGGATGATTGGATATTGTTGTAAGTGCAGTCACAGAATGATGATGTGGCATGACCACCCAAACAGATTCCGGATAGAATGTCATGAGTGTTCCAACTTATGGGATCCCCGTTCGATGGGGCCCAAGGGACACAAAGAATTAAAGAACTTGAATCTCAAAGTTGTACCAACTTATGGTACCCCAACCGAGGAGCCTAAAACCCTAAAGACCAAAAGCTTGCACTCTGAAAGAGGTTTCGTAAATCGCGCTGACATGTTGACATGGCAGGCTGTACGAAAATTCCGCGTTTTGCGCTAGCTATGCTACGTGGCAGGTTGTATGGATTTCCGCGATTGTGGCTGGCAGTTTTTGAGAGCAGATGCTTTTGGGTTTAGTGCTTTTGAATTGAATGCTTTTGAGGCTCTGCTTTTGGGCATCCCTTGTATTGTTTATAAGAGCCCTTGGGACCTCACTCTATAGAGCATTTGGACGCAGAGTCTGAGAGCAGAGATTCCTTGGGAGTTGTACTTTGAAATGATTAATAATAAAGAAATACCGAAAGGGGCTGGAGACTTTGGGGCCAATACCTATGGGCACGGAACTACGCCAGGCCATGTCGACTCTCTCTCTCTCTCTCTCTCTCGGATGAGATGGCTAGATTGAATGATTGAAACACATTGTTCAATGTGAACTATGTGTATGATTTTGTGAACTGCATGCTTTATGAATGTACTGTCTTTGGGGGATGGTGAGGGGCATGGTTTGCTTGAAATGAGAATAGAAAGGAGATAAATCTAATAGTAGCAACGAGATTTAGTAGATCAAAACATTCGTGAAAAGATCAACGCGGTCTGGGTGTGATTGCTAAATATGTTACAATGATCATGGTTTGTATCTAAGATCCTTTATAGAAATGTGACTGATCAGTGATTGATGTCTTTGTGGAAGTGTTGGATTTGTGGAGTCTAGTGCATGTGTACATAGAGTTAGTGTCTGCTGAAGAGAGTTTCTGTCCTATGGCTGTTTTGTTGGCATAATCGAGGGCGATTCCAATTCTTTCAGGAGGGTGGAATGTCACAAGTTGGTGGCATGGCGTGCCCAACTAGAAAGAACTAGCCGAGAGGACAAGAAGAACTGAACCCAAAAGATGGGCCGATGGGCCTAAGGGGTAAGGGATTAAAATCCTTACCCCCTACCAACTTATGAGCACCGGACGAGGGGCCTAAGGGGTAAGGGATTAAAATCCTTACCCCCTACCAACTTATGAGCACCGGTCGAGGGGCTTAAAACTAATTTATCAAATGCTTGAACTCTGTAGCTGATTTTTGTAAATTGCGATGGCTGGCTGCCATGTGGCAGGTTGTATGGATTTCCAGGATTTTCTTTGCTGATTTCTGGCAGTTTTGCGCAAGGCTTTTGGGATCATATGCTTTTGGATTGGAAGCTTTTAGAACTGATTCTTTTGGGGTTTTGCTTTTGGGCATCCTTTGTACTGTTTATAAGGACCCTTGGGGCCTCACTTTAGAGAGCACCTATACGAAGAGTCTCGGAGAAGAGAGGACCCTCGGGAGCTGTAAATTTGCGAAGCAAAAATAAAGAAATACCGAAAGGGGTGCCGGTCTTGGGGGCGAGTGCATCTGGGGACGAAATTTCGCCGTTTCGCGTCGACCCTTCTCTTCTCTCTCTCTCTCTATTGAAGTTTAGTTATTTGCAGATTTTGTTTGTGTGTTGCTATTGGTTTCTTGCTTGGAGTGTCCAAGCCCATAAGAATGCGACCATAGATGGATGTGGCTTTGGCAAGGCTAGGCTATGAGCTGGGAGTGACCCATTCGATATTTTGCATGTCCAAGTACATGTTGGACTGGAGGACTTTCATATCTTGCCTCTTGAGATGTGTATTGTCCTCTTGGAGATGCCATGGAATCTTTACTCATAAGAACCATGTCATGATTGACACTTGGGCTAGGAAGCTTCGTTTGAAGCGTAAGTCCAAGGATCTCGTTCTGGATGTAAAGCTCAAAGAGGGGTTGATTCCTAGCTTATTTGTGTATGCAGCTCCTAAGCCCATATTTTTGCTCAATCTTTATCGACAGTAACAGCTAGGAGGAGGAAAGATTGAATTTGTTGAAGTCTTATGGTGATTGTTATTAGGGAGCTCACCAAGAACTCCTCCTCAAAGACCACAAGAGGTCACACCATTGTCTTTGTCCTACTGAGCTCACCCCTAATAAACCCCTTATAGAGTTAGTGCATCACAAAGGAAGGAGATTATGAGCCGAGTCAATGACATTTTGGCTAAGGGTGTCATTCTACCTAGTTCTTCACCCTTTTGCTCTACCTTTTGCGGCAGAAGGATGGGTCATGAGGAATGTGTATTGACTAACGTGTTCTCAATGAGATAAACCATAAAACCCAATTCACTATCCCACAGTTGATGACATTCTCAGGCTGCAAAGACCAACTTGTTTCGATAAGATTGATCTTAAGATTGGTTAGAAATTGCCATTTGGGATGTCCACAAAGCTGCCTTCAAGGCTATTGTAGTACCTTTGGATAGTTTGAGTCTTTAGTAATGCCTTTTGGTCTTACCAATGCTCGTGTAACTTTCAAGAGGAGAATGGACAGGAAAAATTCACGGATACAGGAGACTTGCAGTACCTTGTTTGATAACATGATTGTCTTCTCTATGATAAAAGCTGAGCATAGGAAGCATTTAGCTGAAGTGTTCCAGGCTCTCTGAGAGCATAGATTGAACGAGGGAGATTGACTTGTTGGGTTATCATCTCTCTATAAGGGATGTGTATGTATCCAACAAAGGATTCCACCATACAGATTGGCCAAGCTTAGGAATGTTCATGATGTCTTGGGTTATGTTTCCATTAGAGTTGGTTCATTGGCATGCTCGTAGAGATTGCATCACCTTGCATGAACTCACCAAAAAAGGAGTTCCCTTGTACTTTTGGTCAGGGACAAGTTACCTGTTTTGGTGCTACCCGGTCTTCAGAAGTCTTTTGAAAGTGCATTTAATACCTATGGTAGCAGTGTTACAACGAGAAGGGTTTTTTGTTGCCTGGGAGAGCAAGCCTCTCATCAAGGTAGAGAGAGTGGCCCAAATCTTTTGGAAAGAACTTTTAGCAGTTATCCATCCTTTGAGTTCTCGGAAGCATTTGTACTTTGTGTTAATTGCTTGCTCACACAAATTATCAGAGCTTGAAGTGCGCTGCAGCTACAGAATGGAAAGCGAGTTTCGGAATTTTCTCTCAAGGATTGTTTTTTGATGAGGCGTGCCAGGTTGTGTGTCACCCAGAGTTAGAGACAGGTTGCAGGCCATAGGGGCATATAAGCAACACTTAGGACAGTCGAGTCTCACTTCTTTAGGCCTCAACTCAAATCTAATGTGGATACATTTGTGTCTAAATGCATGGTTTGCCAGAATGTTTTGTATGGCAAGCATAAAGCATCTGGGTTACTTCAACCTTTACCTATTCCAAATCAGCCGTGGGACAATATTGTTGTAGATTTATTCTTTAATTTGCCTAGGACGAGAGTGGTCATGATGGTATATGGGCTATTGTGGACAAGTTTAGCAAGCAAGCTCATTTTGTCCTAGTGAAAAAAACCATATGGCATCAAGGCTGATCATATGGCAAAACGTTCATTGCTCAAATTTTCAAATATCATGGGATACCTACATCATTTGTATTGGATAGGGATCCTCGAAGGACCAGTTTGTGTTGGTGAGTTCTTTTGAGAGTGTGGGAAAGGAACTGCTGTCAAATTCTCTTCAATGTCTATCCTTTGATAGATGGTCTGTATGAGATCACCATTTCAGAGGTATTGGATATGTTGATGTGTTATGTTTAACACCGTAAGTTAGAGTGGGATAGGTACTTCCTGCCTTTGGTTGAGTTCGCTATAGCAACACTGCTCATACACTGCAGGAAAGGCACCCTTTGAGATTGTGAAAGGTGGCTGGTCTCACCAATGTTGTACAGTAAGGATATAAATTTTTAGGTAGATTACTTCGTAGAGGATCTGTCTATTTTCTTTGCCAAAGTGAAGGAGATTTTGCAAAACACTTAAAGAATTACAAGGCAGCAGCAGATAAGCATCACAAGATTTGTAGTTAAAAAACGATGATTGGGTTTTTCTTAATTTTGACAAAGCCAGGCTCAGAAAGATGTAGGGAAAGGAGAAGCTTTACCCAAAGCTCGCTATGAGTTACTATAGGCATTTCAAGTTGCTGAGAAGTTCAATGATGCATCTCTCAGATTACAGCTTCCAGATCATTGGAGGATTCACAATACCTTTCTTATGAGTCTTTTTAGGCGATTTTAAGGACAGGTGTTACAGTCAATGATTCTTGAGGAGTTAGAGGCTGAAGAGACAGAGGAGATTGTTCAATGAGAGCAGGCTTTTACACACTAAAAACAAAAAGATGATCTGAAGGTACTTGGTGAAGTTTAGGAATTATCCAGCTTTGGATGCAAAATGGTTGGAGGAGGCAGACTTGGCAGCTCACCCTCAACTGATGGATCTTTGTCTTGAGACTTTTGGTTTGGCACTGGAGGTACTTGGTGAAGTTCAGGAATTATCCAGCTTTGGATGCGAATGGTTGGAGGAGGCTGACTTGGCAGATCATGCTCATCTGTTGGATCGTTATCTGGAGACTTTTGGTTTGGAACCTACTATTCCAAGGGTGCAGGCGGCTCCTGCAGTTGAGTCTAATGAAGTGCCTGTTGCATAGAGAGGAGACACTCCACTCGCTTGTCAATTGATCAACAGGATTGTGTGCATGGTACTCATTTGATATTGGTCTTTATCATGCCTAGAGCTATTGGGTTGACATTACTTTGCCAATGGGACTTCTATGTATGTACATTAAGGATTGTTGCAACACGGTAAACTCTTCAGACTTTTCTTCTTGGTAGACAGTTTTTGAGATAAAATTGTATTGCATCAGCTACATTTGGATGATTCTGATCGGAAGTAGCTCAGCATAGAAGGGGGGGTGGGGTGGGGTGGAAGCAACACTGACTGAATTAGGCGATGACATGGTGGGCAGCCAGCCAAGACAGATGCTTTTTGTGTCCCTCGTGCAAGGTTGACACTTCCGAGCATCCGATGTTGGTACATTACAAAATGGACTAAGCCAAAGCTAGTACGACACGCACAATGAAAAAAAGAGAGTCTAGAAAAGAGCTTAGGATACCAAAGTTGAAATGCTCAATGGCATCGTTGCAACACGTGAGGCTTGAACTTTGGCCCCACACCCTTGAGCCTTCGGCCTTTGGCCCATAGGCCATGTGACAATACTAGCCTAAGGATCAAAATTTTCCCAAAACAATAGCTGGTCAGTCAACGGTCAATTTGATTAGATGCCTAACGTACTAGTTCAGACGTCCGTATGGGACTAGACAGGTCGGACGTAGGGGTGCGTTTGTCAGACATGGAAAACCCTGCCTACATGGACAACGATCGACAAGTTCGTTTCATGATTGAGTTTCTTTTATCTGTTGCTTTTTTGTGATTTCTTTCAGCAATCAGGAGCTGTAACTATGGGGCCAGCATGCCTTATGTATCCAGATGGTGAGAGTGAGCTCTCCAAGCAGTTGTATGCAGTGATACTGATACCAAAAACTTGAAATACCGCCAACGGTGCCTGTTTTAGGTTCTTCTGCAGGTGTTTTTGATTGAATGTTATCAGTTTTCTAGTGTGGTTCATGAAGGAAGCATGAGGCCTTCTGAGTGCAGGCGATGGAGGTAAGAGAGAGAGAGAGAGAGAGAGAGAGAGAGAGAGAGAGAGAGAGAGAATGTAATAAATACCGCCACGGGTGCCTGTTTTAGGTTCTTGTGCAGGTGTTTTTGATTGAAGTGTTATCAGTTTTCTAGTGTGGTTCATGAAGGAAGCATGAGGCCTTCTGAGTGCATGCGATGGAGGTACGAGATGCAGAAGAGAGAGAGAGAGAGAGAGAGAGAGAGAGAGAGAGAGAGAGAGAGAGAGAGAGAGAGAGAACGATGTGCAGGCTTTTGCGTGTGCTATTCGACGCACTTTTTAATGTTATGATTTATTATTGTGAGGGTACAAATATAAGGGTCACTTAAGTAGGGGTGATTCACACCCAAAGAATAAGAGTGTATAAAATATACAATAGAGGTGTCCAGAGGGCCTTTAGACCTAACAACCTTCCACTTAAAGGCCCGATGTGGTACCTTTAAGTAACTCCCACTAAGTGTAAGCAATGCCGATGTTGTGTCTTAGCAAGACACTTAGTAAGAACATTTGTAGGGTTATCCTTTGTTCTGACCTTTATCAGTGTGACAAGGCATCATCCAATACCTGTCGTATAAAATGGTACTGCACATCTATGCGTTTGGTACGAGCATGGAACATGGCATTCTTAGCCAAGTATACAACACTCTGACTATCACAACCAAGCACTGGAGCATGTGCTGGAAGACCAAAAGTCCTCACAAGACGGCCAAGCCAAATGGCTCTGTCGTGCTCAGTGCAACAATCTTGTGCAATCTTGAACACCAAGAAATAGCTCCACCAGCCAATGTAAAGACATAACCACTGGTAGACTTCCTAGTGTCAAGATTTCCTGCCATGTCTTAATCACAGAATCCCCGCACTGACGATGTACCCTTTCTATAACATAGGCATGTGTCCTGTGTACCTTTCAAGTACCTAAAAATGCTCTTCACTGCCTCCCAATGTGGTTTGCCAGGATTAGACATAAACCTGCTAACTACTCCCATTGCATAAGCAATGTCCGGTTGTGTAGCAACCAAGGCATACATCAAAGAACCAGAGGCTGATGCATAAGGAATACCTTTCATAGCATGGGCAGCTGCATCATCTTTTGGGGACTCATGCTTGCTAAGCTTTGTGTGTGGTGGTAAAGGCACACAAAGAGGTTTAGCATCAGCCATATTAAATCTCTCAAGCACTTTCTTGATGTACTTGAATAAAAGACTGTTCTTTCTATCCCTTGCAATGCACATACCCAAATTATGTTAAACTGCACCCAAATCTTTTATAGAGAAAGCTGAATTTAGCTCCTTTTTCAAAGCATTCAAAGTTTCCTTATGCTTGCCTGCAATCAGCATATCATCCACATATAGGACTAGCACAATAAGACTACCATCAGGAGCCTTTTTGTCACGTGACACATCCAACCCTATGTGTCCGTGGACAAGCTACAGCATGATCAGGATTGAGTCAGTCAAGTCAGTCTAGAATAGGAAGTGATTTGGCACTTTTGTGAGTCTGTTCTTGCAGACCTTGCATGACCAGTCACTTAGATTAGATGCATATCCTCCGGTTGCACACAGCATGATCATTAGCATTACCATCAGAATCCATCAGGAGCATTTTCCAGTGCGGAGAACCTATTTTCCCTATTTTTGACATTTGTCACTTATTATTTTTAAGTGACTTTTGTTGGAAACTAGGTAGGGCAATTTTGCCAAGATAATATATACGCAAACCAAAGCTAGCACTATCCGGCAGAAGAAGAAGGAGAGCATCAGGCACTCAAGTGCAGCAGGCCTCTGGAGACCCTTCTCAGCAAGACGACCCCCCTCTTCAATCTGGCGTTTTTGGAGCCCAGAAGGCCATCGTTTTTCAGCCCATGCAGGTAGCGTTTTTCAGCATCATTGCATCAGCGATTTCAGCCATAAAAGGCCAGCAACTTCAGCCCGTGAACCTACGTTTTTGAACAGCCTCAGCCAGCGTTTTGGGGCAGCAATAACCAGCGTTTTTGCACAGCCATACCAGCCATTTCAGCAAGGAAAATTCAGCAGATAGAAGAGCAGCATATCAGCGTTTTGCATCAGCAAATTTAGCGACATGAAGCGTAGCAAGCCAGCGTTTTTGCAACAGTAGCGTTTTTGCAACAGTATTGATTTGAAGCATTCAGTTTTCAGCCATAGTCTCGTCATCGTCGGCACCACCGTCGGCCTTGACATAGCCCATTAGATTTGCATCAGCATCTTGTTCCAGATTGTGCAATCAATAGTAGACCACTCTCGCCATGGAGAGTGGGGCCCTTGGAGGAGGGTTTTACAACATCTCTGGTGTCGTATTCTCTTCTCTCTCTATCTCTCAATCTCATGCACCTTCACGCACAATGTCTATTCACTTTGTTTGTGATCACTTGCACTCTCTCACTAAAGTACGGAAGGCTCTCCCTTCCCTAAGAAAAAAGGAACCTTGAGCACAGTTCGGAGCACTCATCTTGAGCAAAGCTAAACATTCATTTCCGGTGCACCTTACATTGGTATCAGAGATTTGACAGTGTTCTGTATCACTCAAGGAAAGAACCACAAGATTTTTTTTTTTTGCTTGTTGCGGTCGCACGTAACCCAAGTCCACTTGGGTGAGTTGATTCCTAATCGTGTTTTTGAAGAGTGACAGGAAACCCAAGAAAGAAGGGCTTGTCCAACCTCCCCTTGTGCCTCTTTTCACTCATTGAGAGCGGACCGTGCACTTAGCGGCCCGCCAATTGACGTGAGGTGGGAAAAAGCAACCTTGGTGTGAGTGCAAGGCCGCCAAGGGGTGCGCCCGCGGAAAAGAGCAGAACTCGGGTGAAGAGAAGATCCTTCTCTAACACAGATTGCAAGCGAAAGAAGAACCTCAAGAACCTCAAGACCCTCAAGAGCCCCAGAACCCAAGACCCACAAGAACCCAAGTTCCTTGTGAACTTAAGAACCCGAGACTTCAGTGGATGGTCATCACTTGAAGCGGAATGGATACTTCGCATGAAGGTGGTGAGCATCGGAGTGGTGAAGAAGAGTTTTCTCCACCAGGAGGTTTTTCGGACCCTCCCCCTTCCCCATCTACGCCAAGGATTGCACTAACTCCTAGGAGCAGATGTTTATGGACAGCAAGTTAGAACGCGAAGCAAGGAAGTTAGAACGCAAAGCAAGAAAAGCAGAAATTGATCGTAAGTACGAAGAAAGAATGGCAGCCATAGCGTGTGAGCATGAGCAAGCACGCTTGAAAGCCAAAGTAAGACAAGCCAAATTTGATCGTGAGTGCGAAGAAAGAGAAGTAGAATTTGACAGTGAGAACAAAGCAAGACAAGCAATGAACGACTGACACATGAAAGAGATGTTGCGACTCTTTTCTCAAGTGCATGCACAGATGCAAGAGATTCGGGAAAAGGAGACTCTCTCAGTCTCTTCTTCTCCAAAGCAAGACACATAGGATTTGCATGATGATAAGCATGATGAATTGAATGATAATGATACGCATGATGATTTGAATGACAATGGCAAGCATGAGGATTTGGATGACAATGACAAGCATGATGATTTGCATGATGACCACGATGTGATTTCTCACAAGCATGATGATTTGTGTGATCAAGATGTGATTGTTCACCATGATGATGGTTTAGTTGATGCTTTTTCTAGCGAAGCTAACCTCGTTGCAGATTCGATCGATCACGAAGAATCGATCTTGGCTTTCGAGTCGATGTCCACAGAACCCCCACAGGAAGATTTGATCAAACACGAAGAACCGATCTTGGCTTTTGAGCCTAGGTCCAAAGAACCCAATGCCGCACTGTTAGAGAACAGTTCAAGGACTGTTTTGGGCTGACAACAGGGCAAAAACCAATAAATACAGCATGCCGAATTTACTGTTTTTGGACAGAAATCAGAGGGTTTATGTCAATGGAAGTGAGTTCTAGCAGGGGAATTGGTTTCGGGTGAGTTTTGGGGTTGTTATGTTGCCGAAATTTTACCAAAATAGGTGGTATCTAGCTGGACACAGGTAAAGAATTCCCAGGACTCTTCTTTGTAATCTACCCTCTTAAAGTATAAAGAAATACCGCAAGGGGCGCCAATTTTGGGACCTACAAGTTGTCGGTGTTTGCTCGAAGCATTCTAGCTTCCGAGCCGTGTGTGTGCTTTAAGTGTTAATTCCTGTCGCAGGTTACCTTTGCTAAGTACTTTCTCTTTGTGTGTCTAAAGTAAAGTAAAGAATTTCGGGTGAAAGCCAAAGCCTACCGCCCCACGGGCATGTTTCAGTCATCTACACATTTGACCTTATAAACCCACTTATTAGGAACAACTTTCCTACCTTTGGGCAAAGGCACAAGCTCCCATATATTATTTGCATGCAGTGATTGCATCTCAGATTTCATAGCAACCTCCCACTTACTTTTGTCTTCACAAGACAATGCCTCTTTGTATGTAAGAGGCTCCCCTTCATCTGTCAACAAAATGCAATCCATAGATGGCTGGAACCTCTCTGGTTGCTTTCTGACACGTGTAGACCTTCTCACCCAATGATCCGCATTGACTTGCAATGGGTCTACATCGTCCGGAATGTGCACACTATCAATTGGCGGCTGATTTTCAGCATTACCTCGCTGTTGTAATTCATTTTCATCATGCCGGTCATGTGGTATAAACCCATTTTGTGCCTCTATTTGTTGTCTATTCTCTTCTGGCTGTTGCACAATGGGTTGCTGCTCATTTTCAATATTAAAAGGGATTAAATTTTCAGCCATAGGTGGCTTTATGGCTAGCTGATTATGCTGAAACTTAACCTTCTTCTTGTCCATGTCTACATGTGTAGCATTTTTTAGCAACTTAACCTCATTAAAAACTACATCTCGGTTGCGTATTATCTTCCTGTACTGAGGTATCCAAACTCGATAACCATCCTCCCTCATCTATATATCCCATGAAGATGCCCTTGATAGATTTCATGTCAAGTTTGGTCCTCTGATCAATAGGTACATGCACAAATGCATCACAACCAGAGACTCGTAAATGGTCATATGAAGCCGGTTTGCCAGACCAAACTTCTTCATCTAACACACGATTCAAAGAGCGTTTATGCACATGAATTGCAGTTTCAAGAGCCTCTTCCCAAAACTCTTGTGGGAGATTAGCTGTGGACAACATGCATCTTACTCTCTCAAAATTGTGCGATTATATCTTTCAGCCACACCATTAGATGATGGATTATAAGGGGTTGTCAATTCCTGCTCACAGGAGTTGTATTCTCATACGTATCTGTCAATTTCTTCCGGATAGCATAAGAAATGTCAAGACGCTTAATGTCCGTGAGCACCTCATCAGACACGGCCATCTTGATATAAGCAATAGCTTTCTTGTTGAGCCTAGCCCAATCATCATCTGACAAAGCTGCAGGTTTCACTTCCAAAAGTGCATCGTCACAGTCGTTCAAGAATTAGATTCCCTGCATTCTATCCTTCCACAAGTCAAAGCCAGAGCCGTCAAACCTTTTGATGTCAAGAAGAGACTTTGACTCACCACTCGTAGACATATTAGAGGCCATTTCGGTGAAAAAAAGACAAAAAATTTATTGCTGTAATTTTATGACAGGGCTAAAAACTGACATTGTAGCCTCTTATAGGCTCAATACTTAGTGTAGAAGAGCAAGAGGTGGTAACACTGCGTTATCAGCACTTTATAACAAGTGTACAACATAACAAGTGTACAACAATAAAGAAGGATAAATTTAAGCAATAAATGCTGAAATTTCAGCACACAAATGGGGCATACATTCCTTGCAAGAATACTCCCACTTCAACAGTAGAACCAAAGTGCATATGCAACAATGTCAAATCTGTAAATGGATTGAAAGGTGCTGCAAAATGTATTTTCAGCAATACATCAACTCAATGGTGAGTATTCCGCATGTAAATACATGAATGTGTGCCACACATAAACTTCTTGATGCATATAAACCTACGTTTTCCTGTAATTTCTTGAAAAACTCAAATTCTTTGCTCAAATTGTTCACAAATTGCAATACATTCACCAATGTCTGCAAATTATTGAAATTTCAGCAAGAGCCTCAAATTTTGACGGTCTAATTTTTGAAATTTATGCAAATTGGGCAAAACCCCCAATTTTTCTGAACTTGCAAGTGAAATTCAGCCTGTAAAGCTTCAAAATGTTGTAAGAATGCTGAAATTTCAGCCACCTGTGAATTTCCCCTTTCTTCTGTAATTGATTTTGCATGCTAATTCCTGTTGTGTCGCGAAAGCGAGACTCTCATAGTCTCAAACTTCATAAAGAAGCTATGGGCTATAGTGAGAGGAGAGAGAAAAGGGTTTGGGCTGAAATTGAAGAGAGAGACAACAAACGCTGTGGGTTGAGTCGAAGAGAGAGAGGGAAAACACCTGCTACGTGTAGGCAGAGGCCTGAACTAGGCTTTGATACCAGTTTGAAGGAAGCGTGAGGCCTTCTGAGTGCAGGCGATGAGAGGCACGAGTCGAGGAGAGAGAGAGAGAGAGAGAGAGAGAGAGAGAGAGAGAGAGAGAGAGAGAGAGAGAGAGAGAGAGAGAGAGAGAGAGAGAGAGAGATGCGCAGGCTTTTGCGTGTGCTGTTCGGCACACTTTTTAATGTTACGTTTTATTATTGTGAGGGTATAAATATAAGGGTCACTTAAGTGACCTTAGGGGTGATTCACACCCAAAGAATAAGAGTGTAAAAAATATACAATAGAGGTGGCCAGAGGGCCTTTAAACCCAACAGTTCAAGTATGTTCAGGTTATGGCCGATTGTGTTTCTAGTAGCAATCGATTTTAGCTGTGTTACAATTGGGACTGAAGGCCATGAGCATACCCGAAGGCCACAAGTTGAAAAACTCTATGAATCATTATGATTGAGCTCATATGGCTATGAGCATGCCACAAGCTGAAAAACTGTACGAACCATTATGACAGAGCTCATACGGCTATAATCGAAAAACGGCCTGGGAAAAAACTTCTTGTAAAGAGAGTAAAAAGTGTCTTGGCCACCTATAAAAGGGGAGAAGAGGGACTCCCTGTAGTCTCGAATCTTCTAAACAAGTATCTCCTCGATTACGATAAGAAAGGTGCAGAAAGGCTTGCAAGCAATCGAAGGGTAACAGATAGAAATCCATGTGCAGTTGTAGACAAGGATGAGTGAGAAGATTCCATGAGGAGGTATTGAGAAACCGATACAAGAGATCCAACAATGTCGAACTCTTAAATTTGGGGAAGAAGTCTTCTAATAGGTTAGTCCACTTGCCCAAGGTGGTTGTTGAAGAACAACGAGTAGTAGTTCAACTAGGAGGACAGAGAAGGGAGCTATGGAGCCATACCGAGAGGAAATTTGCTGGAGAGGACCTGAGAGAGAAAATGAAATGAAATGTTATATTAAACGTCTTCAAAAGGCCAAAATGACCTATGAGACCAAACTGATACAATCCTTCTGGATCTAATCCAATGTCTGGGTACAAAAATAAAACGAAGTGAATGAAATGAATGAAGTAAAGTGAAAGACTAAAATGCAAAGATTAATCGTCAAACTGACAACATCATCATCATCATCAATGCCCGAGGATGCTCGGCATCAGGCGTTGTTCAAGAAAGTATTGCATCGGTCGCTGAAGAGCTTCGTCAATATCCGCCTATGTAAATAGTCGTACTGGGCGTCTTCCATATCGTGCTAGGATAGTCTTGATCCTTTGATGGAGCCTCCATCGATGTCGTGGTCGCTATCGTAGATGTGGGCGTCTAGCTCTCCCGAGCTCAGTCTCTATCCCCTAATATACCTCTAGTATAAGTGGGCTTTGAACTTTAAAGTTTGCTGTGAAGCATGCTCATCTAGCTGCTGAGTCCTTGCTCTAAAGAAGTCAGTGATCTCTCTCTGTGAATGTCTCCCACTGCCTGGTCTCCTCAAGAGACTCTCCCTATGTCTGCACAGCTCTAGCAAAAACAACCGGAGGCATCTTTGATCTTGATATCTCATGACTCTAGCCAATGGTCCAAAGTCCTCTCGAAATAGACAGTGAAAGCGGCCGCGTATCTCATAGTATACCGAACAATGAAAATGTGATGTAACTCTGTCTTTAGCTCTATATGGCACAACTGGCATATCTTGGCTTCTGTTGGTACTCTCCTAGATCTGCCAATCTCAATCTCTAGCTGATGCGATGATGTGTGCATCTGACCAATAGCACATCGTATCCCATAGGATAAATGAGTCTCCATATAGGCCGGTCTGATCACATATCCATCCTCTATTAGTTGGAGAAGATGCGCTATATAGAAAGCCATCTTCGTGCCCAAACCTTGTACCGCCTGTATCCATGTGCTTATGGTATCTAGTTGAATCAAATCCTGACGTATAAGTCTAGTGATCTCTATCCGTGTGAGAGAAAGGGAGGGTTCATCCAAGGAGTACTGGAATGGGGGTAGTCTATCCATTCTGAAGCCATGTGACTGAAACCATGATGTCTTCTGCCCATACCAACATGATGTGTCCTCCTATAATAGCGCTAGATGTCGGGGTGACTCAAGGGCTAGCCGAGCATATCTATCTCTGGGGAGGTCCCATAAATTATGCATGAAGGAAACTGATCTAGTAAGGGCCTCAACTACGAAGGGGGGGGGGGGGACTAGCTCGACGCGAATAATCTCTTGCGGCAGTGAGGCCTTAGTCCGAATCAGCTGAGAGATCATAGAGACTAGAGGCCTCTCCATACATCTCCATCCATGAGTGCTACGAGATCTTCCATGGTGGTCCACTGAGGGTCCCCAAAATCTGAACTCCATAAAGCATAGCTGAAGCCACAAGTGTCAAAAAGCCATAGCTTTGTTCGAGGTTCCTGAAACTGAATCCTCCCAAGGCTGCATAAGCTCTCGTCAATCTAGTCTGTGTTGCTCTCCTCAATGAAAACACTTGTCAATGGCTTTCTTTACCATCTCGGCGGTAAATATTACGTGCGCACTTCACTTGCGCTACGTGGACATGCTTCTGCTACAGTCTAGCATGAGTCTTAGCTTAGGACCTAGCCTGGCACTTTGTGAGCCTCTAGCAGGACGTGCATGTCCAGGCCGGTCACAGTTGCATACCCTCTCTTGCACAGTACAACATTTTACCATGTAGGCATTTTGTGCCGTGTGAACCACCTCTTAGCTTGACTTGATTTATTAAGTCATTTTAAGCATTCTTTCATCATGGTCGTGGGGCTTCCTTGTAGCCTGCTCGACCCATCTCTAGGCACCTATAAAGGGCAGCCCATGGTCAGCGTTTGTAGGCAGGAGGCAGAGGAGGAAGCAAGGCCAGCGTTTTCCCTAAACATCCTCAGCGTGTTCACCACAGCAGTCCAGTGTTTTTGCACTTGTTGCATTAGCGTTTTTCAGCCATAGCCTCGCGGTTCCTGCATTCTCCCCGAATCAGCAGCAGCCAGCGTTTTCCAGATTCAACCCTTTTAGCATTGCAAATAGCAGGAGAAGAGGTACCAGCAGCCCAACGTTTGTAGGCCAGCAGACCAATGGTTTCAGCCCTCTTCTCAGCAGCGTTTTTCAGCCAGGTAGAACCTGCGTTTCAGCCCAAGGAAGCCAATGTTGCAAGAACAGCCAGCGATCTCAGCTTTGGAGTGTTGCAGATTTAAGCCCGTAGCCTCGTCGTGGTTGCAAACCCCTAACCATCGACCTTGCTAGCAGTTTGGCATTCAGCCATAGACCCGTTGTCTTCATCGTCGTCGTCGACATAGAACCAGTAGTACCGAGCAGTAGCATCAGTACCTCAGCATTTAGCATCATTGTAACAGCACTGTGCAAGAATAAAGAAAGTACTTGCTCTGGCAACAGAGCAAGGGGGCCCTTGAGGGTTGGGACCCTTAGACATCCTCGTGTCGTCTTTTTTCTCTCTCTTATCTGTCACATGACACATCCAACCCTATGTGTCCATGGACAAGCTACTTCATAACAAGGGTTCCGTCAGTCCAGTCAGTCTAGATTAAGCAAGTGTTCTAGCACTTTTGTGAGTCTGTTCGCAGACCATGCATGCCCAGGCACTTAGTGTAGATGCATATCCTCTGGTTGCACACAGCATGATCATAAGCATTCCCATCAGAATCCTTCAGGGGAATTTTCCATTGCATTTAACCTATTTTCCCTATTTTTGACATTTTTCACTTATTAATTTAAGCGACTTTTGTTGGAAAGTAGGTAGGGCAAATTGAGTAAGTTTGTATATAAGCAAACCTAGACTAGCACTAATTGGCAGAAGAGGCAGCAGGAGCACCATTGCTCAACTGGCAACTTCTCAGCAAGAACCCTTGGTGGTGTTTTCTCCTCCAAGCAAAGACTCCCCTAGCCCTAGCGTTTTCATCAACATTGCCATAGCCTCCCAAGCATTGGCATTTTCAACAGGCACCAGCATCGCTAGAATAACCTCAGCCCTAGCGTTTTTCCTCCAAGTATCATCACCAAGACAATCTCAGCCTAGCGTTTTCTAGAATCCCCAAGTCGCCCCCTTGAATGGCGTTTTTCAGCAGATAAAGAACCAGCAGATTTCAGCCTTGGACAAGCCTCAGAACCGGCAGATTTCAGCCCGCAAAGAGCAGCCCACATCAGCGTTTTTGATCCTAGCAGATTTCAGCAAATTGCGTTTTTGGACAGTAGTACAAAAGCATCATTTTTCAGCCCTTAGATCGGTCTCGCCACTCCCGTCGTTGTCATCGATCTAGCCTAGATTTGCATCAATCACATGCATCCACTTTGTACCAGTTTGTGCAATCAATAGTAGACCACTCTCGCCGACGAGAGTGGGGCCTTCGGAGGATGGTTTTACGTCGTCTCTGGTGTCGTATTTCTCTTCTCTCTCTATCTCTTAGTCTCATGCACTTTCACGCACAGTGTCTGTAACAAACTGTTGACGTGTCAAAGCCTAAAGAATGGAAACCCTAATTTTTGCCAGAAACCCTAACTGCTGAAACCCTAATTTTGGAAACCCTAACCCTAAAAACTGCAGAAACCCTAACCCTAACCCTAAGGGCAGCGTGGCAGATTTTCGTAAATTGCGCTGGCATGATGACCTCCTGGTAGGCTCTACGGATTTCTGCGTTTTGCGATGACTGATGACGTGCAGGCTGTACGGATTTCCGTGATTTACGCTGGCAGCTTTTTGTCTTTGCTTTTGGACCAGAAGCTTTTAAGTTTGAAGGCTTTTTACTGTAAACTGCTTTTTAGGCCAAGGGCCTTTAAATATGAGGCTAGGGCTCATTCTCTGGCATGCTTCCTGGAGAAGATGCAGAGTCTCGAGTACCGGCTTGTACTGTGTTGATGCAATATAAAGAAATACCGAAAGGTGCGCCAAGGTTTGGGGCCAACACTCTCTGGGGTAGAATTCCGCCACTCCGTGTCGCGTGTCGTCTCTCTTTCAGTTCAGTTGTTATTGAAGTGTTAAAAGTGTGTTCAGTCTGTTCTTTTCTATTGGCACGTGGTGCCCGTCTTGTGACAGTGGTATCAGAGCATCAGGCGTGTGCTTTTCTGAAAGCATACCGGTCCTACAAAAGAGCAGACAAAGCTATTGGAATTTTATTGGGAGGTATCCTCGCCCTCCAACCCGGACTTATTAGCCACTCCCACCCTTACTCATCGCGCATCGGGCGCGCTCCCGTCTTTACCGCAGTGTCTTATAGGGCGTAAGCCAATTAAGAACCCAATACTTGGAATTTATGGATTCAGCAGAATATTTGCAGTTTCTGCTCAACGAGCTTCACGACATTCTTTCGCGGCATCTCAGGAGAATCTTTTGATGCTGCAAAGTTTTTAACAATTTTTGAACTACATGTTACCTCCTCTGATACCCCAGGTGGTACCTCCTCCTCCGACACCAGAAAGTACGAGAGCTTCCAATCGGCAACCTTCTCAGCCGTCTGTTCCGATCGGGGGAGTCTTAAGGAATATGGTGCAACCATTTGACCCTCATCCAGTGCAACCGCCTTTGCCACCGCCATTGCCCCCACCTCCACCACCATCGCCACCAGGCTACAATGTTTGGAGCCCATATGGATACCCTTATTATCCATACCCGGGACATGCGCCTAACCAACCCAAAGATTTCAAAGATGGTGGCACGACAGTCAAACTTTTCACTTTTTCCGGGGTGAAAGATCGCAAGAAAGCATTGCAGTTCCTACAATAATTCGACAACATCTATGCTTTGGGGAACTATACAGAAGAATCCAAGATTTCTCGAGCAGCGGGATTTCTTAAAGATAATGCTATGCAATGGTGGAGTTCAATCTCGACACAACCGCATGCTCCAAGGACCTGGCAAGCTTTCAAGACAATTTTTGTGCATAGTTACATGACTTCAATGTTTGAAGTCCGGATTTTGGCAGAGTGGGGCAACTTGAAAATGCTTGCCACCGAAACCATGGACGACTATAACCAAAGGTTTCTCGACGTGTACCTTCCGGTGTCCTCCTTTAAGTTCATTCCCTTGGAGGACCAGTGCGAGCGCTACACCATTGGACTACCATCACCATTGCAGGAATATTGTCTCTCCAAGCAAGTCTCTACCATGCAAGAGCTTATGGACCATGCCGCGGTCGGCTACAAGCTCATGAAAGGAAAGTTGGAGTTTACCATAGAAGAACCTTCGGCCACTAACCAGAACTCTCGGCAACAACGAACAAATTCTCGAGAATCCCGTGAAAACCAACCTCAACGGCCTCGTTTGACACAACTTCAACGAGATGCCTTGTTACAAGAAGGCCGATGCTTCGAATGTTTCCAAACAGGGCATACGTTCAATACATGTCCTGAGCGACCCTCGATGTCCTCAGTGCAACCTTCTGCTCCCACGACAGACAGATCCCCGTGGCCACCTCTGGCCAAGAAGCCTAGACATGCTATTGGACTAGTATCCGATATTTATGGTATACACCTCGAGAGTTTTAATGAATTATGCAGAGCTTATGGAAAAGTCAACGGCTTGAAAGCCCTTATTTTCTTTGACCCCGGAGCTATGGAGAACTTCATCCATCTAGAATTCTTGAAGCAGATGCACTTTGATTATGATGCAGAGGGTGGAGAAATTGAAGCTGAGCTAGCCACGGGGCAAACTCAGAAAGTGGTACCGCTCATTGGTGCACTTCCAGTGACTATACAAGATTATCATGGAAAAGCTGATTTCCACATTATGAAGTTGGGCAATTGCGACATTCTCTTGGGCATGCCCTGGCACGACAAGAATGATGCAACTCTCCAGGTCCAGAACCGAACCATCACCGTGATGCAGAAGGGCCCGTTGTCCTCAAAGTTTGATTGTCCGAACAAAACCCCGAATGACCTCTCTAGTTGTTTTCTACTTAGATACATTGTTTGAGAAAGTATTGTTTGAACTTTGTTTGAAATGGATGCTATCTGTTTTAAACCTGTCTTGGTGCCGATTTGAAATGTTTGACTCTGGTTTCAATACTGGTTTCATTGATTGGTGATTTTTACTCACGAGTGGAGGAGTGAGAAATAGTCTTGATATTGTTTGACCTCGGAACGATGCAGGCCGATGCCTGGGGAGCGTTTCGTTGTATGCTTGAAAACCTCCGAGCGACGCAGGTCGATGCCTGGGGAGCGTTTGGTTGTATGCTTGAACCTCCGAGCGACGCAGACTGCGGTCTGGGGAGCGTTTGGTTGTACAGTCCTTTGAGCTCATGGCCCGGACCTTTTTAGGTTATTTGCGAGGGGAGTGACGAGGTAGTCGTTGAGTAGCTTCATACCGCAGACCGTTTGTCTCGGGGGAGTGCTCAACGGCGCTGTTTGTTGTGTCTTGTAACATGCATATGTGAGCATTTGTGTTGCATTGTGATGTGTCAATTACTGAATATTCCTAATTGGATGAGATTGCCTGGGTATGTAATTTTAGTGCATCAAGACACCTGTGTAAGATCAGTACGATCTGGGTGTGATGGCTAATTTTACTACGCCGGAATATCAAGAGTTCCGATCTGGACGAATGGAGAAGCTAACTCCTTGATCAAAACACCCGAAAGGAGAAGCTAACTCCTTGATCAAAAGAGCAGAAAGGAGAAGCTAATTCCTTGATCAAAACAGCCGAAAGGAGAAGCTAACTCCTTAATAAAAAGAGCAAATTGATTGTCCCTCGGAATGTCCTTCAGAAATTTTTGAGCTAACTTGAGTTGTTTTGCAGATATGCTGTAATCGTGGACGATAACTCTCTTTCAAGAAGGGGAGATGTAACAAACTGTTGACGTGTCAGAGCCTAAAGAATAGAAACCCTAATTTCTGCCAGGAACCCTAACCCTAAACCTGCAAACCCTAATTCTCAAAACCCTAACCCTAAAAACTGCAGAAACCCTAACCCTAACCCTAAGGGTAGCATGGCAGATTTTTGAAAATCATGCTGGCATGCTGACGTGGCAGGTTGTACGGATTTCCGCGTTTTGCGCTGGTTGATGACGTGGTAGGCTGTACGGATTTCCGTGATTTATGCTGGCAGCTTTTTGGCTTTGCTTTTGGACCAGAAGCTTTTAAGTTTGAAGGCTTTTTACTGTAAATTGCTTTTTAGGCCAAGGGTCTTTAAATATGAGGCTAGGGCTCATTCTCTGGCATGCTTCCTGGAGAAGGTGCAGAGTCTCGAGTATCGGCTTGTACTGTGTTGATGCAATATAAAGAAATACCAAAAGGGGCGCCAAGGTTTGGGGCCAATACTCTCTGGGGTGGAATTCCGCCACTCCGTGTCGCGTGTCGTCTCTCTCTTTCAGTTCAGTTGTTATTGAAGTGTTAAAAGTGTGTTCAATCTGTTCTTTTCTATTGGCACGTGGTGCCCGTCTTGTGGCAGTGTCCATTCACTTTGTTTTTGTCCATTGCACTCTCTCATTAAGAACGGAAGGCCCTCCCTTCCATAAGGACAAAAGGAACCTTGAGCACAATTCGGAGCACTCATCTTGAGCAAAGTTCAAACATTCATTCCGCTACACCTTACATTATCTCTCTCTTTTTTCCAGCTCAGTTCAGTTCTTTCAAGTGAAGTAAAGTGTCCCTTGTGTTTGTGCGGAGTACTAGATCCGAGTTAAATCCATAAACACTTCCGTTGCACCTGACAGGAAAGAAAGCACATGTTTGTGGGCATGCCTCTGCCGGATCTTGAAGAGGTGGCTACCCTGAGACTCTATAGAGAGATGATGCATACTGACCCCATACCTCCGTGGAAGTGATGACTGGTGCGAGAGAGTGCTCATGGAAGAGTCGCCATACCTCGCCTGGATCCTTGCCCTTAAACAACTGATATAAATCCTGCTCTAGTCGAGCTAGAAACGCCCTCTTCTTCCGTCATACCAAACGCCAAGAAGCAATCCGTGACCGCCTGTGAATAATGACTTTTAGAACTACCTCCCTTTGAAGTGGGGCTCTATTCTCTCTGCACTCCTCGTCGTTCCAGCCATTCTGGGGTATGCTCCCTGAACGTCGTCGCTGCCCAAGCTCAGTGTGTGGGTATGCCTCTGCTGTTGCATCTTGTAGTGTCTCTATCAATATATATGTGAGCTCTCCTAGAGGTCTCCCCGGATCCTCTTTACCGAAGCGTCTGTAGATACCATCTATGTAGACAGAATCAGTCTCCGAAGTAAAAGTGTATCGGGTATGGGTAGATGTTTGAGCTAGTCGAGCTGTGCTGAACTGAAATGAGACGGTAAACGTGAGGAGAGCATGATCTACTGCTACCCCAATAGGCTTGGGGCCGACTGTAAAGTCCTGAATAAAGGGTATGAAACTGGGTTGAGCCAAAACATAATCCACTGTGCTAGCCCCATTTCTATGAGGGAAACAAGTGAACCCACTCGACGTTGGAAATCTCTGGAGGCCATTGAAGATGGCCAGTCCATGTGCAGTCCCCAAATCTGTCAGATATCCCCCATATCCAGTGTGCTCGTCATCCTGCGAACACCTGGCCAATCCCATATCACTGACATCCAATCTCTAAACATTTTCTCTGAGGTATCGTAGAAAGTTGTTTGAGACTGGTCTGTCCTGGCATTCAAGTCTCCAAGAATAATAACATCTCCATCCCTAGAGAACTCTCATATGTACTCCATCCAATATCATGTAGGGTGATTGCCCCTTGGGCGATGCATAATGAGATGTGATGGGGGCAAAATAGCATATTGCAATGTAGAATGGCCTCCTTGTCTCCGCTCTCATCCTGACCCACATATATCTGGCGTGCTCATCTTTCGAACAATACAAATGAGGGGTTGAAGCTCCTCCCTCAATAGGACTTCCACACCTCTTGACTCCCGTCCTCTATGTGTTGATCTCGCATCCTGCCTACAAGTAGTCTCCCAATGGTATCCCATCACTCTAGGTAATGTGCCGCCAAGAGTCTGATGCATCTCCGAGTAAAAAATAACGTCTCTTCCCTTAAAGCTATCCTCAAATGCGCCTACATCTAGCTTCATTGATCCATTGCAATTCCATGCTGCCATTTTAAGGTTGGTCCCATAGGTCTTGCACCGTCATGCGGTGCGTTTTTCCAGCACCACTACTCTCCCTCCCTTGTAGAAAGCAATTTTTCCTTTCTCCCTTGCTGCCTTGATCTCTGGCATTAGCTCTTGCATGTGTGCTACTTGTACTAGGGTGAGGTCATCACCCAAAAATATCCCAGTTTTCTTGAGTGTTGGTCTCTTCTTCAAGAATTCCTTCCTAGCTTCCAGCGTAGGGAAACATAAAACGAGTGCTCTTACCTTGGGGCTTCCTTTCACATCACTTCCCTTCTTGCCAACTCTCCAAGCACATGCGTGTGGTGTGGGTTCAGAAACACCCATGCGCTTCAAGAGTTCTTGCACTTCTTCGTCTACTTTTCTAGTGTCTTTGAGACCGGTAACACGCACATGAAGGGCTCTTGTCTTCCTCCTTTGCTCCTCCTCAATTGTCATATTGATGATAGTGAATGTCGGTGTGGTTTCATGCATCTTATCTTTTCCTTTCTTTGCGGTGTAACAAACTGCTGACGTGTCAAAGCCCTTAGGAAGGGAGCCAACTTGCAGATGTCGACCAATGGGCCTAAACCCTAAGAAGAACAAGTAACAGAAGAAGAAGTCCTACCAACTTATGGGGACCCCGTTCGATGGGGCCCCAAGTGACAAAGAATTAAAATAAAGCAGGACCTGCACACACACACACAAACTGATGACGTGGCAGATTGTTGAAAATTGCACAGACATGATGACGTGGCAGGCTGTACAGATTTCCGCGTTTTGCGTTGGTTGATGACGTGGCAGGCTATATGGACCAAAAGCTTTTGAGTTTTGAAGGCTTTTTTATTGTAACTGCTTTTCAGGCAAAGGGCCTTTAAATATGAGGTTAGCGCTCATTCTTTGGCATGCTTCCTGGAGAAGGTGCAGAGTCTGGAGTATCGGCTTGTACTATGTTGATGCAATATAAAGAAATACCGAAAGGGGCGCCAAGGTTTGGGGCCAATACTCTCTTGGATGGAATTCCGCCACTCCGTGTCGCGTGTCGTCTCTCTCTCTCTCTCAGTTCTGTTTTTATTGAAGTGCTAAAAGTCTGTTCAGTCCGTTCTTTTCTAGTGGCACGTGGTGCCCTCTTGTGACAATGGTATCAGAGCATCAAGCGTGCTTTTCTGAAAGCATACCGGTCCTACAAAAGAGCAGACAGCTATTGGAATTTTATTTGAGGTATCTTCGGTCTCCGACCCCGGACTTATTAGCCACTCCCACCCTTACTTCATCGCGCATCGGACGCGCTCCCGTCTTCACCGCTCATGTCTTACAGGGCATAAGCCATAAAGATTAATTGCAAGAGAAGGATCCAAGATTTGTCTCGAGTCACTGTTTTTCTCAAAAGCAGTGCCATGCAGATGTTGATGTTTATAGCTACCAAGCTGCCCACTTTCAGTACTTGGCAAGCTTTCAAGAAAAAATTTGCCCAAAGTTATATGGTTTCTGACATCTTCCTTCATAGTGCAACTTCTGGCAGAGTGGGGTATCCTGAAATGCTTGCCATGGAAACCCTAGCAGATTATAACTTGAAATCTCTCGACATCTCCAAGGAGATGTCTCTTCACGAGTAGACGACCTTGGAGGTCTAGTGCGATTGCTATCTTGGGACTACCATCGCCGCCAAAGAAACACTGTCTGTCCAAGAGCTGATGGACCATGCTGTGCTCAGCTACAACCTTATGGAATGAACCTAACCCTAATTTTTGGTGCAGGTTTCAGGATGGAAAGCCAGTCGACTTTTCGAGCTCGATTGATGTCGAGATTTCTTTTTAAGTTTGAGTTATGTTTGATCTTGTTTGGTGATCTGTTTGGAATTCGTTTGAAATGGATGGTATCTGTTTTGAACCTGTCTTGGTGCCGATTTGAATTGTTTGATTCTGGTTTTAATACTGGTTTCAATGATTGGTGATTTTACTCCCGGATGGAGTAGTGAGAAATGATGTTTGAGAATGCTTGTTCATACTCATGGCCCGGACCCTTGTGGTTATTTGCGGGGGGAGTATTGAATGATTGAAAAGTGTTGTTTTTACTCATGCCCCGGACCCTTGTGGTTATTTACGGGGGGAGTATTGTTGTTGTTACTCATGGTCCGGACCTGGATGGTTATGCGAGAGGAGTATTAAGAAGTCTGAGTAGTGGTTACTCTCAACACCTCCAAACGACGCAGGCTGCGGTCTGGGGGGCGCGTGGTTGTAAAAGGCCTCTATATCTCATGGCCCGGACCTTTTCAGGTTATTTGCGGGAGGAGTGATGAGGGAATCGTTGAACAGCTCATGGCCTGGACCTGGATGGTTATTTGCGGGGGGAGTGTTCATCGGCGGCTTTATGTTTCTATGTCTTGTAACATCCATATGTAAGCATTTGTGTTGCATTTGTGATGTGCCAACTACTGAAAATTCCTAATTGGATGGGATTGCCTGGGTATGTAATTTTAGTGCATCAAGACACCCGTGGAAGATCAGTACGGTCTGGGTGTGATGGCTACTTTTACTACGCCGTTTTTTATTTTACTACTGTGTAAATGCATCCTCTAATCTCTTTTGCGTCACGCATTCCAGTACGTTCACTTTTGCCCTCACTACATTTTCGGCCTTCAATGTTGTGTACATCTCATCACGCTTACCAAGCATTCCTTTGTCCAACGCTTCCTCATTTCTACATACATTGCTTTTTTGTAAGTCTCCACATTTGCACACGTCTCTTTTTCAATGTCACCCCTCAAAAGGCTCAACTCCGCCTTAATCATCACCTGTACTTTTTCATACATTAAGTCATCCTTGACTCTTGAAAGTTTCTTTGCTCTCACCGAACCTCGCAATAGTGTGCTCTCTCGAAACCTCCGCCTAAATGTAGTTTTTGATTTAGGTAGGGTTTTATAGATATTTTCGTCCCCGAGGTCAACTGGCTGGTCCAATCTCTGGCACCTCGTGTGAGGCTTCGCTTAAAGTACCTGTACCCCTCCTTGAGTGGTGGCTCTCATTGTCTCTCCTTGGTCAGTACTAGGCGAGGAGGAGCTCCAAACACTGTTCTCCCGTCCTTATTTTCTTGGTACTGACCTCACAAAAACAAGGTCGTCGTGCGGTCCCATTAGGTGTGCAAGTATGCTTTGTGGGAGAGAGAGAGAGAGAGAGAGAGAGAGAGAGAGAGAGAGAGAGAGAGAGAGAGAGAGAGAGAGAGAGAGAGAGAGAGAGAGAGAGAGAGAGAGAGAGAGAGAGAGAGAGAGAGAGAGAGAAATGAAATGAAATGTTATATTAACGTCTTCAAAAGGCCATAATGACCTATGAGACCCGAAAGTTACAAAGTGGTGGATCTGATACAAAGTCAAAGTAACAAAATAACCTAACAACAGTACAAAACAAAGATATCTACTATGGGGGCCTAAGCTGGTCGATGTGAGCCAAGCATAAAACTAAGCGGGAAAATTTGGGTGGCTTGTTGGGATGGCTGAATCACAAGAGATCTAGCATCGGTCGTTGGCGAATCTCATCAATTTCCTCCATGGTTAGTAGTCTGACCGGGCGTCGTGCATGCCTGGCCAGCGTGCTCCAAATTTTCTGTCGTAGAACCCGTCGATGCTGTGTAGTTCTTCGCAGTCGTGGGCGCTTGGATTTCCCTAGTTCAATCGCTCGGTCAATCAGTGTGCCTCTGGTGTGAGACGAGGGGGAGCTCTGTTGTGGGAGTTTCTCTTGCGGCCGTCCCGTGTCTGCTTTGAAGAAGTCTGTGATCCGTCTTTGAGACTGGCTAGCCTCGCCATTCATTAGGCTATCTCTGTGTCTGCGCAGCTCGAGTAAGAACAAACCCAGACATCTCTGATCTTCGTATCCCATGACTCTTGAGAGTGGTCCAAAACCCTCTCTAAACAGGCAGTGGAAGCGACCTCGTATCTCGTAGTAGACGGGGCAGCGGCATGTATAGTGTAGCTCTGTCTCAGGTTCCGTGTTACACAAGGGGCATGTCCTGTCCTCTTCTGGTACTCCGTTGTACCTCCCAGTCTCAATCCGCAACTGGTGAGAAGATGTGCGTAACGCCGTAACTGGCCAATAGCACAGCGTATCCCATGAGACAAGTGGGTATCCATGTATCTGGGTCTCGCCACAAAACCATCTTCCGTAAGCTGGAGAAGGTGGTCTCTGTAGAAAGCCATCTTCGTGCCCAATTCCTGTGCTGGTTGTATCCATGTCCTCCTGGTGTCTAGCTGGGTTAGGTCTTGGCGGATGAGCTTGGTGATCTCTGACTGTGTAAGAGTGAGAGATGGTGCATCCAGTGAGTAATGGAATGGTGGCAGCCTGTCTATGCTGAACCCATGTGCCCGAAACCATGATGTCATCTCCCCATACCAGCATGTTGTATCTCCTTGTATGGCTAACTGTCGAGAGGATTCAAGTGCTATGCGAGCATATCTGTCTCTAGGAAGTTCCCATGTGCGGTTTATGAAGGAGACTGATCTGGTGAGCGCCTCCACCACAAGTGGGGGGGCCGCTAGCTCTGCTCGGATAATGGCACGTGGTACTGATGCCTTGGCTCTAATGAGCCGCGAGATCATAGAGACGAGAGGTTTCTCCATGTTCCCCCATCCGTCTGAGCGACCCGGCCTCTCTTGGTGATCCAGTGAAGGTCCCCATATCTCGGATCCATAGAGCAGTGCTGAAGCCACCAAGGTGTCAAAGAGCCAGAGCTTCGTCCGGGGCTCTTGAAACTGAACCTGCGAACACATCCTCTCCAATCTACCCAATGCTGCGTGGGCTCTAGTAAGTCTGGTCTCTGCTGCTCTTCTGAGTGAGAATGTAGGTCCGCTAAAAACCACTCCAAGGAAAGTGTAAGCGTTTGTGTACTCCACAGTCTCCTGGCCGTATGTGAATGTAGGTGCTGACCTCCTGATCCACTGTGGGGTGGTGGTAAACACCATAACCTTGGTTTTACCCAGGTTGCCAGACAAACCACTTTCGTGTGTAAACGTGTGCAAAGCATTCAATTGACGTTGCATTCCCTCTGGGGATTCGGAGATCAACACTATGTCATCAGCATATAACAAAAGTGGAATCCATGTCCCTGCCAACTGAGCACCTTTATCCCCATCGCTGTCAATGTAGTCAGAAACCTCATCCACATACATACCGAAAAGGGTAGGAGAGAGCGGGCAGCCCTGCTTCACCCCAATAGTGGAGTGAACCGGTGTAGAAAGTCCCTCCGGGGTGCGTACATGCGCATCAGTCTAGCTCTGGGTACCGTGTCGAAAGCTTTGCGGAAGTCCATGAAGCTACAATAGATCCGTCTCCTATGAGATCTGCCTTCCTCGATGATGGCCCTGAGTGTTAGGATATGGTCAAGAGTGGAGAAGCCTCTCCTGAATCCTGCCTGCCCAGTTGCACGTATTCCTTCCCTCTCTGCCCATCTACTCAGCTGTTGCTCAAGAATGGATGCATACGACCGTGCCAGTGTGTGCCCAATCATAATAGTGCGATAATTCCCAGGCTCCATGGGGTCTCCTAATTTGAAGATAGGTACGATCGTAGATAGGCTCCAAGTGTCCGGTAGGCCCTCACACATGGCCCGGTTAAACATAACTGCTAGGAGCTCTGCTAGTAGGTCTTTGGCATGCATGAAATGCTCAGCAACTAGGCCATCATGATCATATGCTCTCCCAGTCTTCATCCTGTCAATAGCTTTCTTCACCATCTCAGCGGTGAAAAAGCCACATGCATGTGGGCATGGATGGGGGGGTTGGGGAGGGGCGGCTGTCCAGGTACTGTGTACAAAGATGATGCGTACTGACCCCATGTCTCTGTGAGGAAATAGCCGCGGGGGGGGGGGGGGGGGACTGCTCATGAAAGAGCCGCCACGCCTCACGCGAGTCCTGACTCAAGAATAGCTGATATAGATCCTGCTCGAGTCGAGCCAAAAAAGCCCTCTTCTTTCGCCGCACCAAGCGTCGGAAGTCAATTTGTGACTGTCTGTGAGTGACGTCCCCCAACAACACCTCCCTATGAAGTCTGGCTCTAGTCTGGCGGCACTCCTCGTCATACCAGCTGTTCTGAGGCATGCTCCCCGATCGGCGGCTCTGCTTAGGTTGGGTGTGTGGGTAGGCTTCTGCTGCTGCCTCATGTAGTGTCTGTGTCAGTATAGTAGTTAGCTCCTCCAGAGGTCGCCCCGGGTCCTCAGTGCATAGGCGTCTGTAGATTCCGTCCATGTATACAGAATCCGTCTCTCGTGTGAATGTGTAGCGAGTAGGGGCTACTACTCGTGGCCTGTGTGCTACACTGAACTAGAAGGAGATGGTCATTGACACCAGAGCATGATCCACTGCCACCCCGACCGGTCCGGGCCCAACTGTGAGATCCTGGATACTGGAGATGAGATTCGGCTGTGCCATGACATAGTCCACTGTGCTGGCTCCATGTCTGTGTGGGAAGCATGTAAATCCTCCCGCTGCTAGAAATCTTTGTAGGCCGTTCAAGATGGCCAATCCATGTGCAATGCCCATGTCTATCAGGTGTTGCCCATACTCAGTATATTCCATATCGTGTGATATTCTGGAAAGGCCCGTCTCTTCAACATCTAGTTCTCTTAGCATCTCCTCTGAAGTATCATAAAACACTGCCTGGTGATGGGCAGTCCTAGCATTGAAGTCCCCTAGGATGATAATGTCACCGTCCCTAGAGAACTCCCATATGTCATCATCCAAAATAGAGAAAGGGGACTGTCCTCTGGGTGATGCATAAACTAATGTACTCGGGGGAAAGTAGCAAATAGCTACATAGAGGTATCTGCTTGTCTCTGCTTTCAGTCTCACCCACATGTACCTAGCCTGCTCGTCCCTGCGGGCTATATGTATCAGTGGCTGCATATCCTCTCTAAATAACACTGCCACTCCTCCCGAGCCCCGCCCTCTGTGCTCTGAGCGTGTCTCCTGTCTATAGGCTGTCTCCCACCTGTATCCGCTGATGTGAGGCATGGATTGCCCAGGGGCCTGGTGTGTCTCAGAGTAAAAGATGATGTCTCTTCCAATAAAGCTATCCTCAAAAGCCCCCACATCAAGACGCATAGATCCATTGCAGTTCCAAGCAGCTACTTTGAGTGTGGTCCCATAAGTCTCGCACCGTCATGTGGAGTGTCGCTCTAGTATCACCACTTTCCCGTCTCGGTAAAAAGCGATCTTGCCTTTTCCCCTTGCCGCTCTAATCTCCGGCATTACTTCCTGCATATGAGCAATCTGCGAGAGGGTGAGATCATCCCTGAGAAAGATGCCAGTCTCTTTGAGAGTTGGTCTTTTCTTCAGGAATGACTTCTTTGCTTCCATGGAGGGAAAATGGAGGATGAGTGCTCTTTCTTTTGAGGTTTCTCCATTGCTTCCATTTTTCTTTATGTTGCCCACTCTCCATGCCCTTGTGTGCGTCGGCTCAGGAATCCCCATCAAGGTTGTGAGTTCTTTTACTTCTTCGTCCACATTGCCTTTGTCGTTAAGACCGCAAATTCTCACATGTAAAGTGCGCACCCTTCTCCTTTGCTCCTCCTCTAGTGTCTGATTGATGATGTTGTTGGGTGTGGACGTGGGCGTTATCTCCTTGCCTTTTCCTTTCTTGGCCACCTTGATCCATTTCTCGGCTTCGTCCACCTTCTGTTGAGTTTTGGTAAGAACATCCTGCTCGAGTCGAGCCAAAAAAGCCCTCTTCTTTCGCCGCACCAAGCGTCGGAAGTCAATTTGTGACTGTCTGTGAGTGACGTCCCCCAACAACACCTCCCTATGAAGTCTGGCTCTAGTCTGGCGGCACTCCTCGTCATACCAGCTGTTCTGAGGCATGCTCCCTGATCGGCGGCTCTGCTTAGGTTGGGTGTGTGGGTAGGCTTCTGCTGCTGCCTCATGTAGTGTCTGTGTCAGTATAGTAGTTAGCTCCTCCAGAGGTCGCCCCGGGTCCTCAGTGCATAGGCGTCTGTAGATTCCGTCCATGTATACAGAATCCGTCTCCCGTGTGAATGTGTAGCGAGTAGGGGCTACTACTCGTGGCCTGTGTGCTACACTGAACTAGAAGGAGATGGTCATTGACACCAGAGCATGATCCACTGCCACCCCGACCGGTCCGGGCCCAACTGTGAGATCCTGGATACTGGAGATGAGATTCGGCTGTGCCATGACATAGTCCACTGTGCTGGCTCCATGTCTGTGTGGGAAGCATGTAAATCCTCCCGCTGCTAGAAATCTTTGTAGGCCGTTCAAGATGGCCAATCCATGTGCAATGCCCATGTCTATCAGGTGTCGCCCATACTCAGTATATTCCATATTGTGTGATATTCTGGAAAGGCCCGTCTCTTCAACATCTAGTTCTCTTAGCATCTCCTCTGAAGTATCATAAAACACTGCCTGGTGATGGGCAGTCCTAGCATTGAAGTCCCCTAGGATGATAATGTCACCGTCCCTAGAGAACTCCCATATGTCATCATCCAAAATAGAGAAAGGGGACTGTCCTCTGGGTGATGCATAAACTAATGTACTCGGGGGAAAGTAGCAAATAGCTACATAGAGGTATCTGCTTGTCTCTGCTTTCAGTCTCACCCACATGTACCTAGCCTGCTCGTCCCTGCGGGCTATATGTATCAGTGGCTGCATATCCTCTCTAAATAACACTGCCACTCCTCCCGAGCCCCGCCCTCTGTGCTCTGAGCGTGTCTCCTGTCTATAGGCTGTCTCCCACCTGTATCCGCTGATGTGAGGCATGGATTGCCCAGGGGCCTGGTGTGTCTCAGAGTAAAAGATGATGTCTCTTCCAATAAAGCTATCCTCAAAAGCCCCCACATCAAGACGCATAGATCCATTGCAGTTCCAGGCAGCTACTTTGAGTGTGGTCCCATAAGTCTCGCACCGTCATGTGGAGTGTCGCTCTAGTATCACCACTTTCCCGTCTCGGTAAAAAGCGATCTTGCCTTTTCCCCTTGCCGCTCTAATCTCCGGCATTACTTCCTGCATATGAGCAATCTGCGAGAGGGTGAGATCATCCCTGAGAAAGATGCCAGTCTCTTTGAGAGTTGGTCTTTTCTTCAGGAATGACTTCTTTGCTTCCATGGAGGGAAAATGGAGGATGAGTGCTCTTTCTTTTGAGGTTTCTCCACTGCTTCCATTTTTCTTTATGTTGCCCACTCTCCATGCCCTTGTGTGCGTCGGCTCAGGAATCCCCATCAAGGTTGTGAGTTCTTTTACTTCTTCGTCCACATTGCCTTTGTCGTTAAGACCGCAAATTCTCACATGTAAAGTGCGCACCCTTCTCCTTTGCTCCTCCTCTAGTGTCTGATTGATGATGTTGTTGGGTGTGGACGTGGGCGTTATCTCCTTGCCTTTTCCTTTCTTGGCCACCTTGATCCATTTCTCGGCTTCGTCCGCCTTCTGTTGAGTTTTGGTAAGAACATCCACCCAAGAAGTCGTCATTTCTTTGTGTTGCTCTTCTCTCTCTTTGATGGCCCGTACTTGTTCCTTAATCGTGTTGATTTCGTCGATTACTGAGGGTTGCAGTTCGCCCTCTTCCAGTGTGTTTCTTGATCGTGCTTCGGCGAGATCTTTCTTGAGTGACGCGATCTCTTCCTCGTTGGCCGTCACTTGGTCTTCCAGCGTGCTTATCTTGCTCTCTTGGATCAGCACGCGTCCTTCGAGTATGTTTATTGTGCCCCAGAGATTGCGGTTCAACTTGGTAACGGTCTCCGTCATTTCCTCTTTGCATTTTTGAATGGCATCCTCCAGGGGGTCGGCTTTATCGTTCATCTTCCTCATGCTTGATCGCCGTTCGCAAGGGAGTTAGATGACGTGTGCACCCACCCTAGTGTTGGGGTATAAAGCCCAATGTGGTCGCCCAGGTAAGTGGGCGGGCCGCCAGGTATGTACACATATTCTTTTGTAAAAACCTAATAAGAACTCACTATGCTCTACACATTACAGTAGAGAGAGTTCACCATATCGTCGTGCTCTTCTTCTCGCACTCTCTCTCGCGTCGCACTTCCGCTCGTACTCCTTCAACTGGTATCAGAGCTCAGATCGAGGCTAGGGGCAGCACTGCAGAAGGCTAGAGTCACCAGCTCAGATTGGAGTGAAATTCGATAGGCGAAGACACAGCCCCAAATCTCGTGGGCGAGCCCGAAGGGCTCGGTGTGCTCAGAATTTCATTATGAGGTCATCTCGGTCACCGTTCGGCTTCGACAAAGGTCTGTGCAGGCCATTTTTGACTACGTGGTCTCGACGGGTGCAGATCCGACTCTGCAAATTTGGGGTTTTTCGGCCTACGACTGCAGGTGCTGAGGATATCGACACTCCCAGAGTGTTGATTTGTGGCTGTCTACACATCGAAGGACGGCTCACAGTTCTTGGAGGTGTGTCACATACGACACGGGCGCATCTACACACAGACCGTAGGCGACATCCACTAGCTCATCAGGTAGCTTGTGTTTGCTGCTTGATATTCCAGATTTCATCCTGACATTGCAGGTACTTCCACATGGGATGTATTGTCAGAGATGATGTATGTCTGTTGAGGGTTTGCTGATTGTGAGTCACGCAGCAAACAACCGCCGCAGCGGTTACAACATACAGTGGGAAATTTGTGGATGTATGACTTTGTGGGAAGTCTATGTACTATCAGATTTACTGCAGCCTTTGTTGAGGGTCGAGTGAGGTTTTATTGAGCTGGGGGATTCTCGAATGTTGAGATCCTTTCGGTGATACAGGTCTTGGAGCGATCCCTCGAGCACCCTTAGATAGGCAGCTAGGATGTATTGACTGTGAGTTAGACAGTTGGGATTGCATCTTTGCTTTACTGCCGTTGAGGCATTGTTGCAGTCTATGCTTACAGGACAGCGACAGGATAGTCAGAGACAGTACAAGTGCAGGATAGGTTTACCCACAGTTTACAGTGTTAGAGAGACAGTGGTTTTTTGAGCTGTTTTTTGGTCTGTTTTTAGTACACCAGAGCCATTTTACAAAGGAGACTCTGCCGAAATTTATGCAGAATCTGAAGCTTTCTTGGTTCATTTGACAGGTTGATATTGGTTCAGAGGTCAGTTTACAGGGGAAACTCTGCCGAATTTTTCCCTGGAAAGTAAACCATTGTGAAGCGTAGCTACGGCTGGATCACAGGACACTGCTCTTTACAATATCAAGAAGCTGGATGGAACCAATTTCCCATTGTGGAAGAAGCAGATTTGGCACGTGTTGGTACAAAAGAAGCAGATAAAACCTATAAAGCTCAAGGGGATAAAACCAGAAGATATGGACGAAGATGAATGGAGCGAAATGGATGAATTGACACTTTCTACCATTATGCTGACTTGGGCAGAGAGCGTTTACTTCAATGTAGCACACGAGATTTCGGCTTATCAAGCATGGTTATAGCGGAGTGATCTTTATGAGAAGCAGAGTGCAGCTTCACAGGTATACTGGCTTAAGAAGCTTGTTGACTTGAAGATGAAAGAAGGGACACCTATGTCCAATCATCTGAATGAATTCAACACAATCTACAGTCAGTTGTCAGCTCAAGGTGTCAAGTTTGATGAACCTGTTAGAGCTATGTTCCTGTTGATCACATTGCTGGAAAGTTGGGACACTTTTCGCACAGCTTTGAGTAATTCTGCACCTCCAGATGGTTTGAACATAGCAGGTGTAGAAGGAAGTATGCTTACTGAAGAAACCAATAGAAAGACAATGGACAAGGGTAAAGGAACAGTCTTAGTTGTTAGGGGAAGGACGAAAGAAAAGTACAAAGGTGGAAAGAGGAATCAGTCTCGTAGCAAGTCCCGCAGTGCTAAAGGCCACAGTAACACGGAACGGGCGGAACGGGGGCATTTCGTTCCATAACGGCGTTCCGAGCAAGGCCGGTCGGAGAAACGGCTACGGGAACGGGCGGACGTTCCGGTTCCGGAACGTAACAGCGGAACGGTGTTCCAGCCGGGCGGAACGGGACGGAACGGCCGGACGGAACGTCTGGCGGCAGTTTTTAAAATTCAAATTTGGGTGGCAGTTTTTAAAATTCAAATTTGGGTGGCAGTTTTTAAATTTCAAAAACAGGCAGCAGTTTTTGGATTGCCCACTCATGGGATGGTTCACACTAGAGGTGTGTGTGTGTTTGGGGGGGGGGGGGGGGGGGGGGGGGGGGGGGGGGGGGTCTTCACTATTTTCTCCTATAAAAGCTAATGCACACCCCTCACAATTTCATAGCCCTCACTCTCCCGCATTGCTACTTGAGTCTTGAAGCGCCACTCTCTCCCTCTCACCCTCCCTCTCAAGCTTGAAGCTTGAAGCCACTCTCTCACACCCTCTCTCAAGCTTGAAGCTTCAAGCCTCTCTCACCCTCTCTCTCAAGCTCGAAGCCACAAGCTCTCAAGGTTGAAGCTTCATCCCTCTCGCAACTTGCAAGCTCCATTCCAATTTCCTTCATTGCATCCCTCTCTCAAGCTCCATCCCTCTCTCAACTTTCAAGCTCCATCCCTCCATCTCTCTCTTGAGTTTCAAGCCTCAAGTCTCAAGCGCCATCAACATGGCACAAGCTTCCGCATCAAATGAAGGTCCCTCGGTTGGTAAGAGAGGAAAGAAGAATGAGCCTTCATGGTGGGATGAGGTGCACTCCGAAGTCTTGGGCAAAGAAGGCGGTGCAAGATCATGGACGTGCAAACTATGTGGATTTCAACGCAAATCCGGGACAAGCAAGGTTCGAGCACATCTCCTTCACATCGTGGGGGAGCAAGTGAAACTTTGCATTAATGTGACGGCCGAGAAGAAGAAGGAGCTTGAGATCAAGGATGCCATCATAAGAGCCAAAGCAAATGATCGACCCAAGCGGAGAGCCATTGACCCCAATCACTTGGTTTTTCCTTCTTCTACCACTCATTCGCACGCTTCCGTTGGAGGTAGTAGTGCGGCGGCTCAATCATCATTTCAAACGAGCACTCCCTCTCATCCCACCCATCGTCAACAAACTCTAGATTCGTCATGGGATCCCAAAAAGAAGGAGGATGTGGATGCCGCCGTTGCCCGCTTTTTTTATCACGATCATATCCCTTTCATAAAGGCTCGGTAAGTTCCAAGTTCTCAATGCTCTTTCATATCATGACCATAACTAGTATGTTTGTTTTTTAATCTACATTGTCTTCTCTTTTGACCTTTGTGACATGTACATTGTATAGGTCGGACTACTTCAAGGCAATGTGCACAAGGATTGGGGATTACGGGCCACGCTACGTGCCACCCACTTCAGAGGCCCTCCGTACTACTCTTCTTGATAGAGAGAAGGCCGTTGTGGAGATGGCAGCCGTAAACATGAAGCGACAATGGGCCAAGTATGGAGTGACACTCATTGCAGATGGATGGAGCGACACAAGGAGGAGATCCATTCATGGGCTTGTGGCTTATTGCAAGGGAGAGATGTACTTTGCCCACTCACATGACGCCACAGAAACAGGGAAATCCGCCGATGTGCTTGCTGGAGAGTGGGCGTCTGCCATAGAGATCATTGGCCCAGAGATGGTGTTGCAGCTTGTCACGGATGGGGAGGCATCAAACAGGGCAGCCGGCGCCATTTTGGAGGGCATGTATCCCCGCATCAAAGTGTCATTTTGTATGGCACATTGTCTCAATAACCTTTTAAAGGATATAGGGCGCCTACCTTGGATTGAGCCTCTCATTACAAGTGCGTCCAAGATAGTGTCCTTCATCAACAATCACAATCTCCTTCGTGCTGCATTCTTGAAGCGGTCAGGAGGTAAGGTTCTCTTGAAGTATTGCGAGACCCGCTTTGCCTACAACTACCTAATGGTTCATCGCCTATGCGAATGTCAGAGTGCAGTGCGGCAGACCCTCATCAGTACGGAGTATACTTCCTCATCCTACGCAGGTTCAGTCGCAGGGATCTTATGTGCAAGCAAGTCAGAGGATCCCCAGTTTTGGGAGTCACTGAAGACTATAGACCAAATGGTACAGCCGGTACTCCACTTGCTTCGAGTAGTTGATGGCATGCAACCTTGCATTGGCAAGGTTTATGAGGCCATGGATCGCATGGTGGAGGCCCTCCAAACACTTGAGCCAAATGCAGATAGGTTTGAGGAGATTAGCTTGCTTTGTCAGAGCAGATGGGACGCCTATGCTTCCCCTTTCCATGGTGCGGCTTTTGTGCTGGATCCAGAGTTTCAAGGTGCAGGACAGGAGCATGATGGGGAGGTGACCAAGCAATGGAACGAGATCTTGACCATGTTTCACCCTGATCGAGAAGAGCGCCGCAAAATCAAGGATCAACTTGCTATGTACAGGGATATGCGAGGATCATTTGGGCTTGCCGATGCCCAAGTTGATCGCACCAAGATCTCCTCAGTTTTGTGGTGGCAGGACTATGGCTCAGATGGGCCAGAGCTTCAGAGACTAGCTATCCGCATCCTCAGCCAAGCGGTTAGCTCCTCTTGCTTGGAGCAATTGTGGAGTGTTTATAGCCACGTTGCATCCAGGAAGAGAAACCGACTTGCAGTGGAGAAAGCAAATGATCTTGTATTTGTGAGTGCAAACTTGCGTATGCTTTGCAAGTCGGCATCCAAAGTATCAGATCCCTTTCTACAGTGGGAGATGGAGGCAGAGGCGGAGATACTTGGGGAGGGTGGATCTACAGAGGTTTTACATGAAGTGGATGATGCGGACGAGCCTGTTGGGGATGAGGATTGGGATGATATCCATGATCTCCATGACACCACTACAGATTGGCAGGCTGGCTCTTCTGCCACTGGTCCTTGAGCCTTGGCCCTTGACATGTTTCCATTATGGCATTTTGGCATCTATGTATTGAGCTCTTGAGTCCATAGTGGCTAGTCTTTACTCTTGAGCCTCGACTCTTATCTTTTCTTAGTGCTTACCTTTTTGTAGTGCCTTGGCTGGCCTTATAAGCCACACTTGAATTTATACTATATAGTCATAGTCTTTTAAGTTTTTAATCCGTCTTTCTGTCTATTCAACTTTATTGAGCTCTTCAATCTTTGCACTTCCTAGATAATGTTATTTGTGATGCACTTAGTATGTTATGAGGTGTCTACAACCCCGGTAAATTGAATTTACATCCGCAACCACTAACGCGCATCGCGCACAAGCGACATGTTGAAACTTAAAACATGCTTGAACATGATTCTAATTGTCCAAGTAGGTGTTAGAAGCTTGGCTTATAGTTGTTTCCTAACTTATAGGCTGTTTTGAGGCTAATTTCAGCGTTTTTTGGTGGACCGTTCCGGCGTTCCCGTTCCGGTCCCCGCCTAACGTTCCGGTACCGTTTCGAAGCCCCCCGTTCCCGTTCCCCGTTCCCGTTCCAAGTAACTTTGCTAAAGGCAAGAGTGACATAGAATGCTACCATTGTGGCAAGAAGGGTCACATGAAAAGAGACTGCAGAGAATGGAAAGCAGAAAAAGGCAAAGAGAAAGCTGAAGACCATGGTGAGAAGAACAAGTTCTCAGTGAAGATTCAAGAAATAAATGTGACAAACACTGTTGCAGAGGATGACAGTCTAGTGTGAGGAGACATCTACTTCTTGAAGAATACAATGGACTCAGCTCTTCTTACAGCATCTGATGGAAATGCACTGAGTGACTGGATTATAGACTCAAGGGCATCACTTCATGTGTCTCCAAACAAGGAGTGGTTTACTTCTTATGTGACCACTAACGATCATGTTCGGCTAGGCAATGGGCAGACATGTGAGATCTTAGGTGTTGGAGATGTTCAATTGAAGTTTCAGAATGGCTCTTCTTTCACGCTGAAGAATGTGAGACATGTTCCCGCAATTACAAAGAGCTTGATCAGCACAGGTTTATTTGATGATGCTGGCTACGTCACCACTTTTGGACAGAACATGTAGAAGATATCCAAGGGTTCTATGACAGTAGCACATGGAGTAAAGTCTGGAGGACTTTACATGATTTATGTATCAAATGTCTCTAAAAATGTAATCAATGTAACCGAGCAGCCGAACGTTTCTTTGTGGCATAGCCGGTTAGGACATATGTCCAAGAAGGGAATGGAAATCTTGTCTCGTTCTGGTTATTTGCCTGGCTTTTCATTTAATGATTTTGAATTCTGTGAACATTGTCTGTACGGTAAGCAAACACAGCAGCCACATAAGCATAGAAGCAGTAGAAGAGATACACAATTGGCACTTGTTCATAGTGATTTGTGTGGACCTATGCCTAACCTATTTCTAGGGGGAGCTTCTTACTTTATGACATTTATAGACGATTACTCGAGGAAAGTATGGGTTTCCTTTCTCAAGCACAAGGATGAAGCGTTTAGTGTTTTCAAAACGTTTGTGACACTTGTGGAGAATCAGAGTGGCAAGAAGCTTAAATGCTTACGCACTGACAATGGTGGAGAGTATGTTTCAAAGGCCTTTCAGGACTTTTGTGAGTCAAAAGGTATAAAACGTGAACTTACTGTTCCTTACAATCCTCCTCAAAATGGTGTTGCTGAGAGGATGAATAGGACCATACAAGAGAAGGTCAGAAGTATGTTGTCTAATGCACGGCTGTCAAATGGGTTTTGGGCTGAAGCTGTATCAACAGCTGTTCATCTTGTAAATAGATCTCCTAGCAAGGTTTTGCAGAAGGATTCAGTGCCAGAGATGGTATGGTCAGGCAAAATGCCCTCATACAAGCATCTCAGAGTCTTTGGGTGTGAGGCATATACTCACGTTCCAAAGGAATTTAGGAACAAACTTGAGCCAAAGAGTAGAAAGTGCATCTTTTTAGGCTATGGTAATTCTGGTGAGATGGGGTACAAACTTTGGGATCCCGAATCCAGAAAGGTTGTCCGCAGCAATGATGTTCACTTTAATGAATCCAAATATCATTCTAAACCAGAAAGGGTTGAGGAGATTAGAAGAGTTGTCTTCCAAGAAGATGGACCTGCACGTGCAAGACAAAATGTCAGGGCTCAAGAGGAGCAAGGACAGGACAGAGTGGAACCACAGGTTGTGGCTGAGCCTGAGCCACCTATTGTGCGTAGATCTGGACGTGTCACGCGACCTCCTGATAGGTTTGTTCCATCTATGAACTATGTCATGTTGACTGATTGCAATGAGCCTTCATGTTACAAGGAAGCAGTGCAAATGAAGGACTCCGGGAATTGGCAATTGGCCATGCAATCAGAGATGACAGCTCTGCATGAAAACCAGACATGGAAGCTAGTTAAATTACCACGGGGCAAAAAGGCTCTACCCTGTAAATGGGTTTATAGGTATAAGATCACCGCTCATGATAGTTAGCCAAAGTACAAAGCAAGGCTTGTTGCCAAGGGCTTTAAGCAAGAACAAGGCATTGACTTTGATGAAGTCTTCTCTCTGGTGGTCAAGATGACTACATTGAGATGCTTTCTTGCATTGGTTGCCATATTAGATTTGGTGTTGCACCAAATGGATGTCAGACAACGTTCTTGCATGGTGATTTAGATGTGGAAATTTACATGCAGCAGCCAGAAGGGTTTGTTGAGAAAGGCAAGGAAGATTGGGTATGCCAGTTGTTAAAGAGTCTTTATGGCTTAAAACAATCACTGAGGGCATGGTACCATAAATTCCACAAGTTTATGCTTTCTCTAGGCTACAAACGTAGTGAGTTCGATCACTGTCTATATACAAAGAAGGCTAAGGATGGTAGTTGGCTGATCCTTATTTTGTATGTGGATGACATGTTGATTGCTGGCAAGCACTTGGAATAAATTTCAGCTTTGAAGTCAAAGATGGCAAAATCGTTTGACATGAAAGACATGGGTGAGGCAAGTCATATACTTGGTATGCGCATTGAGAGAGACAGATCAAAGAAGTTGATTTGGTTATCTCAAACACAGTATATTGACAAGGTTTTGCAACGTTTCAATATGGAGAAGGGAAAGACACTGAGTGTTCCATTGCCACCATATGTGAAACTTAGCAAACAAGATTGTCCTGTGTCTGAGGAAGAACAGGCTGAAATGGATAAGATTCCATATGCGTCTGCAGTGGGTAGTTTGATGTATGCAATGATTGCTACTCGCCTAGACATTGCATTTGCAGTGGGAGTAGTAAGTCGATACATGTCAAACCCAGGCAAGAAACATTGGGAGGCAGTGAAAGGAATATTGAGATACCTGAAAGCTACAAAGAGTATGCGTATATGCTATGGGAGTCAGGAGCTAAGTGTAAAGGGTTTTACAGACTCAGATTATGCAGGTGACTTAGACAACCGAAGGTCTACGTCAGGGTATGTCTTTACATTGGCTGGTGGAGCAGTATCATGGCGTTCTAGATTACAAGATTGTGTTACTCAGTCTACTACAGAGGCTGAATATGTTGCAGCATCAGAGGCATGCAAAGAATCAATTTGGCTTAATCGACTAGTAACAGATTTGGGAATCAAAGAAGAGATGCCTGTGTTATATTGTGATAGTCAAAGTGCTATACAATTGGCTCGCAATCCAGTTTATCACTCAAAGACAAAGCATGTGGATGTGAAGTATCATTTCATCAAGGAAATGCTCTAGGATAAGCAACTTCAGCTTGTCAAAGTTCACACCACAGAAAATCCTGCTGATCTACTTACGAAAGGACTTCCCTCAGAGAGCTTTGCGCATTTTCGCAAGCAGTTAGGTGTAGGGTAGTACATCACTTCTCTACATCTCTTGTATATTAGCTTGTATAGTAGCTTCTCTCACACTAAGTACCACATTGGACTTTAAGTGGGAGGTTGTTGGGGTATAAAGCCCCATGTGGTCGCCCAGGTAAGTGGGCGGGCCGCCAGGTATGTACACATATTCTTTTGTAAAAACCTAATAAGAACTCACTATGCTCTACACATTACAGTAGAGAGAGTTCACCATATCGTCGTGCTCTTCTTCTCGCACTCTCTCTCGCGTCGCACTTCCGCTCGTACTCCTTCACCTAGCAGCGGGTGCGGCAGCTGAGCGAGTGGGGGGGTCGTCCGCAAGGGGGTCACTAGGTGTGCGTGTGCACCCACATTAGCGACGGGCGCGGCGGGTGGTGGAGCGTGAGGCGGTAGTGGCCCGGGGGGGGGGGGGGGGGGGGTTTAAGGTATGGTAGAGAGAGTTGGGGAGGGGGCGGGGAGGGGTTCAAAAAAAAAAAAAAAAAAAGACTTCCTACGCGTAGAAGGTCATCCTACGTTTAAAAGAGAAAAAAAGGGGGCATGCTACGCGTAGTAGAGGCGGAGACATGCTACGCACAGAAGAAAAAAGGGGGGGGGGCGTCCGGCTGGGCTGCAGGCGGGCACAGTAGCGCGGGGGCTTCCGATGGGAGCAGCGTGCAGGAGCGTGGGTGCAGAGGCAGCGGGCGGGGGAGAGAGAGAGAGAGAGAGAGAGAGAGAGAGAGAGAGAGAGAGAGAGAGAGAGAGAGAGAGAGAGAGAGAGTTTTAAAGTTTAAACGCCTTCCCAGGAGACCTCTACTTCTCAAAGAGCTATCCGAGTCTTGAACAGAAGTTGTTTCGGGAGGGAAGACATGAGAGAGAGAGAGAGAGAGAGAGAGAGAGAGAGAGAGAGAGAGAGAAATTTTTTTACCTTTAAAATATTTATCAATTTTTTTTTCTGTCCTGAGGAAATCCTCGTTGTGGGGACTCTGGATTTTTAGTGTATGTTGGGCAAGTAAATAGCAGTAGATAAGCTGGAAACTTCACTCTGGCTGCTGGGGCAGTATCATGCAACATTGTAGAACGTTGGTTTTGTGTTTGTCTGGACTGGCAAGAAAGTTGAGGTTACTATTACACAGGCATGCATTGCTGGAATTCATGTGAAATGTGCTCACTGGCTGGCTCATGTTTCATTGGTGAATCTGCTTGTTGTCTTGCAGAGGAAGAGGATTGCAAAATAATTGAAGCTCGAGCAATACATGGAAATAAATGGGCTTCTATTGCAAGAATGCTACCTGGGCGCACAGACAATGCGATCAAGAACCACTGGAATTCTACCTTACGTAGAAAGTTTCTTGGTGATGAAAAAATATTCAAGGATTTTTCTTCAGATGGTTCGGATAAGGGCAAAGATGATGTCAGTGATACAGGCAAGAGTAGATTTGCTTTTGACGAAACAGGCTCGGATGGTGGTACTAATGACCCCATTAAACATGGGGATTGTGTCAGTGCTGTGGTTACAAAGGAAACCTTCCATGAGCTAGAGTCACAAAACCAAGCAAAAGCACAGGTTCATGTGCCTTTCAAAGTTGTCTCAATCGAAAACAAATCAGAGCTGGAGTCCTGCCCTTCAATTATAAGGCCAATTCCTAGACCTAGTGCCTTCAGTACCTACAATTCAAATGCTGCAAACAGGAGCAAAGTTGCTTCTTTGCATGTGCAACATCTGCCGTCTGGTCAGGCAAACACTAGCACTCAATCTGCCTCAATGCCTCTCACCAGCCACCCAACGTTTGAAGCAGATTGGGCGTACCTCACAGCACGAGGTGAACCGATGCTCACAAACCCCCGAGTATTTGGAAACATTGCAACCAGATGTGGACTAGGATGCTGTTCAATGTCATCTGGTGAGAATTCTGTCTCTCCTAAAACTCCCTTTCTAGGACCAGAATATAGAGAGTATTCTGAGGAGCTATATGAAGGCAGCTCCCTACAAGGCAGCTGCAGTGATTGGGATGTTATACCAAGAGAACATACAAGACGGCAAAGTAGTATGACCTTCTCAGAAATGTCTACATCTCTAGCTGTTAAGAATGTGATTCTGCAAATGCTATTACCGGCTCTCAAGGCCCAAGGTCAGCATTTCAATGAAAACCAACTTTGTGAAGCTGTAGAAGCGGAACAGAATGACTTGGTTGGAATGATGCGAGATATGATTGCAAGGGAGATTTCTCGCCATACCATGGGAGCTGTGGACAGCCATCAACAACAAGCAGCAAGCAAAATGCAGTTTCATTCTAATAGATGACGTCTCTGCATAAGTTAAAGGAGCCCTCTCCAATTGGTGGATTGATGCTCATGAGATAAGTTTTTCCATTGGGCTCTCCCTCTGCGGTATCATTTAGCATCGATTTGTCGGGTTTGAATCACGCATTCAAGCTCTATTGAGTTTGCTTGCTTGCTTCGCTTGCACAATTTTGAGTCACATAGTGAAATAATGTTTTAGCATTAAACAGGCGATTGTCCTATTGGTCCTGATGATGGAAAAATATGGACCAAGCCATCCAAGGGAAGTGCTATTAGTTGCAACTTGCGCGCCTCTTTTGTACAAGCGGTATATAGTCAACACATGTTGAGCTATCGAATAATGGCAAGTTTGATGAAGTAGGAAATTATAAAAAAATTTCAGCAATGAATGCAAGACGCTTCTCAGAGTATAATTGTGATGTTAAGTGCAGTTATCCATTTCTTTTCTCTCAACGGAAAGACTTGTCAAGGAGAAGCAGGAAATGGATGAAAGGTCATGTCTGACTTGACTTATGACAGCCAAGTCTAACCAGATAACAGTTGACAATAAAGGGCTTACTGATTAGGTTGAAGCCTTTCTTTTTTGGAAGTCACTATGCTGTGTTCCCTCGATACACCGACTTAATTGCTGACCTCTTATGTGGTGCTTGCACAGATCCTTTTTCCAGGGCGTTTTACTGCATTGTTATGCCGGCAGCAGTTATGCACATGAGTGCAATACAGAGAGTCTTTGTCAACCTCTGAAATGAGGCTAGGCAAACTTCACAAGCTTTAACTCACATGAATTTGCCGTGTAAAAACACCACACCACACGGTTTTGCTCTCGCTCGCTCTCTCTCTCTCTCTCTCTCGGGATAGTGCAAACGACGTTAAAATTCTCTTCTTCTCTCTCTCTCTCTCTCTCTCTCTCTCTCTCTCTTCCCCCCTGCCGCATAGGCCTTGGGAGGCGTTTGCAAATAGTGCTTGGGGCCGCCCTTGGAATGGTACAAAGGCTCATGCAAGTAGGATAATCCCTTGTACCCATTGTTAGGTGTGCATAGCCTGGAGCCAAAGGATTGGGTAGGAGTTGAACTGCAGAGCATGAACAACGAGGAAGCAATGAAGAGAGAAAGGATCCACTATACTAAGCCAAAGGTTACATATTTAAAGAAATAAAAGTATTCAACCACTATAATTGCATGTGTGTTTTTTTTTTAATTTACCAAAGAGAGCAGACTTGTATTAGAGAGACTTTGAAAAAATTACATCCATGGACCCCAGGAGGGGCGAGGGAATATACAAGAGGTTACAGAGTAGGGGCCAAAACAAAAAAAACAAGGGTAACACAATCAGTTGCGATCAAGCTCACGAGCTAATGCTCAAAATTGAGCACCGAATATTGGGTTTCTATTGTATTGCATGTATTTCTAGCCACTAACTCGGATGCATGATTTAAGGGCCAAGTTTCATACTGGTGTACGCTTGATTATTCAACACCCATTGAACCATAGCTAATTCAACATGAGTAGCCATTTGCCAAAATTAAATGATGTGGGAAGCAGGTTGGACCTCCCAACTGTTTGGCAACTCTACCTTCCCAAATCCCTAATTTTCTGTGTTATCTAGCAATCTCAGCCTTTAGGTCGTGCAAGCATCGGTAGATTATTTCCATATGAGCGTTAAGAAGGGCGTTTTGAAGCTTTCTTGGCAAGGTTTATCCAATGGACTACAGGATTCGTACATACCATGGAAAATGTATGTGGTAGATAGCATACGCTTGTCTTGTTGGTCGGTAGCCAGCTAGCTCACCTTTCTTTTGAGACCTACTGGCTTTGCATTTGGATGTACAAGATTGGAAAATTGGATTAAAGAGGTCCTTAATGAGTGACAGCAGAGATTAGAATATCACCTTTTTATTGCTATCACCATGACCAGTCTCTTCCATAATGACTTTGCACGAAATACATTCTGGGTTCTATCCATTAAGGTGTGGTTAGCAAAATTTATAGTGCTTGCATGTGGACTAGGATGACCTATGCAAAAATCAATAGTCCTTTTAAGTACTATTTTGTACCTTAACTAGTACTATTGGGTCAATGTGAGATCAACATAGGTTTTTGAAGAATTGCTACTCGATATACTTTTTTGGTCGATAATATTGAAATTCATGAAAGACGCTTGGATAGGGGGAGCAACACTTCTAGTTACGTTGGAAAGAGCCCTTCAAATGACATGGAGTATATACATGAGAAATTGGTACCCTTGCTAGGCATATGAGCCGTCGTGGTTGCTTGTCTCCAGTTGTTTTTTATGTAAAAGAGAGCCCAACATTTCCAAAGAACAATGTTAAACTTTGGGTACATTTGCTTGTAGCTAATCTTTAGGCTCTTGCATACTGGAACATGCCCAACCTTTGCATGTAATTGCAGGAAGTGTCATTGGGATTATTTGGCGAGCGTAAGGACGCCTGTAAAACGCGGGGACTGTATGGATGGCCACAAAACTTGGAATTGCTTCGGGACCGCGGAACTGCTTTTGGGCACTGTTTTTTCCCTAAGGCTTTTTGGGAGTTAGAGTTTTTCATGTACTACTTCGAACACGTATTATTCAGTTTAGTCTGCGGACTACTTTCATCACAAAACTCACTAAGATTGGCACAATTTTGAAATTCTTTTGAGTGAGCAATGGAGGTACTCCCCCTATTTTAGCATCTTAGCATTTTGAAAGAAAAGAAGATGTGTGATGTTTCTCACATCATCCCTTCCAATGTGTTGTCGTCTTTGGTTAAGCTCAATAAATAACAACTCCAACAATAATAAGCCCCGAATACGAGCAAGATGCAGGAGGAAACTTCTGCAGAAACTCCTCTCTCTCTTTCTCTCTTTTCTGTGTCTCACTTCTCGAAGTACACAGATATAAATTGCAGCCAGCTGCTCCGTAACGTGGGGTGCCTTTTTGTAAACGTTCGAAGCGAGTACAATAAATTTGTAATATCATTCCAACCGTTCAACAAGTCGTTGTAGTATAGTGGTGAGTATACCCGCCTGTCACGCGGGTGACCCGGGTTCGATCCCCGGCAGCGGCGTTTTTTGTTTTGACCTTCAAGGTCGTGCTATATATCTCAGAATTGGGGCGGTCTCGATGGGTCCGAGTTAACTTTTTACGTCCCGAGTTCAATATTGTTTGGGAGCAACAAAATGCATGCGGGTTTGGGGGCGCTGCGGCGGGTTTTGGTTGGCGTCAAACATCGTGGCCGATTCCTCAAGAACGCACCCACTATCAATCCCACATCCCAAGGTTCATTAAAGACCCCATGGGAGATGGTGTTATGGGACTAGGCCACTATTTCGTCTGGTTTCTCTTGCATCTTTTTGCTAACAGCAAAGCAACATGCCCATCAGCATTTCTCTTTGATTGGAGGTATCAAAGATTTGCCAAGAAAGATCATAGATTAGTGATTGTCATAACATGTATCTTTTCTGGGGTCTTTGACCTCGAGACATTCATACAATAGAAATCTTAGAACATGAGGGAGGATTAAGAACAAATTTTTGCATGCTTTTTTTCTAGATTTTACCTTCATGTAAGGGCCTCATTTGTTTCGTATTTTTGTTTTAAAATAGCATTTTTACTTTGCAAATTGAGTCTCTTAATTTAAGGGCCTCGTGACTTCAATTTCAATGTTATGCTTTAAAATGCCAATGCCTTCTTCTTGCTTTTGTCTTTTGAGAGAGAGAGAGGGAGAGAGCAACCAATCTTTTCACACAGTGGTCTTCAGGCTTGTGGTACAATGCTTTTATGTGAAGCACTTAACAATAGAACATGTCATTAATCCAAATAGTCAATGCATGAAGCAATTGCTCCAATGGTATACTCAAGCCAAAAAGAAATTACCTTGTTCATTTACATAGACAAACTTAAGCGAGAAACCCATGCGGGCTTTGAGTTACTTTGAACCAGATGAAAATTTGAACTCATTCTCTTAATCAACCGGAACTTCCATCATGTTTGAAAAGATTGATCTCTATAAACCAGCAAAAGTTGAAAGGGAACTCGTCATGACCTGATGTAAAGAGCTTATGGCACACTCACTCCTTCAACAAGTGTGTGCACACACACACATACACATGCTTGCGTGCACACATTCTCAAACACAATTTGAAAGAAATTCTTAAAAGAAGTAGAAAATCAATAAAAGTCATTGTTGACTGCATTTGAAGTATGTTATGGAAGCAATCATCAACATTTAATCTTTATTTGTTATCTCAAAGACTTCTCCTTTCCTCAAGACAATGATTTGAGAAATCATTCGATCCCTTGGGCTACACACAACTTAAGCCAGACAACTCTAGAAGATAGAGGCTAATCGGATATGTCTTAACCACAGAAAAATTCCATTTAAGGGGTACTGAACCCGCATCAATGTCTTCTTCAACAATGCCATGCTGTGTTAGCTCTTTTTCCTACCCAAGAATGCATTCGGCTTGTGAACAAGGCCATGAAAAAATGGAATATTACAGATGCATGCTATCTATCCTCTTTGCCACACACAATCCGACCATGATTCCAAAGGTTTTAATTCTTCCAAATGGAGTTCTTCCTGATGATGACGAACAGGAAAAATGTGCGTGCCACCCATATTGCATATGAGACCTCAAATCTCCAATCCATGGAGCCCTTCACGCCAAGACACCTAGTAGGGAGTCTATCGACGTACTGTACACAGCAGCTTTATCCAGAAGTTGACTCTGTAAAAAAAAACGATAACAATCATGAGATTGTTCATGATTGTTTGTGCCACCTTCTAAAATTTGTGTGATGCTCATTGAAGAATCTTGCCTGAATGAAATCTGTAAGACTCCCTGGAGCCTGTTTCAAGAGGGGTGGAAAAAAAATCAATGCCAGGTTGTCCAAAAATGCATTAAGATTTGAATTTTTCACCATTAGCATGGGGAAGGCAATAGGAGAACTTTATACATATCTGCGTATTTACAACTGGACTTGCTATACACATGACACTTACAAGGGGCCATACAATGGGAACAACTCCCCGAATAGAGAACACACATTGAATGCGGCCTCGAACCTTGGGGTTACATCACGAAGGCTCAACCACCTGAGCTACGCTCTTTGGGTGAAAAGAAAAAAGGATCACTAAAGACATGAGACATCTGACAAGGTTTGATTTTCAGCATCCCTGCATGTCCTTAATTTTTCACTGGTGACGTTAGTGCCATAAAGCCTATTCAAGCAACAACACCATCCTCGACGCATCAATTCCATCTGCTCGGAACCTGGCCAGGTAATGCCATCATGTATGTTTCGCACACACTACACGTTAAGGTCTTGCTACAAGACTTAGTTTGAATAGCTTGCACACAAAAAGAAACAGAGAGCAAAAAACAAGAAAACAGTCCTCTCCCTTCGTTTGCTATGGACAACTGTTTGTAAGGTTGATATAAAATAATCACCTTCAAGGTAAAATGCTCCCAAGACTCTTCTTGCTGATAATGAGGCTCATTTGTTCCATCCCAGTGCACTGGACTTTGAATGTGACCAACAGGCTGAATCAAATGAACACTGTCTGCTCATAAACAGCAGAAATTTTCTCAAAGTTAGCATCCAAATTTGTCCATCGAAACTCTTTAAGATCCTATCATTATGCCTGCATACTTGTCGTAAAAGCCTCTTTCCAGGACCCACGATATCGCCAAGAAGGGGGTGACTGTTCACTAGAAATCCCATTCTCATCACAGATTCTGCAAGGAGACATTCAAAACCATTAGTTAGAGATTTATTGTTTGTATGAAGTTTCAGCATGGCTAATGTTTGAAACTTACTCTAGAACAAGCTTTCTAACAACCCCTGGTAACACTCCCTTCAAAGGAGCAGTCTGCAACATGAGACCATTCCAATTTTGGTCTTGATTCACGGATAGCTCTGCCTCAGCACTTGTTCTCTATTGAGGCATAAAGGTGACCATCAGGAGCAGTTTACCATGTAAAAACACGAAGTGAAGCACTTGTCTTTCTACTTCACGCTCAAGGGAAGTTTGCTCAGACGTACCCGAGAAACCACCACAAAAAAATTTGTAATCATTCCCTCTAGAAGTAAGTCACCATCATTTGATAAGATCACTTCAGTAACATCTTTAGGCCTGGTCTTCTCAAGGGCCTGTCGAGTTCTATGATGTTCAGAGAAAAGGAGTTAATTATCAGCTATTTACCATATGGACAAATCTTTCATAGATGATTTTTTACCTTATCCAATCTGTATGCTTTGCATTGGGAAGAAAGCGGCCAAGCCCCATAATAGCAACTCGAATAGCCTTTCTTGCATCACTCTCTGGATGTATTGGCATGCATCTTGAAATATGTATATAAACATCAAAGCCTTCTTGATCCTGCTGCAATAAAGTCAGATTAATAATGAGCATTTCTATTAGTGACGTAAGTAGAAGGGAAAACACTCAATGCAGCTGTAAAAATAGTTTGAAGAGAAGTTTTAAAAAAGTAAGCAAAAATGCAAGGTGGTTGACTTTATGAAAGTGCACGTGTGCAGAAGCGTGAGAGAGGAGAGAGAGAGACAGAAGACACAAACGCAAGATATGGTGAAGAGGGGGATGATCAGCCCCCCATGACTACCATGAGCAGAAGACCCAATACACAATGATCATAGTGTATGGAAGTGGGTACCCCCCTGGCCCCATAAATAGGTGCACAAGGGGAGGTAGGGCAAGGCCTGATAAAAATCCCCACGACCCAACAAAAAAATGATAAATGGAAATATATGTGGGCGCCCAGACAAAAGTGGGCGGCCGGCCCCAAACTCGGGCAGCCGGACCAGGTAAAACCTAGACTATGGATGGCCAGCCCGGAGACATACTAGCCGTACAAGTATGCCCTAGACCTGTGAAGCAGCAGAGTGGTGTAAGTCTAACACCCCCTCGCAGCACCTGATGCTGAACAAACCGCATGAAGCCAAAGATGTGGGGCAAATGATGAAGATGTCTTCTGCGATGTCCACTAAAGGACAATACTCCGGCGAACGCCGCGAGTGTAGCAACAATCAGGGGTGTCCCGGCCGCCAAGAAATCTCCATGGTAAAGTGCTATCACGAGCAATGTAGTAAACTGCTGTACTCCGTCGATAGAGGGTGAAGATACTGTGTGAAGGTCCCGAACTGAGTGTGAAAACAACTCCTTGTCGTAAAAGAAGTGCCAATACACCTGCAAGTGTCCTGCCCAATAGGATCTGTGGTGTCTGTAGTCAAACCGTTTGGAGAAAATGGAGAAGCCCAGGAACTGTCATGAGAATGCACGGAAGCCTGTCAATGCATGAACCTGCAACCCAGTGTGGCCAGGTGGCTAAGCTATGAAAAACTCCACGAAGGCCAGACGTAGAAATCTGCGCTGTAAACTCCTCCGAATCAAGGAAAGCCAGACTAAACAGTCTGCACTGTAGAAGCTACCATAAGCTGCAACAGTCACTAGGAGACCGCACGGACCACCACCGGATGGTGTCCTGTCAGTAGGTAGCGTGATCCAAGATGAGGGGAAAGCGAGACTCACTAGTCAGCGTTGTGAAGATCCTCTGAGAAGAGGAAAGGCCAGACCAATTTGTCTACGCTGTCTTGCCTGTATCTCCTGCCTCCAATCATCCGATGCCCGAGGGGAAGTGCCCCACGACCCAACAGAAAAATGATATATGGAAATATATGAGGGCGCCCGAACAAGGTGGGCGGCCGGCCCCAAACTCGGGCTGCAGCAGTCACTGAGAGACCGCACGGACCACCACCGGATGGTGTCCTGTTAGTAGGTAGTGTAATCCAAGATGAGGGGAAAGCCAGACTCAACAATTTGCGTTGTGAAGGGCCTTTGAGAAAAGGTGTGGTCAGACAAAGCTGTCTGCACTATAATCATCTTGTATGAAGAAGGGAAGCCAGACTGAGAAGTCTGCGCTGTGAAGATTCTCTGAGAAGAGGAAAGGCCATACCAATTTGTCTATGCAGTCTTGCCTGTATCTCCTGCCTCCAATCCTCAGGTGTTAACCAAAACAGAATCCGCGCCAACACCACCACCAAATCGCATGTCGGTTTGGCTCTCAATGTGAATGAACTGGGAGTGGCCTACTGCCCAGGTCGGGGGATAGGTTTGTTGTTAGGTTACCGAGGGTGAGTGTAAGCAACTTTGACGGTGGCAATCCAAATGATCAGGAGTGTAGTAGAGCAACTGCACTACCATCCAAGCCAAGCTCCGGGTGACTCCCGATGTAGTCGCGGGTTGCCTGATCTCCCGCATCTCGCGGGTAAACTCTCCAAGAGTGTCCAAAGCACTGAAGTACCACTCCAGTCTGTAGATCCAAGCAATGAACCTGTCCAAGAAGAGATCCACGATCCTCTCCCCAAGTCCATGTAGATGCTCCTATGTAAGCAAGTGATCTGACGTGTCGAGGTTAAGTGGTATGTGTGTGTCCACCCAAGATGGTGGTGTCTTCTCTAAGAATGTTGGAATCCCATATGCCATGAGCATGGCCATATCTCGTGTGAACTCCTCTGATGAGTGCATAGGTGTGTCCAAAGCAAACCACAAGTCACCACCCCCTCTGGAGTGTGCAACTGCCGAATGATGGCTGGAATGAATGGATCTCCCAAGGATCGTACGCCCGTAGATGATCAAGCCGATGTCGAAGATACCGTGTACTGCACCACTCACTGAGAGACCTCACGGACCACCTCCAAGGGGTGTCTTGTCAGGAGCTAACTTCATTCTCTGTGAAAAACATAAACCATGTGGCTGCTGTCCACCCAAAAACACAACTGCGAGGTGATGAAAACGCTGCTGTCCAGCTATTTTCAGCGTGCTCGTACGCTCCCGGCGGGGTCCGGAGCGCTGTAGAGGAGTATGGGAAGGGTGGTGAATCACTGTCACTGCCCCAGATGGGCTGAAAACAAAGAAAACAGCAAGGGGTAATGGCTGAAATCTATAGATTTGAAGAGGAACTTCGACGGCAAGGAACCGAATGCCAAGGCAGGGTAGGTGGTGGCAAGATCCAGGGTCCAGAAGCTGAGCGTTGCTCTCCTGCTGCAAAAAAAGGAAGCTACCCACAGGTCCCAGGGCACCAAAGAAAGAAAAAAAGAGAATCAACTGGTAGATCAAAGATTTCCCTAGACCCGGGATAAGATTTTTGAAGCAGATCAGTATGATCTAGATTTAGATATTGATTTTGCCAAGGTGCACGAGGCTCTTGAGAAGTCTCAAGCACGGCATACAAAGGCAGCTGACAAGATTCAACGCGACTTGCAATTGAAGGAAGATGATTGGCTCTTACGGTTTGAGAAGACACGCCTAAGGAAACGAAAAGGAACGGAGCGGCTTTTTCCAAAGTTAAGAATGCGATACTATGGCCCTTTCCAGATTCATGAGAAGATAAATCATGTATCCTTCGGGCTGAAGTTGCCAGATACTTGGAAGATTCGCAATGTGAGTCTCTTGAAACCTTTCAAAGGTGACGTGCCAATTGACAAGGAACCTAAGGAGCAACCTGAAATAGAAGAGAGTGAGGAGATACTCGTTACAGAACAAATACTGGCTCACAAGGAAAGGAAAGTAGAAGTAAAGTGAACGGTGGTTCTTACTTAAGAACTATCCGGCATTCAATGCGGATGGAGGAGGACCTAGCAGATACTCCTCAGATTTGTACCTTAATGCTTTTGGTAGCTTTGGCTATTCAAGAGTTCCCGGAGATCAACGGGTTGAATTTAATGCAGGCAAGACTGCACAAGAGGGGAGTTACTCCGCTCCTTTGTCACAGATTGCCTGGATGGAATAAAGTCACTGATTTCCCTTTGGACTTCAGGAATACTGATGTACTGACAGATTCTATTGGACGACTTTATGAAAGAACTACTTCGACATGGGAATTCCCGAAAATGAATTTGATTTTTGTGCTCACTCATGTGATTGTGTTGAGTGCAGGTTTGCAAGACGGAATGGCTGCAACATTTCGGTCTTGCGAGACTATGGACATGATCGCAATAAGGATTAGTTAATTTGACATCAGTGAGGTCCTATGTGGATCTAGATGCAATTGCTAAATACGTTGCAAGGAATCATGGTCTTGAGAATCTCTATACACATCATCGCAATAAGAATTAGTTAATCCGACATTAGTGAGGTCTAGGATGGATCTAGATGCAATTACTAAATATGTTGCTAGCAATCATGGTTTGGATTTGGAATGAAATTTTCTATGATTGATTTGATTTGAATGAGATGTGAACGTTCAGTGATTGTCATCTTTGTGCAAGTGTTGGATTTATGTCGTCTAGTGCGTCGGTGCTTAGATTCAGTGTCTACTGAACTGGTTTATGGCCTCTGTATGTTTTGCAGGCATAATCGAGGGAGATTACAATTCTTTCAAGAGGGGGGTATGCCACAAAATGATGAGGTTGGTAGCAATGCCCGGACGCAAATAGCTGATGATGTGGCGGCTGTACGACAGACCTACAATTTACGCTGACAGCAATATGGAAATCTTGAAAAATGCACTAACATGCTTACATGGCAGGCAATACAAATTTCTGCGTTTTGTGCTAGCATGTGCTGACGTGGCATACTGTACGGAATTCCGCAATTTACGTTGACTGCTTTTTGACAGTTTTTGGGCCTAAAAGCTTTTGGGACAATTTGCTTTTGAATTAACTGTTTTTGGGCCTCTGCTTTTAGGGCATCCCTTGTAAGAATAAATAAGCCCTAAGGGCCTCACTCTTCAGGGCATCTGGACGCACAGTCTAAGAGCAGAGGTCCCTCAGGAGTTGTGCTTTGCAATGATTAATGAAAAAGAAATACAAAAAGGGGCGCTAGACTTTGGGGCCAATACCTCTAGGCACGGAACTACGTCGGGCTGTGTCGACTCTCTCTCTCTCTCTCTCTCTCTCTCTATTAAAGTTCAATGATTATGAAGTTTCTGTTTGTGTCTTGCTATTGATTTCTCGCTTGGAGTGTCCACGCCTGTTACATCTCCAGTGTGCAATATGTACCCAAATCCATTGCAAAGATCTGTACCAAGCAAGTCCCAGTACTCCAAGAAGAAGCTGGGAGTCAAACCATCCTCCCCTCGACAGCTACCTCAGGGGAGTGCTCTTGAGGGCCTCATGGAGCTCCTCTAGCTGGAGGGGAAGCTCTAGCCCCTGACGCATCTCCTCAGTAACAAGGCAAGGCATCTGCGCCCAAACCTGCTCTCTGCATGCATCCTGACACTCTGACTGAGGCTCACCTGACAACAAATCTCAGTAAAAGCCAGTAGCAATTGCACGAATATCCTCAGGCTCTAAAGCAACTGACCCGTCGAGTCTCCTCAACTGGCTGAAAATGGTGTGCGCATGGTGGAGACTCACCGTCTCAAAGAACTCCCCAGTAACTCTGTCACCCACTTGGGTCCACTAAGATGCCTGTCGATGGAAGGCAAACAAATGACACCTCTCCTCAATAATAGCTGGCTCCAGTTAAGCCTGCTGCAACTGCTCCTCCAACCAAGGACTGTCTGGGTGATGCTCCTGCATCCTCTGTAAGGAAACAATGCCCCGTCGCAAAAACTTCTCCTCCTTCCTGCCTGCAGCTAAGCGAGCTGCAGATTCCTGGAGGAAGAAGCAACTAAGCTCAGCAAGTCCATAGGCCACTCTACCAGCAGGGGTGTCCCGCGTATCCAAGCTCTCTGTCCAAAGTGTCACCACTCGCTCTCTAAGCTCTGGATCCAACAAATTCCTCTCAGGGATGCGCAGCATCGTGCTCCCCCTCCTTTGTCTGTTTGTCACAGTGAGAATCACTGGTACATGATCGGAAAAAGTAGTCCCTGCTGGAATGCAAACAGATCCACCCGTGTCATAGATGTGGTCACGGGCGTAGAAGCGATCTATTCGAGTTAGATTCACTCCTCCTAATTTGCGGTCAAAGAGGGAGAAAGACAAGTTGTCTAGGGGCCTCACAAAGCCTGAATGCTGCCAAACATCAGAGATCCTCAAAGTCATACATAGACACTCCCAAGCTGCCAACTCAGCCCCGTGTATAGTAGCATGGCTACCTCCAATCCTGTCAGAGGGGTCCTCGAGCACGTTAAAGTCTCCCCAACACACCACTGCTTTGTATGCGACAGAGACTCTACAATATGAGACCAAAACTCTGCTTGTGCACTTGCCACATTGGGCGCACATATGTTCACGAAGCCCACGAGGCAACCCTGAGCTTGCATAGTAATCCATTGAACCCTGCTGGCACAATAAAACCTTTGTCCACCATGGCCTGTTGCCATGAGTTCGCAAGAGTCATACATACCCCTGCATGGATACCACTAGGTCCAAATGCAGCTGACCAGAATGTCTCATAGCGACCATGCAAGATTTGACAACATTGTCTAATGCGGCTCTCACAAAGATGATGCTCATGAAGCATAAGAATATCAATCTCACCACCCACAAGACTTCGCTGAAGCTCCTGACGCAACTGACCTCGCTGGCGCTGAAACTGGGTCCTCCTAATCCCTGCACATACCATGGGACAATCCTCATGGAGTCAGTGAGAGAAAACCGATGCTGCAATAACAGCCAATCTCGCTATCTTCGAGGCCCGCTTGGATCGGGAGTAATCTGCATCCGAGTGACCCCGAGATAGATGTGATTGTAAAGATTGTCCAACCCAGGCCCGAGAAGAGCATGCCGTCCATCGGGCTACATCCTCCATCCAGGAGTCCTCATGTATATATACATAGCATGGTGGGCTCTGTGTGTCAACAAAGAAGTGTACCACAATGTGTCTACATCCTATTGTGTCCAGAAGTGTCACCGAGAACTTGGCCAACAACCACAGCTCCCATGTGGTGAGAGAACTCAAGAGGCTGAGCCTAAAGCCAGTCCATCACGGAGTCCAGAGTCCACTCAAACTGGTCCCTGCCACACAGAGAAAAAAAGAAACCAACTAGTGTGTCCAGGGCCTCTATCCCTCTAGTTGCAAGAAACAATACATGGACTCTGAAGCAAGCCGCCTCAAAGTCTAGTGAAGAGTCTCCGAGGAAATGTGTGAAGTCGTAGGCAAAGAAGTCCCACCGGCGACGGATGTCGAAACTCATCAATCCTCGAGGGACTGCGGCAAAGGGAGACGTTTGCACAAGAAGGGGGGTCCGCAAGAAAGTTTGCTCCTTTCTCGCTAGGCGGCTCGTGGCAATAGTGCTGCCAAGAGACCTCCTAGCAGACAATGAAGGTCCTGTCCCTTGAGCCAACTGTGGGGCAGGATCAGGAGAGGGTGAGGAAGCGGGGGGGCTAGTGGGTGGAATGGGAGGGGAGGAGGCGGCAACGGGGGAAATGGAGGGAGTGGGGGAGATGGAGGCGGGGGGGCGGTGGGTGGCACCGGGGAAGGAGGGGTTGTTGATGGTGAAGCCGAGGTAAAGGGTGAAACTATGGCCTCGTCCTGCTGTACAGGGTCAAAACGGTTCCCTGTGTGGGAACCCACTGCTGCTGGCCTGGTGTAGGGCGACCACCGGGTGGGCTGAGCTTGCGTGGTGGTTCTTGACGGCGATAGCCACGGACCTGCTGCCCTCCCTCCTTTGCCTGAACACAAGGATCGGAGGAGGGATCTACCTGAGCTTCCTGTGTCTCTGTCTGTTGTGCCGAAGGTCTGGGCCTCCTCCGTGGACAGGCCTTTGCTAGATGGCCCATCTGTCAACAAATAAAGCACTGGTTCGGGAGGCCCGAATACTCCACATTCTAGCGGAGCCAGCCACCACTCACCTGAGGTGGTAGAACGACGTGGTGGTCTTTGACAGCGACGGCCATGGACCTGCTGCCATCCCTCCTCTGCCTGAACACAGGCGAGGAACACCAGTTCGGCCACGGACCATGGGCCAAACTGGTGTGTGGTCCTTGACGGCGACGGCCACGGCCACGTACCTCCTGTCATCCTTCCCCTGCCTGAACACCAGGCTCGGAGGAGGGATCTGCCTTAGCTTTCTGAGTCTCTGTCTGCTGTGCCGAATGTCTAGGCCTCCTCCATGGACAGGCCTTTGCTAGATGGCTAATCTGTCAACAAATAAAGCATTGGTTCCGGAGGCCCGAATACTCCACATTTTGGCGGAGCCAACCATCACTCACCCGAGGTAGTAGAATGACCTTCGGGAGGGTGTGGGTATACCAATTGCCCTGGCAGCTCCAGAAGTTGTCAAGCGAGGTGTCTCCACGACAGTCCCAATCTCCAAACCAATCCTGAAAGGAGAGAGAGGTACTATGTCACAAACTAGGTGGCGTGGCATGGCCTTGGGCATGTGGCGACACACCCCGGTACACAGACACCTGTGAAATGCGGCAGACCTCCGGATTTCACGCTGAGTACTGACATGGCATGCTGTACGGAATTCCGCGTTTCCCGGCGCAAATTGCGACAGCTGTACGGACAGTTTTTCTCTACGCAAAAGCTGGGCAGATTCTACACAATGCTGACTTTGGCAGTTTTGAAGCTTTTGGGGCTATTTGCTTTATTTAAAAAGGCTTTTAAAATATGGCAGCTTTTGGGGCTCTGCTTTTAGCATCCCTTGTAAACTTATAAATAAGTGGGCAGGGCTCCCACTCTGCTGAGCATTTGGACGCAGAGTTTGAGAGTGAGACCCTCCCACTCCCTTGTACTTTGAGCACAAATTTAATACAAAAAGAAATACCGAAAGGGGCGCCAGTCTTTGGGGCCAATATCTCTAGGCACGGAACTCCGTCGGGCTGTGTCGAATCAATTGTGAGCTGTGAACTGTTTTGATGTGAATCTTTGCTGTGTTGCGGTAGAATCTTGATTTGGAGTGTCCAAGTTTGTTACATACTCTCTCCTCAGGCCTGGGAAGTACACTGAACATCTCATCCAACTTATGATGACAAATAGAAGAAACGGCTGCCACCTGTGGTTCATGAAAGGGCATTTGCCATACTTTCTTTTCCCCAGCTACATACACAAGCTAGAAATGGAATTGAGAGAACAAAGTTGCCTCAACTCCTTCTCAGACAGCTTAGCTCGAGTGAAGGAATATCTCAATACTCTGTCATGATCTATATGCACAATAAAGTCTGCACCCAAAAAGTAATACTTCCAAGAGATAAGAGCATGGATGACTGCCAATAGCTCTTTCCCATAAATCTGTGTAAGCCGCTCAGCTTAAGTGAGCATTCTACTCTCATAGGCTATCACATGACCCTCTTATTGAACAGCCCCAGTGCTACTTCCATATGTAACACAACGAATCTCAAAAGGCTAATGTAAATCTGGCAACAAAAGAACTCGCCCTGTAGTGAGCTTGTCTTTCAGCAAAAGGAACAAAATCATAGAAAGGAGCTGCGGTCTTTGCAAAAAGCCTAATGAAGCATCTGTAATATAAACACAAACCCAAGAAACTCCCCGCATCGTGTACATTCTTGAGGGATGGCCAATCCCTAATGACTGCCACCTTGGCTGGATCCATCCATACCCCTTCCATACACCTTCCGGAGAAACCATGTGTCCCAAAATTGTATCTCCTACTAAAGAATTCAAATTTCTTTTCATCAATCACAAACTAGTGAAAAACTGGTCAACGGTGTCACCAAGTAAAATCCTACCAAGGAACTCATTCTAAACATGTGGATCCCTATAGCCCATCAAGTATATCGGATCCCTATAGCCCATCAAGTATATCGTCCATCTGTGGTTTGTTCTGATAACATGCCTCCCCTTGCATGGTGGAAGTTGGTGAAGGTTTCGCCTGTATGGTCAATAGACGCTTCTAGAGCCTAATGGAGACTGGTGGTGGTATTGGGTCCTTCGTTCTCAAAGACTTGAACATAGCGCTCCAATTGGCCATCGGGGTATTTCTATCTCACTCCGGTGCAGCTTTTTATGTTCCAAGCGACTACATCTTGTAGCGGGGGCAGGGGTGCTAGTGAAGAGTGCATTTCTTGGATGAGTGTATGTGGTGTGTGCGCACGCATGCGCAAGCATGTGTGAGCCTAGTGGTGGTTCCTAATTTGGAAGCCCTGCCCCCACTCTTGTACCATGAGATAATAGTCTTGCACAGGTTGCAGCTGTAGCCTGGCCTTGTTTTATTGCACTCTCTCTGTCTCTCTCACTACTCCTCAGATTTGTCCTTTCCTACTCTCCTGTCTGGTCAGAGCTCTAGTCTTCCGCTGCCTCTGATTGCTGAGGTTGTGAAAAAGGGAAGAAAATGCGAAGATGCAATTACAGAATTTCATAGCTCGACTTAGAAGGCTCAACATAGTCAGTAAGAAAGCTGAATTTGACCTTCCACAAGGGTAGAGTTAAAATTGAAGGATGGCCTAGTTAGAATGCAGGACAAATAGACACAAACAACTAGGGGCCATCGACTGCACTCTAAGGACCTGTGAATCTAAAACAAGAGTACAAATTCTAAAATATGCAGCTTACACGAGTACAAATAATTTGGTACAAGGCAGGCCACTCAATATAACAATGCCGGCTTAATCAAGTCGGTAACTTACAACTAGAGCAGCCTTTCCTTTGCTGTCTTCCTTTTCGCCAGTGATGTACGCCATGATGAGAAGTTCGCCACCCTCATTTCGTAATTCCAATGCTTTTTGAAGCCCAACCCTCAAAGAGGGTTGCACCAAAGACTTCACATGCTCAACAAAACAGGGTGATTTCTCAGGACTGTTGGGGAATAAATGTGGCATCTCCTTTGATAACAGTTGCACTGATTGAGCCAATCGCTCCATATGTCTCTCCCACAAGAGTATATTAGATGCATTGTTTGTCGAGCGAGTAGTTGTATACGCTCCTGTAAAACTTCAACATCTTGAGCAAACCATGACGGCACGAATAACAGAGACAAGAGACAAGCTGAAATAAACATGACGCACTAATTCTGGCTTACTCTGGTTAATTTCAGCATCCCAAGGTGTGCGTGCGTGCGTGTGAGTGTGTGACTTCAAATGCAATCGTGATTCTGCAAACCTGGGGGCTGCGACCGGAGGAAAGGGAGAGGAGGGCCAGGATCTTGTAGCTGCAACACACCTTTCCGCACTAGTACATTCCACGCCATTGTCTTCTATCACCTGTCCACACTAGCTCGTTGAAATGTTAATCGTGAACTTACAACAATGTGTGAAGATGAAAAGTGTTGTCTTGTATGTTGCATGGAAAAATGAATGTGTCCTTGCCCTATCATAAGATGACACGTGGAATTAGAGAATGTGACGTTGACGAAAGCAAGTAATTCCTTAATGACGACTACTCTTCCTTGGTTGGCTTTGTCATAGTAGTTGACGTGTGAATTGGTGTAACTGTGTAAAGTGGCCATATTAGTTAATGTATAAATAGGAGGGTACAATAAGTTTTTTCTAAACAAAAAAGATATATCAAAATAAACATGCAATATTTTGTGAAACACATTGATGAAATGAAAGCCTCATTTTTTGAAATAAAGCATGCATGCAATCTATAAACCAAGAGAGAGCACTAACCTTATGAGTTGTCTTTACTCGAACGAGTTTGTACGACAAAACTCTCGCCTTAGGAGCTATGAAAGGAACAGAAAATCATCAATTAAACTAGTCATACTAAGAGAATTTTAAAACACCATAAAAAAAGTAGATAGTGTAATGTCTATGTGACTGCCATACAAAAGTATGGTGAAGAGTTGACACAATTTCTCTCTAAAATATATAAGAAACAAAAGTCGTACCTTGCCCCATAGTCCATTTCCTACTATATAGTCATGGTATTCAAATACAAAATAACGAACCTGAATTTATCTCTAATAATTTGATATTGGCATTGTAGTTTAGTCACGTTGTTATAAGTGCGCATTTTCACCACCATTCAATGTGAGAAAGAGGTGTAAGTTTTATAAGTTAAATCATAAAAAAAAATACACAATAGCTACCTCCAATAATTAAAAATTCCAACATAACTGATATCATTGCACATATGATAAAAAATTGTATTTGCTGTAAATAAAATTGCTTGATTTGACAATGCACTCAACCCTCCATGATGGCTAGAAAATTAAAAAAGACATCTAATAGGTATTGCTCAGGAACTGTGTGATCATAAACTTCGAGGGAAACCAAAAACGAGTACATTTGACATATATATCGACTAAAGTATTGCCAAGCACATCATGTTTCTCCAACAACCCTTTGCTAATCGCGAATTTACTCACTTGTGTGAAGGTCTTGCATAAGAGAACATGCCTTCAAGGTGCAAGCATAGGTGATTAAATTTGGAAAAAGGCCAACCTTTTGCATCTAGTTGAAACAACCTGGAGTCATGTTGGGCATATCCTTCAATCAAGGCGTTGCGAAGACACGACATTTCAGAAAGAAAGAACTTTATGTGCTCTCATAAGGCCTCCATATTTTGCATCCATATAGATCAAAGCTTTTGTCACAAGACGTGGCATAATGACTGCCAGCTGAAGTGAGATCTCAGGGATGAAGTGGCATCATGGTACACACTGTTGACATGTCTTTCGCAAATCGCGAGGTTGCAGACGTGGCATATTTTATAAATAGCTTTTGGGTGTCCTATTTTTGGAAAGGCTTTTCAGGACACCAACTTTCGAACATGTTCCTTTTCAGGTCCAGTGCCTTTATAAGGGTGCCTTGACATACAAATGCATGGTTACACATCGCAGAGCTAGACCCTCCCACAATTGAACTCTACGAATATCAATACAAAAAGAAGTACGAAAAGGGACGCCAGACTTGGGGGTCAATTGTCACAAAATAGTGATGTGGCAGGACATAAGGAGACTGGCCGCATTTTACGTTGGCTGCTACTGACGCGACAAATTGTACGGATGTGCAATTTTGGCGCAAGCTTTTGGGGTCATAACTTTTGGAATTAAAGCTTTTAGGAGCATCTTTTGGAGGAGGCGCCCTATTTTTAGGAGTCTTTTGTAACCTTTATAAGTGTGCCCTTGGGCCACTACACAAAGAAGCTAGGAGAGCTTGTGGAGAGTTGGACCCTCGGGAGTCGTATTCTTGTGATCGAGCATAAAGAAAGAAATACCAAAAGGGGCACCAAACTTTGGGACTAGTGCATCTGGAAGTGGAATTCCACCGCTTCATGTTGACTCTCTCTCTCTCTCTCTCAATCGGACAGAGACAACATCCCACGCCTATACGCTTGCAGGAAGATGAAGAGCACTCAAATCCCAATGAGGAAATAGAAGTCGCTTCTATTGTTTTTTGAGATTCGAGAATTAAGTGTTAAAGTTCTTTTAGTTTTGTTTGTGTGTTATTGAAGATTCCATCTTGTGTGGCCATGCTGGTTACAGTGGTATCAGAGCTCAGCCAATTCTTCTCCTACATCACACATGGGTTCCAGCAGCGAATCCGACCGAGAAAAACAAAGTCCTACTACTGTTTTGCAGGAGGAAGATGAGAATCCCAACTTCAATGGTGATACAGAGATGTTCTTAAGACGGAAAATGATGAGGGCAAGCCTGCAGGAGGGTAGGGTCTTGATAGAAAAATCAAGCAACAACTATAAGTGGACACTTGTACTAGGTGATTTCTCAAGTATTTGAAGGATCCAGAAGGCACTGAGTACCTACAAAACCAGTCAATTCCAAAGTTCTATGGCATATGGCAGCAGGTCGTCAAAACACCACTCAAGTCGGTAATGAAGATTCAAGTGTAGAAAAGAAAAGTCTTTGTTCCAAGGAAGAGTTTGATTGAGCTCTTGAGCTCAAGATCAGCGAGTTGATGAAATCTAAGAAGCATTAGTAACACCCACAGTTTTGGGACAATTTTTGGCAAGAAGAAGAATCATCTGCTACAAGCTTCATAGTACGACAACATGGAGAATAAGAAGGGGCGAAAGGAGTTCAAAGACGGTGGCTGAGCATTTAAGATTTATACTTTTTTGGACTACAAGGATTCTGATTGAGCTCTTTCTTTCATTCAACAATTTGACACTGCTTTTTCTGGAGGCAATTTTATGCAAGCCTCTAAAGTGAGAAAGGCGGCATCCTTTCTAAAAGGTAATGCTCTCACATGGTGGTCCACTCTTCTGCAAAGTGCCAACCAAGTGGGCTGACACTACAATTCAAGGCCAATGTCACTACTGCCTAGAATCATCTGAGGATGTGGGCAAGATGACATTTTGACCACCTATTTTGGGATACACTTTTGGCAATTGCTTCTTTTCGGAAGGTGTCTTTTATGGCACACATGGAGTGGTATTGCTGCTCATTGCCCAAAGAGATCTGACAATGTTGCTTAAAATAAAAATCCTCTAAGCATTCAACAACTTATGGAGCATGTGATGGATAGCTTTTCTATGTTTTCCAGCTCTTTGACATATGCTACAGACGAGCCAGTGTCCGAGGCATCAAAGAAAGATTCTTCCAAAGAGGAGAAGAAAGACAAAAAACATAAGAAAAAATGCACAGGGTCTAAACTGACAATAGAGCAATGTGTGCCCAATACTACAAGTAGGGCAAGTACTATAGCTGTGGAGAAGTTGGGCATATTCTTGCAAAGTGTTCAAAGAAAGAAAAGGAGGAGAAGCTTGAGGACAAGCCATAGAGAGTTTGAAACCAGCCCGTGGGGCGGTAGGCTTTGGCTTGCACCCGAAATTCTTCACTTTAGACACACACATAGAGCACTTTGCAAAGGTAGCCTACGACAGGAATGAACACTTCAGCGCGCACATGGCTCGGAAGCTAGAATGCTCCGAGCAGACGTTGACAACCTGTAGGCCCCAAAATTGGCACCCCTTTCGGTATTTCTTTATTCTTTTTAAGAGGGTAATTACAAACAAGAGCCCTGGGAATTCTTTGCCTGTATCCAGCTAGATACCACCTGTTCTGGTAAAATTTCGGCAAACAACCCCAAAACTTGCCCAAAATCAATTCCCCTACTGGAACTCACTTCCATTGGCATAAATCCTTTGATTTCTGCCCAAAAACATTAAATTCAGCTAGCTGTATTTATTGGTTTTTGCCCTGTTTTCAGTCCCAAACAGTCTCCGAACTGTCCTCTATCAGTGGGGCACTGTTCCCAACGGTGGTGCAGCCAAAGTTAGTCCGAGCTAGAAAGTGGTCTATGCCAAGCAAAGGTTGCAGGCAGGTGCAGTGCAGAAGGCTGAGGTAGGTACCAAAGTCTTGGGCAGCCAAAGGGTAACGGTAATGTATGCTCAATGCGGTTTTTTAAGTCAAAAGAGCTGCGGGATGGTCCAGATGGGATGGCAGATGAAGGTGCCCGAAATGCCAAGTCAGTACTCTAGAATGTAGTGTTCAGTGTACTCTAGAAGCCGGTCCAGACGGCTCGTCAAACGGAGCCCCGATGCTCAAGATATTGCAGGTCAAAGACAGAGTGTGTAGCAAATTCCCGACGGGTAGGACAGCTAGGGACAGGTGCCCCAAGCTCATGTTAGTGGATGCATGTGTAGAGCTCGAATTATGGGGCATGCCTATCTTCTCGAATTGCGAATCGGAGCTCTGGTTAGCAAGTTATGGTTAATTAAAATTTTTCCGAGGGCTGGGTTTGAGCCCACTGGCCCGCATTGGAGGACGCGCCATCTGGTGTTTTCTGGAGCTCGCCAGGTGTTTGGTGGATAGTGTGCATCATGTGGAGCTAGCATAAATCGACGGCGCGTCAATCGGGTTCTTGGTCAGTAAGATATGGCGAGTCGAAGTTTGTGGCAGGTGCTAGAGAGGACAATGCAGACGTTTTTTCCAATTTTCGGGCTGTTGGTTGGAGGCCACGGCAAGGTCTAAAGATGATGGGATCTATGACGGTTCAAAGCCAACGTAGTGGAATTTCGGTCGAGCCTTGCGGCTTGGAGATCCAACCCTGGAGCCATTACAAGAGCATGGGGAAGGTGGGCAAAAAAGGGAGTTGATGAAGGTTTTTTTGGAGGATTTTCAAAGCATTAAGGCTCAATGGCTTCACGAGCTGCCACGTGGCCGCAGATGAACCCATATGCAAGGAAGGAGGCCAGGAGCTTGGTCTTTATAGGCTGGGCCGTGAGATGGAACTAGTACACAAAGGGGGAAAGAAGGGAGCTCCCTCACCCCATGGCGATGGCGGCCCTGTCGTGCGTTACGCAGGCGCTGCGCGTGGGTTTTGGTCGGGATGGGCGGCGCGGTGGCGCGCGCCCGAGTGAGGAAAGAGGAGGAGGCAGTGCCCCGCTGATTACGTGGCAAGCGCCCTTAGGGGCTCGTTCCCGTGCCCGCGGCCTTAGGGCCCCAACTTTTTTTGAGGGCAAGTACCACCTCCCCCCCACCCAATAGCGATGTCGCTATTGCAAGTCTAGGGGAGGGGTCCCACAATGAGATGAAGCATTCCACGGCCGCGAGCAAGGATAAGTCAAGGCGGTGTCCCGCGGCGGTAGAGTAAGCCACAGAGAGAGAGAGAGAGAGAGAGAGAGAGAGAGAGAGAGAGAGAGAGAGAGAGAGAGAGAGAGAGAGAGAGAGCCCGAGGGCAGCCATGTGGACCGAGTGCAAAGGGGCCCACTTCAAGGCAAGGCGAGCAAAGACCGGGCAAAGGCAAAGACAAAGAGAAAGAGTCCGAAGGCCACATTGTGCAAGCAAGGGCAAAGGCAAGGCCAGGACCAAAGAGAAAGAGAGGAAAGAGAGAGAGAGGAGGCCGGTATGAACCGGACAAGAGCTGGTCAAAGGGTAAAAAGGGGGCAGAGCAAAGTTAAGTCTCCCCAAAGGGATAAAAAATGAAGGAAAAGGAGAAATAATAAAAGTGTTTAGGGGCAATAGCGATGTCGCTATTGCACCCCCCCCCCCCCCCCCCCCCCCCCCCCCCCCCCCCCCCCCAAAGTGAAAGAGAGAGAAATTGAACACATGAAGCAAGGCGGTTACCTCCTCCCAAAGATGCCAAATTGGGATGCCAGATGGTCAAAAAATGAGGGTAGTTTCCAAAATTGAAGACCCCCCCTATAAAAGTCAAATTTTCATCAAATTAGGGGCTTTTTCCTGGCTTTTTGTACCGTTTGAAGCCTACAAAGTGGAGCTCTTTGACAGAGGAGTGTGCCTGTCAAAGCCCTTTGTATTTTCTTGTGAAAATGGCCATGGTGATGGTAGTGGAAGCCTGTGTACATGTTTGGTAAAGTGCAATCAAGCAATTGTTGCCCGGCTTTGTTGTTGTTTCCCCTTCCCCCGTTCTCTTTCTCCTTCTATGGTGTTTCCCCTCGGTGCCGGTTGTGTGGAAGTGTGCCCCCCGGACCGATGGTGTTTTGTGTGAGAGAGTGAGATTAAGCGGCTGTGTGCGTGTGTAAGGGTGGAAACAGACCGTGACATTAGGTGTTCTTTGTGTGGTGGATTTGTGGAGTGTGAGCAATGGAAATTGAGTAGGCAGTGGTCTGCTAGTGTGAAGTGTGTTTTTGAAGTTGTTTTCCAAGAGGATAGGGGTGTTGTGGATACCCTGAGCTATAGAGAGGCCCTCGTGTTTGTGCCGGGTGTGTTCCCCCATTCCCCCTCTCCATCTTCTGGTGCCTGTACGGAGGATTATGCTGATGCTCCTAGTTCATGTCAAAGTGGTGATTTTGGTGATGCCAAAGGTACGGCCTTTGAAGAGTAGGTGCTGCTAGTGATGGCTTGGACTGGATTTCCCATTTTCACTGGAGTTGAAGATGCGGAAATCTTGCTTACGCATTGTTCGTATTGAAAAGTGGTTTATCAAGAGGAGACGGTGCGGTACAGGTGTTCCCGCTCCTGGTTCGTGGTAAAGCTAGGCTATGGTTCGATAGCATTGGTGATAAAGAAAAGGCAGATTGTGAAGCCTTAGAGGCGGCTTTTCGAAGCAGATTTATTGCGGATGCGCAGCTCGACGAAGTAAAGCGAAAGTTGGACGGGTTGAAGCAAAGCTTGGAGGGTGATTTTCAAGCGTTCAAGTGGGAGTTCAAAGCCCTATTGGGGAAATTGATCAAGGTAACTACTGCAAAAAATGCCAGTTTTTTAAAGTTGTATAAATTCATGGATTGCCTGCATGAGCAAGTGCAAGATAAAGTAGAGATAGATGGCCCGAAGTCGTATGAAGAGGCAATAGCTCTAGCGAGAGGGCGGCCCAAAAAGATTTTGAAGAAGCCCGAAATTAGGCAGGGTTTGCCAAGTGCAATGATGCCAAGGCAGTGTAATGCGGTGATAGCCGCGCCGCAGGAGGTACAAAGAGAAGTGCAAGTATGAGAGGAACCAAGGGTTCTTTGGCTACAGAGAGACAGGGTGGTTCCTATCCGAAGATGCCGGCTAGAGCAGTTCCAATTGTGGAGGAAGTGCAGGTGGTTCCAGAGTGGACAAAGGAGGTGCTGTCAAGTTCGAGTGCGGCTGTAGAAGTTTCGTTGAAGTGTGGTAAAGACCAAAGAGTGAGGTTTGCAGACGAGGTCGAAGCGGTGAAGCTAGAGGAGATTCCTTAACTTGAAACCGAAGAGGAGACTGGGTCGAATGACAGTAGCTCTATGGACGCAGATACGAATTGGGAGACCGAGTCGTCTGAATCCAGGTATGATGAGTTTGACCTCTTACATGTGAGTGGAGAGGCAGTGAATATGTATGTGCGAGGAGCATCATAAAGTGCAAGCCGAGGTGCCTAATGAAGACCAAGTAGAGCAGTCTAGGCCTACATGTGGTGAAGAGCAGGTAAAGCTGATGTGCAGTGCCATGCTAATAGCCATGTTGATGAAGGTAGCAGTGGAATATGCCATAGTGGTGCAGTAGGTGAAAAGTTTTGCCAAAAGGCGTAAAGCAGTCGAGCCCGTGGAAGAGGACGAGGGTGAGGCGATAGAGAACGAGTTTCTCTCTTCCTTGGCAGAGCTTGATGATGCAGCGGTAGAAGAGCAAGTAGTTGCAATCGACAAGCAAGTGGTGCTTATCGACCTTGAAGGGCCAATTGGAGAGTAGGAGCTCAAAGATGTTGGAATTGAGTGCATGGTAGGTGAGAAAGGCAGTGCGGAGTCAAAGTTAGAGGTGCTTCCTATGCAGTCAGTGCACTCTATGACAAGTGATGCAGATTCCAAGGCGGTGTCCAAGCTTTATAAGGAGGTCTGTGAGTGGTGGTTGAAGGGAATGCTAATAAAAGCAGCTGTGCAATGTGCCATTGAGCAGGTGCAGGATTTGCTAGATGAGGATATGGCTTTACATGGTTGGGAGGGTGAGTTAAGTATGTCAGGTATGTCAGGTCTATTTGGTGCGAGTGACGATGCAAGTATGTCTTTGGATGGTGAGCACAATGGTGATCCATCTGGTGTTCTCGAAGGTGTTTGGTTGCGAGTGGGCAGTTTGCCAATAAGTGCTTGGAGTGGTAGAAGCATGCTGATGGCAGTTTGGCTATGCAGTTGGATATGTACCTTGGTGTGGCACTATGCAAGGGAGGGTGCTGCAGGTGGATGGAGAAGACCACTGCAAGGTGTTTGCCCCAAGAGGTTGATGATAGGTAAAGCAGGGGGTTGGGCAACCCGCATGAGCAAAGACAGCGGGTTACAGGTGCCAGTTTATGTACATATGCTAGGTGGTTTTGCAGTGTACAGATGTCAGAGAGTTTGTCTTTGATGTGCAGTTTTTTAGTGCAATAAGCCCATGTGTGTTGCTAATTGGACTATTTTCTTATTTTTAATGATTAAATCTCTTTTTTAGGATATTTTATTATGTGCACTAAGAATTGTTAAAAAGATTGTAGCTACAGGATCTGCCATCAGGAACGGACAACTCTGATGTGTCATTTGATGGGTGACGGTAAACATCGCGAAGGAGTTTCCGTAAGTTCGGTGGAAAGGGCTGGTTTACGAATGCCTCTGATGCGTCACATGATGGGTGACGGGTGCATCAGTAAGGGGGCATCCCGTAGGCTAAGGAGGAAATCTGAACTGAGTAAGAAAGTACGCGTAAGAACGCAAGCACAAGAATAAAGATGGGTTCAATGAAGTTTTTTTACGAAAAGCAGGAATAGTCGCGGGAGGACAGATGTTTTCCCGCGAGGAGTCTGTGTCTGCATTGCATCTGTGTCGTGTCCTGCACCCGGGGACGCCTGGAATGTGTCCGTGTAGCATTGTTTTCACTAACTGCGTGAGTTTATAAAGTTTGAAAAGGTTCACACTTTATTTTATAAAGTGATTGGTCACTTTTAAGTGACCAGCCCTTTTATTAATAAAATAAAGCAAGCAAGGCCCTTATGAAGAAAACCAGTGCTAAAACCAAGGCAGGGGGCTGATTTGCGATCTCTCTCTCTCCTCTCTCTAGAAACCGCGATTTTCTCTCTCCTCTCTCTAGGAGCGCCAAGCTCTGCTTTTGGACCCCTATTCCTGCGGGGTGTCAGACCCTATAAAAGGGTAGCCAACGTTTCAGTTTGGAAGAGCCGGAAGCAGCAGCAAAGCACCAGCGCTAGGGTTTTGGAGCAGAGTCTGGCGACGGAAACTGCAAGTATTAGCGTGACGACTGAGTACGGAGGTTGATTTTCGGAGCAAGGAGTGACACGTATAAGGTGTTGATACGCATTGAGAATTGTTGCTCTGTGTGGTTTGTTTTGCAGGAATCTCCCGTCTTACGGGAAGGCCCTTCACGGGAAGTACGGCTTCACGCCTAAGTCCCTTAAGGGAAAGCACGGCTTCGCGCCTAAGTCCCTTACGGGAAGGAACGGCCTTGTGCCCAAGCCCTTTACGGGAAAGCACGACCTTCGGGTCTAAGATTACAGAACGGAGGGGTTTCCTTGGGTTCTCGTGCTTGTATAAGAATTCTCCCTGAAGAAAAGAATACTCTTAACCGGGGGGGGGGACCAACCCATCTTCTGGTCCCCAATACTGTGTCGATCTTCTCCCTTCTCTCATGTTTTCAAAGAAGTATAATTTTCAGATTTTCTAAGTGCTCATGTACGCTCCCGTTCCGTGACAGTGGTATCAGAGCGAGGACTCCTCTCTTTCTCTACAAAGAAGGACGATTCCGGGAAGAACCATGTCGAGCCAAGGGAGAAGCGTTGAAGAGGAGCTTCAACAAGTGCAAGCTTAGCTTGCGGAGTTGCAACAAATCTTACTGTTGCGAGACGTCCAAAAGCTTTTGGGCGGAATGAAGAAAACGAATGGAACTGATGTAGCCAAGCATCCAGACAACACTATTGGCGTGAGACCACAGGAGGCAAGAGAAGAAGAATGTGCCGAGGTGCACAAAGGATCTTCGGATCGGAATGAACGGCCTACTTTAAGGAAAGGCCAGGAAAAAGCGCTCTCTTTGCTAGACGAGAGCAAGGACATCTCTATCTCATCTCCATCTTACTCTCTTGATTATACTTCTACTTCTCGATCATCTCGTCAGAAGAAGGAAGCCGCTACTACTGCTACTACCCTACATCAACCTAAAGATAAGCCTCGATTCAAGAAGCATGGTCGCAAGTCTCAACATCGCATGAGAGTCTTCAAATCGGGCGACAAGGACATCAAGTTCGAAACCTACAAGGGACGGAGAGACATCTCCAAAGCACTGTCCTTCATCAGACAGTTTGAAGTCGCCTTTACCAATGGGCACTTCACAGAAAGATCCAAATTACGCCATGTGGGGATGCACCTCAAGGAAACGGCAAGTAATTGGTGGTTAGCCAAGATTCTGGAAGGTTCTAAGGCCAGAACTTAGGAGAGCTTCAAATCTGAATTTTATGAACAATTTCTTCCACCCGACTTCGAGCAGGACATACGGAAGGAATGGGACTGGCTTGCCCAAAAGGAACATGAAAGAGTAACAACTAATGTGGACAAGTATTGGTCGGTTCTTCTGAAGGTCACTCCCTTCATGAAGATTGCCGACGAGGAAAAGAAAAGAAAGTTCGAAGCGGGTCTCCAACCGCAGCTTCGAAAGAGTATGAAGGTGTATCCGCATGATACTCTTCAGAGGATGATGGAGTCAGCAATCATTGTTGAGGATTTGCACTCAACTGGGACGCCCAGAAAGATGGAGCATAGCACTTACCGTGCAAGACAAAGAGGGGTCTACAATGACCAAGGGGGCCAAGAAAGAAAACGTCCTCCATCGACCGACGATGATCATTCTAAGAAGCCAGAGGGCACTGGCAAGCGAACTAAGTATCTTTCTCCTACTCAACTTCAAACTTTCAGAGAGGAAGGAAGATGCTTCTACTGTGGCGAGAAAGGACATATGAAACCGGACTGCCCGCTAAAGCCGCAATGGCAAGAACAAGCCTCTACGAGGCAAGAGAAAGCATGGAAGGAACCCACACCACCAAGCACGAACTCAATTCCAGATGTTCAAGGAAACACAGAAACAGAGAAAGGGAAGCGTCAACTTCTGAAGGGCTGGGGGTCTTTGAACAACCAACGAGTACTGATCGTTTATGATCCAAGATCCACGGATAACTTCATCTCCCTGGATACTGCAGAACGTTTGTGCCTTACACCGGCTCAGCTTGGCACACCGGTTACATCCGGATCGGCATTCGAGGGGTTGACAACCAATGCAACTCCCGTGCAAGGACAACTCAATCTTCGGATTGGCGAGTACAAGGACCGCGAATCATTTTTGATGGCACCCATCGAGGGATGTGATATCATCTTGGGTATGCCATGGCACTTTCACATGACACCTATTCCCGATTATGTGGAAAAGACCCTCACTTTTGATCATGGGGATAAGAAAATAAGGATTCAAGCTGATGCAGGAGATTGGCAGTTCCCAATTGTAAGCCATATCTCCATTAAGAAAGAAATGAAGAAGTGTCTTTTTGCTTACTTGGTTTTTGCAAAGGATAAAACTAGTAGGGACTCTCTCTCTAGTCTGGAAATTAAGCGTCTTCAATTTATTGAAAAGTACAAGGATTGTTTCACGGAAACACTTCCTGATGAACTCCCTCCGGTACGCCCGGAAGATCACCGTATAGATCTCATACCGGGTAGCTCACCTCCCAATCAACCCCCTTATCGGGTGAGCCTTGCTCAGCAAGAGGAAATTTTGAAGCAAGTCAACAAGCTTCTAGAGAAAGGGTTAGTACGGCCCAGTGCTTCACCCTACTGCTCTCCAGTTCTACTGGTGCAGAAGAAAGATGACACGTTTCGAATGTGCATAGACTATCGGTCTTTAAACAAGATCACAATCAAGAATCGCTTTCCGATCCCTCGGATTGATGATATACTTGATAAGTTGCAGGGTGCAAGTGTCTTTAGTCGCATAGACTTAAAGAGTGGGTATCATCAGATACGGATCGCCCCTGAGGAAGTCCATAAGACTGCTTTCCGCACAACCTTTGGACTATATGAATTCTTGGTAATGCCTTTCGGCTTGACCAATGCTCCTGCAACGTTCAATCGCATGATGGACCGCATTTTCAGCCTGTATCGAGTTTTTACGGGAGTATTCTTTGACGACATACTCATCTTCTCTAAGTCAGAAGAGGAACATCGGAAGCACTTGGACTTAGTGTTTCAAGAATTGCGAAAGCATGAGTTGCATGTGAATGCAAAGAAGAGCGAGTTCTTTCTCTCTGAGATACACTATCTCGGCCATATAGTCTCTCACAATAATGTGAGTATGGATCCTGCCAAGATCCGAGTGGTAGAAGATTGGCCTATTCCCACTACGGTACATGATGTACGTAGCTTTCTGGGATTATGTTCATAATATTGAAGGTTTGTCCGAGGATTTGCTCATGTAGCAGGACCACTTCATGATTTGACAAAGAAGAAGATTCCTTTCAGATGGGAATCGAGACAACAAGGAGCTTTTGATCAGCTCAAGTACTTGCTAAGCCATGGACCTATTTTGATAGTGCCTGACTTAAGGAAACCATTTGAGGTTCACTGCGATGCTTCAGGTGATTGCATCGGAGCAGTGTTAAACCAAGAAGGCAATGCAGTGGCTTATGAAAGCAGACGGCTTAAGGATGCAGAGTTGCATGCATCAATCTACGAAAAGGAACTCACGGCTGTGATTCACGCCTTATCCAACTAGAAGCACTATCTTCTAGGAGCGGATTTTGTGATCAAGACTGATCACGAGAGTTTGCGGTATTTTCTTACGCAAAGGAAACTATCTGAGAAGCAGATGAGGTGGGCAAACTTTTTGTCTATGTTTCACTTCCAGATCCTTCACACGGCTGGGAGTAAGAATGTAGTCGCAGACGCACTGTCTAGGCGGCCAAGGGTGAACGCTATCACTTCGGTGTATCACCAAGAATTAGAAGCACTACCGGATTTATATCCGAATGATCCAGACTTCTCCACCATCTGGGGAAAGCTACATCGTGGAGAGAATGAGTTTCCCTATTCCATTCAGGACGGTTATCTCTACCACCATTAGGCCATATGTGTGGCGGAACCATTAAGAAAGAAGATCATGGATGAAGCACACGCTTCGCCTTATGCAGGTCATCGGGGTATTCTCCCTACAACCTTAGCAATGGAAAGATATTTCTTTTGGCCTAGCCTTAAAGCAGACATTGATAAGTATGTCAGGGAATGTTTGGTTTGCCAAAAAGTGAAGTATGATCGGCATAAGACGCCTGGGTTGCTACAACCTTTTCCTGTGCCTAATGAACCTTGGGAAAGTATTGCCATGGACTTCATCATGGACCTCCCTAGAACTCAGACTGGAAATGACGCGATCTGGACCATTGTGGACAGGTTCAGCAAGCAAGCACACTTTATACCAGTCAAGAAAATGATCAAAGCAGATCATATGGCTAGGGTCTTCCTGGCACAGATCTTTAAGCATCATGGAATGCCTAAGTCAATTGTGAGTGATCGAGATCCTCGCATGACAGGAAATTTTTGGCGTGCCTTGATGGATAATCTTGGTACAAAGCTGAATTTTTCATCTGCCTACCATCTTCAAACGGATGGGCAAAGTGAGATAGCCAATTCCACAGTATTGGATATGTTAAAAGCTTATGTGTCAGACCGGCAATCTGACTGGGAGAAATATTTGCCTCTTGTCGAGTATGCGTATAACAATACCATACACTCATCGACGGGGAAAGCACCTTTTGAGATTCTTTATGGTAAGCCTTTGCTTCCACCCATCCTTTTAACTAAGGATAAGATCTTTGCAGCAGATGAATTTGTTCGGGATTTGGACACCGCCTACGGGCAAGTTAGGAGAGCTATTCTACGCTCTTAGGAAAAGCATAAGAAAGCTGCAGACAAGCACAGAAGGAATCTAGACTTAACAGTCGGACAGTTAGTCTTACTCAAGTTTGAGAAGGCAAGACTTAAGAAACAAGCGACTCATAAGGGGAAAGTGGTAAAACTTTCTACCCGTTATTACGGGCCGTTTAAGATCACTGAGCGAGTGAATGATGTCGCTTTCCGATTAGAGCTACCGCCTAATTGGAAGATCCATAATGCTTTCCATGTCAGTTTACTACGGCCGTATGTAGGACCGCCTCCGAGCCAGCCTAGCGCTGAGGAACCTCCTGAGGTTGAGGAAACAAAAGAAATACTCCAACCGGAGCAGATAGTAAGTCATCAGGAGCGGTCTCTCAAATCCGGAAAGATAACACGGAAGTATTTGGTTAAGTTTAAGAACTACTCGAATCTAGATGCTCAGTGGATGACGCAGGCGAAATTAGCAGCTTATCCCGAGATACTGGAGGTATATGTCCAAGCACTACAGTTGAGGTCAACTGTTTAGAAGCCAGAGGGATGTTGCTAATTGGACTATTTTCTTATTTTTAATGATTAAATCTCTTTTTTAGGATATTTTATTATGTGCACTAAGAACTGTTAAAAAGATTGTAGCTACAGGAACTGCCATCAGGAACGGACAACTCTGATGTGTCATTTGATGGGTGACGGTAAACATCGCGAAGGAGTTTCCGTAAGTTCAATGGAAAGGACCGGGTTACGAGTGCCTCTGATGCGTCACATGATGGGTGACGGGTGCATCAGTAAGGGGGCATCCCGTAGGCTAAGGAGAAAATCCAAACTGAGTAAGAAAGTACGCGTAAGAACGCAAGCACAAGAATAAAGATGGGTTCAATGAAGTTTTTTACGAAAAGCAGGAACAGTCGCGGGAGGACAGATGTTTTCCCGCGAGGAGTCTGTGTCTGCATTGCATCTATGTCGTGTCCTGCACCCGGGGACGCCTGAAATGTGTCCGTGTAGCATTGTTTTCACTAACTGCGTGAGTTTTTAAAGTTTGAACAGGTTCACACTTTATTTTATAAAGTGACCGGTCACTTTTAAGTGACCAGCCCTTTTATTAATAAAATAAAGCAAGCAAGGCCCTTATAAAGAAAACCAACGCTAAAACCAAGGCAGGGGACTGATTTGCGATCTCTCTCTCTCTCTCTCTCTCTCTCTCTCTAGGAAACGCGATTTTGTCTCTCCTCTCTCTAGAAAATGCAATTTTCTCTCTCCTCTCTCTAGGAGCGCCAAGCTCTGCTTTTGGACCCCTATTCTTGTCGGGTGTCAGACCCTATAAAAGGGTAGCCAGCGCTTCAGTTTGGAAGAGCCGGAAGCAGCACAAAAGCACCAGCGCTAGGGTTTTGGAGCAGAGTCTGGCGACAGAAACTGCAAGTATTCGCGTGACGACTGAGTACGGAGGTCGATTCTCCGAGCAAGGAGCGACAGGTATAAGGTGTTGATACGCATTGAGAATTGTTGCTCTGTGTGGTTTGTTTTGCAGGAATCTCCCGTCTTACGGGAAGGCCCTTCACGGGAAGTACGGCTTCACGCATAAGTCCCTTACGGGAAAGCACGGCTTCGCGCCTAAGTCCCTTACGGGAAGGAACGGCCTTGTGCCCAAGCCCTTTACGGGAAAACACGACCTTCGGGTCTAAGATTACTGAACGGAGGGGTTTCCTCGGGTTCTCGTGCTTGTATAAGAATTCTCCCTAAATAAAAGAATACTCTTAACTGGGGGGGGGGGGGGGACCAGGCCATCTTCTGGTCCCCAATACTGTGTTGATCTTCTCCCTTCTCTCATGTTTTCAAAGAATTATAATTTTCAGATTTTCTAAGTGCTCGTGTACGCTCCTGTTCTGTGACAATGTGTGGTTGAACATAAATGTTCACTGAGAGGATGGGCAATGATGGTGCACCCAAAGTTTGTCCGAGCTAGAAAGTGGTCTATGCCAATCAAAGGTTGTAGGCAGGTGCAGTGCAGAAGGCTAGGGCAGGTACCAAAGTCCTGGGGAGCCAAAGGGTAGCGGAAAAGTATACTCAATGAGGTTTTTTAGGCCAAAAGAGCTGCGGGATGGTCTAGATGGGATGGTAGATGAAGGTGCCCGAAATGCCAAGTCAGTGCTCTAGAATGTAGTGTTCAATGTACTATAGAAGCCGGTCCAGACGGCTCGTCAAACGGAGCCTTGGTGCTCAAGATATTGCAAGTCAAAGACAGAGTGTGTAGCAGATCCTTGACGGGATCTATGTTGGTTCAAAGCCAACGTAGTGGAATTTCGGTCGAGCCTTGCGGCTTAGAGATCCGACCCCAGAGCCATTACAAGGAGCATGGGGAAGGTGGGCAAAAAAGAGAGTTGATGAAGGTTTTTTTGGAGGATTTTCAAAGCATTAAGGCTCAATAGCATTCCACGACAGTGTCCCGCGGCGGTAGAGTAAGCCAGAGAGAGAGAGAGAGAGAGAGAGAGAGAGAGAGAGAGAGAGAGAGAGAGAGAGAGAGAGAGAGAGAGAGAGAGAGCCCGAGGGCAGCCATGTGGACTAAGTGCAAGGGGCAAGGGGCCCACTTCAAGGCAAGGCGAGCAAAGTTCAAGCAAAGGCAAAGACAAAGAGAAAGAGCCCGAAGGCCGCAATGTGCAAGCAAGGCCAAAGGCAAGGCCAGGACCAAAGAGAAAGAGAGGAGGCCGGTATGAACCGGACAAGAGGTGGTCAAAGGGTAAAAAGGGGGCAGTGCAAAGTTAAGTCCCCCCAAAGGGGTAAAAAATGAAGGAAAAGGAGAAATAATTAAAGTGCCTAGGGGCAATAGCGATGTCGCTATTGCACACCCCCCCCCGCCTACAAGTGAAAGAGAGAGAAATTGAACAGATGAAGCAAGGTGGTTACCTCCTCCCAAAGATGCCAAATTGGGATGCCAGATAGTCAAAAAATGAGGGTAGTTTCCAAAATTGAAGACCCCCCTATAAAAGTCAAATTTTCATCAAATTAAGGGCTTTTTTCCTGGCTTTTTGTGTCGTTTGAAGCCTGCAAAGTGGAGCTCTTTGACAGAGGAGTGTGCCTGTCAAAGCCCTTTGTATTTTCTCGTGAAAATGGCCATGATGATGGCAGTGGAAGCCTGTGTACATGTTTGGTGAAGTGCAATCAAGCCACTGTTGCCCGGCTTTGTTGTCGTTTCCCCTTCCCCCGTTCTCTTTCTCCTGCTATGGTGTTTCCCCTCGGTGCCAGTTGTGTGGAAGTGTGTGCCTCCCGGACCGATGGTGTTTTGTGTGAGAGAGATTGAGCGGCTGTGTGCGTGTGTAAGGGTGGAAACAGACTGTGGCATTAAGTGTGCTTTGTGTGGTGGATTTGTGGAGTGTATGAGCAATGGAAATTGAGCAGGCAGTGGTCTGCAGTGTGAATTGTGTTTTTGAAGTTGTTTTCCGAGAGGATAGGGGTGTTGTGGGTACCCTGAGCTATAGAGAGGCCCTTGTGTTTGTGCCGGGTGTGTTCCCCCATTCCTCCTCTCCAACGGTTCTGGCGTCCGTATAGCTGAAAAACAGTCAAAATACAACGCATAACCAACGCTGGAATCGCACCTGTACGGTGAGGTTATCACCCTCACCGGTGCCTACTTTTGGAGCACCAGTTAGCTACTCCTCTTCCTTCTCAGAGAGGCTCTTGCCTCAACAAAAACGCAGGTAACCACACAACTGTACATTAGTCAAATGAAGAGCCCTCTTGTAGGGCATCATATTATTGCACGTAGGGAAGAGAGAGCAGTGTGAGGTGTGCAAGACATAACTTGTTGCTAAATTGGCTTTATCTGACAGGAAAATAATTCTAAATGAATTATTGGATTTATAAGTGAGAGGGTTTTCTCGCTTGGAACACCAAGGAAAATAATTCTAAATGAATTATTGGAATTTTAAGTGAGAGGGTTTTTCTCATTGGAGACATCCGAGTACACAGTATTCCTAGTGCGTCCTTCAAAGTAATGACGGGAGCACTGAGAACGGGAATATCTGTAAGGCCACAAGGAATGGGTACTTCTGATGCGTCACATCGGATGGGTGACAGGGAGCACCGGGAAGAAGTATCCGACCATCCGGGAACGCAGATCTCTGATGTGTCATAGGATGGGTGACAGAATCGGGAAGGAGATTGTACCGTAAGTTCGGTAGGAAGTGACTAGGTGATGGGTATTCCTAATGCGTCACAAGGTGGGTGACAGGTGCATCGGAAAGGGGATATCCATAGTTGAGAGGAAATTCCGAATTGTGTTAGAATTGTGCACAAGGAAAAGCAAGCACTTGAATGAAGATGGGTTCAGAGGAAATTTTGAGGAAAAACAGATGCTTTCTGAGAAAGCGGGATTGCTTTTCGAGAAAGCAGATGCTTTCTCGCAAGGAAGTCTATGTCTGCATTGCAACTGTGCGTGTGATTGCATCTAGGGACACCTGGGAAGTGCTGTGAAAGCATTGTTTTTAACTTATAAGGTTTTATTGAGTTTTTGGGCAGATTCAAACCATTTTTAAAGGTGACTGGCCGCTCACTTAATAAGTGGGCAGCCTATGATTAAATAAAGCAGCAAGAACCAGCCAATGATTTCTCTCTCTTTTTGGCAGAACAGCGAAAAAAAAAAAAAAAAAAACCCGGTCACGATCTCTATGCGAGCAGGCCAATGCTATGCTATCTTTGACATGGCCAGGGAGCTATAAAAGCATCACACGCCCTCTCCCAGAGGGGAGATTAGTTTTGCAAGAAGAAGATGCTGCTGCAGATTTCATCCACAAAGAAGACGTTGACGGTGATGCCCATGGCTGTCCCAAGTGTACCAGATGTCGCCAGGACCCAGTGCGGGAGTCACCTCGCGAAGAAGTGCCTACGGAGCATAATTCCATCGCGACAAGTTGCTGTTTTTCTCTGTTTTCAACCCATAAAAGTCGTAGACATCGTAGACGGGGTCGATTTACGAGAAGGAAACCGAGAACACACCTCTTTTGTGTGTAGGATTGGAAGAGAGGATTTTCTCTGTAGAGATCTCTTCTAAGGAATTGCTTTTCGAGAACCGAGTTGCGTTTCGAGCGTCAAGACATTGAAGGTAACGATTTTCATGTTATGATCTCTATGTATTTGTTTACAGGTGCACTTCCTCTTAGTGAGGGAGTAGGAGCAGAGGACGGCATGAGCCTCTGCAGGAGAAAGCGCTCTGAGGAACCAGAGCCAGATCAGCCCAAGGGTTTCATACCCGAGTTTGGGGAGTAGATCCACGGATCCGAGAGGGGTAGTCTCTCAAGTTGCAATCCGAAAGTTGAGATTCCCAAGTAAGGACTTCGCGTCCGGGAAAGCAGAGTTGTTCTGTGAGAAGAGGACTCTGGAAATAGAGTGAAAAAAGAGTTGCAGGGATGCCATGCCCTGAGTCTGGAAGGTGAGTTGGAAGCTCAGGCTTCCAGGAACCATCAAGTCTTATTCTAGAACGAACGTGGTAATATGTTCGTTTCAAGTGCTTGTATAGACTTCTCCTCAGTAATAAAGATACTATTACGGGGGGGGGGGGACCAACACATCTTCTAGTCCTCAATACTGTGTCAATCTTCTCTCTCTCTATTTCTCTCTATATCCTCTGGCTTCTGTAATAAGTGATAAATCCTATTTATCTGAATGTATTTTATATTGCTATGCGCTCCCATTTGCGACAATGGTATCAGAGCATGGTCTCCTCTCTTTCTCTGTAAAGGGGGACGACTCTGGGAAGATACGGGAAGAAGCCATGAGAAGCCAAGAAAGAAGTAAGCAGGCGGAACACTTAAGTCTTGCAGGAAAAAGCTCGCAGTTGGTAAAATTTTTCTCTGCAAGAAGTCAACACAAGACTTGGGATTCTCTAAGAAGGCAACAAGAGCATGATGCTCAAGAACCTAGAGAATTTGAGGAGCGGAATGCTCAAGAAACTTCAGAACCCAGAAAATATCCATGAATATCAATTCAGAACCATAGCCAAGAAAACTCGTCTTTTCGAGAAGGATATGAATGTCTTTAGACCTCAGAACACTCTGGTCAAGTTTGATACTTTTGACGGAAGGGAAGATGTCCCGAAAGCTACCGCTTTCATTCGACAGTTTGGAGTTGCCTTTGCAAACGGCAATTTTTGAGAAGCGTCATCCTGCAGAAATGCATTCCAAGAGAGTCAGAGACTACAGCCATATTGGGCATATCCTGCATCGACATCCCAAAGCTTCCTTGCTACAGCCAAATTGGGTATATCCTACAGAAATGCATTCGAAGGGACTAAATTTGGACAAGAAATTTGTGTGTAAAAAGGCAATCCTTTTGTAGAACCCAGAGCCACATCCATCTAGGCCATTTCCTGCATCAACCGGACAGAGCTTCATTTCTAAAGCCATGTTGGGCATATCCTGTAATCAACATGTTGTGAGAGAACACATTTTGGATAGAAAGTTCGTATGTGCTGAAAGGCCATCACTTCGCATTTCGTCAAAAGGGCCCAAAAAGCCACGGCCACTCTGTGCATATCTTGAATCACCAGCCGGAGCTTACTTGCCACAACCATGTTGGGCATATCTTTCAATAATCAGTTGCAAAGAGACTACATTTTAGACATAAAGCTCATCAAGAACTTTATGTCTTTGGTAAGGGCTCCACATTTTGCATACAAAAAGACCAAAGCATTGCCAAGCACAATATGTTTCTCCGATAGCCTCTATCTCACAATCTCTTGCTATGTTGAAGGCCTTGCCCAAGGCCACATGCCTTCAGGGTGCATGCATAGGTAATTGCATTTGGAAAAAAGCCATCCCTTCATGTCTGGCCCATAGCCACAACCGTATTCTCGGCATATCCTGCATCAATAGTTCAGAGCTTCCTTGCAACAGCCATGTTGGTCATATCCTGCAATCAACGTGTTCTGAGACTACACTTTGGACAAAAAGTTCGTCCTTTGCATCTAGTTAAACCAAGCTGGAGCCACAGAAATGTTGGGCATATCTTGCATGAGCAGCCCAGAGCTTCCTTGCCACACTCATGTTGGGTCACGTGACACATCCAACCCTATGTGTCCATGGACAAGCTACAGCATGACCAAGGTTCAGTCAATCAAGTCAGTCTAGAATAGGAAGTGATCTGGCACTTTTGTGAGTCTGTTTGCAGACCGTGCATGACTAATCACGTAGAGTAGATGCATATCCTCCTGTTGCACACAGCATGATCATCAGATTACAGTTAGAACCCATCAAGAGCATTTTTACAGTGCATAGATCCATTTTCCCTATTTTTGACATTTTTCACTTATTATTTTTAAGTGACTTTTGTTGAAAAGTAGGTAGGGCAAATTTACTAAGTTTGTATAAATAGAAACCTAGCACTAGCACTTTCTGGCAGAAGAGGTAGCAGGAGCACCTTGCTCAACACGCAACTTCTCGGCAAGACTGACCCCCACGACAACTCTAGCGTTTTCAGCATTGCAGAAGGCCTAGCGTTTTTGCATCAGATCAGCCAGCGTTTTTTGCACTTGCGGATTCACCGCGACAGTAGACAGCAGATCAGCCCTAGCGTTAGAAGATTTCCACCGCAGAACCCAAATCAGCCTAGCATTTTTGGATCAGCCAGAGACCTAGCGTTTTTGCAGATCTTTGCGACAAAAGGAGTAGTAGCATAGCACCAGGGTTTTCAGTTTTCAGCAGTCAGACTCCACAGTAGAACCCCGGAACCTCACAGATCTCACCTTCCCGCAGCAGATCCTTGCCGCACGGTCAGATCCCGCAAAGTTCGCAGTTTCAGCCCAGAAAACGCAGATTTCAGCATCTACGTTTTCAGCGCGTCGTCATCGCATCGTCGCCATCGACATCGTCACCGACATAGAGTCAGAATTCAGCAGATAAAGGTTTGCAGATTTCAGCCATTAGCATTTTCAGATTTCAGCCCGTCTCGTCGTCGACATCGTGGGCAAGTCCAAAGCATTGTAGAGATTTGTGCAATCATAAGTAGACCGCTCTCGCCATAGAGAGTGGGGCCTTCGGAGGAGGGTTTGACAAAATTTTGGTGTCGTATTCTTCTCTCTCTATCTCTCAGTCTCATGTACCTTCATTCACAGTGTTCATCCACTTCGTTTGTGTCCATTGCACTCTCTCACTAAAGGAACGGAAGGCTCTCCCTTCCGTAAGTAAAAGGAACCTTGAGCATAGTTCGGAGCACTTCTGTATCACTCAAGGAAAGAATCACAAGAACCACATAATTTTTTTTTGCTTGTTGCGGTTGCACGTAACCCAAGTCCTCTTGGGCGTGTCGATTCCTAATCATGTTTTTGAAGAGTGACAAGAAACCCAAGAAAGAAGGGCTTGTCCAACCTCCCCTTGTGCCTCTTTTCACTCAATGAGAGCAGACCGTGCACTTAGCGGCCGGCCAATCGGCGTGAGGTGGGAAAAAGCAACCTTGGTGTAAGCGCAAGGCCGCCAAGGGGTGCGTCCGTGGAAAAGAGCATAACTCGGGTGAAGAGAAGATCCTTCTCTAACACAGATTGCAAGCGAAAGAAGAACCTCAAGAACTCAAGAACCTCAAGAACCCAAGAACCTCAAGACCCCCAAGAACCTCAAGACCCTCAAGAACCCAAGACCCACAAGAACCCAAGTTCCTCGTGATCATAAGAACCAAAGATCACAGTGTATGGTCATCACCCGAAGCGGAATGGATACTTCGCATGGAGGTGATGGGCATGAAAGTAGTGAAGAAGAATTTTCTCACCATGGAGGTTTTCTTGACCCTCCCCCAACGCCATCTACGCCAGGGATTGTACCAAATCCTATGGAGGCTTTGGTCAAGTCGATGATGGACATGATGGCACAACAACAAGAAGTGAATCGCGTTGCGCTAGCACAACAAGAAGCGACTCGCATTACTTTGAAACGCGAGCGCGATGCACGAAAAGAAAGAAAAGCACAAAGAAAGGAGGCAGCTGAAGAAAGACGAGCGGCCTTGGAGGCCAATCGTGAGGTTCAGAGAGACCTACGCGCACAAGAATTGGTTCGACAGGTTCTTGCCTCAAAGTCCGAGCCAGCCAAAGATGTTGATAGTTCATCAAGTTGAGATTCAGACTCCAACAACCCAATCACACAAAAGATCTAGTTCAGTAAGTATAATGGTAAGATCGATGCTACGGTTATTCATTCTTGGTTGCATCAATTTAATGCTTATTTTACGACAACTAAGAAGATAGGAAATAGCAAAGTTTTGACGGCAGCTATGTACCTTGCCGGTGATGTCATCAATTGGTACCACGCATGGCAAGAGGCACAGTTAGCCGTGCACTTAGAGGAAACTGACGAATTCACGCCCCTTTCCTTCAATTGGGCCGATTTCCAAGACAAACTCAAGACGCGATTTATGCCACCCAGTATCTCGCACAATTGAAGGACGATGGGTGCGGTCTCAAGCAAAGCGGTATGTCAGTTATGTCTTTCTCTAATCGTGTTTTGCAGCTCGGCACTTAATTACGCAAATCGGATGCGGAGCGCAAGGAGGCATTCCTTTATGGATTGGACAAGTATATCAAGTATGATGTCAAGGTGCTCGATCCAATCGATCTCAACAAGGCGGTAGCGATTGCTCTCGCACAAGAGATAAAGCACAACAAAGGAAAGCATAAGGAAAACAAGACTTTCACAAGTACCTCTCAGACTTCGCAAAACCCTCAAAATGACAAGAACAGTAAGAATGGTAAGAACGGTAACTCTTCTAACCAATCTTCCAATAGTCTCTCAGAAAAGAACTGTTGCTGATTGGACTATTTTCTTATGTTTAATGATTAAATCTCTTTTTTAGGATATTTTATTATGTGCACTAACAACTGTTAAAAGATTGTAGCTACAAGAACTGCCATCAGGAACGGACAACTCTGATGTGTCATTTGATGGGTGACAGTAAACATCGCGAAGGAGTTTTCGTAAGTTCGGTGGAAAGGGCCGGGTTACAAGTGTCCCTGATGCGTCACATGATGGGTGACGGGTGCATCAGTAAGGGGGCATCCCGTAGACTAAGGAGGAAATCCGAACTGAGTAAGAAAATACGCGTAAGAACGCAAGCACAAGAATAAAGATGGGTTCAATGAAGCTTTTTACGAAAAGCAGGAACAGTCGCGGGAGGACAGATGTTTTCCCGCGAGGAGTCTGTGTCTGCAATGCATCTGTGTCGTGTCCTGCACACGGGGACGCCTGGAATGTGTCCGTATAGCATTATTTTAACTAACTGAGTGAGTTTTTAAAGTTTGAACAGATTCACACTTTATTTTATAAAGTGGCCGGTCACTTTAAAGTGACCAGCCCTTTTGTTAATAAAATAAAGCAAGCAAGGCCCCTATAAAAAAAAACAAGCGCTAAAACCAAGGCAGGGGGTTGATTTGCGATCTCTCTCTCTCCTCTCTCTAAAAAGCGCCAAGCCCAACGATCTCTCTCTCTCCTCTCTCTAGGGTGCCAAGGCTCCGCTTTTCAGCTCTATTCCCGCCGGGTGCTAGACCCTATAAAAGGGTAGCCAGTGTTTCAGTTTCAAGAGCCAGAAGCAACAGAAAAGCACTAGCGCTAGGATTCTGGAGCAGAGACTGGCGACGGAATTTGCAAGTGTTCGCGTAACGACTGAGTACGGAGATCGACTCTCCGAGCAAGGAGCGACAGGTATAAGGTGTTGATACGCATTGAGAATTGTTGCTCTGTGTGGTTTGTTTTGCAGGAATCTCCCGTCTTACGGGAAGGCCCTTCACGGGAAGTACGGCTTCACGCCTAAGTCCCTTACGGGAAAGTACGGCTTCGCGCCTAAGTCCCTTACGGGAAGGAACGGCCTTGTGCCCAAGCCCTTTACGGGAAAGCACGACCTTCGGGTCTAAGATTACAGAACGGAGGGGTTTCCTCGGGTTCTCGTGCTTGTATAAGAATTCTCCCTGAATAAAAGAATACTCTTAACAGGGGGGGACCAGCCCATCTTCTGGTCCCCAATACTGTGTCGATCTTCTCCCTTCTCTCATGTTTTCAAAGAATTATAATTTTCAGATTTTCTAAGTGCTCGTGTACGCTCCCGTTTTGTGACAGTGGTATCGGACTCCTCTCTTTCTCTGAAAAGAAGGACGATTCCGGGAAGAACGGGAAGAACAATGTCGAGCCAAGGGAGAAGCGTTGAAGAGGAGCTTCAACAAGTGCAAGCTCAGCTTGCGGAGCTGCAACAAATCTTATTGTTGCCAGACGTCCAAAAGCTTTTGGGCGGAATGAAGAAAACGAATGGAACTGATGCAGCCAAGCATCCAGACAACACTATTGGCGTGAGACCACAGGAGGCAAGAGAAGAAGAACGTGCCGAGGTGCACAAAGGATCTTCAGATCGGAATGAACGGCCTACTTCAAGGAAAGGGCGGGAAAAAGCGCTCTCTTTGCTAGACGAGAGCAAGGACATCTCTATCTCATCTCCATCTTACTCTCCTGATTATACTTCTACTTCTCGATCATCTCGTGAGAAGAAGGAAGCAGCTACTACTGCCACTACCCTACATCAACCTAAAGATAAGCCTCGATTCAAGAAGTAAGGTCGCAAGTCTCAACATCGAATGAGAGTCTTCAAATCAGGCGACAAGGACATCAAGTTCGAAACCTACAACGGACGGAGAGACATCTCCAAAGCATTGTCCTTCATCAGACAGTTTGAAGTCGCCTTTACCAATGGGCACTTCACAGAAAAATTCAAATTACGCCATGTGGGGATGCACCTCAAGGAAACGGCAAGTAATTGGTGGTTAGCCAAGATTCTAGAAGGTTCTCAGGCCAGAACTTGGGAGAGCTTCAAATCTGAATTTTATGAACAATTTCTTTCACCTGACTTCGAGCAGGACATACGGAAGGAATGGGACTGGCTTGCCCAGAAGGAACATGAAAGAGTAACGACTTATGAGGACAAGTATTGGTCGGTTCTTCTGAAGGTCACTCCCTTCATGAAGATTGCCGACGAGGAAAAGAAAAGAAAGTTCGAAGCGGGTCTCTAACCGCAGCTTTGAAAGAGTATGAAGGTGTATCCGCATGATACTCTTCAAAGGATGATGGAGTCAGCAATCATTGCTGAGGATTTGCACTCAACTGGGACGCCCAGAAAGATAAAGCATAGCACTTACCGTGCAAGACAAAGAGGGGTCTACGATGACCATGGGGGCCAAGGAAGAAAACGTCCTCCATCTAGAGACGATGATCATTCTAAGAAGCAAGAGGGCACTGGCAAGCGAACTAAGTATCTTTCTCCTACTCAACTTCAAACTTTCAGAGAGGAAGGAAGATGCTTCTATTGTGGCGAGAAAGGACATATGAAACCGGATTGCCCGCTAAAGCAGCAACGGCAAGAGCAAGCCTCTATGAGGCAAGAGAAAGCAAGGAAGGAATCCGCACCACCAAGCTCGAACTCAATTCTAGATGTTCAAGGAAACACAGAAACGGAGAAAGAGAAGCGTCAACTTCTGAAGGACTGGGGGCCTTTGAACAGCCAACGAGTATTGATTCTTTATGATCCAGGATCCCCGGCTCAACTTGGCACACCGGTTACATCCAGATCGGCATTCGAGGGGTTGACAACCAATGTACCTCCCGTGCAAGGACAGCTCAATCTTCGGATTGGCGAGTACAAGGACCGCGAATCATTTTTTATGGCACCCATCGAGGGATGTGACATTATCTTGGGTATGCCATGGCACTTTCACATGATACCTATTCCTGATTATGTGGAAAAGACCCTCACTTTTGATCATGGGGGTAAGATAATAAAGATTCAAGCTCATGCAGGAGATTGGCAGTTCCCAATTGTAAGCCATATCTCCATTAAGAAAGAAATGAAGAAGTGTGTTTCTGCTTACTTGATTTTTGCACAAGATAAAACTGGTAGGGACTCTCTCTCTAGTCTGGAAATTAAGCGTCTTCAATTTATTGAAAAGTACAAGGATTGTTTCACGGAAACACTTCCTGACGAACTCCCTCCGGTACGCCCGGAAGATCACCGCATAGATCTCATACCAGGTAGCTCGCCTCCCAATCAACCCGCTTATCGGGTGAGTCTTGCTCAGCAAGAGGAAATTTTGAAGCAAGTCAACGAGCTTCTAGAGAAAGGGTTAGTACGGCCCAGTGCTTCACCCTACTGCTCTCCAGTCCTACTGGTGCAGAAGAAAGATGACACGTTTTGAATGTGCATAGACTATCGGTCTTTAAACAAGATCACAATCAAGAATCGCTTTCCAATCCCTCGAATTGATGATATACTTCATAAGTTGCAGGGTGCAAGTGTCTTTAGTCGCATAGACTTAAAGAGTGGGTATCATCAGATACGGATCGCCCCTGAGGATGTCCATAAGACTGCTTTCCGCACAACCTTTGGACTATATGAATTTTTGGTAATGCCTTTCGGCTTGACCAATGCTCCTGCAACGTTCAATCGCACGATGGACCGCATTTTCAGCCCGTATCGAGCTTGTACGGGAGTATTCTTTGACGACATACTCATCTTCTCTAAGTCAGAAGAGGAACATCGGAAGCACTTGGACTTAGTGTTTCAAGAATTGCGAAAGCATGAGTTGCATGTGAATGCAAAGAAGAGCGAGTTCTTTCTCTCTGAGATACACTATCTCGGCCATATAGTCTCTCACAATAATGTGAGTATGGATCCTGCCAAGATCCGAGTGGTAGAAGATTTGCCTATTCCCACTACGGTACATGATGTACGTAGCTTTTTGGGATTATGTTCATAATATTGAAGGTTTTGATCAGCTCAAGTACTTGCTAAGCCATGGACCTATTTTGATAGTGCCTGACTTAAGGAAACCATTTGAGGTTCACAGCGATGCTTCAAGCGATTGCATCGGCGCAGTGTTAAACCAAGAAGGCCATGCAGTGGCATACGAAAGCAGACGGCTTAAGGATGCACAGTTGCATGCATCAATCTACGAAAAGGAACTCTCGGCTGTGATTCACGTCTTATCCAACTAGAAGCACTATCTTCTAGGAGCGGATTTGACGAGTACATCAAGTATGATGTCGAGGTGCTCGATCCAATCGATCTCAACAAGGCGGTAGCGATTGCTCTCGCACAAGAGATAAAGCACAACAAAGGAAAGAATAAGGAAAACAAGACTTCCACAAGTACCTCTCAGACTTCGCAAAACCCTCAAAATGACAAGAACGATAAGAATGGTAAGAACGTTAACTCTTCTAACCAATCTTCCAATAGTCTCTCAGAAAAGAACTATTGCTGATTGGACTATTTTCTTATTTTTAATGATTAAATCTCTTTTTTAGGGTATTTTATTATGTGCACTAACAACTGTTAAAAGATTGTAGCTACAAGAACTGCCATCAGGAACGGACAACTCTGATGTGTCATTTGATGGGTGACGGTAAACATCGCGAAGGAGTTTCCGTAAGTTCGGTGGAAAGGGCCGGGTTACCAGTGCCCCTGATGCGTCACATGATGGGTGACGGGTGCATCAGTAAGGGGGCATCCCGTAGGCTAAGAAGGAAATCCGAACTGAGTAAGAAAATACGCGTAAGAACGCAAGCACAAGAATAAAGATGGGTTCAATGAAGCTTTTTACGAAAAGCAGGAACAGTCGCGGGAGGACAGATGTTTTCCCGCGAGGTGTCTGTGTCTGCATTGCATCTGTGTCGTGTCTTGCACCCGGGGACGCCTGGAATGTGTCTGTGTAGCATTATTTTAACTAACTGAGTGAATTTTTAAAGTTTGAACAGGTTCACACTTTATTTTATAAAGTGGCCGGTCACTTTAAAGTGACCAGCCCTTTTATTAATAAAATAAAGCAAGCAAGGCCCTTATAAAAAAAACAAGCGCTAAAACCAAGGCAGGGGGCTGATTTGCGATCTCTCTCTCTCCTCTCTCTAGGGCACCAGGGCTCCGCTTTTCGGCTCTATTCCCGTCGGGTGCCAGACCCTATAAAAGGGTAGCCAGCGTTTCAGCTTAAGGAGCCGGAAGCAGCAGAAAAGCACTAGCGCTAGGCTTCTGGAGCAGAGACTGGCGACGGAAGTTGCAAGTGTTCGCGTGACGACTGAGTACGGAGGTCGACTCTCCGAGCAAGGAGCGACAGGTATAAGGTGTTGATACGCATTGAGATTGTTGCTCTGTGTGGTTTGTTTTGCAGGAATCTCCCGTCTTACGGGAAGACCCTTCACGGGAAGTACGGCTTCACGCCTAAGTCCCTTACGGGAAAGTACGGCTTCGCGCCTAAGTCCCTTACGGGAAGGAACGGCCTTGTGCCCAAGCCCTTTACGGGAAAGCACGACCTTCGGGTCTAAGATTACAGAACGGAGGGGTTTCCTCGGGTTCTCGTGCTTGTATAAGGATTCTCCCTGAATAAAAGAATACTCTTAACGGGAGGGGGGGACCAGCCCATCTTCTGGTTCCCAATACTGTGTCGATCTTCTCCCTTCTCTCATGTTTTCAAAGAATTATAATTTTCAGATTATCTAAGTGCTCGTGTACGCTCCCGTTTTGTGACAAGAACTCTGAAAGTGAACCTAAGGGTAAAGCTACCACAATTGCTAAACCTAAGCTCACTCCATATGAAAAGGTAGCACAAGGAATTGTAGGAGGATACATCACGTTGGAAGAGCAAAGCACTTATTCTAAGGAAGGTCGTTGTTTTCATTGTCACATTAAGGGTCACATAAAAAGAACATGTCCTAAGCTTGAATCGAATGAATCTAAAGAATCCACAGAACCCACTTCCTTTGTCAATGCAATAAATGACAACACGAGTGTGCCCCAAGTTTCTCCTGACCAGCCCATTGATGAGTCTCTCATTAAATGTTAAGGTCATATGACGGGATAGTGTTTTGTCATATTGTTTGACCCAGGCAGTATGCATGATGTGATTAGTTCCTCTCTTGTTGAGAAAGCCCGCCTAGAGGTTAGTCAGAAATCTCTTCTCGAGGTCTCTAGCTTTGCTCCCGGTATGGACTCTCTCATCACGAAAGAGTGCCTTGATGTGTTGTTTACAGTTCAACAAGCTGCTTTCCGTAGAAAAAATTTTCTCTCTCTGTCACAAATTGCTGACATGTTAAAGCCTAAAGAATGGAGCCAACTTAAAGATGCTAGCCGAGGGGCCTAAACCCTAAGAAGAACAAGTAACAAAAGAAGTCCTCCCAACTTATGGGGACCCCGTCCGATGGGGCCCCAAGTAACATAAAGGATTAAAATAAAGCAAGACCCGCACACACGCAAAAACTGATGACGTGGCAGATCTCCAAAAATTGCGCTCGCATGATGACGTGGCATGTTGTACGGATTCCCACGATTTGCGCTAGCTGATAACGTGGCAGTTGTACGGATTTCCGTTGTTAGGTGCAGCGGAATGAATGTTGTATTTTCTCAAGATTAGTGATCTTTACTGCTCAAGGTTCCTTTTAGTTCTTAGGGAAAGAGAGAGCTTTCCGTGTGTAGAGTGTTGTGGTCACGAACAAAGTGAGTGGATTGTGCGTGCAAGTGAATGAGACTGAGAGAAGGAGAGAGAAGAGATACGACACCCGAGAGGTTGTAAAACCTCCTCCGAAGGCCCCACTCTCGTCGGCGAGAGTGGTCTATTCTTTGATTGCACAAAGGTGTACAATGCGTATGCAATGGACTATGCAACTTGGTCTATGCCGATGACGACGACGGTGACGACGACGACGACTTGGCTGAAATCTGAGATCTACTAGATGCTGAATTTCTTGGATTGTTTCCAGGCTGAAATTGGACTGTTTTGGCTGCGTTTTTCGAGGCTAATCTTGGGGGAACTTCTGCAACCAACTTGGGGAGGTTCTGCTGCGATTCTTCTGTTGAAAAACCTGAGTTTTTCAAGGCTGAAAATCTGCTGATCAAAACGCTGAGATGGCTGATCTGCTGGCGTTTTTGAATGCTACAAATGTTGAGGATCTGCAGGTTCTTGGACTGCGTTTTTGCTACCAAAAACGCTGAGGTGGATCCTCTTTGCTTGGGGGCTGGAAACGCTGTCTAACTGCAGCTTGTGATGGCAGCTACAAACCCTAGGGTTGGGCTGCCTGTTGGGGATAAAAACGCCAAGGGGAGTTGATGGCGATGGATTTGATGTGAAGGGAAAACGCCAAGCAACGGAGGTTGACGGCGAGGTTCTACTGATGAGGGGGGGTATTGCTGAGAAGTTGCCTGTTGAGCGGGAAGCTCCTGCTGCCTCTTCTACCAGAAAGTGTGAACTTTGGTTTGCTTATATATAAACTTAGCAAAATTGCCCTACCTACTTTTGTAGGAAAGTCACTTAAAAATAATAAGTGAAAATCCCAATAAATAGGAAAATAGGCTAAATGCACTGGAAAATTCCCCTAACTGATGCTAATGGATTCTGATGGGAATTCCGATGATCATGCTGTGTGCAACCGGAAGATATGCATCTATGCTAAGTGACTGGGCATGCACGGTCTACGAATAGACTCACAAAAGTGCCAGATCATTGCTAATCTAACTTGACTGAACCCTGCTGTGGTGTAGCTTGTCCACGGACACATAGGGTTGGGATGTGTCACGTGACATCCCTTCCTTTTCAAAGTGAGGTACTGGTACCGAACTGTATGGCGTCAAGGAGATCGCCAACAACATCCGGAATCCTGGAAGGGACTCTTCGCCGGCCCACTCTGATGTGTGGGTCGAGCGGTACTTAAACTTCATAAAGGTCTGCAACGCTTGCTTCTTTGGGCCGCGCCGAAAGCGACACAAAGTCTTCTGAATCTCCTTCCTTGCTTCAACTTCGTCTAGAGTCCTGTTTGTTTCGTCTTCAAGAATCTCCATGGCTGAAAATTCTTGAAACCATCTCCAACACAAAACCATGAACATACCCATGCCATGTAAAGTGAAGGAGAAAAATCGTGTCTTCTCTAAAGATTGTGTATGCAATGTAGATGAGCATAGAGACTGAGTGACAACCCGTTCATCAAACACAGGCAAACAATGCGCTCGAATCTTTTCTGTTTGATCGAAATCAATCAACTGTGGCAAATCACAATGGAAATGCCCATGCTTGGTGTTGATACTATCATGTGCTCTTTCGTAAACTATGTCATGCCAAGGAAGAGACATGAAATGTGACTTCCTTACATACAAACTTTTCAGCTTTTCATGAACAATCTGCATACATTCGTGCTCATCCATGAGAGAAACGTGCTCAACATGCAATATGTCATGCCTAGGAAAAGGGATCACATAACGATGCTGACTAAAATACAGGAAACCTTCACGAATGAAACACTCGAACAATGCGTGCGTATCAATCATGCGAACACATAATACTTCCTGTGAGGGTTCTTTGGACCAAGGCTCAAGAGCCAAGATCGCTTCTTCGGGATCTATCGAATCTTCTTGTGGAGGATTTGTGGACCTCGACTCGAAAGCCAAGATCGATTCTTCGTGATTGATCGCATCTACAACGAGGTTAGCTTCGCTAGAAAAAGCATCAACTAACACATCATCCTTGTGAACAATCACATCTTCTTCATGCAACTCATCATGCTTGTGAGAAATCACATCTTGATCATGTAAAACATCATGCTCGTGAGAAATCACATCTTGATCTTGCAAATCATCATGCTTGTCTTTGGCATCCAAATCATCATGCTTAGCAATCATGCAAATCCTGTGTTTCATGCTTTGGAGAAGTACAGACTGAGAGAGTCTACTTTTCCTGATCTTGTGCGAACTGCGCCTGCACAATAGAAAAGAGTCGCAAGAACTCTTTCATGTGTTGGTCACTCTTTTCTTTTTGTGCTTTGATCTCGCGATCAAAATCTGCTTGTCTTGCTTTGCTCTCGCGCGCTATGGCTGCCATTCTTTCTTGGTACTTACGCTCGATGGCTGCCATGTCTTCTTCGTAGGCTTTTCTGTCTGCTTCTCTTTCTTGTTCTAACTCCTCTATAGGAGTTAGTGCAATCTTTGTCGTAGATGGTGAAGAGGGAGGGTCGGAAAAACCTCCTGGTGTGGAAAATTCTTCTTCGCCTCTCTCATGCTCATCACCTCCAAGCGAAGTATCCATTCCGCTTCGAGTGATGACCATTCTGAAGTTGTGGGTTCTTGGGGGTCTTGGGTTCTTAAGTTCACGAGGAACTTGGGGTTCTTGGGGTTCTTGAGGTTCTTGAGGTCCTTGATTCATGAGAATCTAGGGTTCTTGAGGTGTTCTTTCGCTTGCAAATCGCGTTGGAGAAGGATCTTCTCTTCACCCGAGTTCTACCCTTTTCTGCGGGCGCACCCCTTGGCGGCCTTGCTCTGATACCAATGTTAGGTGGAGCGGAATGAATGTTGTATTTTCTCAAGATTAGTGATCTTTATTGCTCAAGGTTCCGTTTAGTTCTTAGGGAAACAGAGAGCTTTCCGTGTGTAGAGTGCTGTGGTCACGAACAAAGTGAGTGGATTGTGCGTGCAAGTGAATGAGAATGAGAGAAGGAGAGAGAAGAGATACAACACCCGAGAGGTTGTAAAACCTCCTCCAAAGGCCCCACTCTCGTCGGCGAGAGTGGTCTATTCTTTGATTGCACAAAGGTGTACAATGCGTATGCAATGGACTATGCAACTTGGTCTATGCCGATGACGACAACGACGACGACTTGGCTGAAATCTGAGATCTTCTAGATGCTGAATTTCTTGGACTGTTTCCAGGCTGAAATTGGACTGTTTTGGCTGCGTTTTTCGAGGCTAATCTTGGGGGAACTTCTGCAACCAACTTGGGGAGGTTCTGCTGCGATTCTTCTGTTGAAAAACCTGAGTTTTTCAAGGCTGAAAATCTGCTGATCAAAACGCTGAGATGGCTGATCTGCTGGCGTTTTTGAATGCTACAAATGTTGAGGATCTGCAGGTTCTTGGACTGCGTTTTTGCTACCAAAAACGCTGAGGTGGATCCTCTTTGCTTGGGGGCTGGAAACGCTGTCTAACTGCAGCTTGTGATGGCAGCTACAACCGCTAGGGTTGGGCTGCCTGTTGGGGATAAAAACGCCAAGGGGAGTTGATGGCAATGGATCTGCTGTGAAGGGAAAACGCCAAGCAACGGAGGTTGACGGCAAGGTTCTACTGCTTAGGGGGGGTATTGCTGAGAAGTTGCCTGTTGAGCGGGAAGCTCTTGCTGCCTCTTCTGCCAAAAAGTGTGAACTTTGGTTTGCTTATATATTAACTTAGCAAAATTGCCCTACCTACTTTTGTAGGAAAGTCACTTAAAAATAATAAGTGAAAATCCCAATAAATAGGAAAATAGGCTAAATGCACTGGAAAATTCCCCTAACTGATGCTAATATATTATGATGGGAATTCCGATGATCATGCTGTGTGCAACCGGAGGATATGCATCTATGCTAAGTGACTGGGCATGCACGGTCTACGATAGACTCACAAAAGTGCCAGATCACTGCTAATCTAACTTGACTGAACCCTGTTGTGGTGTAGCTTGTCCACGGACACATAGGGTTGGAATGTGTCACGTGACATCCGTGATTTACGCTGGCAGCTTTTTGGCTTTGCTTTTGGACCAGATGCTTTTGAGTTTTAAGGCTTTTTACTGTAACTGCTCTTTAGGCCAAGGGCCTTTAAATATGAGATTACGGCTCATTCTCTGGGATGCTTCCTGGAGAAGGTGCAGAGTCTGGAGTACCGGCTTGTATTGTGTTGATGCAATATAAAGAAATACTGAAAGGGACGCCAAGGTTTGGGGCCAATACTCTTTGGGGTGAAATTCCGCCACTCCGTGTCGCATGTCGTCTCTCTTTCAGTTCAGTTGTTATTGAAGTGTTAAAAGTCTGTTCAGTCTGCTCTTTTCTATTGGCACGTGGTACCCGCTCATTCTCTGGAAGCTTCCTGGAGAGGTGCAGAGTTGGGAGTACCGGCTTGTATTGTGTTGATGCAATATAAAGAAATACCGAAAGGGGCGCCAAGGTTTGGGGCCAATACTCTCTGGGGTGGAATTCCGCCACTCCGTGTCGCGTGTCGTCTCTCTCTTTCAGTTCAGTTGTTATTGAAGTGTTAAAAGTCTTTTCAGTCTGCTCTTTTCTATTGGCACGTGGTGTCCGTCTTGTGACACTCTCCTCTTTCAGGATGTGATATGATTTTGGGCATTCGATGGTTTCGTGAGCATAACCCTCTCATTGATTGGACGAAAAATACGTTCACTTTCAATGCCAAAAGTGACTCTCCCATTGTCATTCACGGAGAGCAAGTGTTCATTCTCCATCTCTCATTTCTAATGTGCAGGCGAAGATTGAATGGATTCAGAAGAAGGAGACTCTCTCGGTCTCGTCTTCTCCAAAGCATGATACATAAGATTTGCATGATGATAAGCATGATGACTTGAATGATAATGATAAGCATGATGATCAAGATGTGATTCTCACGAGCATGAGATTTACATGATCAAGATGTGATTTCTCACAAGCATGATGATTTGCACGATAAAGATGATGTGATTGTTCACAAGGATGATGGTTTAGTGGATACTTTTTCTAGTGAAGCTAACCTCGTTGCAGATTCGATCGATCACGAAGAATCGATCTTGGCTTTCGAGTCGAGGTCCATAGCACCTCCCAAGGCAGATTCGATCAAACAAGACGAACCGATCTTGGCTCTCGAGCCTAGGTCCAAAGAACCCTTACAGGAAGTACTATGTGTTCGAATGATTCGTCAGCATGCATTGTTCGAGTGTTTCATTCGTGATCGTTTCCTGTATTTTAGTCAGCATCTTCATGTGATCCCTTTTCCTAGGCATGACATATTGTATGTTGAACACGATTCACTCATGAATGAGCACGGGTGTATGCGGATTTCTCATGAAAAGCTGAAAAGTATGCATTCAAGGAAGTCACATTCCATGTCTCTTCCTTGGCACGACACAATCGTAGAAAGAGCACAAGAAATATTGAGCATCAAGCATGGACATTTCCATTATGATTTGTCACAGTTGATTGATTTAGATCAGAAAGACAAGAGTCGGTCTCATTGTTTGCGTGTGTGTGGTGAACGGTTTGGCACTCCATCAATTTGTTCATCTACATTGCATGCACAGTCTTTTAGGAAGACAAGATTTTTTCCAGTCACTTTACATGGAATAGGTATATTCATGTTTTTGTGTTGAAAGTGGTTTCAAGAATATTCAGCCTCGGAGATTCTTTAAGATGGTAGATGCATAACTATGGACAAAGATGAAGCATCGAAGCAGCCACAGAAGACTATCGCTTTCGGCACGGCCCATAGAAGCAAGCATTGTAGACCTTTATGAAGTTCAAGTATCGCCTGACCCACGCATCAGAGTGGGCCGGCGACGAGTCCTTTCCAGGATTCCGGATGTTATTGGCGATCTCCCTCGATGCCATACAGTTCGGTACCAGTACCTCACTTTGATAAGGAGGGGATGTCACGTGACACATCCAACCCTATGTGTCCGTGGACAAGCTACAGCATGACCAGGGTTCACTCAGTCAAGTCAGTCTCGAATAGGAAGGGATCTAGCACTTTTATGAGTCTGTTCGCAGACCGTGCATGACCACTCACATAGAGTAGATACATATCCTCCGGTTGCACACAGCATGATCATCATATTGCAGTCAGAACCAATCAGGAGCATTTTTACAGTGCATAGACCCATTTTCACTATTTTTGACATTTTTCACTTATTATTTTTAAGTGACTTTTGTTAGAAAGTGGGTAGGGCAAATTTACTAAGTTTGTTGTCACGTGACACATCCAACCCTATGTGTCCGTGGACAAGCTACAGCACGACAAGGGCTCAGTCAGTCCAATCAGTCTAGATTTAGAAGTGATCTCGCACTTTTGTGAGTCTGTTCGCAGACCGTGCATGTCCAGACACTTAGTGTAGATGCATATCCTCTTGCTGCACACAGCATGATCATAAGCATTCCATCAGAATCCTTCAGAAGAATTTTCCAATGCATTTAGCCTATTTTCCCTATTTTTGACATTTTTCACTTATTATTTTTAAGTGACTTTTGTTGGAAAGTAGGTAGGGCAAATTGAGTAAGTTTGTATATAAGCAAACCTAGGCTAGCACTATTTGGCAGAAGAGGCAGTAGGAGCACCTTGCTCAACAGGCAACTTCTCAGCAAGACCCCCCCCCCCCCCCCCCCCCCGTTTTCAGCCAAGGACAACCAGCGTTTTTCTCCATTGCAGATCAGCCCCAGCGTTTTGCATTGCAGACCAACCCGGCGACAGCAAGACACATCAGAAGCCTAGCGTTTTTGCAGAAGCACAGAATTCAGCCCTAGCGTTTTTGATTTGCAGATCAACCTCAGCGTTTTGCAGATTCACCGCGATGGAACATCAAGAACCACCAGCGTTTTCAGTTTTCAGCCTTTAGACACCGCAGATCAAGTCCCGAACCTCGCAGATCTCACCTTCCCGCAGCAGTTCCTCGCCGCACGGTCAGTTTCCGCAAGGTTTACAGTTTCAGCCCGGAAAACGCAGATTTCAGCATCTGCGTTTTCAGCGCGTCGTCGTCGCATCGTCGCCATCGACATCGTCACCGACACAGAGTTAGAATTCAACAGATAAAGATTTGCCATTAGCATTTTCAGATTTCAGCCCGTCTCGTCATCGTCTTCATCGTCAGCAAGTCCAAGCATTGTAGAGATTTGTGCAATCGTAAGTAGACCGCTCTCGCCATAGAAAGTGGGGCCTTCGGAGGAGGGTTTGACAACTTTTCTGGTGTCGTATTCTTCTCTCTCTATCTCTCAGTCTCATACACTTTCACGCACAGTGTCCAATCACTTTGTTTGTGATCATTGCACTCTCTCATTAAGAACGGAAGGCTCTCCCTTCCATAAGAACAAAAGGAACCTTGAGCACAGTTCGGAGCACTCATCTTGAGCAAAGTTCAAACATTCATTCGGCTGCACCTTACATTTGTATAAATGGAAACCTAGCGCTAGCACTTTCTGGCAGGAGAGGCAGCAGGAGCACCTTGCTCAACGGGCAACTTCTTAGCAAGACCGACGCCCGTGACAACTCTAGCGTTTTCAGCATTGCAGAAGGCCTAGCGTTTTTGCATCAGATCAGCCAGTGTTTTTGCACTTGCAGATTCACGATGACAGTAGACAGTAGATCAGCCCTAGTGTTAGCAGATTTCCACCGCAGAACCCCAAATCAGCCTAGCGTTTTTGGATCAGCCAGAGACCTAGTGTTTTTGCAGATCTTCGCGACAGAAGCAGCAGTAGCACCAGCGTTTTCAGTTTTCAGCAGTCAGACTCCACAGTAGAACCCCCGAATCTCGCAGATCTCACCTTCCCGCAGCAGATACTTGCCGCACGGTCAGATCCCGCAAAGTTCGTAGTTTCAGCCCGGAAAACGCAGATTTCAACATCTGCGTTTTCAGCGCGTCGTCGTCACATCGTCGCCATCGACATCGTCACCGACATAGAGTCAGAATTCAACAGATAAAGATTTGCAGATTTCAACCATTAGCATTTTCAGATTTCAGCTCGTCTCGTCGTTGTCCTCATCGTCGTCGACATTATCGGCAAGTCCAAAGCATTGTAGAGATTTGTGCAATCATAAGTAGACCGCTCTCGCTATAGAGAGTGGGGCCTTCGGAGGAGGGTTCGACAACGTTCTGGTGTCATATTCTTCTCTCTCTATCTCTCAGTCTCATGTACCTTCATTCACAGTGTTCATCCACTTTGTTTGTGTCCATTGCACTCTCTCACTAAAGGAACGGAAGGCTCTCCCTTCCGTAAGTAAAAGGAACCTTGAGCACAGTTCGGAGCACTCACGCGTTCCAAGAGACTACCATTCTGACAGAAAGTTTGTGTGTGTGGAAAGGCCATCTCTTTGCATGTGGTTGAAATAGCCTAGGGCAGAGGAAGAGCCAGCCATGTTGGCCATATCCTTCATCAAGAGCCCATAGCTTCCTTGTAATAGCCATGTTGGGCATATCCTTCAATCAACCTAGGAGATTACATTTTGGATAGATAGCTCATCAAAGAACTTTATAAGGGCTCCACATTTTACAGACATAAAGACAAAGGCAGTGCCAATGTTTCTCCAACCTCCCATGTCTAGCAAAATATTCTATCACCCATGTGAAGGTCCTGCCTAAGGCCACGAGCTGAGAGACTACATTTTGGACAAAAATTTCGTACATGTGGCCTCACAAGTGTGACTACCAGAGAGAGAGAGAGAGAGAGAGAGAGAGAGAGATTTACCTGTAGCGTGCTTAGTATCATAGGTTCAAAAGGCAATCAGGGGTGTTTTCTTTTCTGTCGAGGCTGTATGAGAGAGCTGCTTTTCATCAATGTCTTTTATCAATGCCTGCAACCAAGTCTGCCATTTTCAAAAAGTTCTCAACCAACCTTGAAGACACCGCACCTGGTGTTCAAAAGAAGAAGTTCTCATTCAAGGAATACGAGCATCTTCTTCGAGATATTCAAGACAATTAGCCCTTCAAGAAGTATGTTTCTCAGTATTACCCTATTCGTTCTCATTCACATGTATTTTTAATCATGTGATCAATCTTTGTTCAGTAAGAAAGCTCATGCTTCTCATTATGTTTATCGCCCTATTTGTAAAGATACATGTGTATTTTCCATCATGTGAATGATCTAATTTAGATAAGTGAACAAGTTTTGGCTATGTCAGTACATTAAGGTCATGTAAACTTAGTTCTAGTATAAGCCATTGAGTTCTTATGCACTTGTTTGTAGATCATGACAAAAAGTGGAGCAAGACCGACTAGAAACACCAGAGGCAGATACACATCCTCAGGTCAATGCACAACCATCTCACCTTCCTCTCGTGCAAGTCACAAAAACAAAGGACGAAGGAGCAGGGAACAATCACAAGAGGGAGCCCACCCCTTGCACTTCAAGCAAAGGTTCGGTTCCCTAAACAGGGGACTCAAAAAACACCTGCACCAATTCATAAGCTTTCAAACCTCAGTGAAGACAAAGCCAACAAATCCATTGTGAAGGCAAGGTGTACTACTCTACCATGGACAGAAGAGGACATGGCCAAGGCGCTCGCAGCTCAAGAAGAGGGGCTTTCTCTACAAAAAATTTCAATCCAATTTTGGATTAGCAAATCTACAATTTCAAACTGGGAAGAGGGCAGAACATGCAAAAAGAGACGAAGGCCCTATGACTATGCTAACAACGAATGAAGAAAAGGCTTTGCTCCAATGGATATTTCTCAAGTGTGATTCAGGACATGGGGTGTCCGTTGTAGATGTCAAGCTGAAGGTTGCAAAAATGTGTCAGACTAGACACGCACTTTTCACAAACGGAATTCCAGGCAAATGCTGGTGGGATGGTTTTCGAAAGCGTCATCAGCAATTGGTGTTCAGAGTTTCAGAGGGTCTTGAGAAATCAAGGGCTACAAGATTCCGACCAGAAATAGTAAAATCTTTACATGACAATTTGGCAAAATTATATGCAGATAACAAATATCTACCTTCAAACATATGGAATGCGTAAGAGACGGGCTTTCGAGGCTCGCATGACAAAGGCATGAGAATCCTTGCACGAAAAGGAACCAAGGCTATTTACGAAATTACATGTGATTCTAGAGAGTGGATGACTGTTCTTTGTTGCATGAATGCATCAGGTCAAGCAATCCCATCTTACTACATCTTCAAAGGCAATAAAATGAAGGACATTTGCATTGAAGATTGTGAACCAGGAGCAACCATGGCAATGCAAAGAAAAGCATGGATGACGGGAGAACTTTTCCAAGCCTGGCTAAATCACTTCAAAAGTGCAGTCATGTAAGAGATGGGCTTTGAAAATAGACATTTGTTGATATTAGATGGGCATGGTAGCCATGTCTCACTAGAGGTGGTTGCGAGTGCTTGTGACGTTGGCATCGACATTGTAACTTTGCCTGCACACACATCTCACAAGCTCCGGCCTTTGGATGTATCTGTTTTCAAATCTCTAAAGGTACACTTCCGCAAAGAAAGGGGCATATGGCAGCAAAGAACAACACATTCTCAGGCCAGTAAGAGTAAACTAGCCTCCATTGCAACAAAATCTTTGAAGTCATCTTTGACAAAAGCCAACATTAAATCTGGTTTAAAGCAACTGGATGGCCACACAATCTAGATGTAGTGAAATTTGATGGTATGCCCTCCAATCACATGGCGATTGTTGAGGAAGCAAATGATTCTACCGATGCAGTTGTCTCTTTGGAAAACCTGGATAACCAGGACGCAACCAATTACAATGATGAAGACATATCTCAAGTACCAAATAGTCCACCAAACTCGGTCATGTAAGATGAGGCAGCTCAGGTCTTAACATCAATGGTAGATATCCAGCAAGAGGTTAACAATGTCACCAATAACTTTGCAAATAACAACATTTTGCCAGAATTACTCCAACAACCAGAATTTATTAGGAATGTTGACATTACCACAAAAGCAAGAGTACTAGAGAATGGAGGCATCGATTCGATAAACAACAGATTGGGGAATGAAACCATAAACCCATCTTCGGGCACAAGATCTGTGAACAAATCAAGGAATGAAAACATGATCCCAAATTCAAGCACAAGACCCATGAGCAAGCTTGGGGCTGAAACCATGAATGTATCCTCAAGCACAGGATCCGCGAGCACATTTGTGGATGAAGGCATGAATATTTCCTCAAGGACAACACCCATGTGCAGATTTAAAGATGAAAATGTGAATCCATCTTCATCTGCAAGACCTCTTACATGTCAAGAAGCAAATGAAGAAGCAAGAATCATTAATCTACTACATGTTCCAATGACACAAGTTTGTGTGCGCCGACCACCACGAGAAGCATTTGTGGACTATACCAATAGCCTGGTTCTCACATCATCCCAATATGTGGAGAGCATGAAGGCAAAAACTGCAAAGAAAGAGGAGGCAAAAGAAGAGCACAAGCTAGAGAAGGAGAAGAAAAGGCTTCACTCCCTTGTTAAGAAGGAGCAACGAAGACAAAGAAAAGACTATGCAGCACAAGCAAAGCAAAAAAGGTACCAATGGGAGGCTCAACAATCTTCCTTTGGAAGACACTTACGGGCAGTTCTCTAGGAGCAAGGCTCCATTGAAGGTATGCTTTTGCTGCCACTCCATGTGGATCAAGCACACCATGCCATGGCAAGGAAACTTTGCTTACAAAAGTTGCGAAGGTCTTGACTTCAACAGTAAGATACAACACCCAAGTTTTTTTGATTCAGAAACTTCCATCCTTGAGAGCGAGGGCGAGGGCGATCTTGCAGCTCTTCTTGACTTCAACGCAAGCTTAGGAAGCACTGTCGTGAGTGGTTCGGCATCGGCACGAGCTCTTCATGGGCACGCAATGGCTCTTCTCACGCGATTGCTCTTCTAACGCGTTGGCTTATCTTGACAAAATTTTGCTGAATTTTGGCTAAATTTTCAAAAAATAATTTTTCCAAAATACCTCACGGGAGGATTTTAAAAGTAAAAATTTCAAGCCCAATGCCAGCCCTGGATGTAGACCCTATTCGAGCATGTGGCAGGACACCTAGTGATCCAGGACTGGTCCACCTTTAAGGCAAAAACACAAAAGTTTGCATTTTTTTCCAGGCCCTTGCTTAAAGGTTCTTAATATGGCCCCATTTACCCTATGGGTTTGTTTCTACCTTCTGCAAGGGCCCTTCATCCAAGTCCTTAGAGGGCCAATGGGGGAGCCCTCTTTAGGAAAACCAAGTAAGTAGAGACCCACATGGGTCGTTTGGTCAATGTCTTACGTGTCTCACTACACCCTTGGCAAAGGGATAGGGGGCGTCAAATTTACCATCCTCTCAATAGAGGACAAAGGATTGGGAGAAAGAAATACACTTAGTTGAAGTGGAGGATATGAACAACTCAAATTATGACCTCAATATGCAGTTCTTTTAGAGGAAACGTGAGTTTTTTTGAAAAAGTAATGTGAGCTTCAGTATTGGAGAACAAATTTTCTACCCTATTGAGCTTGCTTAGTGCTCTCTCTCTCTCTCTCTCTCTCTCTCTCTCTCTCTCTCTCTCTCTCTCTCTCTCTCTCTCTCTCTCTCTCGCCACTGAAGTTCAATTGAGAGCACATTAGGTGAGGAGGCAATGGAACAATTACACGGTCTTCCTTATTGAGCTTGCTTAGTGCTCTCTCTCTCTCTCTCTCTCTCTCTCTCTCTCTCTCTCCCCCCCGCCGCCCCCCACTGAAGTTCAATTGAGAGCACATTAGGTGAGGAGGCAATGGAACAATTACATGGTCTTCCTTGAATTGATCAGGTTAAGCATGGGAAAGATGAGGATTGGGTAGTATATGATAGCATGAGGCGGAGAGGTTGCGGGCTATGTTAAGATGCTTGCATTGTTTTGTAAGAGAGAACCTTGAGCTCCTTATGTGTAAGGTTCAAGGTTCTCCTTATGTGTAAGGTTCTTTTAATGAAAAGCCATATCAATGGCTTTTGATAGACAAAACCATCATGACTAGATGGAGGAAATAACACCCACCAGTAGTAGTAACATAATAATGGATAACAATCTAAATTAGAATCTTCAACATAATAATGGAAGTTGTGTTTAGATGCTTTTAAACTAGCTCACTAGTAGAACAATGGATTCATTTTGTTATAGTTCCAGTCTGTAAAATTTAGCAAGTTTATTTTAGAAATTTTGGCTTCTCCAACAAATAGTCTATCTCGTTCTTTCCACATGACTACCTTCTTTAAACTCAGAAATGTGGTAACTAACATCATCCTGTAGGTCGCTCACAATGGTGCCAAGTGCCTTGTTGTGGCGGTGCCACTCTTGCATCCTCTCACTGGGCACACCTTCTTCTAACATCTCCCTTGGATCTTTGAGCATAAGATGATGCATAGTCTTCCTGTTCCATGTGTAGTAATCTCCAACCTAAATTTGGATACTGTGTTTATGGCTACTTGGTCCATAGTGTGTGTCAAGGATCTTATGGGTTGTGCCTTTTATCTACAATGGCAGTGCCTAAATTGCTCAAAAATGCGTGTTCATTCTACACACGTTTTTCTTCAGTCAAATTGAAAGAGTGCTTGATTCTTTGTGTGAACAACCTCCAGTCACCTTTATCACCGGTAAGGCTATATTAGTACTAATGGAATACCAATTCGTAGTGATGCAGTAGCTCTCAAACTATGTTGTGGCAACAACTTGTGGTGGTTACTGAATTGAAATGACACTCAGGTTCAAATGTCGTTGAAGATACTGATGAGCTTCCATATAATCATGAGTGCTAAATTGAATGACGATGTTGAGTAGATGATGCCATTGCTATTAGTATCGATGGGTGCACTAGGCTTATGTTGTAACATCACTGATTAACGATGGATCAAGCTTTGACTATAGCTACCAAAAGGAGCCTTCCACCATGAGAAAATGCAATTGCTTTAGCCAATTGGCATCAATGCTTGCAAAAATCGGATAGCAATGCATGAGCCTCCTCCACTATCAGCCAAGAGCACAAGCTAGCCATATGATGCAATCAACATTACGAAAGGCTCTGGTTGTCGTAATGCTTGCGATTGTCATAGGTTGACTGACATCTGCAAGAGCACCGTTGTGATGTACTCTATAGTTGGGCGGACATGCACGGCCATACGCAATATCGATATAAGGGGTTATGGCCGTGGGAACCTCCTCTAAGCATGAATAAGAATCAGGTGTCAATCACATAGGGATTTTTCCCATGCACGAGGGGGTCAGTGCCACAAGCCATAAAAGGAGAGCAAGGAGGACGCTTGATGGTTGTGTGTGTGTGTGTTCTCTATTGCATTACTCTACACTGGTATCAAAGCTCACTACGGTTCAATATTGAGCTCGCTATACTTTCACGCTTATGTTGCCTGCTCACCACCCCTTCATGCCTACTTTATGCTTCACAACATCACACTGCTCGCCATCCCTTCATGCCTAGTTAATGCTTTATAGCATCACTGTTGAAGGGCTACTCCAAGAACTTGAAGCAACCAATAATTTTCCCAAGATCCTCACCTCCAAATTGCCCTTGCTCACTCTTATGTGAAGAGATGCTAGTTATAGTGTAGCTATTATCCCTGCTGCATAAAGCACGAAGGGTGTTAAATAAACAAAGGCGAGCAATAAGGTGAAACTGACACAAGCGTGAGGACGATACCAATTGAAATAGCTGGTGGTGATTAACGAGCAACAACGACATACACAAATTCTGGCTTTTATCTTTAAAGCCAAACCAGGGAAGTTTTGTACATTTGTGCCTAGCTTTCTTAGCAAACTTTTCTTACGTCTTTTTCAAAGTTTTAAGTTAGTTTTTCTTTCAAAACACCAAAGTAAAAAATGGAAAAGGATCAAAATCAAAGCAACTTGAAACCAACACCAATCAAAACCAAAATATGTATGGTATTGAGACATAAATGAAGAATGGGATGTGCCCTCTTGTGAGCAGCATGAGATGATAGTACATATAATATGACTAAATTGACTGACTACATGTAGAAAGGAAACCGGCCGGTGACACAACCTCTTGTGCCATCAGATCCAAATATGCCTTCCACGCCCAGGGATAGTGGAATTGTATATAGAAAGGATATTATATCTTCTCTTGATACCTAGCCGCGACCTAGACAAAATCTTGTCCTCAAAGACATGAAACCTCCTCAATTTAATGGTGAAGAAAAGGAAATAAAGACTCTTTCTATACTTTCCTACAGAAATGGCAAGACCTTCATAGGTTAAATAATACCCCGTTTGAGTACCATCCACTTGAGGCTAGTCTGTCATTGGGGCCAAAAGTGAACAAATGGTGGATGAGCCTCAAGGAATCAGGAAAGATTCTAGAGGATTGGGCTCAATTTTAGAGCATTTTTGTGAAAAATTTTCTCCCTAAAAATGACAAGAAAGAAACTGGGAGGATTGAGATAAAGCTATGCAATGGGGCCTTCTTACATTGCAAAATATAAAGAAATAATCCTTAGACTTCAAGGGTTAGAGGACTTTCACAAAACTAGAGGTTTTATACGGGGATTAAATATAAACTTCAAGCAAGAGGTAAAAAGAAGTGCACTAAAAAAATTGGTGGAGGCGATTAAATTTGTGCACAAAATTATGAAGATAATACTCGCTTGAAACATCCCAAACAGACTGACCCTAAACCCACAGATACAGGGATATCACGGCCTTTTCTAAAAGGAAGAAGAAAATTCGTATTTAATAAGGAGAATAAACCACTTTTTAAAAAGAGGGTGGCACCATGATCTCACTACGACCTAGGTTGAATCGAGAGGACTTTGCAAAGGCCAACAAAGTAAACTTATGCTTTAATTATTTGTCATCGTACCCTTTTTTCCAAATAACAAAAGAAGAAAAGATTATGAAAAGGATAAAGGTCTTGAAAAGAGTCATAAAGATAGGCAAATCCATGTCATAAAGATAGTGAAAATGCATGGATTTGTAAATGGAAAAAGGTCTTGATAGATACTAGCACACATAACTTTATAAACTATACTCTTGTCAAGAAATCAAAACTTTCTCAACAACCAAGTGCTCACCAATATGTCGTCTCCATGATGAATGGCAAAGACAAGAAGTATGGGTACTCTAGTATCCAATTTGGAAGTTGAGACAAAAGGGTACAAAGATACGTAAAACTCACTAGAACTTGAAAAATAAGGTAAAATGTTTGTTATGCAAGGTGAGCATGATGTACGGAACATTCCTTTGATATGTTCTCTTGAGTTGCAAAAGCTTGTAAATATAAGGTCTTGTGATGTATATATGCTTTGGTGTCAATCTGTTATAAATAAGGACTCTGATGTGGAAATGAAAGATCGGGTTTCTTACTTGTATTTGTCCTCTTGTGGTGATTATGAAAATGATTTTAAAGTTTTGCTAAAATAATTTACAAATGTTTTTCTTATTGATCTGCCAAAGGGTTTACCTCCCGAAAGAGGTGAAGTAGATCATGCTATTGATTTAGTCAAAGAAGCAAAGATTACATGTAAACCACCTTATAGATTAGGCTAAGCATAACACTTAGAAGTAGAAAAGCATTTGCAAGTCTATGTAGATAAAGGTTTCATTAAATCCATCAATTCTTTATGGGCTTCTCCAATCTTATTGGTGAAGAAAAAAGATGGTTCTATGCGACTTTGTGTCGACTATAGAGCAGTAAATAATCTTACAATTAAGAATAGGTTCCATGTGCCTAGAATGGAAGGTATTTTTTATCAGTTAGAGGGAGACAAGTATTTTCCAAGCTCGACTTTTGATTTGGCTATCATCAAGTTAGGACAAGGGCTGAAGATGTTGCAAAAACAACCTTAGGATTAGATACGGGCTTTATGAATTTTTGGTAATGCCTTTTGGGTTTACCAGTGCACCAATTACTTTTATGAAGCTGATGAACAGTGTTCTATGGCCCTATTTAGATAAATTTATAGTAGTCCTTCCTGACGATATCCTCATCTATCGTCATACTTGAGAGGAGCATTTAGAACATCTCAATAAGATGTTCCAATTTCTCAGAGAAAATTCTCTTTATGCAAAGGAATTCAAATGTGAATTCTTTGCTGAAGAAATGAAATATCTTGGTCATATAATTTCTAAAGATGGAATCAGGATGGATCCAAAGAAAAGTTCAAGCTATTTTGCAATGGCCTAAACCTAAGAACTTAGAAGAGTTGCAGATCTTCTTAGGAATTTTTGGATTTTGTCGTATATTTGTTAAAGATTATGCTAAGATAGCAGTGCCTATGGTTGACTAGCTCAAAGGAAAGAGAAAAACGTTTGAGTGGGGAGGAAATCAAAAGAAAAGTTTGAAAAAATTAAAGGAAGCAATAGCTACAACTCCAATTTTTTGCATATTGGATCCCAATAAACCTTTTGTGGTTGAGACACATGCTAGTAATTTTGTTGTGGGTGCAGTTCTCGACCAATAGTTTTTGAGAGCAAAAAGTTAGACCATGCACAACAAAATTATTCAGTATATGAAAGGGAGTTGTATGCCATTGTCCATGCATGGAAGAAATGAAACCACTATTTATATGGTGCTAAGGTTATGATAGTGTTTGATCAGGAAAGCATTAAGTGGATTTCCAATCAAACAGAATTGAAAGGTCATAAGGCCAGATGGATTGAAAACTTACAAGAGTTTGATTATGAGCTTGGATATCACAGAGAAAATATAATGTGGTAGCAGATTCCCTATGAAAAATGAATTACTTGATTCAATAGTGATCTACTTGAATCATAAAGATCCCCTCCACATATGTCACATCGTCTTGTGGGTTGTTGTCGTTCATTCAGGTTCGGTTTGAAGCCTTGATTTATTCTTCAAATCACCTCATCGACCATTTGATCAATGCTCAACACTGCAAGAGTTTGAACATCTCGCTTCATTATTGCAGATCGCTCTTTGGAGAAGAGGCACTACTTGTCGCATTGTCTGTAGCTTCGGTCAACTAGATATAGAGATTTTCTAGTGACTTACTCAAATGGTGTGCATGCTTTCAAATGCAGGTCAATTTTTAGAGTCTCATTTATCAAGCCCTCTATGAAGAGAACTGACAGTCTCTCATCTTGCTATACTGTTTGAAGCAATGCAAAGCTTCCTTCACTTTCTTGTTTGCTTTTTGTTTGAAAGCGTACATCTGTGACACTGTGTTGTGATTGATTCCCCTTTTCGAGAACTCCTCTATGAATACTCGCAAGAGTTGTGCTATGTTTGAAAAATCATCTCCGCTCAATGGTTGGAACCAAGTCAAGGCTGTTCCTTCCAATGTCAACCCAAATCCCTCGTACTGTGTATGAAAATTCACAATTTGTTCAGTTCTTAAAACTTACTTGAAGAGTGAGACATGAGCATATGGGTCCCCTGACCCACTATACTTTTGTCTTGACACATCGGGCCACTTGATATGGTCTTAGTCGTTGTTGGTCCAGTCACCAATCTAACCAATTCATGGTCTCTGCCAAGGACGTCTCTCGCTCCCTCTTCTCGTCTTGGAGAAAATCCCAATGGAATCTTCTCTGATGTGTGCTCTGCCATTGTTTTTGGCTAAAAGTAAGTAGAGATCAGAGTACCCTTGTATGGGTATCGTTCTAAGTCAATTGGATCAACAAGTTTGTACTCACGTCCAAAACTTGCAATCCATGGGTATTTGTATGCGTGAATGCATAGAGGTTCTTGTGGAATGTCAACTCTTCAACATAGGGTTCTAGACATGCTACTCAAGTTTTAAGATTCTCTGAACTAGATCATTGAATTTCTTAGTTGGGGATAGAACCTCTTATTCCCTCAACTTTTTGGGCCTTTGAACCCATTGAGGAACGGAGCCCTCATTCTTTTCTTAGACTAGGTTCATGCAACTGTCTGGTCAATTTCTTGATTTTCTCATTTTTCCTTGCTTTATTCTATCCAATTCACATAGGATCATTCCTCTTCACCTATGTTATCAAAATATTATAGGCGACAAGCTTTAATCAGTGTACCGTATGCCTTAAGCTGACATGCTAGGTAATGGTAATACTATTTCCTAGCTACATCCTTTAGTTTTTAGAGAAAGTACTCTCCCCACTCATCTTCATGAATACCTTTGAGTTTAGCGTATTATTCAAACATAAATCCAACATTGATCTTTGTGTGTAAAAGAAAAGTATAACAACAAGGTTTCGTGTAATCCTACCTACTAATTTTAGGATTTATCTTCAAATTTTAGATTTGAAGATCGAAAATCCTACAAAATTTAGTCTATTTACTTCTAAAATTTTTCATATATAGGTTTGCCAAGTTTTTGAAAAAAGGTACTTTTATTTAGCATTGATAAGGATAGAGTCGGAATCTTGTGTGTGCCTTCTTCTGTAAATTGTTAAAAACAACATTCTCACTACCGATGGAATTACTTAGTCTTTAAAATAATAATTCTATGTAATGAAGTGCAAAAAAAATAAAAATATATCCCAATTTAAATTAAAATTATAATTGAAAAATTTACCAAGATACACCTAAAAATTGTAGAAATCTCCCTTTTTAGAATTTTCAAAATATTGTAGTCTTGATTTTGGATGAACTGCTCCAATTTTTGCATAGTTTATTCTTTTTAATAAAGCTCTATGTTTTGAGTGCCCTCCACAACCTTTTTCATTGATGAGCTCACAAATAGTTGCATTTTTGTCTACAAATAATAATATGTTTCAGTAGAGCCCCCTATTTCGAAAAAATAAAATCCTTTTAAAACATCTCAAATGAATAAGTGAAGGGTGAGTTTAGGAAATCAAAAGCCCCATGAAAATGGAGAGTTGAAAGATTTTTCATCTCCTCATAAAGAAGTGGTCGAGTTGCATTTCTTCTTCTTTACCTTTCTTTTAAAGTTTCTCTCTTTAGAATTTTTTTCATTATGCAGATATTCGTGACAGAATGTAAGGTAGTGAATTAAATTTTTTTAAGCCATTAGAAATTGTATACATTAGGTCTCCCCAATCTTGGAAAAATAAAAAGCATTTCAAAACATCTTCAATAAGTAAGTGAAGAGTGAGTTTAGGAAATGAAAAGACCCACAAAGATGAAAATTCAAAAGACTTTTTACGTACATATAAAGAGGTGGTCAACTTTACATAGGTACATCTGTGTTTTTCTTCTCTTAGCGTTTTCTTCTCTTAGCGTTTTCTTCTCTTAAAGTGTCGTTGTACTATGTAGGTAGTGAATTTTTTGGTCTGCTAAAGGCCTTAGTATCCATATGGGTGAAGGTCGTTCAATTCTGGTTGCTTGACATGTGTCCCTTAAAAATTGAAGAGAAAGAAAACATTTCTTTTCAAATGCCATTTTCAAAGTTGCTTACATGTTTTTGGCATGTTGAAAAAAACTATAGAGAACAAAAGATTGAAGAGTTTTCATAGGAGTTTGATCCATGATGTGAAGTATTTATTCAATAATTTTTGTTAATATTCTCATTTGTAAAGAGTCCTTTTATTTAAGGACTTCACAAAGATTCATTTTATTGAATTGTTATATCTTCTTTATCCTTATTAAATCTATCTTTTTTCATAAAAGCATTAATATATTATTTTGTTTTAATTTGTTAATGTATCTTCATATTTTATTTTGTTTTTACCTGATAATGTGTATTAACCATTTGTGATTATAGTCGGGTTCACAAGAGCCAACGGAAGACATTAAAAAAAGAGCGTGCCTCCACCATGGCTGAGACTGTCCATTGGCACAAAAGATAATTGCACTTCTTTGGACCCACAACAAAATTAACGAGACCCCCTCCCCTCCCTCGGAAGAGTAGTTCTATCGTCCACTTTCTAACACGAAACGTGGATTGGCGTGATTAAATTGAATCCAACGGCTATGTGCTCAACAACACTACCAATACACCACAACTCATTGGACATCAAAATCTTGCAGAATAAATTCTATAGAGGTGTCTCCATCCCTCGTGAATGAAGGGAGAGGTGGAAGAAAGAGCGTGAGGTTTTTGTCGCTAGCTCTTGTGATTGTAGCTAGTGTATGTATAATGAATAATATAATATATTTTTTTATTTTATTTTGTTTTGTTTTCAAATGATAATGTGCAATGTGCATTTTTCACCTTATTATTTAATTGGGACCTTTCCTAGTATATAAATGGTTTGAGTTTATCTATGTATAATGGATAATATAATTTTATATTAAAACACAAGAAAAATTTCATGTGAATATTATAGGCACTCATTCAAACTTATTTTTCATAAATCTCATTCCCCCCTTAACTGAGCAAGCCTTCGTGCCTCTGCACCTTGTTTTTTTTAAAGCCATTAGGAATCCCTTATATTAGTTTCATTTGGGAGGCCCACAATAGCATCTAAAAATTTATGCTTAGATTCATCTATCAAAGGAGAACCAATCTTCCTATGAAGATTTGCAAAAAAGATTGTCAGATACTTCTTCTTTCATAATGTATTGCAAACAAGGAACCGTCGTGTTTTTGAAGGGGGATGTGAGGTGGCAAGCTTCGAAGAAATTATACAGGAAAGCAAAGTGCTAATATGGGCACTGGGGCGCAAGCATCACTCGAAGGATTGGTCTAGGACTACTTGTGCCTTGGTGTCAACAACAACAGAAGGAATACCCGGGACGGGGGCAAACCTTGGCCATCGGTAGGAGTGGCTACCCTAATAGCCGTTGTAATTACGATCCCGAGATGTTGTCATGGATTAACATGAAGCATGACAAAACCTGGTAATTTTTTTCGACTGCTCAATACAATTCACTAACAATTGTGAGTTTTGCTTTTTTTTTTTTTTTAAAGATTTGCAAAAAAGAGATGTTTGTGAGATTCACAATAGATATCTTGGGAATTTTTAAAAATTTGGGACCATGTCGAAAATTTATCTTGGGAATTTTTGAAATTTGAGGATTTTTTTCATTTGTAGGGGCATTTTGGTAATTTAACCATTTCAGATATGTAAAATCACCCCATCTCCCAAACAAAAAATGGAATGTTTTATGTCACTCTCTCCCAATGGTGATATTGCAAAAAAAAAAAAAAAAAGCTCGTAAAAATAAACTTGCAAAGATGAAGGTAGTGAATAGTCCACCAATACACGAAGACGATGTGAAACAATCTCAAGATATGTAAAAGTCACATCGCTACACAAAGTAGGAAAAACATTGTGCTAAACACAAGGTGAGGAGTGATGAAGGTCTGTTGTAAGTTAAGGGGGGATGAGAGTTATGAGAAGTAGGTCTAAATGAGTGTCCACAACCAAGTATCATTTTTGTTTTGATATAAAGTTGTATTGTCTATTGTATACACAATCAAAAATGCCTCATGTGTTACGAAAGACTCCACTTAAACAAAAAGGTAAAAAACGCACGTTGGTAATTTGAAGTAAATTAAATGAAAAAGAAGTAACATAATATAAAGACTCATGGTTAGAATAAAACAACCAAATATTTCAATGCTTCACAAGGAAAGGTAGGTATAATAAGCATAGGATGAGATGGATCTTTATGAAGTGCTTAAGTGAAAAGACTTCCACAAATTCATTGAGTCAAGATTTCACATCATGGATCAAACTCTCATGAATGCACTCATTAATCCCTTGTTCTCTGACGTCCTTTTGAGCAAAACCCAAGAAGGACCATCAACTAAGGCCTTTGCCACACATGTCCGCTCGAACGTGTGCAATTGAATTTATGAAAGCACATTGGTCGGCTACAACACGGAATTCTCCGGCTTGACCCCCTCGCCCATCGTTGGATGTGTGCTAACATGTCAAAAAATCGTAGCACGAAATCAAATTGCAGGTTTTGAGTTGTTGCCCATCCACTCAAGTCTCTGGCTATCGCTACCTCATGCTTAACGAATATAGAAGTTAAAATCAATTAAAGTGTCCACTCGTCGTGTGACACCACAAGCATCCAAGCATGCTCTTTTTGGGCATGTCCAATGCAAGTGTCTGACACAAGCCTAAGATTTAAACCAAGTTTTTTCAAATGGCTGCATTGCATTTCATCCATCACTACAGTTTACCTTTCCCTGTACTTGTTCCGAGTCTCATCAAGCCTTATTACATATGAAAAGTATCAGACCCAAGACCACATTACTCCAATGTTCTACTTTTCACCTTCTATGAAAGGCCTTAGCTTGAGCACTAACTTGCACCCGCATGGGATGGTGGGATTGACGACTAAATGAATGAGGACCATAGATCATGGTGGTGGTAGGCTATGAGAGGGACATTACCTATGTGGTGACAAACTAATCTTGAGTACCTGAGATTACTTTTCCCAAGGTCGATGACGATGTTGACACAAAAGATTAACAAAGGCCCTTCATCCCACACTCCCATTCATGTGTGACTTGGTGTTGAGGTCCGAGGAGGCCTTTAGCCAAAAGGTCATGTACTCTTTTAATAATATTTCTGCTACTTATGAAAATCTTTACCAAGAGAGAACATGCCTTTGGTATATTAAAAGAAAGGAATTGGAAGAGAATTTTTTTTGACTGACTGATAGGAATTGTGATCATATATTTGAAATGCTACAATGCTAGTGTTGGTCACCTTTTTCCTTGCGTGCAAAGATGGCAAGCTAAAGGGGTCAATACTTGAGTTTCTTGATAGAAATAGTGATCGTTTATTTGATGTGCTACTTCTGGCATGATGGCCTTGTCTTTCACGTGCAAAGATGGAAAGCTAAAGGGGTTAGAAGGGTATCTCACATGGATGACTTCAAATTGAATCGTTGGTGGAGGCAAGCATCAAGGGGCGTGTGAATCGTGGGCCATTGGATTAGTGTAAGGACACCTCGAATATGCAAAATTACCAAATTTTCAATCCACCCGCATTTACAATATGAGACACCCAAATCCCCTATATTTCAGTTAACACATGCAAGCATAGTTAGAGCACATGAATTGCTATGGAGAGGTCATGGGTCAAGACGAGGCCCCATGATTCGGCCCGAATTTGCAAGCCTGCCCGCATTTACTTCTCACCCCAAACGTGGAGCGATGTGAGAGGTTAGACTTGAGTTTCTTGATTAAAATAGTGATCATTTATTTGATGTGCTACTTTTGCAATGATGACCTTGATTTGAGAAACGTGAGAAGATGGCAAGTTAAAGGGGTGAGAGGTTGGCACTTGAGTTGCAATGCACCATGGCAATGTGTGAGGAATGAGAGGTTAGTCCTTGAGAGCGATTGTGTTCGTTGTGACAAGGTACCCATTGAAAGGAAGGCGACGGGTGTGACAAGGTTGCCATCTCAACCCCATCAAACTTGTGAACTCCTGAACCACACCATTTGCACGCTTTTCGCCCTATTTTTTGTAAATCAAAATTAGAAAAGAAATGAAGGAGACATCCTTCAAATATCACAAGAAAATGCAGAAAATCCACCACGATCTCCGTCATCTTTCTCTCTCTCTCTCTCTCTCTCTCTCTCTCTCTCTCACACACACACACACACGGACACGGAGAGTAAGAGATGGGCTTCATCAGCTTTGCTACCATTGCTGAACTTTCAGCCTTCCTGTGCAGGCCCATGACCTCGGTGATGGCAGATGTTGCCAGTCTCTTCAACATTGCAGCATTTCAGCGCCACCAGTACCTCTATGTCAGGGTTTGTCTCACTCCTCACCAATGTGCTTACATATCAGAATGTATACATTAGTCCATTTTGGGTAGGATGTGTTTGTGCGTCTGTGTTTATGCATGCATGCACACCCTGGATGCGCACACAAGCACGCATACACTTGCAAATACATATTCATCATGTACTCGAGTGTGTGTGTGTGTGTGTGTGTGTGTGTACGCCCACCCGTGCATGCGTAGGGCTGTATATACATGCGTGCATTGTGTGTGCACGCACACACATGAGAGAGAGAGAGAGAGAGAGAGTATACGCCACAACATGCTACATTTTTACAGCCAATCATCTACGAGAGATCTTCATCCTTATTTGGAGGCTACTGATGGACAGTATCAAATCGGTGCATTGCGCCATGGTCATATTTGGCCAAATCAAAGCATTACTGAATTAGTGATACCATTTACTGCGTAACTAGAAATGGGTCCATGATTCCAGAGATAGATGCTTGTTCACCTTTTCACAAGGATATGAAGTTAATGAAAAGAAACTAACAGATCTTAATGCTTTGAGTACTCTGTTATGTCCTGGCTGTCTTAGTTCTATCTTCGCTCCCATTCCCTCTTTAGTCATTGTTGGTCTGCGGAAAGCACAATGCACAGTTCTAACCTCCACCTTCTCTACTTCACCAAGCTACTCATTGGCAAACTGATTTTCTAGGTTTTCCATAACTGTAGTCAGATCTACCATGCGTGAGTGTTTTAACGTTATTTCCATGCACACAAGAGTCAACAAGAGGAATGGAATCAAGACAGACCTCCTAACGACCCCAAATAAAAACCGAGGTTGCACAACATGCTTCATTGCCTTTGCACAGGCAGGAACAAACAATTCCTAAACTTTAATCGATTTTACTCGAGCACATGGACTGAAGTTTTAGGGAAGACCCAAGTATTGCTATAGACGGAGCAAAGTTCGAGCATATTGCTCTCAACTACACCCGCATTGGAGTATAATTGGAGGCAATGCTCGGATACTCAGGCATGAGAGAGCCTGCCAAGAGTGCGTCTAATAGGATTTCCCTTTAAATCAAGAGCAGTGCCAGCCACTTATCCAGTTGTCTTTTCTAAAAAGTAGTACTACGTTCTCCTGCATGAATGAAACAAATCTGCCCATGCCTGTCATACGAGAAGATATGTACTGCATGCGCCGAGCCTTTTCCGTCGACTTGCACCAATGAAAGGGTCTACCCTTTGTGCACCCATTCACTCTAGTTTTCTCGCCACTCTGCCATTCGAATTGGCGTGCTGAGCCGCGGCCAACACTTACGAAGATGTTTCGGGATGCTCAGCCAGCCCAAATCTCCGTTTCCATCCAATCAGCGAGCGACAAGACCACACTCCTCAGTGGCAGCAAGCCCATCTGCAGAGTGTGAATCATTCTCTTGGACAAGCGCACTAGTTGCCCATTTCCGGGTGGAAACAGTGGTCTCGACACCTGCGCAGTCTGAACAGGCCTACATAGGTAGTCACTCTTTCCAAAGCCTTACTCTATACAGAGAGCTTTGGATGGCTACTTCGCATACAACTGCAAGAACGTCTATATTAGTAAGACTTCACGCACACTGCACCCTCCTTGAGTCAACAACCATTCACTAATTTCTCGTCATGCAAGGTGGGACAGTACAAATCACAACATCAAAATGTCAAATAGTTTCCTTCCAGAAACTAGACATCCAGTCAACGGCAAACCTGATCTGTTCATCCTCCACAACGCCTAAGGATTCGAAATAACTCCCAGTATTGAAGTGATTAAAGGGAGCAACAGAAGCATATACCATTACGAGTCCAGGAAACATTAAGCTCACCAACAGATTTCACATGATACAATTGCGATGTTGCCAACATTATACTGGACCCTTCAACATCCCATCTCACTTCTGTTAAATATTTTAAAACTTAAAGATTAAATGAGGCGGCAATGGGCATAGACTTGATAATTCTCTCCAAGACCATAGTACCATGACGCCAAAAAAAAAAAAACAATCTGTCATTCTTTTGAAGAAAGTTACATTTTGCTGCATCACAACAAAATGAGGGACCAATCAGACACTGCTAAAATTTGTGAGAGGACGCTGCTCTCAAGGCTGAGATAAGCCCAAGCAGTAAGATCGCCTCGATGTCATTTGCGTAACACTCTATTGTGTACCTCTATACCCTCTTTGTGTGTAGGGGAGGATTGTGTGTCTACCTACCTACTTTCGTTTAAAGGGAGGACTGTGTATCTACACCCTTTGAGTTGGGGGAGACTTGTGTCTACCGAACCCTTAATGTGTTTTGAGGGAAGCTTTATGTGAGTGCTATGTCCAACATAACCCAAAAGGGCCCAGGGGAGGCTTGACAAGATGTGAACTTCATCACATCTTGTGCTTGTACACGCTCTACTTATGTGGACAAAGCCATGTGTAGACAATGTGTGTCTTGTGTGGCAAGCCTAGTCACTTGCATATTTAGCAAATAAGCCTATCCCATATCTACCTTGTTACCTTGCATGTGGTGTGTCACTTTATGACGCGATATTACTAAGGACATTAAGAGGCCGGCCAAACATGGAACTAAGGAAGTGCCAATTTTAAGTGAACTACTGACGTGGCTACTATCCCATGAGCTCTGCCGCAAATTGATGAGCTGCCACGGGGCATTTCGCACAGCCAACTATTGCCAATTTTTGGCGCGTTTTTCGAGAATTCTACTTTTAGCCTCAAATGCTTTTGGGGGCACCCAATTTTAGATACCCCTTGTACATATAAAAAGATGCCTAGGGGATGTGTGACGGGCTTTAGGGTTAAGGTTTTCACATCAAGGTCATAGACGCATCGGTCCAATGCGTTCGTTTGGACTCACTCTCCCTAGAAAGGCGGTACATGCCAATCTCTTCGTCAAAGCCGGAATCCTATGTACAGTGATCAGTTCTCTACGTGATTTCCACATTTGCATTATGCTAGGACATCTGAGTGACCTTCAAGTCTTGAACTCGTCTAAGTTTTGCAGGAGCCGACCAAGAGGCCTCAACACTACTAGGGCAGAAGAAACACAAGAATTTCCTGGTTAAAAAGTCTTATCGAGTGGCCTAAAGTAACTAGGGGGTTAGGGATTAATAATCTTAACCCTACCAACTTATGGAGCACTGGCGAGGGGCCTAAATCCCAAAAGTCAAAAGCTTGGACTTTGGAGTACTCCTGTATTGACTTTCACGTTTTGCGTTTTTGGCTGATGACGTGGCACTGCTGGACGGAATTCCACTTTTTGCACTGGCAGATTTTGGCAACCTTTGGCGCTAGTTATTGATAGCAGTTGCTTTTAGAATTAAGTGCTTTTTGATCTGATGCTTTTGGGGCTCTGCTTCTGGCATCCCTTGTACTCTTTATAAGTGCCTAGAGGGCCACTTCTTGGGGTATCTAAATGCAGAGTCTTAGAGACAGACGGACCCTTGGGAATTCTACCTTGTCGATTCAATAATAAAGAAATACCAAAAGGGGCTTGGCTCGAAACTCCGGCGAGTCATGTCGTGTCTCTCTCTCAATTATTGAAGTGTTTTGAAGTGTTACAGTATTGCAAAGTGTTTGTAATACTTTTTGTTTTTCGTTCGGTCACTGAACGGAAGTAATTACAGGGTGGCTCTTACAGATCATGCAAGTTGAAAATTGCACAGCTCACCTCCCGACAATTGTACTCAGTAATTGTCAATAAAGACAAAACTACCGAAAGCGGCGCCAAACTTTGGGACCAATGCATCTGGAAGTGGAACTCGCCGCTTCATGAAGGCTCTTCTCTCTCTCTCTCTCTCTCTCTCTCTCTCTAATCAAACTAGTTTGTTCTAGTTTTTGGTCGTGTGTTGCTATTGATTTCTCGCTTGAGTGTCCAAGCCCGTTATAGTGTCACTCGTCGCGTCGTGATACCTAGCTCAAGACTATGAAAGGAGCTTCTGTACACATTTGTTGTATAAATGGTTGCAATACAATGGCTATGGAGGGTAAGTCATAATACCATTCTGGTAAGAGCGATGACATAAATGCATAAATTGAGTGATGACACAATCACATTGAGGTAGCACCGCTCCTTATCTTGACATTGTAGACAATGTCTCAACTTCTCATGAAGCGTTTCAACTTCACATATTGTTTCTCTTAGCAAATGTGACACAAATAATTTTCACAAGCGTATATGATAATGATTGTCATGAGACACGGGCACCACATGCCAAAGGAAAAGAACAGACTAAACAACTTTAAGCACTTCAAATAACAATTGTACTGAAAGAGATGCACGACACGAGACAGGGAGTGGCGGAATTCAACCCCCAAAGAGCAATGGCCCCAAACCTGGAGCCCCTTTTGGTATTTCTTTATATTACTTGAACTCTGTACATTGCCAGTACTCCATCCTCTGCACCTCACGCAGAGCATGCCAGAGAATGAGCCCTTGTCTCATATTTAAAGGCTCTTGGCCATGAAAAGCAGTTACATGAAAAGCATCAAACTCAAAAGCATTTGGCCTCAAAAACTGCTGCTCAACGTAAATCGCGAAAATCCGTACATCTACCACGTCATCATGTCAATGCGAATTGCGGAAATCCGTATAGCTACCACGTCATCATGTCAGCGTGAATTGCAGGAATCCATACAGCTACCACGTCATCATGTCAACGTGAATTCCAAAAATCCATACAGCTCCAATGTCATCAGTTCTCCGCGCATGTGTGTGTGGGCTTGCTTTATTTTTATGCCTTTATGTCACTTGGGCCCCATCAGACGGGGTTTTATAAGTTGGTGGGTGTTGGGGTAAAGGTGTTTGTGCCTTGCCTAGCCGCCCAGGCTATGGACGCTCGCTAGCCTGGGCGGCCCGCCTACTGCTCACCTTATTGTGTGTACATATATACAACAATAAAGAGTAGCTCATTCTGAGCCCTACTCCACCCTCTCCCCTTCTGGCATGCACACACTGCACCGCATCCGCACCACGCACACACTCTTCAATTGGTATCAAAGCTACGGCTTGGCGATCCGCGTGTGCAACAGCTTCTCGACAAGACGCGAAAGCGTGGAGCTCAGCTATGGAGGCACGAGCTTGGCGGTGGTAGATCCGACTCAGCGGCGTCAGATCGGAGTGTTTTCAGTGGAGATCTTGCAAGCATCGGTCCAAGATCAGAGTGTTTTCAATGGAGATCTGGCAAGGATCGGTCCAAGATCGGCGGTGCTCGGTTCCCCGCACCTGTCGCGTGTGCAAGAGATGGAATCTTGAAGGTTCTTGGTGGATCCACAGGGAGATCCCTGTGCATAGAGGAAACGAGCAAGCAATGAAGCTTAAGAGCTTGTGAGCAAGACATGGGGCAAAGAAACAAGCAGAGAGATCAAGGTTTGGAGGGGAATCGAGTAGCAGGTCTCGGCAAATTGGCGATCTATGTAGTAGGTGAACACAAGTGAGCATTGAAAGGCAATTGAGCCTTAAGGAAATCGGCATCTTCACGTTGATTGAGTGTTTGTAGGAATCGAGATCAATAGCAAATTGGGAAGTCGGACACTAAGTAAGAACAATCTGCAGTATTTTGATAGAGAGAGAAGGGAAGCTGAATTCGGCAGCAAGTTGTGCGTGTGTAAACACACACACGCACGCGCGCGCGCAATGCACACAATTCGGAAGTGCTGGCAAAAGCAGCAGAATTCGGTAATAGTCGGGTAGGCTTGCAAATTAAGGGTAGAGAGCAAAGCCTGAAATTGTGTAAAATCAAGCAGCAGTTGATTGCACCCCTTGGTGGCCTTGCGCTCACACCAAGGTTGCTTTTTCCCACCTCACGTCAATTGGCATGCCGCTAAGTGCAAGATCCGCTCTCAATGAGTGGAAAAGAGGAACCAAGGGAGGGTGAACAAGCCCTTCTTTCTTGGGTTACCTGCCACTCTTCAAAAACACAGATTAGGGATCGACACGCCCAAGTAGTCTTGGGTTACGTGCGACCACAACAAGAAAAAAAAACTTGTGGTTCTTTGTGCTTGTTTCTTTGAGTGATGATACCGAACACTTCCAAAGAGCTCTGATACCAATGTAATGTGCAACGGAAGTGATTGATGGTGTATGGCTGAGGATGAGTGATCAATGGGTGCTCAAGGTCCCTTTTACTGACGGAAGGGACAACCTTCTTTGACTTAATGAGAGACTGTGCAATGACCAAAACACGAGAGTGGAATGCAAATTGTGAGTGAGTGTGGAAAGTGTGCTAGAGAGAGAGAAAAGAGAAGACACAAGATGGGGTCCCAAACCCCCCTCCAAGCCCCCCCCCCCCCCCCCCCCTTCTATTGCCAGAGGAGTATTTTCTTTAGATTGCACAAATGTCTGGTACAATGCTTCTCGATGCTATGATGCTAATTAGGCTATGTCGGCGACGACGGACGACGACGACGACGGTGCTAAGGCTGAAATCTGAGAGTGCTATGGATATGCAAGTGACGTACCGCCACGGGGCTGATCTGCAACCTTCTAGACAAGCACGGGCTGAATGCAAAACGCTAGGCTGTTTTGGGGCAGAAATCTGATTGCGGGCTGATCTGCAACAAGGTGGGACCTGCGACAAAGATCTGCAACTGGATCGGGTCGGATTCGATGAGGCTAAGGGCTGAAAAATGCAAACGCCGGCAGATCTGGGCTGAAATAGCAAAACACTAGCTGTGACTGCTGGAAACTGAAAACGCCAGGTTGCTCTGGGTCGTGACGGGTACCCCGGCGAGGCTTTGCAACAGGTATTGAAGGATCTCGCGAGGCTAAGTGTGAAACTGAAAACGTGAAACTCAATCCAAAACGCTGGTTGATCTGGCTGAGAAAAGGCTGGAAGATGCTCTCTTGCTGCACTGTTGATTGGTGCTCTTGAGCTCCTTGCTTGCTTTCTGCCAATTCTCATGCGCTAGGCCTCCATATATGGTTCATGTGCAGTTATGAAAATTGGGTTCATGCGGGTGATAATGCTCATGCTATGGTTGTGCAATCAAAGGGTATGTAGCTACTTTAAGTGCCTGGACATGCACGGCCTGCGGGACTGCTCCCTAGAGACACAGGCAAAGATGATAGACGTGGAGTTCTTTGATATGCTCATGCTAGAGGCTGATGAGTTGGTGCCATGACGCACAGTTCTGCATATGGGTGAGACGTAGCCATCCGAGTGTCGGCGTTGACACATCCATACGTGATGAGTAGTCTTGATGATGCAGTACATGCAGATAGCACAGGTGAGGCGAGTACAACAAGATTTGCGTAGGTTCCGTCAGTGTTCGAGCGTCTCATGTACAACCTACTAGTGTCAAGGCCCGACTTACTAGCTACGGTGGGAGCATTTGGGATTGTCAGTCGTACGGTGACTCACACTAGTATGATTCATAGTGGAGTTTTGCAGACCATACAGAGTCTCTGCGGGATTTACATGCAGGCTCTAGCGTGGATACGCACGCTCGCCTTTCACTAGAGTCGATAAAATTGCATGTAGATCGACTGAGCGAGCTAGTGGGCATAGGTTGAGAGAGTGTAAGGTGCAGTAACCTTCCGTTCCTTTAGTGAGAGAGTGCAATGATCACAAACAAAGTGAATGACACTGTGAATGAAGGTGCTGAGACAGAGAGAGAGAGAGAGAGAGAGAGAGAGAGAGAGAAGAATACGACACCAGACGGTTCTCAAACCCTCCTCCAAGGGCCCCCCTCTCTATGGCGAGAGAGGTCTATGCTATTGATTGCACAAATCTAATACAATGGTCTAGATGCAATGGACTTGTCGACGATGTCGACGACAATGATGAAGACAATGAGGACGGGCTGAAATCTGAAAACGCTAGGGCTGAAATCTGTAAATGTTGACTTTCTCCTGAGTTTTGACACTGTGTCGGCGAGCACAACGACGCGACGACGATGCGTTGAAAATATAGATGCTAAAATCTGCAAACAACGGGCTGAAACTGAAAATGCTGGCTGACTTGACGGTACAGTGAAGATCTGCTGTGGGTAGGTGACATCTGCGAGGCTAGGGTCGGGATCTACTGTATCTAAGTGCTGAAAACTGAAAACACTGATGCAATGGGCTGATCTGATGCCGGAAAACTGCAACACGCTAGCAAGGTCTGCAATCTGGAAAATGCCGGGGAATCTGTGGCAAAAACACTGGTCCTGATCTGCTGTAGAAAACGCTATGCTGATTTGCAACCAAAAACTCTAACTGCTATCTGTTGGCTGGAAAACGCTAGTCCTCTTGCCGGTCTTGCTGAGAAGGTGCACTGTAAGTTGGGGGAACTTCTGTTGCCTCTTCTGTCAGAAAGTGCGAGGGCTAGGTTTCTTATTTATTAACTAAGCAGAATTGCCCTACCCAGAGTCCCAACAAAGTCACTTATTCTTAGTTGTTGCAAAGTAAGCATTAAATTGATGCAATCAAGAGTGAATAATAGTAGCCTCCATCTTACCGTCATACCTACTGAACGTCAACTTCTCAGTGACGGGGTTGTTGGAGTCCGAATCTCTGCTTGTGCTACCTGATGAACTGCCAACATCTTTGACCGGCTCGAGCTTCGAGGTGAGTACCTATAGGACCAACTCTTGCATGCATTGATCTCTCTGCACCTCACGCTCTAACTCCAAGGCCACTCGTCTTTCTTTGGCCGCCAAGCGCGCTTGCTCACACTCACGCTCCAAGGCTATCCTTCTTTCTTCGGCCGCCAAGTGCGCTTGCTCACGCTCCAAGGCTAACCGACGTTCTTCGCACTCGCGATCCAAGGTAGCGCGTTGGCCTCTTGTTGTAGCATCATGTCCATCATCGACTTGACCAAAGCCTCCATCAGATTTGGTGCAAACGGTGGCGTAGATGGGGAAGGGGGAGGGTCGGAAATCCTCCTAGTGGGAAAAATTCTTCTTCACCACCTCCATGCTCATCACCTTCACGCAAAGTATCCATTCTCCTTTGGGTGAAGACCATACACTGAGATCTTGGGTAAAGTTCACAAGGAACTTGGGTTCTTGAGGTTCTTGGGTTCTTGAGGTTCTTGAGTTCTTGAGGTTCTTGAGCTCTTTCTTTAGCTTGCAATATGTGTTAGAGAAGGCTTTTCTCTTACCCAAGCTCGACTCTTCCCTGCGGGCGCACCCCTTGGCGGCCTTGCGCTCACACCAAGGTAGCTTTTTCCCACCTCACGTCGATTGGCCGACCGCTAAGTGCACAATCCGCTCTCAATGAGTGAAAAGAGGAATAAGGGGAGGCTGGACAAGCCCTTCTCTCTTGGGTTACCTATCACTCTTCAAAAACACGATTAGGAATCGACACGTCCAAGTGGGCTTGGTTTACGTGCGACCGCAATAAGGAAAAAAAATTCTTGTGGCTCTTTCCTTAAGTGATACAGAACTGCCAAAGCTCTGATACCAATGTAAGGTGCAACGGAAGTGAATGTTGAACTTTGCTCAAGATGAGTCCTCCGAACTGTACTCAAGGGTTCCTTTTACTTACGCAAAGGAGAGCCTTCCGTTCCTTTAATGAGCAATAATCACAAACAAAGTGAATGACACTGTGAATGAAGGTGCTGAGACTCAGAGAGAGAGAGAGAGAGAGAGAGAGAGAGAGAGAGAGAGAGAGAGAGAGAGAGAGAGAAGAATACGACACCAGACGGTTGTCAAACCCTCCTTCAAGGGCCCCCTCTCCATGGCGAGAGAGGTCTATGCTATTGATTGCACAAATCTGGTACAATAGTCTAGTTGCAATGGACTTGCCGATGATGTCGACAACAATGATGACGTGGACAGCGAGCTGAAATTGAAAACGCTGGCTGACTTGACGGTACGGCGAGGATCTGCTGCGGGTAGGTGAAATCTACAAGGCTAGGGTCGGGATCTGCTGTATCTAAGTGCTGAAAACTGAAAACGCTAATGCAATGGGCTGATCTGATGCCGGAAAACTGTAACACGCTAGCAAGGTTTGCAATCTCGAAAACGCCCGGGAATCTGTGGCAAAAACGTTGGTTTTGATCTACGGTAGAAAACTGTCACGTGCACATCTAACCCTATGTACATGTGGACAAGATACTTCAGGACAAGGGTTCAATTAGCCTAGCTTAGGAAGTGTTCTGGCACTTTTGTGAGTCTATTCGCAAACCATGCATGCCCAGGCACTTGAGAGTAGATGCATATCCTTTGGTTGCACATAGCATGATCATCAGCATTACCATCAGAATCCATCACGAGCATTTTCCAGTGCATTCAACCTATTTTCCCTATTTTAGACATTTTTCACTTATTATTTTTTCGTGACTTTTGTTGGGAATTGGGTTAAGGCAAATGAGCCAAGGCAATATAAAAGAAAACCTAGCGCTAGGCTTATCTTGTAGAAGAGCAAGAAGTGCACAGGCAAGGAACCTTGCAACAGGCACCTCTCTCTCTCTCAAGCAAGACCAACCCCAAAGAGCCCTAGCGTTTTTCCAACAGCAAAGCCAACGTTTTCAGCACTGATTCCTTGGCGTTTTCAGCCGTTTTCCACAGCGTTTTCAGCCAAGCACTACAACGATTTCAACCTGCTGATACAACGTTTCTAAAGATAGTGCTTCAGCGTTTTTACAGCACAGCAGATCAACGTTTGAAGCCCCTCAGATCAGCGTTTTTGCAGCAGCCAAACTCAACGTTTGCAGCAACATATACAGCAGCAGATAACATTCTCGATTGTCGTCGCCGTCGTCTCCACACATTGCATCATAGCCTCTCAAGTTCGCATCAACATCTTGTACCAGATTTGTGCAATCAATAGCATAGACTTCTCTCGCCATCGAGAGAAGGGCCTTCGGAGGAGGGTTTGACAAGTTGTCTGGTGTCGTATTCTTCTCTCTCTATCTCTCAGTCTCAGCACCTTCATTTACAGTGTTTATCCACTTTGTTTGCGATCACTTGCACTCTCTCATTAAAGGACGGAAGGCTCTCCCTTCCCTAAGTAAAAGGAACCTTGAGCACAGTTCGGAGCACTCATCTTGAGCAAAGTTCAACATTCACTTCCGTTGCACCTTACATTGGTATCAGAGCTTTGGCAATGTTCTGTATCACTCAAGGAAAGAACCACAAGAATTTTATTTTATTTTTGCTTGTTGCGGTCGCACGTAACCCAAGTCCTCTTGGGCATGTCGATTCCTAATCGTGTTTTTGAAGAGTGACAGGAAACCCAAGAAAGAAGGGCTTGTCCAGCCTCCCCTTGTGTCTCTTTTCACTCATTGAGAGTGGACCGTGCACTTAGCGGCCGGCCAATCGACGTGAGGTGGAAAAAAACAACCTTGGTGTGAGCGCAAGGCCGCCAAGGGCGGAAAAGAGCAGAACTCGGGTGAAGAGAAGATCCTTCTCTAAGACAGATTGCAAGCTAAAGAAGAACCTCAAGACCCTCAAGAACCCAAGTTCCTCGTGAACTTAAGAACCAAAGATCTCAGTGTATGGTCATCACCCGAATCGGAATGGATACTTCGCAGGGAGGTGATCGGCATGAAAGTAGCGAAGAAGAATCTCACCACCAAGGAGGTTTTTCTGACCCTCCTCCTTCCCCATCTACGCCACGGATTGTACCAAAACCTATGGAGGCTTTGATCAAGTTGATGATGGACATGATGGCACAACAACGAGAAGCGAATCGCATTGCGATGGCACAACAAGAAGTGCAGCACATTACCTTGGAGCGTAAGCGCCAAGAAAGACAGGCATCCTCAGAGGAACGGATGATTCGCGAGCGTGAACAAGCGCGCTTGACGGACAAGTAACAAAAAGAAAGAAAAGCAGAAAGAAAGGCAGCTTTGGAGCGTGAGCGCGATGAAGCGTGCTTGGCGGCCGAAGAAAGACGTGTGGCCTTTGAGGCGGAGCGTGAGATGTAGAGAGACCTACGCATGCAAGAGTTGGTCCGACAAGTTCTCACCTCGAAACCCGAGCCGGCCAAAGATGATGGTGGTTCATCAAGTGGCGCAAGCCGAGATTCGGACTCCAACAACCCAGTCACAGAGAAGTTGACTTTCAGTAAGTATAATGGTAAGATGGATGCTAATGTTATTCATTCTTGGTTGCATCAATTTAATGCTTATTTTGCAACAACTAAAAAGACAGGCAATAGCAAGGTTTTGACGACAGCCATGTACCTTGCCGGTGATGCCATTAATTGGTACCACGCATGGCAAGAGGCACAGTTGGCCGCGCACCAAGAGGAAGCCGACGAAGACGCGTCCCTTTCTTTCAATTGGGCCGACTTCCAAGACAAGCTCAAGGCACGGTTTATGCCACCCCAGTACCTCGCATGATTGAAGGACGATTGGCGCGGACTCAAGCAAAATGGTATGCCAGTCATGTCTTTCTCTGATCGTGTTTTGCAGCTCGGCACTCAAGTACGCAAATCAGATGCGGAGCGCAAAGAGGCATTCCTTTATGGATTGGACGAGTATATCAAGTTTGAAGTGGAGGTACTTGATCCAATCAATCTCAACAAGGCAGTAGCTCTCGCACAGAAGATGAAGCACAATAAGGGAAAGTCTAAGGAGAACAAGACTCCACAAGGAACCTCTCAGACTTCTCAGAACCCGCAGAATGATAAGAATGGTAACTCTTCTAGCCCATCTTCCTCTAATCCTTCGGAAAAGAACTCTCAAAATGAATCTAAGGGTAAAGCTAAAGCACTTGCAAAACCTAAGCTAACCCTGGATGAAAAAGCTGCACAAGTAATTATAGGAGGATACATCACGGCTGAAGAACAAGTAAATTATGCTAAGGAAGATAGATGTTATCAATGTCACGTCAAGGGTCACATTAAGAAGGCTTGTCCTAAGACATCCCCACCTAAAGAACCTAAGGCACCCACAGCAACCACAAGCACTTTAATAAACCAAGCTAAATCTTCTCATGTCTCTGGCACACACATTGATGAGTCTCTCATGAAGTGTTATGGTCATGTAAAGGGTCAGCGTTTTATCATATTGTTTCATCCAGGCAGTATGCATGATGTGATTAGTGCCTCTCTTGTTGAGAGAGCCCGCCTAGAGGTTAGTCAGAAATCTCCTCTCGAGGTGTCTGGCTTCGCTCCCGGTATGGACTCTCTCATCACGAAAGAGTGCCTTAATGTGTTGTTTACAGTTCAACAAGCTGCTTTCCGTAGGAAATTTCTCGTGTCTCCTCTTTCAGGATATGATATGCTTTTGGGCATTAGATGGTTTCGTGAGAATAACCCTCTCATTGATTGGGAGGCCAACACTCACATTAAATGCCAAGACTGACTCTCCCATGATCATTCGTGTTGAGGAGGGTCTGCATTCTTTGTCTCTCATTTCTCGTGTGCAAGTAAAGCGTGAATTACGACGAGGAGCACAAGCGGCATTCATCTATGCTGCTCCAGTTACCCAGAGTATTCAGGCTCTAGACAAGTATTCAACTTTGTTGTAAGGTGCAACGGAATGAATGTTGTATTTTCTCAAGATTAGTGATCTTTACTGCTCAAGGTTTCTTTTAGTTTTTTTTTTTTTCCCGAGAAAAAGATCCTTCTATTAGTTAATGAAAATTGCCCATAGGGCTACATCCACCTCTGCAAGAGAGGGCTACAACAAGCATGATGGAGAGACTCTCCCAATGAAAAAACAGCATATATACAATGAGGCTAAATCAAGAGATGGGAGGAGGGAAGAGCCACATAGGTGGACAGTAGTGCCATTTGGGCACCCCCTGGACAATGGTGTAGAAAGGCCCAGGGCGCCAGAGTCGAAGGAAACCCTCGCGGCGCTCCCGCATGCGGTCGGAGCTGCCCTATAGTCCCTCAATCTGTCCTCTGAGAGTATGGATCAGCTTTAGCCAAAAGTCACGAACAGTCTCTGCTGGTGGCACAGGGCGAGCCTCAAAGATGCGGAAATAGCGGGCCCACCAGATGAACTAGAGAGCTAGGCCGCTGATGAGCTCCCAACACTCCTCTCTCTCACTGCACCACTCCTGTGGAGTAAGATCTGTAGCAGGCTGGAGTGTAGGTCGCCCCCCCTGCATCACTATCATCCTGCTGGTGGAAGATAGCTCAAACTGAAGTGTCGGGCCCGTGAGGGTGGACCAAGCCGCTGCCCCCCAAGTGTACTGTCGAGCCGTGGAGAGGGAAGGCATCAACCGAAGAACTCGTAGCCACAGCTGCTGGGCCGAAGGACAGTCCCAAAGACAGTGACGCTGACTCTCCACCAACTGGTCACAGGCTGCACATGCGGCCAAGAGACCACTATGCACAAGCCAACTCCCTACTGCTGTGGCTCTGTGTGCAACCAGACACTGGAACAAAGTGACGCACCTCGGCTGTCTGGAGTCCCACAGCCTCTGCCAAAAAGCTGCCAAGAACTCTACTGTGAGGCCCTCCTCCTGCCATTGACGTGCTGCAGCGGGGAGGGCCTCTCTCTGTGCTACAAGTATATGACGTCCAAGCCGAACAGTGTACTGAAAAAAGGGGACTCCTGGGCGGTCTGCAGAAGAGAAGGGGTCCCTCCATAGCCACTCACCAAGATCCCACTGTACTCATGCCAGTGGACAGCACTCCCAAGCCCATAGCCTCCAGTGTCTTGTCTCAAGAGCTGCTGGGTCAAGGTCGATGACGCAAGTCCTCCCACAGATGCCCACAACTCGGATCCTCTGGAAACAACACTCTGCTACCTGCGGGGCCTCTACTGCAACTCGTTGTAATCGTCCCCCACCCTGAAGCTCGAAGAACAGGGCTGGGACAGTGCGTGAGCCACTCAACTGGAACCGACTCTGAGATGTCCTGACACATGCTCTGCACCCCTCTCATGCCCTGTAGCTGGACAGCTTGTACCTCCTCTGACAAACCTGTGAACGCTAGCCAGTCACCTAGAGAGCGCGCTGGACCTGCTACCATGGGGCCCCAAGAAACATGAGGCCGACTCCCAACCAAGTGGCCTCTCTGAGTGCTAACCATGGGGTTCCAAACGAGGGGCTGCCGTAGGCGCTCCTCCGTGCACGTCGGCTGTCTCTGCTCTAGGCCACGCCGTAAGAGCTCCCAAGATCGAAGCAAACTCACAGCGAATTGGTCCTCCAGTCTCCTGCTCAAACCAACTCGGCGCAACTCTGTAAAGATCCATCTGGTCGAAGGTTGCCAAGGGCCTCCTGACTGAGGCACCCTGGCACGAAGCCTCTGCAACAAGAAACCCTTCCAGGGCTCCTCGCCTGGAAGAGGTCCTCTGACGATGAACTTCCCAAGAAGGGATCTGCTCTGCTGTGCTAGATCAATGATCCCAAGCCCTCCCTGAGAACAAGGAAGTGTGATGACCGACCAAGCCACCTTGGCTCGGGCAATCCGAGTGTCGCGACCTGACCAAAGGAAGTTCTTGATCAGCCTCTCAACCTGGCTGATACAAGAACTCGAGAAGATCCAGCAAGAAGTGATGTACCACATAGTCGCCAACAACAACTGGTTGGCAACTACTACTCTGCCAACCAGCGAAAGTCGTGCTGAGCTCCAATGTAACAGCTTTCTCCTCATGGACAGGAGAAGAGAAGCAATTTGCTGCTCGGGGGACAAGTCCAAACCAACTTGACAACCCAAGTACCGAACTGCAGTCCCTGGAAGAATCCACCTGAAACCCTCTCTTGGCATCCAATCTGGTACAGGAGCACTGCCAACCGAGAAAGCCATTGTCTTTCTCCAGTTGATCAATGCGCTCGATGCACAACAGAAGGTCTCCAAAGCCTGCTCACATCTGTGTAAATTGGCCTCCTGGCCCTCTAAGTACAAGGCTGAGTCGTCGGCAAACTCAGCGTCCAGAAGCTCATCTCCCCGTATGGGGAGTGCTAAGCCCCTCAGACCAACCTGCTGTGACGCCAAAAATCTGCTCATTGCCTCCGCATAGAACAAAAAGAGAAAGGGGGCAAGAGGACAACCCTGTCTAATGGATCGTGTGAGCATGAAGCGCTCACCTCTACCTCCTGCCAAAAGCACCTGACTGTGAGCCTGTCTGTACAAAGCTGACACCCCTCTGATCCAAGCGTCTGAGAAGCCCATCCTGCGTAGTGTGTGCTCTAGAAAGTCCCAGTCAACTCTGTCGTATGCCTTCTCAAAATCGAGAAGAAGAATCACAAGGTCCTCCCCACGGAGTCGTGCCAGGGCAGAAGCTTCCCAGAAAGTGAAGATGTTGTCAAGGATACTGCATTCCTTGACAAAACCTGTTTGAGTCCCATGTATAAGGCTCTCCAAAAGTGGCTGAATCCTCAAACTCAAAGCCTTGGCAAGAATTTTGTAGGTTGAGTTGAGGATGGTGATGGGACGCCACTGTCGAATCTCATCCAAGGAGCCACCCTCCTTTGGAATGAGGTAAATCAGGCCCTCACTCATGCTATCCGGCATCACTCCTGTGTGCAGAATGTACTGAAAGGCACTACAAAGATCTGGGCCAAGCAGGTCCCAGTACTCCAAGAAAAAATTGGGAGTCAGCCCATCCTCACCTGGACAGCTACCACGAGGGAGGGCCCTAAGAGCCGTGTGCAGCTCCTCAAGCTGAAGAGGTATCTCTAGCCTCTGGCGCATCTCCTCAGTCACAAGACAAGGCATCTGTGCCCAAACCTGCTCCCTGCATGCATCCTGTCTCTCTGACTGGGGCTCAGCCGACAGTAACTCACGGTAAAAGTCAATAGCAACTGCACGCATATCCTCGGGCTCACAAACAACTGACCCATCGGGTCTCCTCAACTGATTGACCTTGGCATGCGAGTGCCGAGGTCCCACTGTCTCAAAAAAGGCACCTGTCACTCTATCACCCACCTGAGTCCACTAAGATGCCTGTCGGTGAAAGGCAAACTCATGGCGCCTCTCCTCTGTGCAAGCAAGCTCTTGTCGAGCCTGCTGTAACTGCTTCTCCAACCATGGACTGTCTGGGTGCTGCTCCTGCATCCTCTGTAGTGAAGCAATGCCTCGTCTGAGACGCTGCTCCTCCTCTCTCGCTGCAGCCCGTCGAGCCAGAGACTCCTGGAGAAAAAAGTGGCTAAGCTGAGCTAGGCCTAAGGCCACTCTGTCTGCAGGTGGAGCCTGGCTGTCCATGCCCTCTGTCCAGAGAGCCTCTACCCTCTCTTTGACTGCTGAGTCCAACAAGGCCCGCTCTGGGATGCGAAGCATCGTGCTCCCACTCCTCTGCCTGTCTGCCACTGTGAGGATCACTGGTGCATGGTCCGAGAAGGATGTCCCTGCCAGGATGCCCACTGATCCCCCCAAGTCACTGAAGTGGTCACTAGTGTAGAAGCGATCTATACGCGATAGATTCACTCCTCCCACTCTGCGGTCCGATCTAGAGAAGGCAAGACTCTCTGGAGACCTCACAAAGCCAGAATGCTGCCATGTATCCGAGACCCTCAAAGTCATACACAACCTCTCCCAAGCTGCTAACTCGACTCCATGCACAGTAGCATGGCTGCCTCCGATCCTGTCAGAAGGGTCCTCCAACATGTTGAAGTCCCCTCCTACACACCAATGGTCAACCAGTGGCAAAGACTCAACAATCTGTGACCAAAACTCTGCACGAGCACTCGCCACATTGGGCGCATAGATGTTCAGGAAGCCCACAAGGCCACCCTGAACCTGCATAGTAATCCACTGAGCCCTGCCTAGCACAATAATCCCTCTGCCCACAATGGCCTGCTGCAATGAGTCCGCAATAGTCATACATACCCCACCCTGGATGCCTCCAGGTCCAAAAGCAACTGACCAAAAGGTATCATAGCGTCCACGCAAAATCTGACCACATCGCCGAATGCGGCTCTCAGACAAATGGTGCTCCTGAAGCATAAGGAGATCAATCTCTCCTCCCATAAGGCAACGCTGAAGCTCCTGACGCAATCGGCCCCGCTGTCGTTGAAACTGGGGCCCACCTAGTCCCTGCACGTTCCACGAGACGATCCTCATGGGGAGCGAGAGAGAACAAATGTTGCCGCAGCAGCAAGACGGGCTATCTTCGAGGCTGGCTTGGATGGGGAGTAATCTGCATCCGAGCGTCCTCTAGATAGGCGAGACTGTAGTGAGTGCCTGGTCCAAGCCCAAGCAGAGCGAGCCGTGCGTAAAGCAACCTCCTCTGTCCAGGAGTCCTCATGAATGTATACATAGCAAGGCAAACACTGCGTATCAGCAAAAAAGTACACCACAATGTGCCTACATCCTGCTGAGTCTGGGGGTGTCACCGCAAACTTGGCCAGTGGCCACAAAGTTTGCAGCAAATCTATAACGGCAAGTTCTCCCATGTGGTGAGAGAACTCGAGAACCTGTGTATGCAACCATCCCACCACTGAGTCGAGGGACCACTCTGTCTCGGTCCTACCACAGAGGGGGAAGGAGAAACCAACTGCTGAGTCCAAGGCCTCTGTCCCCCTAGCGGCGAGGAACAAAGCGTGGACCCTGAAGCAGGCTGCCTCGTGGTCTGCTGCAGAATCGCCGAGAAAGCGAGTGAACCCGTAATCGAAGAAATCCCAGCGGCGTCGGAGGTCAATGCTCGTCAGACCACGAGGGATAGCTGCAAGGGAAGATGTCTGAATCTGCACAGGGGGCCGCAAGAAGGGCTGACCCTCTCTCGCTAGGCGACTCGTGGCAAAGGCGCTGCCAAGAGATCTCCTAGCCGCTGGCGAGGGACCAGTCTCCTGAGTCGACTGTGGTACTGAAGCAGGAGGAGGGGGAGAAGGAGCTGGGGGGGGGGGGGTGGAGGAGAAGAGAAGCGGGGTGGGGCGACAGAGACAGGGGGGCGATGTGGGGAGTGGGCGAGAGCAGAGGGCGGGGGAGGGGATGAGGAGGAAGAGGGGAAATCTGAAGGTGGGGTGGCTGGCGAGGGTGAAGCGGAAGTGGAGGCTGGCGTAGGGGGCTCCTCCTGCTCAAGAGGACCAAAGCGGTTCCCCGTGGGAACCCACTGTTGCTGAGTAGGCACCTGAGGGCCACTCTGAGTGCCAGGCTGTCGCTGTGGCCCCTGGCGTCGACGGCCACGGGCCTGCTGCCACCCCTCCTCCGCTAGAGCCCCAGGCTCGGAGGGTGGCTCTCGATCTGTGTGCTGTGTCGCTGGCTGTGGCTGCGGCCCAACCTTGGCAGGCTGGGGCTGAGGCTGAGGTGCAGGTCGAGGTCTCCTCCGTGGACATGCCTTCGCTAGGTGGCCCATCTGTCTGCAAATGAAGCACTGGTTCGGGAGACCCGAGTACTCCACACTCTGTCTAAACCACCCCCCACTCACCCGAGGCAGAAGGATGACCTTCGGGAGCGTGTGGGTATCTCTGACCAAAACTCGAACTGAAGGGATGCCAGCCACCTTGGCAGCCACAGATGCTGCCGTACGAGGTGTCTCCAGGACAGTCCCGATGGCGGAGCCAATCCTGGAGAGAAGTGGAAGGTACTCCCTCCGTAAACCCGGAAAGCAGACTGAGATGGGGATGTCTGCCTCCTCTACTAGCACATCCGAAGTCGGGTCAAAACCATGTCGCCACTGTCGAAAGTGGACGCGTGATGCTCGGATGGCCAGTGGACTCGTAGCTATGACCTTGGAGGCCATCTCGGAAGTCTCGAACTCAATCTGGTAGTACCCCCGTCCGAGAATCTGGACATCCAAGATCTTGCCCACCTCTGCGAGAAGGCGGGCCTGGAGAAGGTCTCGCAGCTCTCCTCTACTAGGACGGGTGCCGAGAACCTTGCAGATGACAGAAGTCGCCTGCAAGCGTTCTACCTCTGCGGCAAGGCTCGCTTGCTCTGTCGGCGAAAGAGCAAGTCGAATGGTGGGCTCAGCAGGGTCGGGCGAGGGGGCTTCAGGCGAGTCTCTCTGTGGCGGAGCTGGAGCCTCCATCTGTGTCTACTGCTGAGTCGAAGAAGCGGGTGGTGAAGAAAATCTGCAACCGAGTACGCCAAGCACTTGTCCGAAGAAGAAGTGATGCAGAGCCAAGTGCAGAAGACCTTCGGGAGCGATGAGGACAGGGGGGGGGGGATGGGGGGACGGATAAAGCGGCGAGCAAAAGTTTAAAAGGCTGCGGGGGGGGGGGGGGGGGGGAGAAGCGGCAAGGGAATGGGGGGCAGCGGACGGGCTAGGGGGCAGCTAGGGGGGAGGGCAGCGAGCAGCAGAGGGCAAGGGTGGCAGGCAGGGCTAGGCGAGGGAGACAGCGCGAGGGCGATGGGGGCAGCGCGAGGGGGTAGCGCGCGGGCTGGAGGCAGCAAGGGTGAGAGGGAGGGGGGGGGGGGGGGGGGGGGAGGGGGGAGCGTGCAACAGCAGCGATCAAGGTTCCTTTTAGTTCTTAGGGAAAGAGAGAGCTTTTCGTCTTATAGAGAGTGTTGTGATCACGAACAAAGTGAGTGGATCTTGTGCGTGCAAGTGAATGAGACTGAGAGAAGGAGAGAAAAGTTACGACACCGAGAGGTTGTAAAACCCTCCTCCGAAGGCCCCACTCTCGTCGGTGAGAGTGGTCTACTTGATTGCACGAAAGTGTACAATGCGAATGCAATGGACTGATGCTATTGGACTATGCTGATGACGGCGACGGTGATGACGGCGGCGGCTTCGTGGCTGAAACTGTGACTGTTCGGGCTGATGTCGTGGCTGGAATTTCCTGGTTTTTGCTGATGCTTTAAGGCTGAAAGAAAACCCTGGTTCTTAGGGTTTCTGCTGCGTTTTTGAATAGGCTGCTGCCGACTGAAAACGCTGATGTTCTGCAGCGTTTTGAAGGGGCTGAACAGAGGTTAAAACGCTGATCTACTTGCAGGTTCAAGGGGCTGAATTCTGGCAGCGTTTTTGGGGCTGAATCCACCAATGACTTGCATTGCATGCTAGCGTTAGTGGTTGCTTGGTACTGCTGCCAATGGATAGAGAAAACGCCGAACCTGTTGAGCTTTCCCCTGGCGTTAGTAGCTAATGAAAACGCTGATCTTCAGGCTTTGCTGGCGATGGTTGCTTGATGAGGAAACGCCAGATGGGGGGAGGTGCTAGCGGTGGATAAAACGCTGGCTGATGGAGTGTGGCCTCGCCAAGGTGAGAGAGGGTTGGACACCTATTGCTTGGGGAAGCCTGCTGTGTCTTTCTTTGCTCATCTGCCAATTTGTGCTAACTTGGGTTTGCTTATATATTAACTTACCCAATTTGCCCTACTGAGTACCCAACAAAAGTCACTTAATAAATAAGTGAAAAATGTCAAAAATAGGAAAAAATGGGATAAAGTCATCTGAAAAATCCCCAAACTGACTCTGATGGAATATGATGGAAATGCTTATGCTTATGCAAGGTGCAACCAGAGGATATGCATCTACACTGAGTGACTGGGCATGCACGGTCTACGAATAGACTCACAAAAGTGCCAGATCACTTCTAATCTAACTTGACTGGACTTGACGGAAACCCTGCTATGGTGTAGCTTGTCCACGGACACATAGGGTTGGGATGTGTCATGTGACATTTGTTTACCAAGTTTAAGCGTCTCTTTTTGAAAGATGATCTTCCACCCCGTCTCCCACCCGAGCGGCCGGAGGACCATCCCATCGAGCTTATGGGAGGGGCACAGCCTGTCAGTAAGACTCCCTACCATTTGAACAAGACACGGGATGAAGAGTTAGAGTGGCAACTCACAGAGTTGGTGGCTCGAGGATTCATACATCCGAGTGTAAGTCCTTTTGCTGCTCCTATTTTGTTTGTCCTTAAGAAGGATGGTTCGTCTCGTTTGTGTGTTGATTATAGGGCATTGAACAAGATGACCATCAAGAACAAGTTTTCGATGCCTCGCATTGAGTATATCCTTGATAGGCTCAATTGGGCAAAGGTTTTCACTAATGTCGACCTCAAGAGTGGATAACATCAGGTACGGACAAGGCGACATCTTCAAGACCACTTTTCGCATAGAGCGAGGGCAATGGGAGTATGTTGTTATGTCTTTTGGATTGACAGGTGCCGTGGGTACATTTAATCGTCTCATGGTAGGCCGTTTCGGCCATATGGTTGGTGTATATGTGTTCATCTTTCTTAATGATATTCTCATTTTTTCTGCATCGTGGGAGCAACATGAAAAGGATGTCGAAAGGGTACTAACCCGTTTTTTCTCACTGAAGTTACTTATCTGGGTTATATCATTTCTGCAGAAGGCGTCAAGCTAGACCCCGCAAAAGTGGAACAGGTACGTAATTGGGATTTGCCCAAAACTGCATATGATGTGCGTTCTTTTCTTTGTTTATGTCAAGCATATAGTTTGCACATAGAGAACTTTGCACGCATTGATGTTTTGAACGTCTATGTGTGTTGCCCTCTCTCAGGCCAACCATATTGCATGATGCACATGATTCTCTCACGGGTGGGCATAGGTGAATGAACACCACTTTGGAAAAAATAGAAAGATTCTTTTATTGGCCTAAAATGCGAAAATATGTGTTTCGTTATGTCACACAGTGCACTATATGTCAAAAGGTAAAAGCTCCTCAGGGTAAGCAACAAGGTCTCTTGCTTCCGCTGCTTATTGCCAATGGACCTTTTCAAGATATTTCCATGGATTTTGTGACTAACCTTCCACCTAGTTTGCATTCAAGGAACACTCAATGTTTGACAATTGTTGATCATTTCAGCAAGTTTTGCATATTGATTCCTTGTAAGGCCACAGTCACTGCACAAGATGTAGCACGGTTGTTCATAAAGCATTGGTACCCCCTCTGTGGTTTGCCAAAATCGATTGTTTCAGATAGGGATGTTAAGTTCACATTCAATTTTTGGCACGCACTCTTTGAAAATTTTGGCACTAAGTTCGATTTTTAATCAGCTTTTCATCCACAGTCAGATGGTCAGACAGAGATTTACAATCAATTGGCTTTTGATGTTTTAAAGTCATATGTGCATCATCAGCAATCTCAGTGGGAGCTCTATCTCCCATTGGTCCACATTATTTTGAATGACTCTTTTTCCTTTGCCATTGGTTGAACTCCGTATGAGGCAGCTTTTGGCCGTCCGTTCCAGTCACTTTTGACTTTGCTCGATCAGTCAAATGCCTGATGCCAATGCTGAAAGTCAGTTATTGGATGAGAATTCTGAGTGTGTAAAGCTTCGGCTAAGCAAGGCTCAAGAATCTTATTCACGACAGGCTAATAAGCATCGTCAGGATGTTTCGATCAAGAAAGGGGATTGCGTGTATTTAAGAATCATGAAACAACGCCTTAAGCAAGTTGGAAAGAAGTATCCCAAGTTGTCTTTTTGAACGTATGGTCCATTTCCTTTCATTAAAAAGATAAATGAGGTTTCAATGAAATTGCAATTGCCCAACTCATGGTCAATGCACAACGTTTTACATGTTTCTTGGTTGAAAGTGTTTCAAGGAACACCTCCAACGGACATTTCGGAAGAAGAAGAACCGGAGATTGTCGATGAAGCAAAAGTCATGGAACCGGAGCAAATGTTGTTGCATCGGTTTCGCCATGGTTCAAAGAAGCAAGTGAGAGTACTTTTTGAAGTTCAAAGATCGTAGAACCCACAAAGTAGTATGGGTCCACGAAGACTTTTTCAAAGATTATCCAGAGTTGTTGGAAGACTACAAGGAAGCCATGTAGCTCGGTACCAGTACCTCACTATAAAAAGGAGGGGATGTCACGTGCACATCTAACCCTATGTGCATGTGGACAAGCTACTTCAGGACAAGGGTTCAATTAGCCTAGCTTAGCAAGTGTTCCGGCACTTTTGTGAGTCTGTTCGCAGACCGTGCATGCCCAGGTGCTTAGAGTAAATGCATATCCTCTGGTTGCACACACCATGATCATCAACATTACCATCAGAATCCATCAGGAGTATTTTCCAATCCATTCAACCTATTTTTTCTATTTCAGCCATTTTTCACTTATTATTTTAAAGTGACTTTTGTTGGGAACTGGGTAGGGCAAATGAGCCAAGGCAATATAAAAGCAAACCTAGCGCTAGGCTTATCTGGCAGAAGAGCAGGAAGTGCACAGGCAAGGAAACCTTGCAGCAGGCATCTCTCTCTCTCTCTCTCTCTCTCTCTCTCTCTCTCTCTCAAGCAAGACCAACCCCAAAGAGCCCTGGCGTTTTTCCAACAGCAAAGCCAGCGTTTTTAGCATTGATTCCCTGGCATTTTCAGCCGCTGTCCACAGCGTTTTCAGCCAAGCACTACAGCGATTTCAACCTGCTGATACAGCGTTTCTAAAGCACAAAAGATCAGCGTTTGAAGCCCCTCAGATCAGTGTTTTTGCAGCAACCAAACTCAACGTTTGCAGCAGCATATACAGCAACAGATAGCATTCCCGATCGTCGTCACCATCGTCTCCACATATTGTATCATAGCCTCTCAAGCTTGCATCAACATCTTGTACCAGATTTGTGCAATCAATAGCATAGACTTCTCTCGCCAACGAGGGGTCCAAAGCCTCCATAGGAATTAGTGCAATCCTTGACGTAGATGGGACAGGGGGAGGGTCGGAAAAACCTCCTGGTGGGGAAAATTCTTCTTCGCCTCTCTCTTATGCTCACCACTTCCAAGCAAAGTATCCATTCCGCTTCGAGTGATGACCATCCACTGAAGTCTTGGGTTCTTAGGTCCGTGAGGAACTTGGGTTCGTGTGGGTCTTGGGTTCTTGAGGGTCTTGAGGTTCTTGGGGGTCTTGAGGTTCTTGGGTTCTTGAGGTTCTTCTTTCGCTTGCAATCTGTGTTAGAGAAGGATCTTCTCTTCACCCGAGTTCTGCTCTTTTCCGCGGGCGCACCCCTTGGCGGCATTGCGCTCACGCCAAGGTTGCTTTTTCCCACCTCACGTCGATTGGTCGGCCGCTAAGTGCACGGTCCGCTCTCAATGAGTGAAAAGAGGCACAAGGGGAGGTTGGACAAGCCCTTCTTTCTTGGGTTTCCTGTCACTCTTCAAAAACACGATTAGGAATCGATACGCCCAAGAAGTCTTGGGTTTGTGCGACCGCAACAAGCAAAAAAAATTCATGTGGTTCTTTCCTTGAGTGATACAGAACACTGCCAAAGCTCTGATACCAATGTAAGGTGCAGCGGAATGAATGTTTGAACTTTGCTCAAGATGAGGTGCTCCGAACTGTGCTCAAGGTTGGGAGGGCCTTCCGTTCTTAATGAGAGAGTGCAATGATCATAAACAAAGTGAATGGACACTGAATGGAAGTGTATGAGACTGAGAGATAGAGAGAGAAGAAAAATACGACACCAGAGACGTGGTAAAACCCTCCTCCGAAGGCCCCACTCTCGTCGGCGAGAGTGGTCTACTATTGATTGCACAATCTGATACAAACTGAATGCATGTGACTGATGCAAGTCTAGGCTAGATCAATGACGGCGACAGGGATGGCGAGACCGATCTAAGGGCTGAAAATTGAAGCCTTTGTCCTGCTGTCCAAAGACTCAAATGGCTGAAATCTAACGCTTCCTATCTGCTGTCCAAAAACGCTGATAGGCTGAATTCTGTTGTGGCTGAAAACGCAAGAGAAAACACTGCCTTTGCTGGTCTTTATGGCTGAAAATCTGCTATTGTGTTGGGGCTGAAATGGCTAAGGAAAAACGCTGATTTGCTGACAGAAAACGCTACGTACTGCAGTCCTTTGGCGATGGAATCCTACTGATGGAAGACGCTAGCCAAAAAGGGGTGGAATTGTGGCGATTGATCCCTGCTGAAAACGCTATGCAGAGGTTGATGATGGCGATGAGCATCTGATGCAAAACGCCAGCAACGGAAGGTCTTGCTTGAGAGGGAGTCTTTGCTCGGAGGGAAAACCGCCACCAAGGGTTCTTGCTGAGAAGTTGCCTATTGAGCACTGGTGCTCTTGCTGCCTCTTCTGCCAATTAGTGCTAGTCTAGGTTTGCTTATATACAAACTTAGCAAAATTAGTGCTGCCTCTTCTGCCAATTAGTGCTAGTTTAGGTTTGCTTATATACAAACTTAGCAAAATTGCCCTACCTACTTTCCAACAAAAGTCACTTAAATTAATAAGTGAAAAATGTCAAAAATAGGGAAATTAGGCTAAATTCATTGGAAGATTCCCCTGAAGCTGTGCGCAACCAGAGGATATGCATCTACACTAAGTGTTTGGGCATGCACCGTCTGCGAACAGACTCACAAAAGTGCCAGATCACTTCTAATCTAGACTGACTGGACTGATTGAACCCTTGTCGTGCTGTAGCTTGTCCATGGACACATAGGGTTGGATGTGTCACGTGACATTGGTGGAGAGCCATCAACAAAGCCAGCATTTTTGCCTACTGCAAACCCTTGCGTTTTTGCTCTAAATTGTGAGCCAAAACAACCAGCAACCCATCGTCTTCAATTTTCAACCCTTTCCCTCACTACGAATGTCTCGGATCCACCGACACTAATCACCCTTCTGCAGCCCACACCTTAGCAACCCATCGAGCCTCTTTTCGGCCATTCCCTCACCGCATCTAGCTCTCCCATCGCTGTCCATCATTTGCTCCATTAACAGCTATGTTTTCAGCCTGCACAACGTGTCAAATCTGCTGCATTTTTGCACAACCAATCTCCCTTTACTCCTCTCACATCGGGAGCGCAGATCAGTCCCAGATCTACCCCTCAGCGGCCATCAGCAAACCCTCATCGAGACGAGCCAAAGGTGCATCAAATCAGCCCCAAAGGTGCTTCACTTTGAAGAGTTACCGCAGCCACATTTCCCATTTGAGTCAGTAGAATCTGCATTTGAGGTCTTGCATGTGTGTACATTCCATTTGCGAAATCAAAAGCAAATACAACATCAACAATGAAGCGAGGGGCTCTTGAGAGGGTTGGTTGGGACCCCATCACGTGTCCTCTCTCTCTCTCTCTCTCTCTCTCTCTCTCTCTCTCTCTCTCTCTCTCTCTCTCTCTCTAATTGGATCCATCCTGCACACATAACACAACACAAGCCAAACTCACACCTAGAAACACGTAGCGAGGGGAGATCAGGCTCACCTCCCAACCATATAGCCAATACGGGCTCGCCCCCGAGCCTAAGAGCCTACAGCCAAGCTGGCAAGCCTCTGCCATAAGGCCCGGTGTCCCATACCACCAAGCCCACACCAATTCAGGTGTGTGGGCAGAGCTACCAAGGGGGGCTAGGCCCTAGAGTCCAAGTGTGGTGATCACACAAGATGTCTCACAAGTTCTATTTATAGGACTTCATAACCAATGGGCCAGGTTCACACTGGCCGGACATACTGCAGGCGCCTTTCCTGATGTCGCCTGGGAGCCTATAGCCAAGCGGGCAAGCCTCTGCCATAAGGCCTGGTGTCCCATACCACCAAGCCCACACCAATTCAGGTGTGCGGGTAGAGCTGCCAAGGGGGCCTAGAGTCCAAGTGTGGTGATCACACAAGATGTCTCCCAAATGAGACTCAAGACCTATTTATAGGACTTCATAACCAGTGGTTCAGGTTCACATTGGCCGGACATACTGCAGGCGCCCTTCCTGATGTCTAAGATGTAAATATATATATATATATATATATAAAAGGAATCATCATCCGTGCTAAGTACCACGCATTCAAGCAAGGAAAGAAGTAGTGCAAGTGTAAAGTTTAAATCTTGTCACCATTTATTTCAATTCCGTTGCACTTGACACTTGACCATTATATTAGCTATGATATTGTAGAGTATATAACTGCAACTTAAAAATGTTAGTCTTTAGCTACTTGCACAGAGAATAGCATCAAAGAATAGCGTCAATCTCTTTACCCAGCCATCGACCACACTACAAAATGATCGCCATTTTTGCTACAACTTCACATGCTGCGGATTTTTCTTGAGAGGGAAATGAGCTATCCAAACGATGACTATGAGAGTATAGCCAAATGCAAGTGCTACCAATCAATTAGGCTAATTTCTCCTAACAAACATCAAATTTAATTTGTGTAAGCTGATTGCATCACATATCCATCTTAAAATGGTATGTAAGTGTTGCTCACGCTACAATAAATGTGCCTTGAGCGTTGCTATTGAGCTAGCCTATTGCTACACAGACTAGAACCGAAATTGTGGTTGCCATGTTAGGTATCGTGACTTCTGCAAGCCAGCATCGTGACTGATGTAAGTATAACCCACACATCGTGCTGAAAGGAGTACCTTGCAATTTATTAACAAAGAAATGTTGAGGCCTCTGCCCATAGTTACCTAAAACAGGAAATTGGGACTAGGAGGAACAACGGGCACTGAAATGCCATTCTTTGTTACAGATACTTACATTTGAAACACGGACAAGGATTCAGAACAAGAAGTTGGAATGGCAACGAGGAATGGAGACCTCGAAATGGCCATTCCTTGTAACTATGCCTCTACCATTTCAGAGTGGTGATTACTTCCAAAATAGCTACTCTAAATTTCGCCACTATTGCAACGATCGATTTTCTAAAGTGGTACGCCTTTTTGCTTTGGGAATTCAGATAGCGCCAATGGAACAATGGGTTCGAGTAGTTCACACTCAACTTCTGTAGACCGAGAACGCATACACGAGTGTTTATGGCCTTAATTGGCAAGCCGGTCACAAACTTAAGTTTTATACAAGATATTATTGCCGCTTGTAGAAAATGCTCTAAGCTAAGGTTGTCAAAGGCAAGTGTGAAATAGAAGATGCTTCCCTTATAATCTTTGTTAATTTACCCATGACGGATTATTCAAAAAGTGACTCCTCATGACAATGTGAATAATTTATAGAATGGCTCTTGTAAAGCAAATCCACCGAGTTTCGAACTTTTGAGATAACCTCCACACACACCCTTTCTTAAAAGTTACAATACTGATAGCAAAAAAAATTTGCTTTTGAATGCCAATAAAAAACAAGATTAGTCCCAGCTACAGTGATTAAAATTTGAGATTGAATGGCCACATAGGGACAATTCAAAGAATGCAATCGTTCGTTAGAGAAATCTTTAGCTACGCCATCCCCACACAATTCATAAAAGAGAAATTCTAATCCAGCAAGGCGCAATGGCTTGATTAATAAACATACTTCAAGTGCGACTAAGCTCACATAAACCAATGCTTAGCCAATCACTTTGGGAAAAATTAACACAGTCTGCACTCGGAATGGCTAAAGTAGAGTTTAGCCATGAAGCACACACCCTTGGAGTGATCCCAAGATATCGCAAAAGCACACAAAAAAGATGCAATTACGAAACATGTGACACCAAAAAGAAAATTAATCACAAAAAAAAAGATTACCGCAAATTGCACTAGCCAGTGTCAAACAAAGAAGTGAAAATTGAAGCCTAGAAGCATGACTTGCGAGGGTCCCAGTTCAACTATTACAAAGTCTAAACTCAGACTATGGAGGTTAACACAAAACCATATGTGTACGTGGACAAGCTACAGCACGTGACACATCCAACCCTATGTGTCCGTGGACAAGCTACAGCACAAGGGTTCAGTCAGTCCAGTCAGTCTAGATTAGAAGTGATCTGGCACTTTTGTGAGTCTGTTCGCAGACTGTGCATGTCCAGACACTTAGTGTAGATGCATATCCTTTGGTTGCACACAGCATGATCATAAGCATTCCAATCAGAATCCTTCAGGGGAATTTTTCAGTGCATTTAGCCTATTTTCCCTATTTTTGACATTTTTCACTTATTATTTTTAAGTGACTTTTGTTTGGAAGTAGGTAGGGCAAATTGAGTAAGTTTGTATATAAGCAAACCTAGACTAGCACTAATTGGCAGAAGAGGCAGCAGGAGCACCAATGCTCAACAAGCAACTTCTCAGCAAGAACCTCCCTTGGTGGCGTTTTCCCTCCAAGCAGAAGACTCCCCTAGCCCTAGCGTTTTTCATCAACATCACCATTGGCATTTTTCTCAGCAGATACCCATCGCCAAGAAGACCTCAGCACTAAGCGTTTTGCATCATAGAACCATAGCCAGACCATTTCATCTGTAGCGTTTTCCAAAACCACAGATCGCCCACCTTGCATGGCGAATTTCAGCAGATAAAGACCAACAGATTTTCAACAGATAAAGACCAACCGATTTCAGCAATGAAGACCAGTCATATCAGCGTTTTTAGGAGCAGAAATTCAGCAATGAAGAACCAGCCATATCAACGTTTTTAGGAGCAGAATTCAGCCTATCAGCGTTTTTGGACACTCATTAAGAACGGAAGGCTCTCCCTTTCATAAGAACAAAAAGGAACCTTGAGCAAAGTTCAAACATTCATTCCGCTACACCTTACATTGGTATCAGAGCTTTGGCAGTGTTCTGTATCACTCAAGGAAAAAACCACAAGAATCACAAGAATTTTTTTTTGCTTATTGCGGTCGCACGAACCCAAGTTCGCTTGGGCGTGTCGATTCCTAATCGTGTTTTTGAAGAGTGAAAGGAATCCCCGGAAAGAAGGGCTTGTCCAACCTCCCCTTGTGCCTCTTTTCACTCATTGAGAGCGGACCGTGCACTTGGCGGCCGGCCAATCGATGTGAGGTGGGAAAAAGCAACCTTGGTGTAAGCGCAAGGCCACCAAGGGGTGCGCCCGCGGAAAAGAGAAGAACTCGGGTGAAGAGAAGATCCTTCTCAAACACAGATTGCAAGCGAAAGAAAACCTCAAGAACCTGAAGCCCCTCAAGAATCCAAGAACCCAAGACCCTCAAGAACCCAAGTTCCTCGTGAATTTAAGAACCAAAGATCATAGTGCATGGTCATCACCCGAAGCGGAATGGATACTTCGCATACAGGTGATGAGCATGAGAGAGGCGAAGAAGAGTTTTCCCCATCAGGAGGCTTTCTCGACCCTCCCCATTCCCCATCTACGCCACGAGTTGTACCAAATTCTATGGATGCGATGGTCAAGTCGATGATGGTACAACAACAAGAAACGAATCGAGTTGCGATGGCACAACTAGAAAGAAAAGAAGAACGACAGGAAGCCATGGAATGCGAGCGCGAAGAAAGAAACGAAAGAATTGCCATACAACAAGAAGCGACTCGAATTGCCTTGGAACGCGAGCGCGATGAACGAAAAGAAAGAAAAGCACAAAGAAAGGAGGAAGCCGAAGCAAGACGAGCAGCCTTGGAGACCGATCGTAAGGTCATCACCCGAAGCGGAATGGATACTTCGCATACAGGTGATGAGCATGAGTGAGGCGAAGAAGAGTTTTCCTAATCAAGAGGCTTTCTCGACCCTCCCCATTCCCCATCTACGCCACGAGTTGTACCAAATTCTATAGAGGCGATGGTCAAGTCGATGATGGCACAACAAGAAGAAACGAATCGAGTTGTGATGGCACAACTAGAAAGAAAAGCAGAACGACAGGAAGCCATGGAATGCAAGCACGAAGAAAGAAACGAAAGAATTGCCATACAACAAGAAGCGACTCGAATTGCCTTGGAACGCGAGCGCGATGAACGAAAAGAAAGAAAAGCACAAAGAAAGGAGGAAGCCAAAGCAAGACGAGCAGCCTTGGAGGCCGATCGTGAGGTTCAAAGAGAACTCCGCACTCAAGAATTGGTTCGACAAGTTCTTGCCTCGAAATCTGAACCAGCCAAAGATGTTGGTAGTTCCTCAAGTGGCGCTAGCCGGGATCGGACTCCAACAGTCCAATCACAAAGAAGTTGACTTTCAATAAGTATGATGGTGAGATGGATGCTACGGTTATTCATTCTTGGTTGCATCAATTTAATGTTTATTTTGCGACAACTAAGAAGACAAGAAATAGCAAGGTTTTGACGGTGGCTATGTACCTTGCCGGTGATGCCATCACTTGGTACCACGCATGACAAGAGGCACAGTTAGCCGTGCACCTAGAGGAAGCCAACGAATTCACACCCCTTTCCTTCAATTGGGCTGATTTCCAAGACAAGCTCAAGGCGCGATTTATGCCACCTCCGTACCTTGCACGATTGAAGGACAATTGACACGCTCTCAAGCAAAATGGTATGCCAGTCATGTCTTTTTCTAACCGTGTTTTGCAGCTAGGTACTCAATTACGCAAATCGGATGATTAGCGCAAAGAGGCTTTCTTTTTTGGGTTAGACGAATATATCAAGTTTGATGTAGAAGTCTTCGATCGAATCGATCTCAACAAGGCGGTAGCGATTGCTCTCGCACAGGAGATAAAGCAATAGAAGTAATACAAGTTAACAAGGATTCAACAAAGAGGTAAGGTAGCATATCCTCATCACAGAATGTCATCACCGCTATTATAGTAGTACACATTTTTGCCTTTAGTTGGGCTGCCCTTAACACAATTTTTATTAGAAAAGGAAGTGCTAGAAGCGGAAGAGGAAAGCGCGAGGAGAAGTGGTGAAATGTATCCCTTCATTGGTGGTGTTGTCGTCGTCATTGCCATTGTGATTTTCATCACTATCATCATCATCACTATGTGTAGTGAACGTGTCGTCCTTTGGAGAGAGAGCCGCCATTGTTGCCGCCGTTGTCGCCTTTAGGGCAAAATTGGGGTGGATGCCCAACTTTACCACACTTTTTGACTTTGAAACAATTTTGGAAAGAGTGGTTGGTTTTCCCACAATGTTTACATGCTCTCTATGGGTGCCTCTTTAGTGTGTGTGCTTGTTTTCCTCCTCTTGGAGAGAGTGGATGATACTCTCAAGAGAGGGAACTAGTTCTTTTTCCTTAAGCACGGTGACTATGTACTCCTATGTAATAGGTAAGGATTTAAGAAGAATAGCTATTTTATCATCCTCATCTATGTTGCATTGAATATAAGCTAATTGGGTGCAAATACTCTTAAGCCTATTGACAACACTTGATAGTGTTTCATTGTCATGCATAATGAGTGAATAGAGTTGCATTTTAAGGGCGATCTTAGAATGCTCACCCTTTGCCCCAAAAGTTCTTTCTAGTGAATCCCATGCAATTTTAGCGGAAGTGGCTTGATTCAAGTGATGCACTATCTCATCCGCTACACTAGTGAGTAGAATACCTAAGGCTTTCTCATCTTTTTGTGTAAATTCCCTTTGTTGTTATGCCGTTAGGTTTCCCCCCCCTTCGGTAGTAATCATACTCCATAGCCCTTTCTTCATCAAATAGCCCTTGAGCTTGACTTGCCATGTATGGAAGCCAACTCCATTGAAGATTGAGACGTCATTGTTACCCATAATGTTAGATAATGTAAGCAAGGGGGTCCTATTTCGAGACTCTCGAAATGGTGTCTACCTTTTTACAAAAGCAATGTATGCGGTAATGAAGAATGAAGACTCAAAACATGCACAAATAAGCTCCAAATGTTATCGAAGTGTGCCTTGAAGTATACCAATGTGTCGAAATGATTTGTAGAAGCTCTCCCTTGATGAACAAAGCTGAAAATGAGTGCAAAACAGAGAATTAATTCTCTGATTTGAAATTGAGTCCTTGTTGAAGCAAAACGGCCTTCGAAATGAGCTCTTTTCTTCCCGAAATCGACGTAGATGGTGCCCAAATTGAACGCCCTTGTAACTCAAGCTTAGCTTAAGGAAGCCTCGAACAATGATTTAGAGGGCTGAAAATGAGGTTTTAATTCTCTGTTTTGAAACAGAAAATTAAAAACATGTATAAATAGACTAGTTTTGGTTGCATAAGCTAGCTAGTCTTGCCCTTTTGTCCTGTAGAGCTTGTAGAAGACTAATGAAGAGATTAAGAGTGGATTAATGATGATTCAATGAGATTTAATGGGCTGTTAAAACAGAAAATGAAAAGCTTCTTATTAGAGAGAGAAACTAGAGAGAGAAAATGAGCTAGTCTAGAGCTAGTTTGCACCAAAAATGGTGAGAAATGGTGGAAATGATTAGGGGCTGTTTAGGAGAGCTTAGAAGCTTTCCATGGAAGCTTGGGGGGGCTGAGGAAGAAGGTGAAAGAGAATGAAGATTAAACTTTTTCTCCTTCCCTTATTCTTGGGAAAGTGAGCCACCCACTTAGCCACTTGCCTCCCTTTGTTGACTTTTGGCCACCTTTTGCAAAAACGTTTTTGACAAGTGGGGGATGAGAGAGAGAGAGAGAGAAAAGTGGTTACCACACTTAGCTAAGAGTGCACACACACTACCTAAAAGTGAGCTAGTGGCCCATGAAGATCTTTAATGCTCTGATACCAGTTGTTGAGAGATTTAAGGTGGATACACATATGAAGCATTCATACTTGTGTGTGTGTGTCTGTAGATGAGAGAGAAACACTCTAGACAAAAGGAAAGCAACCTTATATTACTAGAGCAAAAAGACTTGTTACAACCATGAGAAGAGAGCATCTTATGTAGGCTTCAAAGGTGAGTTTCTAGAGAATTCTAGGGATCACTCCCGCATGGCTAGGTAGATAGAGAGCTAGTGTTTAACTCCCACAAACACTAGCTCTCTATCTACCTAGCCATGCGGGAGTGATCCCTAGAATTCTCTAGAAACTCACCTTTGAAGCCTAAGGTTGCTTTCCTTTTGTCTAGAGTGTTTCTCTCTCATCTATACACACACACAAGTATGAATGCTTCACATGTGTATCCACCCTAAATCTCCCAACAACTGGTATCAGAGCATTAAAGACCCTCATGGACCACTAGCTCACTTTTAGGTAGTGTGTGCATTCTTAGCTAAGTGTGGTAGGCACTTTTCTCTCTCTCTCTCATCCCCCACTTGTCAAAAACGTTTTTGCAATATGTGGCCAAAAGTCAACAAAGGGAGGCAAGTGGCTAAGTGGGTGGCTCACTTTCCCAAGAATAAGGGAAGGAGAAAAAGTTTTCTCTTCATTCTCTTTCACCTTCTTCCTCAGCTCTCCCAAGCTTCCATGGAAAGCTTCTAAGCTCTCCTAAACAGCCCCTAACCATTCCCACCATTTCTCATCATTTTTGGTGCAAACTAGCTCTAGACTCGCTCATTTTCTCTCTCTAGTTTCTCTCTCTAATAAGAGACTTTTCATTTTCTGTTTTAACAGCCCATTAAACCTCATTGGATCATCATTAATCCACTCTTAATCTCGCCATTAGTCTTCTACAAGCTCTACACGACAAAAGGGCAAGACTAGCTAGCTTATGCAACCAAAACTAGTCTATTTATACATGTTTTTAATTTTCTCTTTCAAAACAAAGAATTAAAACCTCATTTTCAACCCTCTAAATCATTGTTCGAGGCTTCCTTAAGCTATTCCGAAGCTTGAGCTACAAGGGCGTTCAATTTGGCCACCATCTACGTCGATTTCGGGAAGAAAAGAGCTCATTTCGAAGGCCGTTTTGCTTCAACAAGGACTCAATTTCAAATCAGAGAATTAATTCTCTGTTTTGCACTCATTTTCAGCTTTGTTCATCAAGGGAGAGCTTCTACAAATCATTTCGACACATTGGTATACTTCAAGGCACACTTCGATAACATTTGGAGCTTATTTGTGCATGTTTTGAGCCTTCATTCTTCATTACCGCATACATTGCTTTTGTAAAAAGGTAGACACCATTTCGAGAGTCTCGAAATAGGACCCCCTTGCTTACATTATCTAACATTATGGGTAACAATGACGTCTCAATCTTCAATGGAGTTGGCTTCCATACATGGCAAGTCAAGCTCAAGGGCTTTTTGATGAAGAAAGGGCTATGGAATATGATTACTACCGAAGGGGGGGGAAACCTAACGGCATAACAACAAAGGGAATTTACACAAAAAGATGAGAAAGCCTTAGGTATTCTACTCACTAGTGTAGCGGATGAGATAGTGCATCACTTGAATCAAGCCACTTCCGCTAAAATTGCATGGGATTCACTAGAAAGAACTTTTGGGGCAAAGGGTCAGCATTCTAAGATCTCTCTTAAAATGCAACTCTATTCACTCATTATGCATGACAATGAAACACTATCAAGTGTTGTCAATAGGTTTAAGAGTATTTGCACCCAATTAGCTTATATTCAATGCAACATAGATGAGGATGATAAAATAACTATTCTTCTTAAATCCTTACCTATTACATATGAGCACATAGTCACCAAGCTTAAGGAAAAAGAACCAGTTCCCTTTCTTGAGAGTATCATCCACTCTATCCAAGAGGAGGAAAACAAGCACACACACACTAAAGAGGCACCCATATCTCAAGCATTATATGTCTCTAATTCAAAGAGAGCATGTAAACATTGTGGGAAAACCAACCACTCTTCCCAAAATTGTTTCAAAGTCAAAAAGTGTGTTAAGTGCGATAAAGTTGGCCATCCACCCCAATTTTGCCCTAAAGGCGGCAACGGCGACAATGGCGGCTCTCTCTCCAAAGGACGACACGTTCACTACACACGTAGTGATGATGATGATAGTGATGAAAATCACAATGGCAATGACGACGACGACAACACCAATGAAGGCATACATTTCACCACTTCTCCTCGTGCTTCCTCTTCCGCTTCTAGCACTTCCTTTTCTAATAAAAACCATGTTAAGGGCAGCCCAACTAAAGGCAAAAATCTGTACTACTATAATAGTGGTGATGACATTCTGTGATGGGGATATGCTACCTTACCTCTTTGTTGAATCCTTGTTAACTTGTAGTACTTCTAAGTGTGAACCGCTTATCACATGATGTTGAATCCTTATGAGAATCATCAATGTTCATAAAGTGATGAACCCCATATGTTTGTAATGTTGGACATAATGTTGAATTCATATGAGAACCGTTATGTACCACATCCTGTTTTCTTTGTGAACTTCAGTTGGTAGACGCATGTGTTTAAGGGGACATTTGTGAGTTAAACACTAGCTCTCTGCCTACCTAGCCATGCGGGAGTGATCCCTAGAATTCTCTAGAAACTCACCTTTGAAGCCTACATAAGAGGCTCTCTTCTCATGGTTGTAACAAGTCTTTTTGCTCTAGTAATATAAGGTTGCTTTCCTTTTGTCTAGAGTGTTTCTCTCTCATCTACACACACACACACACACACACAAGTATGAATGCTTCACATGTATATCCACCCTAAATCTCTCAACAACTAGGCTAACACAATTGCTAAACCTAAGCTTACTCCAGATGAAAAGGTAGCACAAGGAATTTCAGGAAGATACATCACGTCGGAAGAGCAAAGCACTTATTCTAAGGAAGGTCGTTGTTTTCATTGTCACATTAAGGGTCACATAAAAAGAACATGTCCTAAGCTTGAATCGAATGAATCTAAAGAATCCACAGGATCCACTTCCTCTGTCAATGCAATTAATGATAACACGAGTGTGCCCCAAGTTTCTCCTGACCCTCCCATTGATGAGTCTCTCATTAAATGTTATGGTCATATGACGGGGCAGCGCTGTCATATTGTTTGACCCAAGTAGTATGCATGATGTGATCAGTCCCTCTCTTGTTGAGAGAGCCCGCCTACAGGTTAGTTAGAAATCTCCTCTCAAGGTCTCTGGCTTCGCTCCCGGTATGGACTCTCTTATCACAAAAGAGTGCCTTGATGTGTTGTTTACAGTTCAACAAGCTGCTTTCCGTAGAAATTTTTTTGTATCTCTTCTCTTAGGATGTGATATGATTTTGGGCATTCGATGGTTTTGTGAGCATAACCCTCTCATTGATTGAGCATACGTTCACTTTTAATGCCAAAAGTGACTCTCCCATTGTCATTCGTGGAGAGAAAGTTGTTCATTTTCCCTCTCTCATTGCTAATGTGCAGGCGAAGATTGAACGGATTCAGGAGAAGGAGACTCTCAGTCTCTTCTTCTCCCAAGCATAACACACATGATTTGCATGATAATAAGCATGATAATGATGAGCATGATGATTTGAATGCCAATGATTTGCATGATGATTTGGATGACAATCACAAGCATGATGATTTGCATGATCAAGATGTGATTTCTCACAAGCATGATGATTTGCATGAAGAAGATGTGATCCTTCACAAGAAGGATGAGTTAGTGGATACTTTTTCTAGCGAAACTAGCCTCATTGCATATTCGATCAATCACGAAGAGCTGATCTTGGCTCTCGAGCCTAGGTCCAAAGAACGCATGATTAGTACGCATGCATTGTTCGAGCGATTCATTCGCAATCGTTTCCTGTATTTTCGTCAGCATCTTTATGTGATCCCTTTTACTAGGCATGACATATTGTACGTTGAGCACATTTCACTTATGAATGAGCACGAATGTATGCGGATTTTTCATGAAAAGCTGAAAAGTATGCATGTAAGGAAGTCACATTCCATGTCTCTTCCTTGGCATGACACATTTGTAGAAAGAGCACATGAAAGTATGAGCACCAAGCATGGGCATTTCCGTTGTGAATTGCCACAGTCGATTGATTTAGATCAGAAAGACGAGATTCGATCTCATTGTTTGCGTGTGTGTGGTAAACGGTTTTGCACTCCATCTATTTGTCCATCTACATTGCATGCACAATCCTTAAGGAAGACGAGATTTTTTCCAGTCACTTTACAAGGAATAGGTACGTTCATGTTTTTGTGTTGGAAATGGTTTCAGGAATTTTCAGCCATGGAGATTCTTGAAGAAGAAAGAAGCATGCCTCTACACGAAGTTGAAGCATTTAAGGAGCCACAGAAGACTCCTTTCGACACGACCCAAAGAAGCGAAGTTCAAGTACCGCACGACCCACACATCAAAGTGGGCGAGCGAAGAGTCCCTTCCAGAATTCCGACGATCTCCCTCGACGCCATACAGTTCGGTACCAGTACCTCACTTTGAAAAGGAGGGGATGTCACGTGACACATCCAACCCTATGTGTTCGTGGACAAGCTACAACACGACAAGGGTTCAGTCAGTCCAGTCAGTCTAGATTAGAAGTGATCTGGAACTTTTGTGAGTCTGTTCGCAGACCATGCATGTCCAGACACTTGATGTAGATGCATATCTTCTGGTTGCACACAGCATAATCATAAGCATTCCCATCAGAATCCTTTAGGGGAATTTTCCAGTGCATTTAGCCTATTTTCCCTATTTTTGACATTTTTCATTTATTATTTTTAAGTGACTTTTGTTGGAAAGTAGGTAGGGCAAATTGAGTAAGTTTGTATATAAGCAAACCTAGACTAGCACTAATTGGCAGAAGAGGCAGCAGGAGCACCAATGCTCAACAGGTAACTTCTTAGCAAGAACCTCCCTTGGTGGCGTTTTCCCTCCAAGCAGAAGACTCCCCTAGCCCTAGCGTTTTTCATCAACATCAGCCTTGGCGTTTTCCTTAGCAGATACCCATCGCCAAGAAGACCTCAGCACTAACGTTTTGCATCATAGAACCATAGCCAGACCATCTCATTTGTAGCGTTTTCCAAAACCACAGATCGCCCACCTTGCATGGCGATTTTCAACAGATAAAGACCAACAGATTTTCAGCAAATAAAGACCAACCAATTTCAGCAATGAAGACCAGTCATATCAGTGTTTTTAGGAGCAGAAATATAGCAATGAAGAACCAGCCATACCAGCGTTTTTAGGAGCAGATTTCAGCTAGCAGAATTCAGCCTATCAGCGTTTTTGGACAACAGATAGAAAGCGTCAGTTTTCAACCCTTAATTCGGTCTCGCCATCCCCGTGGTCATCATCAATCTAGCCTAGACTGCATCAGTCACATGCAATCAGTTTGTACCAGTTTGTGCAATCAATAGTAGACCACTCTCGCCAACAAGAGTGGGGCCTTCGGAGGAGGGTTTTACGTCTCTGGTGTCGTATTCTCTTCTCTATCTCTCAGTCTCATACACTTGCACCACAGTGTCCATTCACTTTGTTTCTGATCATTGCACTCTCTCATTAAGAACGGAAGGCTCTCCCTTCCATAAGAACAAAAAGGAACCTTGAGCACAGTTCGGAGCACTCATCTTGAGCAAAGTTCAAACATTCATTCCGCTGCACCTTACAATAAAGAAGCACATTGAAGACTATTTAGCAGTATGAATTGGAGGAAATATTTTCTCCACTACAGTGTGCGTCCCAAACTTCAGCATGCAGTTGACTCCGAAGATCCTGCTTCTAGGTTTTCAAGGACCACATGTACTCAATAAGAAGTTCTTTTAACATACCCACATAACACGACAGCAATAGTGCACATCCACCATCCACGCTATCACCTAATCACAATGCCCTATCTGGCCTTTGAAATCACCCACATGGTGCTTGATTGCACGGTCCTTGTACCTAGTACATACCAAAGGTGTTAAAGTTTAGGCATCTCAAGTGAACTGCCCAATGTGAACCCAGTACTTATTTTGGCTTTTAGGGATTTATTTCACTTATTTGTCAAAGTCTGGGTAGGGCAATTTACTAGGATTTCTATATAAGAAACCCTCAGCCCCCATTGTATATTTACTTGTTATCTCATTGCCTCGGTTGATTAATTCAGTGCATCTCTCTCTCTCTCTCTCTCTCTCTCTCTCTCTCTCTCTCTCTCTCTCTCTCTCTCTCTCTCTCTCTCTCTCTCTCTCTCTCCACGCTTCCGCATCGTCGACTTTGACATAGTATCAGAGCTTCAAGCTTAGCCATCGATAGCCTTGGTGAAGGAGCGGTCAAAGGAGGAGAGAAGACGCTAGCAGAAACTGCCCATTGCCTTGCTTACCATTAAACGCTGGCTTCCAGCAAGGCGGAGTGGCTTCCAGCAAGGCGGAGTCCCCCACACAGAGACAACGCGTTCTAAAACATTGTCTGTCTTGCTAGTCCCTGGACCCCATGCGGCGCTCCCACAACCCGGCGTGGACAGCGTTTTGAAACGCGTGTCCGACAGCCACCACTCGACGTTTTTTTCTTTGCATTCCTCAGGCAACACTCAGTGCCGATAGCGTTTTGAAATGCGTGCCCGGCAGCCCACCACTTGGCGTCGTTTTTTTTTGCCTTCCTCATTCGACGGCCCGCTATCCCACTTTGAGACAACATTTTAAAACGTTGTGTGTCCCATTGCTAGAGGCGGCTCGGAGCACTTCTAAGCCACTGATCGGCAAGGAATCATCGCGTGCGGCAAGTGCGAGTTTGGTGCCGCGAGTTCGGTTCGGGTGCGGGTTCGGTGCGGCAAGTTCGGTTCGGGTGATTCAATATAGCTCCCCCTTGCTCAAGCGCCAGTGACAAACTGAATGGCAACAACTACGCTCATTGGAACTTGATTATGCAGCTTTGGTTTACTCGGAAAGGGTTATGGGATATTGTCGACGGATCGGAGCCTCGTCCCACGAGGGACCCCCACAACAAGTACACCCGCCTTCAAGATGACGAGCACACCAAATTGTGTGTCGATTGGGATGCGTCCAATGCGAAGGGGATGTCGGCCATCGCAGAATCTCTTACGAAGGACTTATCTCCAGCCATTCAAACCTTGAAGACTACCAGCAAAATGTGGCTCAAGCTTGTCGGAATGTTTGATCGTGATTCCACAATGCCAGCAGTCACCCTTCTTAGACAGTTGTTTGAAATCCATTATACCCCTGAGGAAGTTCCATGCAATCATTCCTAATGAAGATTAAAGTTGTGCATGATCAATTGGCAACTATGAAGAGTACACTTACCAGTACCCAGTTAGCTGCTTTGGTCCTTACGAAGTTGCCTACAGAGTATGAAATGCTGGCTAGAACCCTATGGCTATAAGTCACGAAGGAAAAGTTGGAATTTGACGATCATAAAAACATTGAGAAGGAAGCGTGTTGGTTACTCAAGGCAAAATTTAGATTTCTGAGACAATGGACACACATGGCGAGGCACATGCTGCTTCGGACTCCAAAAAAAGGACAAAGTACCGTTGTTTCAAGTGCAAAAAGTGAGGTTATTTGTCCAAGGATTGCAAATCCAAAGGCAAAGACAAAGATTCTGCAAAGAACAAGGGTAAAAGCAAGCAACAAGAGGACAGCAGTGACAATGACTCAGGGAAGGATAGCAGGGAGCCTACTGGTGTGGTGACAACCACACTGGCATGGACTCTCGCCTTCTAGTCACATGTAGATCGGTGTCACCACTAGCATCAACCAGAGAGAGGCTTGTGAGTGGCAGAGAGGGGAAGACAGTGCTCCCTATGTTATAATTTGAACCCTTGTGTAGGAGTTCAAGTTATTGGCGTTTGGGCCCGTAGGTCGAAGTTCAAGGCACATGCCATAGTTACAAGGAATGGCGATTTTCAGGTCCGTGTTCCCCGTTCCCATCCCAATTTCCCGTTCCGGATCCCCGTTCTGTGTTTCAAACGTGAGTATCCGAAACACAGAATATCATTTCATGCATGTTGTCGTTCGTCGTTCCCCGTTCCGAGTAACTATGGCACATGCATCTGGCAGGAAACCAATCAAGCGTATCAAAGACACTATGGATGGGCGCACCAATTCATTGTTGTTGGTCGGATCATGGACAAGATGTGTTCCAGAGTTGTATGTTCACAGTTATTTTTTGAACGTGATATGTTTACAGTTCACGAATGGGGATTATTGGACGTAGTCTTGTCTACAATTCAAATTTTCTACAGAGGCAACCGATGCTCAAGATGGTATTACTTTCAGGTACAAAGTTGAGGAGAGCAACACCGAAGTGTATCCAGTGGAGTGTACAGCTATTTGGGTGTCCATGGTAGCTTCTTCATCGACTTGGTTTCACTATTGATGTCCGCTATGAGCTGCAGAGAGGGTGTTAAAGTTTAGGCATCTCAAGTGAACTGCCCAATGTGAACTCAGTATTTATTTTGGCTTTTAGGGATTTATTTCACTTATTTGTCAAAGTCTGGGAGATGAAAGGAGTGTCTTCAAATGGTGGCATGCGCCCAATTGACACCCCCATTGTATAATTATCTATTATCTCATTGCCTTGGTTGATTGGTTCAATGCATCTCTCTCTCTCTCTCTCTCTCTCTCTCTCTCTCTCTCTCTCTCTCGTCTTCTCACCTTGGTCTACATGCTTCCGCATCGTCAACTTTGACAAAAGGTTGCCAGAAGATCAAATCTTGTTTTAATCAATATGTCCTAATCGTGAATAGATTAATGCCACGAACAATTCTGAGCATTCTAACTCTAGACACTTCAAAAATGACATGTTTAAGTGCTCCGCTCTTTTGTTTGTAAAGCTAATGAAGTTCTACGAACCTAAACAATCTCTAATTTACAATAAACCAAAAGAGTATCTCAAGTCCTTGAACATTGGACCTTGCACCATGCCTTGGAGTCTTGAGAAGGGGCATACTATTCCAAACACAGGTGCACCCGCGCACACACAGGCACACGCATATAAGCACACAGGTGCACCCACGCACGCGCAGGCACACGCATATAAGCACACATGCACGCATTGACGAAGTAACACACTCATGTACAAATCATGAAACAAACAGTAAGGCTGGGATTGCCACGGAGGCACAAACCACCCCCCCCTTTCCCCCTCTTGGGACTCTCAGATTGCCGCTTTGCTCTTCCGCCCCAATCACAGGCTGTGCCAATTCAACCTGCTGCTACACCACAGGATTGCGTTAATTGGTTGAGAAAGCGTTCTTCATCTATTGCGTCCATCCCTTGTGTAGAGGGAGAGCGGAGCTGCCGAGTAGCTTGTCTCAACCCAGCATTTTACTCGACGCTTAGCTTCTGCCATTACAGAACTGCGGACAGATGTCGGTGCATAAAGGAGAACAACAAAGTAAAGAGAATGCATATCTTTGTGCGTGTGGATAAAGATGCATACCTTTCTGCGCAGATTGATGAGGAAGATAAGCATAGGTTGTCTGCAAGATCCAATAGTCAAGATGCCTCATAGACTGGGAGAGTATGTGGAAGAGCCGGAAGCCCTCCACGCACGTGGGAACTCAGGGAAGAAGTGATTTTGTGCCGCTATGGTTGTGTGCATGTTCCTTGCCCCCTTCGAAGTTCGCACGTGGCCACTTCCAACATTTAATTTGTTCCTAAAGGGCAAGGAAGCCCCCACATGGGATCGACAATGGAGAATTGAGCGCACAGATCTCGAGGAGATTGGACGTCAAACAAAATGTCCACGTGGTCGATTTCCTCGGGAATTCGACCGTGAAATTTGTGTTGGATCCACCTGGGCACGTGCCTTTTTGAGTCCCCAATGCCTAAACAAAAACTCGTAAAGTAAACCTCTACAAGCAAAAGTAAACCAAGACACCAAACACGCCCCTTTAAACCTCACAATCAAGTTTACCTTGCATTTTGCACTCTCTCTTCGTTGCAGTAGATCCCACCATCCAAGCTTCATTCAAGACCCCGTGCCCTTTAGTGTTGAGGTTAGGCTTTACCCCTCCTTCAATAGTATAGTTCGAATGGGATCAATGGTGGAGGTAACAATCGGCCTGGGCGTAGACGCACGCTCGTGAAGGAGGGCACCAAATCCGTTCGTATTTACAATATTAGACACCCAAATCCCCTCAATATTTCAATAATTGCAAGCAGGCTTAATAGTGGTTAGAGCACATGGCTTGTTACGGGGAGGACTTGGGTTCAAGACTGGAATTGTGAAATAGCCCAAGCCTACCTGAATTTACTTTTAGCTCCAAAATTACAAGTTTCCCAAATTTACAAAGGCACATCAAACAACCCACGTGCTCCTCGTTGAGCACGTCTTGAGCTAGAAGAGAGAGCGAGAAGGCGCTTACAATTAACAACAACTTGAGGCTTGATTATAAACTTAATCTTGATTGAAAGACTTAATGTTTGATTAACAAACTTGGATTACAAAGCTTGACTCACAAGAACATGGCTAGATAACAAGACAAGAACTAGAAGAGGAGCTGCCTTGGAGGAGCCTCACTACCGGTGTTGGCAAGAATGAGGGGCTTGCAACCCAAAACCTCTATTTATACTACAGTCTAAGGAGGTTAAAGACTTTCTAGGTTCTTCCTTCTAGAACCTTTGAGCTCTTCTTCTAGAACCTTCAAAATGCTTATTAGACCTCTAGATTCTCCTCACACTTCTACAAAATTCTAGAAGCAAACCTTTTAGGTGCTTCTAGAATCCTTGGATCCCTTTGATTTCTTCTAAATGTTTGTAAAACCTTCTAGATTCTAGATGTTTCTAGGATTTCCTAGAACCTTTTGGATTGTTCTAAATGTTTCTAGAACCTTTTAGATTCTTCTCCAAGTTTTAGAGCTTTCTAGAACTCTTCTGGAGCTCGAATCCATGACAATACTCCCTCCTCTAGTGAACGAGTTCCACGGGGAGTAGTTGTCCCTCTTGATGTAGGGGTAGGTTTCCCACTAGAGAATGGTCTTAATCTTCTTTGGATTCATTGACATTCCATGTTTAGAGATGATATAGCCCAAGAACTCCACCTATTTGGTGAAAAAACCATTTCTCCAATTTTGCATACAAATTTTATCTCTCATAATTTTGGAAGAATAATATGAACATGATGGTCGTGTTCTCCTTGATTTCTTGAACATATCAAATTATCATCTAGGTATATCGCCACAAAATCATCCAAACACTTACGGCAAAAGCCATTAATCAAGTGTTAAAAGGATACAAGAGTATGGCATGACAGCATACTCAAAGTGGGGATACCTGGTCTGAAAGGTTGTCTTCCATTCACCTCCTTCCTTTATTCTTACAAGGTTATAAGCACCGTGAAGATCAATCTTGGTGAATACCTTAGCCGCAACTTAGCAGCAACTCGACTAGTTCTAGAATTAATGGCAGAGGGTAGCGATTCTTGATTATGACCTTGTTCAAGCCTCTGTAGTCCCCACACATGTATATAGTCCCATTCTTTTTCTTAACAAATAGTATCCTATTCGTGAATTTGAATGCCATATAAAGCCCTTGGCTAGGTTTTCATCAATGTATTTTTTAAGCTATACAAGCTCATCTTGGGATAGCTTGTATGTTGGAGCAAAGGGTGGTTGAGTCCCTTCATGTAGCTCAATGTCGCAATCATAAGGTTGATGCTTGGGAAGCATGTCCGCATTCCTCTTTTCAAGTACATCCTTGTAATCATGATACCCGGGTGGCAATGCTTCCACTCTGGAAGAATTAATTGGTATTGCATATGCCAAGAATGCCAGGTTTCTATTGGTTGCACGCATGAGGACCCTAGCTCCAACATAGAGTCAATTGACATGCTTAATTTTGTCACATTGTGCCTGTCTTTTCTCAACCCTTCAAGGCCTCTAATCAATGTCTGATTTGTGTAATTCAAGCCAAGATAAGCCAATAATGACTAGATTTGTCGGGGAGCATATGACATTGGAAGCTATGTTAGAGACCTACGTCACCTCCAAAGGTTGGGTTTCATACTTGATGTCTCTCAAAGCAAGTGGGTCGCCATCAATCACCTCTGTATATGTTGGAGTTCGTTTTTCCACAATCATTAATCCTTTTTGCTTAGCAAGTTCTTCATTGATGAAACAAGCACTGGCGCCACTATCCAATGGAGCTTTCATCTCCATTTGATCTTCTGTTACACGAATCCTTATTTGTATGGTGTAGTTGGATGTTGCATTAGTAGGGAGAAATCTCTCTCTCTCTCTCTCTCTCTCTCTCTCTCTCTCTCTCTCTCTCTCTCTCTCTCTCTCTCTCTCTCTCTCTCTCAATAAGCGGATGCGTGCGGAATGCAAGTGCAGGTGTGCGAGTTGAGAAGTATGGGTGGAGTTGTGCTGGATAAAACATCCACACAGGCCCTTATTATGTTTATGTGTTAAAAGAATAAGGTTAAACAAAGAGATGGGTGGTGCCCGACGCCCGGCCAATATGGCCTGCACCCTTACAACCTCCCACTTGAAGTCCATAGTGGCATGTGTTAGTACAAACCTGTACAAATGTGACGCATCGTGATGCTTCACCCTACACTCATAATCTCAATGCAATGTGTAACATAAAAGCATTTTTGCAGGGTTGTCATCCGTGTGAACTTTGGCTAACTCAATGTGTTTGCTAGCCAAAATATCCCGTATCACACGATGCCTGGCCTCGATGTGTTTCGACTTGGAATTCTTTGCTAACGCAATCGCACTCTGGCTATCACAATGTAACAATGAAGTCTGGTATAAACCAAGATCTCCCACTAGACGAGATAACCATACAGCTTCTTTGCTGGCACTCGAAACTGCAACATACTCAGTCTCAGTAGTGGAAGACCAAGTGCAATTTTGGAGACATGATCTCCAAGAGACTACCGCTCCAACAAATAATAAAATATAGCCAGATGTGGATCTCCTGGTGTCCACACAACGCGCATAATCTGAATCAATGTATCCGATTATGGATGCGTCGTTGTTCCCAAAGCGTAAGCACATGCCACATGAACCCTTGATCTATCTCAAGACATGTTTCACTGCTTCCCAATGCCTTCTGCCCGAATTTGCCATATACCTGCTGATCACTCCCACTGCAAATGCAATATCTGGTCACGTGCTAACCATGGCGAACATGAGACTGCCATTTGTCGAAGAATATGGCACCTTTTCCATCTCTGGCTTTTCAGCATCCGATTTGGGGAAATCATTCTTGCTAGGTTTTGCTAGGGTACTCTTTGCTTTCCCCCCTTGCATGTTAAAACATTGCAAGACCTTGTGAATATGCTTTTCATGTTATAGTTTAAGTATTTAACGCTTACAATCTCTCTTGATACGCATACCAAGAAAATGATGTGCATCACCCAAATCCTTCATGGCAAATTGCTTGCTTAAGGCATCCTTGAGAAGTGCAATCTCATATTTGGACTTATCGGCCATAAGCATATCATCCACGTACAAGATCATAATGATGAGGGAACCATCGTTCAAACTGTAGACTGAGTTGGTTTTTCCAAATTTGTGGAGACTATATCCTCAAATCCAAATTTTTGATATTCGACCTCTTTAACAAACTGTCTATACATTTTAGACTCATTGAATATCATTTGTGAGTTGTGTGAAAACACTTTCTAGATTTTGGGTGCCAGAGACAATATCCTATCTCTCCATCTACACCATAACTAATGAAGATGCACTTGTGTGATTTGGGATCCAACTTCTTGCAAAGTTCTTTGGGAATGTGTGAGAATGCTTTACACCCAAACACACGTAATCTATCATAAGTTTCTTCTTGCCAGTCCACATCTCTTGCAAAATCTTGAAATCCAATCGTATACTAGGCGATCTATCGATGATGTGTACAACTTTCATAACAGCCCCTCCCCAAAACTCAAGAGATAAATTTTCCATAAATAACATGGTTGTGCCTCTTTCTTGAATTGTGTGATTCATACACTCAACAATGCCATTCTAAGAAGGTGTGAACGACGTAGTAAATTGTTGTTGAATCCCTCGTTTGCTTCAAAAATTCTTGAACTCTGTGGAGACATACTCGCCACCATTTTCACTTCGTAAAACTTTTAGCTTTCTACCAGATTGCTTCTCAACCATGGCTAAGAATTTTTGAAATGTAGCAGACACTTCGTCTTTCCCCTTCAAGAGGTAGACCCACACCTTTTGAGTAGAGTCATCTATGAATGTGAGGAAATATAGTGCCCCCCCTAGAGATTTGTGTGGCATAGGTCCACATAAATTGCTATAAACCAAATCTAGAGGCTTTCCTGACTGTCGATGTAATTGCGAAGAAGGTTGCCTGTTTGCTTGCCATAGATGCAATGCTTACATAAATTGAAATAAAAAAAGTTTAACACAGGTAAGTATCCTAAACGTTGACGAATTTTCATTCCTTTCTTGCCACAACTCAGTAGAAGGTTGCTCAGCTACATAGATAGAACTCTCTTTGACTGAAGATACATATTAAGAGTACAATGATCTAGATTTGTGACCTTTTATGACAACCAAATTTGCCTTATGCACTATCCAAGAACCATTGCCAAAAACATAGTATAGCCTAGAGCATCAAGCTGACCAACTGACACCAAACTCTTAGTCAGTTCAAGAACATATCTACCATGAAGCATAAATTCAGTGCCATTTATCATGCATAACTTGGCATCTCCCATACCGCATATATCAAGCGGACATGGATCTCCAAGCTTGATTGAACCATGCATAACAGTATATGTGGAGAACCATTCCCTATGGGGAGTAACATGGAAATTAGCACCCAAATTAATAATCCAATTTTGTGCATAACACTCATCAAGAGCCAATAACACATCTGGACTCAAATTGCAAGTGAAAACAAGCACATCTGATGGCTGCTGCATGTCAAGAACAACTTCTAGAGGTGGAAATTCAACCATATTGATCTCCTCTCTCTTTACATTTCTCTTTGGAGCGTCAGACCTCACAATAGCTTTGCCCTTTTCACGATGTAAAACGTGACAATCTTTTTTTAAATGGCCTTTCTTACAACAATGATAGCATTCTACATTTCTCAAGTCATTCGACTCTTGCTACAATTCTGGCGATCCGTACGATCCTATAAACGACCACGGCTGCAACTATGTCCACCTCTTTGCCTATGGCGATTATGGCCACTTGCCATATATGCATCTCCATGCCCACCATTATCAAGAGATTAACGTCTAATCTCCTCAGTGAGAAATATAGTTGTAACATCATTGGACTTCAGTTTAACGCTTGGTGCAGAGTTACTAATCGCAATATTGAATGTATTCCAAGAAGGAGGCAAAGAGCATAGCAAGAAAATGGCCTTCATTTCATCATCAAAATTCACCCCTTTTGATGTCAGCCAAGAAAATGTGCTATTGAACTCATTCAAGTGTGCACTAACACTACTACCTTCTTTCATATTCAAGCGCATAAGTTTCTTCATCAAGAAAACTTATTAGAAGCACTTTTTCCATCCCAAGTTGCGCATAGAGAGTCCCACGGGCATTAGTAGATAGGAAGATCTTTCTCTCTCTCTCTCTCTCTCTCTCTCTCTCTCTCTCTCTCTCTCTCTCTCTCTCTCTCTCTCTCAGTCTCAGTGAGCAGGTGCATGCGGAATGCAAGTGCATGTGTGCAAGTTCAGAAGTATGGGTGGATCTATTATGGATAAAACATCCACATGCCCTTATTATGTTTATGTGTTAAAAAAATAAGGTTAAACAAAGAGATGGGTGGTGCCAGACGCCTAGCCAATATGGCCTGTACCCTTACAATCTCCCACTTGAAGGCCATAGTGGCATGTGTTAGTACAAACCTGTACAAATGTGACACATCATGATGCTTCACCCTACACCCATAATCTCAATGCAATGTGTGAACCGCTCTATGGCTAAGCTCTTTGTAAGAGCGTTTGCAGGGTTGTCAATCGTGTGAACTTTGGCTAACTCAATGTGTTTGCTAGCCAAAAGATCTCGTATCACATGATGCATGACCTCGATGTGTTTCGACTTCGAATTCTTTGCTAACGCAATCACACTCTGGCTATCACAATGTAACACTGAAGTTTGTTATATACCAAGGTCTCCCACTAGACGAGATAACCATACAGCTTCTTTGCTGGCACTCGAAACTGCAACATACTCAGTCTCAATGGTGGAAGACAAAGTGCAATTTTGGAGACATGATCTCCAAGAGACTACCGCTCCAGCAAATAAGAAAACATAGCTAGCTGTGGATCTCCTGGTGTCCACACAACCCGCATAATCTAAATCAGTGTATCCGACTATGGATGCGTCGTTGTTCCCAAAGTGTAAGCACATGCCACCTGAACCCTTGATCTATTTCAAGATATGTTTCACTGCTTCCCAATGCCTTTTGGCCGGATCTGCCATATACCCGCTGATCACTCCCACTGCAAATGCAATATCTGGTCACGTGCTAACCATGGCGAACATGAGACTACCATTTGTTGAAGAATATGGCAACTTTTCCATGTCTACCTTTTCAGCATCTGATTTGGGAAAATCATTCTTGCTAAGTTTTATATATGCAACCATTGGGGTACTCAATGCTTTCCCCCCTTGCATGTTAAAATGTTGCAAGACCTTGTGAATATGCTTTTCATGTTATAGTTCAAGTATTTAACGCTTACAATCTCTCTTGATAAGCATACCAAGAAAATGATGTGCATCACCCAAATCCTTCATGGCAAACTGCTTGTTTAAGGCATCCTTGAGAAGTGCAATCTCATCTTTGGACTTATCGGCCATAAGTATATCATCCACGTACAAGATCATAATGATGAAGGAATCATCGTTCAAACTCCTTGTGTATAAGCAGTGATCTTCTTGGCTCCATATATAACCTTGGGATTGAATGTACTTATCAAACTTGATATACCATTTCTTTGAACCATATATGTACTTATCCATATATAAGCTTGGGATTGAATGTACTTATCAAAATTGATGTACCATTTCCTTGAACCTTGCTTTAGACCATACAAAGATTTCTTGAGTCTACACACCAAGTTTGCCCTTGTTGGCTTCTCAGGCTTTATTTCAAAACCTTATGGCTGCTTCATAAAGACATCTTCTTCAAGATCCCCATGAAGAAATATCGTCTTCACATCCATTTGGACCAATTCCATGTATTTAGTGGCTACTAAACCAAGCACAAGATGAAGTATAGTCATCTTGACTACTAAAGAAAAAATCTCATCGAAATCTATGCCTTTCTTTTGCTCTAAGCCTTTATCAACCAATCTAACCTTATACTTAGTCTTTTGTACACCCATTTGCAAGGCAATGCCTGTTTACCCTCTGTCAATTCCCAAGTTTGATTGGCTAAATTTGAGTTATACTCAGATTGCATAGCTTGCTTCCACTTCACGCTATCTTCCATTTGAATAGCTTCTTTGTAACAAGCGTGTAACAAGTAGGCTCATCATAGTCAATGACTAACACATAGTCCAATCTTAGCTCAAACCGTTCAAGGACACGAGATACACATGTAGATCTCCTCCCTGCTTGACTGTTGGATTCCGCTCTCTGGAGCACAGCTAGTGGTAGGAACATCACCAACAGACTGAGTTGGTTTTTCCAAATTTATGGAGGCTACATCCTCAAATCCGACTTTTTGATATTTGACCTCTTTAAGAGACTGTCTATACATTTTACACTCATTGAATATCATTGTAAGTTGTGAAAAACCTTTCTAGATTTTGGTTGCAGAGACAATATCCCATCTCTCCATCTACACCATAACTAATGAAGATGCGCTTGTGTGATTTGGGATCCAACTTCTTGCAAAGTTCTTTGGGAATGTGTGAGAATGCTTTACACCCAAACACACGTAATCTATCATAAGTTTCTTCTTGCCAGTGCACATCTCTTGCAAAATCTTGAAATCCAATCGTGTACTAGGCGATCTATTGATGATGTGTACAACTTTCATAACAGCCCCTCCCCAAAACTCAAGAGATAAATTTGCCATAGATAACATGGTTGTGTCTCTTTATTGAATCGTGCGATTCATACACTCAAAATTGCCATTCTAAGAAGGTGTGAACGACGTAGTAAATGGTTGTTGAATCCCTCGTTTGCTTCAAAAATTCTTGAACTCTGTGGAGACATAGTCGCCACCATTTTCAGTTCGTAAAGCTTTTATCTTTCTACCAGATTGCTTCTCAACCATGGCTAATAATTTTTGAAATGTAGCAAACACTTCGTCTAATTTACCCTTCAAGAGGTAGACCCACACCTTTTGAGTAGAGTCATCTATGAATGTGAGGAAATACAGTGCTCCCCCTAGAGATTTGTGCGGCATAGGTTCACATAAATCACTACTACGAACCAAATCTAGAGGGTTTCCTGACTCTCAATGTAATTGCGAGGAAGTTTGCCTAGTTTGCTTGCCATAGATGCAATACTTACATAAATTGAAATGAAAAAATTTTAACACAAGTAAGTAGCCTTAACATTGAAGAATTTTCATTCCTTTCTTGCCACAAGTTAGTAGAAAGTTGCTCAACTACATAGATAGAACTCTCTTAGACTGAAGAGACATATTAAGCGTACAATGATCTAGATTTTTGACCTTTTATGACAACCAAATTTTCCTTACGCACCATCCAAGAAACATTGCCAAAAACAGTAGTATAGCCTAGAGCATCAAGCTGACCAATTGACACCAAACTCTTAGTCAATTTAAGAACATGTCTAACTCCACAAAGCATAAATTCAATGCCATTTATCACGCATAACTTGACATCTCCCATATCGCATATATCAAGCTAACACGAATCTCCAAGCTTGATTGAACCATGCATAACAGTATATGTGGAGAACCATTCCCTATGGGGAGTAACATGGAAACTGGCACCCGAATCAATAATCCAATTTTGTGCATAACACTCATCAAGAGCCAATAACGCATCTGGACTCAAATTGCAAGTGAAAACAAGCACATTTGATGGCTGCTGCATGTCAAGAACAACTTCTAGAGGTGGAGATTCAACCACATTGATCTCCTCTCTCTTTACATTGCTTTGCCCTTTTCATGATGTAGAACATGACATTATTTTTTTAAATGGCCTTTTTTACAACAATGATAGCATTCTACATTTCTCAAGTCATGACCTCGACTCTTGCTACAATCCTGGCGATCCTTACGATCCTATGAACGACCGCGGCTGCAACTACGTCCACCTCTTTTCCTATGGCGATTATGGCCACTTGCCATATATGCATCTCCATGCCTACCATTATCGAGAGATTGATGTCTAATCTCCTCAGTGAGAAATATACTAGTAACATCACTGGACTTCAGTTTAACGCTTGGTGCGGAGTTATTAATCGCAATATTGAATGTATCTCAAGAAGGAGGCAAAGAGCATAGCAAGAAAGTGGCCTTCATTTCATCATCAAGAAAACTTATTAGAAGCACTTTTTCCATCCCAAGTTGTGCATAGAGAGTCCCACGGGCATCCAACGCTTCCCACTAATCATCAATGTAAACATTCTCTCTACGCTCTTTCAATGGCATTGTCAGGCCCTTGTTGACTAAGACATCAAGCATACATTGCTTCCAAAAGTTAAAGTTGGTGCCATCAAATTTCTTTATGTAGTAACAACCATAACTCAAGAGAAAATGACGAAATATCTATGGCAAAAATCGTTGGGAGAATGTCGGCAGTGTTTCTTCTAAAATAGGAGTAGAAACTCAACACAAAATGCAGCAAAATCATTGGCTATAAGCATTCAAATGTACCAAGAACGCATATGGTCAACTCACGGGAAAAATTTGGCAGAGTCTCCTTTGTACGGGGGTCAAAATCTCAAACCCGATAGAACAAAATCATTGCATAAATTGACAAAAGCAACCACTGGGCATAAGATTGACGTAATATATTGTCATGTGACTGCCAACTTGGTGTAAGCAAAAATGTATGTCCAGATACATAGCCTATGGTGAGGATATTGAAAGAGGGGTATGCTAGCAACCTGTATCACTCGAAAGTGTCTCAACATTCGAGAACATCCTAGCTCAAGAAAACCTCATGCAAATGACCCTCCAAAGGCTAAGCATACTCAAGACTAGCCACAGTCTCAAAAGGGCTCTTTCGATCTGAGTCTAAAAAACGACTCAGAAAACTGTCAAAATCGCCAAAAAATGGCTCCACACAATGTATGATAGGCAGTAACCACAACTCAAAGTTCATGAGAAATCGCACACAAATAGATGCTAGAAAATTGGTGCATGCAGTAAAACAAATCCCTGCATGGATATTTGCTCTCAAAAGAGCTCAATGGCACTGTGTGTGCTCAAAAAAGTATGCATGTGTCAATGCATGACCATTCGTAGAGAAATTGCAGCCAAAATGACTGCCAAGAAAATGTGTTGTACATGTACGTATCTGAAAACCTGCAAAACCTGTAAGACTCCACCTGTAATGTCAATGCAAAACGCTATGCCAAAGTAATCTACAATTGGATCTCCAACGCTGACTTCATTATAGTGTCGATGCCGAATCTATGCCTCCATGCAGTGTGCTCAAGAAATCGCGTCTCTTGAGAGACTGCTAGCATAGAGAGTAGCTGCTCTCTATGTCCCACTAATCGAGGCAAAAGTATATCTCACAGTGGGAATCGTGGACTCAGGAAAAATTCACAAGTATATGCATCAATCAATCCACAAAACACATACATCCAATCTCTATATGTGTCTGAGAATGATGTCAATGCTGTAAAAAGCAATGTCGCAGATGTCGAAGCTAAAGAAGATGATGTCAGAGATGTCGAAGCTGATGCCAAAGACGTTGAAACCAAGGTCAATGAGAGTCGATGCTGAAAATGAGAGTACATTGATGGTGTCGATGTCAAAGCTGGAGAAATCGGAGTTAAAATTGAAGAGCTCAATGTTGAAGAGTCTGGAGCCGAACAAAGCCGATGTCAAAGAAGCCCACACACACTATGTGTGGTAATGTCTCTACTCTCTACACACACACACACACAGTTGGAAATCTCACTCTCTCTATCTCTCTCTATGCATACACACGGAGAAGATCTCTCTCTCTCTCTCTCTCTCTCTCTCTCTCTCTCTCTCTCTCTCTCTCTCTCTCTCTCTCTCTCTCACGCAGCTTGTAGCGCTACACTTGTAACCCACGATGCCTTGCTTTTGTAGCACTATTTGTCATAAAATTGGCAACATTATCTTCTTGAACTTGTAGCGCTATAGCTGGGTCTCATGAAAAACTAATGCTATTGTCTAGTTCAAGTAGCATTGTTTTTCAATAGCCAACAATGTGCTGTTTTGCTTGATTTGATTCAAAAATCTCTCTCCCCTTGTTCAACTTTTGCCAAAGTTTCTTGCTTGATCCCTATAAGTTGTAGAGTGTCAAGCTCCCCACAAAAATCTGTGAAAAATGACTTGCTCTAAATCTTTGAGACTTAGCTCAAACCCGAGCTTGTGCATGCGTAGTCATCATGGCCGGGAGAAGCACCGTGATTTGATACCAATTGTGAAGCAAGGGGGTGCAGGTGTGTGAGCGCAGTAGTATGGGTGGAGCTGTTGTGGGTAAAACATCTATAGCCCCTTATTATGTTTATGTATTAAAATAATAACGTTAAACAAAGAGATGGGTGGTGCTTGATGCCCTACCAGTATGGCGTGCACCCTTACATATCTCTCTCTCTCTCTCTCTCTCACACACACACACACACACACACACACACACACACACACACACACACACACACACACACACACACACACACATTTTTGCATATTGGTCATGCACTCGGAAGGGGGGGGGGGGGGGGGACCACTATATGTAGAACCTATATATCACGTGCGTTTAAGGACTATTTATAAAACTCCTTAGATGTGATTTTTTCCAAATACATCCAAGCTTTTTTCAGCTCATAAGCTATCTTTGCGATTATCAAACACTTCAAGACCTCATTGGCATTCCTTGTAATAATTCTAGGAAACTGCTTGGTTAAGAGGACATAAAAGTGTCCTGTTATAATTAAGGAAAATCCTCTTTTGCATGTTGGTGCCCAACACACTATATCTATTTTTAACCTCTTCCTTATGTTGGCTCTTAATCCTACCAGATATACAATAAACCATATCAATTAGTACTAACCTGTGAATAAAATGAATTTGGAATAACCAATATCTCTAAGAGTACTTCAAAAGCACGTACATTCAAATTTAGTGTTAAAATTTGCAACTATCTCCACACACAACTAACAACTATACTTACATGTCTCCAAATATACTTACACTTAAAGGTTATATGAAAAAAACAATGAATATATATATATATATATATATATATATATATATATATATATATATATATATATATATATATATATATATATATATATATATATATATATGTATGTATGTATGTATGTATGTATGTATGTATACATATTATTTTTCTCCTACAACACACGAAGAAGATTCCTTTCTTTGTTGACACATCCACGCATACTGCTATAAAAAACACCTATCCTTTCGATAAAAAGGATTTAAAAAAAAAATGAAAACAAATACCTTTTCTTGGGCTAAGCATGGCTATGTATACCCTTTTCCTCTTTCTTCCTTTGTGAGATATCTGTGTTGGTTGTTTGAAAGAGACAAGAAAGGTGCCTTGTCTGATGTGGAAACCTCTCTCTCTCTCTCTCTCTCTCTCTCTCTCTCTCTCTAGCAGATGAGAAGAGCTTGTATCTCTCTTCTGTGTGTGTGTGTGTGAACCATGCTGAAACATACACAAAAAATCACACAGATAGTAGAACATCCACATAAACAGTGACGGACAAGAATTCCTTCTTCTTCACCGATTGTTTTAAACAAGATTACAATAGGTTTACCTAGAAAACTAAACATCATAACTTTTGAGATCGCATGAGACTCCAAGATAACCACACGGATATTCAGGTCAAAACACATTTTAGACTTTTAACCTTATAAGTAAGGGTTGAAATAAGTAATGGCTAGATATGCCTTTTACATAGGCACTGCCTGGTGGCATGAAATTTTCACAAAATTTGGCCCGACTCCCACAGCCCCTTGATCCAAAATCAAAGAGTTGTGTTTGGCGGACTGTGCCCCTACGAATTCAGATTATGAGCGTTGAGTCTAACTAAAGAATTTTCCACCACAAGACTGCCACCCATGACTGGAGTACTCTCCCTCGTCTTCACCACTAGCAAACTCACTTTTCTTTTCCACAAATACCATTGGAATGCCCACTTTCATGTTTTCTTGTACTGCCTTGATTAGTGGTTAAAACCACTATTTGATCCACCAACATTGCCTATTTTGCCTCCATACTCGCAACCTGCTCCTTCAAGTTTCTATTATGAGCACGCAATTCCTTTGCTTCCAGCATCAACTCCTTGACCTCTGCTTTGAGAAACAACTTCTGCAGATCTTTAATTGGCTTTTGCATCCAATCACCAAGCGTCTTTCTCACATCACTCCACAATTCTTCCAATTTACACATACTTTTGCAATTCCCTATATTGCAAGGCTTCCCATGTATATGTATTCTATTCTGCTCTATCTTTTGTAGCCTCTGAGTCATCCTTTTGCTTCAAAATGAAATTTTGAATAGACCAAATACAGCCCATTGCATCCTCCACATCTGTTATGACCCACATTGGGGTAGACAATCCACCCTTTGAGACATCCAATTCCTGCACATGAGCTTCAACGACCTTAGGTCGCTGCTTCTTCTTGACAAACTTAATTTTCTTCCCCATCTTCTTTCCGTTCTCATTTTGCACATCTGGAATGGGAAATTCCATTTTTGATGAAATATCCTCTATCTCAATAATATGCACCTTGTCAAGCCCAAGTTGCTACTCCTCTTAACCTTTTAGAAAAGCATTCAAGCTCCTATACCCGTGGCTCTAATACCATTACTTGCAAGGAATGGAAGAGAGGGTCTTTCACCATCAAAACAGTATCGGCTCTGGTCAAGCTTCTAATAGCTTAATAGTGGTTAAAAGCTGTAGGCAAGACTCATAGGAATCCACTATTAAGACCATAGCTCTCGATGATGATGCCCCGTTATCTTCACGAAGCAGGCACACTGCAAAGCTTCCTAGACCGTGGATGTTTTGTGTGAGAGAGTGAGATTGAGAGGCTGTGTGCGTGTGTAAGGGTAGAGATAGACCATGGCAGTAGGTGTGCATTGTGTGGTGGACTTGTGGAGTGTGTAAGCATCGGGAAAAGAGAAGGTGGTGGTCTGCAGTGTAAAGTGTGTTTTTGAAGGTGTTTTTTTGAGAGGATAGGGGTGATGTGGATAAATTGAGCTATAGAGAGGCCTTTGTTATTATGCCGGGTGTATTCCCCCATTCCCCCTTTCCAACGCTGCAAGAATTTCATTTCCTTCTGAGTTATATGCCCTAGGCGATTATGCCACAACTCTATAGATGGCATCTTGTCTACACAAATAGAATTCTCTTTTACGAAAGAGACATAAAGTGAGTATAATGAGCTAGACTTCTGCCCTTTAAGCATGACCAAATTTCCCTTCTTGATAATCCAAGAACCATAAGCAAATATGGTAGTGTAACCCAAATCATCCAGATGTCCCAATGACATCAAACTCTTTGTCAATTTGGGTACATGTCTAACATTCTACAACATAGACTTAGTGCCATTACACATAGAAAACTGGATGCTGCCCACACCGCATATATCAAGCTCATAAGAATTGCCTAGCTTAATTGTGCCATGTGTGGCAGTGTATATAGAAAACCACTCCTTGTGAGGAGTCACGTGAAAGCTAGCACCTGAGCCCATAATCCAATTCTACACATAACACTCGTTAAGAGCTAACAATGCATCAGGACTGAAATTCGATGCAAAATCAACACATCATTTGGCATGTTAGAAACTATCTTAATGGATAGATACTCAACCACATTAATCTCTTCAATTTTCACCGTGCTTTTAGGTTTGTTAGACTTTGATTTCTCTTTGAAAGTGTCACGCTGCAATGTGCGACAATCTTTTTTTTAAGTGTCCCTTTTTATGGTAGTAGCAACACTTAAAATTTCTCATGTCTTTGCCACAACTCTTGCTACGACCTTGCTGCGATCCTAAGAACAACCGTGGCTACGACCATGCCGCCTTTGCTTGTCATGATTGCCACTAGCCACATATGTTAAGTATGGAGCCTGATTTACCCTTGTAATTTTCTGTGGTAAAAGCGCACATTTGTAAGGCCCCCATTATGAGGAGAAGCCATCGTGCGTGAAGGAAAATCACTCACCGAAAACCAAAATTTTCATGGACAAGAATCAGGGGCAACTTTTTTTCGCCGGAATATTCTTTTTCGCCGGAATATTATGGCCGGACGACGATCGGAAAGTGGTCGAAAAACAACCGGTCGGTTGGCCGGTGGCCGGTAGTCAATGGCCGATGGCCGGTGGTCGGAAGTCAATGGCCGGTGGCCGGTGGTCGAAAGTCAATGGCCGGTGGCCGGTGGCCGAATTCAAAAGCGGACTTGTCTTCTCAAGGGCGGCCACACATGGGCGGATTGGAGGGTCCGATTTGGACTTATTCGCACAAGGGCGGCTACACATGGCTGTCTCTCATAAGAGAGGGCAGCCCTTTTGGCCTATAAAAGGAGGCCATTTCTACACACATTTCATAGTGTGAAGTTGATGCAACAAGGTGAGTGTGAGGTGGTGAGAGTGAAGCAAGGCGGGAGCTCCATTAAGGGTATAATCCCTTTGTAAACTACTTCTTGTTTTGAAGTACCAAAGCCATTGAGTGGCCGCTTTCCCGTGGACGTAGCCCACATTGGGTGAACCACGTATATCGTGTGTACTCTCTCTCTCTCTCTACTCTATAATCTCGTGTATATAAATTTGTGTCTCTCCATTAAGTAATCTACTCAATTATCTATTTAGCTACGTCTTATTTCCTAACAACTGGTATCAGAGCAAGGTTTGCTCGTAGCTAAATTATCTCAAGGAAAGGATTCCTTAAATTGAGTGGGAGTTATGGCGGAGGAAGGGAAGCTCAAGATTGAGAAGTTCAACGGAAAAAACTACCAACATTGGAAGATGCAGATTGAAGACTATCTCTACCAGAAGGACCTCTATTTGCCACTAGGCGGTCTTGCGAAGAAGCCCGCAACAATGGCAGATGAAGCATGGATTGTCCTTGATCGAAAGGCACTGGGAACAATCCGGTTAAGCTTGGCGTCAACGGTGGCCTTCAATGTTTCGGAGATGAAGACCACGGAGGACTTGATGAAGTCACTTGACGACTTCTACGAGAAACCATCGGCATCCAATAAGGTATTTCTTATGAAGCGCTTGTTCAATCTAAAGATGGCAGAGAATGGTTCAGTTGCAGAACACCTAAATGACTTTAACACAAACATAAGTCAACTTCGATCAGTGAAAATCAATTTCGATGACGAAGTGAGAGCTCTCTTTATATTATCATCTCTACCGGATAGTTGGGACAGCCTTGTGATGGCTGTAAGTAATTCTATCTCTGGCACAAATACTCTTAAGTTTGATGATGTTGTGGGTGTTCTCCTAAGCGAGGAAATGCGAAGGAGAAGCACAGGAGAATCATCAAGTGCTGCACTATCAGTGGAAACAAGAGGAAGGCTTAAGGAGAGGTTCAAAAACCAAAAGGGTCGTGATCGCTCAAGGCGGAGCAAGTCACGCACAAAGTCAGTTCTTGAATGTTGGAACTGTGGCAAGAAGGGCCACGTCAAGAAGGATTGCTGGTCCAAGAAGAAAAAGGAGACAGAGTCTCAAGACAACAAGCCAACATCGGAGGCCAATGTGGCAGGTAAAGTAGAGCAAGATGCTCTAATTCTCTCATTAGACAATGTGTCTAATTCCTGGATAGTAGATTCCGGGGCTTCATTCCATGCGACACCACACAAGCAACATTTCCAAGACTACACCAAAGGTAATTTTGGGTATGTATACTTGGGAGATGATGAAGCTTGTGAGATTGTCGGCAAAGGTACAGTTTCTATCAAAACTGCTAACGGAAATGAATGGAAGCTTAAAGATGTTAGGCATGTTCCTTCTCTTCGCAAAAATTTGATCTCTATAGGACAATTGGACGATGAAGGTCACAACATTGCATTCGGAAACAAACGGTGGAAGATCTCAAAGGGATCTTTGGTGGTTGCCAAGGGTGAAAAAGTCGGTACACTTTACTTGTGTACTGTTAGCACGCAACATTCAGCTTGTGCAGCAACTACAGAAGTTGGCAGTGCGGTGTGGCACTACTGACTTGGGCATATGAGTGCCAAAGGAATGCAAATCCTTCAAACAAAGAAGCTTCTACCAGGTTTGAAAGAAGTGGACTTAGAGTTCTGTGAAGATTGTGTTTATGGTAAACAAAAGAAGGTAAAATTTCAAAAATCAGGAAATGAAAGAAAAAATTAAAAACTTGAGTTGGTTCATTCTGATGTTTGGGGTCCTGCAAGTACACCATCACTTGGTGGCTCATTGTACTATGTAACATTCATAGACGATGCGACTAGAAAAACATGGGTTTATGTCATGAAGAATAAATCCGATGTATTTTCCATATTTCAAAGGTGGAAAGCCTTTGTGGAGAATGAAACAGGTACCAAGGTTAAATGCCTCAAATCCGACAATGGAGGCGAATATTGCAGCCAAGCTTTTGAAAGCTTTTGTGCTAGCAATGGCATTCGGAGGCAAAGGACAACCCCAAGGACACCTCAACAAAATGGGATTTCGGAAAGGATGAACAGGACAATCATGGAACGACACAAAGCATGCGGCTACATGCAAGCCTACCACTCGAGCTTTGGGCGGAAGCTGTAAGTACGTCTGTGTACTTAATCAATCGGTCACCCTCAACGGCATTGGATGGGGGAGTTCCAGAAGAGGCATGGACAGGTAAACCGGTGAATTATGCATTTCTCAAAGTGTTTGGGTGTGAAGCTTTCATGCACATAGATAGAAGCCTAAGATCAAAGTTAGATGCAAAGTCCAAAAAGTGTTTCTTCATTGGCTATGGAGAAGGAGACTTTGGGTATTGCCTATGGAATCCTGAAGATGGTAAAATCTTAAGGAGTAGGGATGTAATTTTTAACGAACAAAATATGTACAAAGATTACTTGGAAAGAAAACAAACAAAAGAAACAGGTGATGAGTACATGGAGCTTGAGGACGGTGAAGACTCTAGGACTGCAAACGGTGACAATGTGCAACAACGTCAACCAAATGAGGAGCCTCAACCTATTCCCCGAAGATCTACAAGAGCAAGTAGACCTCCAGAAAGGTTTGTTCCTTCCTTCAACCATCTCTTGATCTCAGATTCTGGAGAGCCGGAATCATATGAAGAAGCTATGCAACATGAATCCAAAGAAGAATGGACGAAGAGCATGCAAGTGGAGATGGACTCACTACATCGCAACCAAACATGGGAGTTGGTTGAGTTGCCTAAAGGTAAGCGGGCACTTCAAAACAAATGGGTGTACAAGCTAAAGGAAGAAGAAGGTGGGAAGAAAAGATACAAGTCTAGGCTTGTGGTAAAAGGTTTTTCTCAAAAGAAAGGTATTGACTTCAATGAAATATTTTCTCCTGTTGTAAAAATGAACTCAATTAGGCTTGTCTTAAGCCTTGTGGCTGCTCATGATCTAAATCTCGAGCAAATGGATGTAAATACGGCATTCCCTCACGGTGACTTAGAGGAGGAAATCTACATGCTTCAACCAAAGGGGTATGAAGTAAAAGGTAAGGAGAAAATGGTTTGCAGATTAAAGAAGAGCTTGTATGGTTTAAAGCAAGCATCAAGACAATGGTACTTGAGGTTTGATCGATGGATGTTGGATCATGGATTCACAAGATGCAACTCGGATCACTGCGTCTACACGGAGAATTTGGGAGATGGGAAATTCATCATCCTAATGTTGTATGTTGATGACATGTTGATTGCAAGTGCTAACATGCAGGACATCAAAGACCTAAAAGAGGAGCTGTCCAAATCTTTTTCAATGAAAGATTTAGGTGCTGCAAAGAGGATACTTGGTATGAAAATATCAAGGGACAGGACGAAGAAGACAATAAAGCTATCTCAAGAAGATTACATCAAGAAGGTACTAGAAAGGTTTGCAATGCAAAATGCAAAACCAGTTTCTACACCTTTGGCTAGTCATTTTAAACTAACGAAGGATATGTGTCCAAAGACACAAGAGGAGATAGCCTATATGTCTAAAGTTCCATATGCTGCAGCGGTAGGTTCTCTAATGTATGCTATGGTCTGGACAAGGCCAGACATTGCACATGCAGTGGGAGTTGTGAGTAGGTTCATGGACAACCCAGGTAAAGAGCATTGGCAAGCTGTGAAGTGGATACTTAGGTATCTAAAAGGGACAACAACAAATGCTTTGTATTTTGGAGGAACTGATATTTTTCTAGAAGGGTATGCTGATGCAGATATGGCAGGTGACAAAGATACTCGAAGGAGCACTACTGGCTATGTGTTCACAGTTGGAGGCACAACAGTAAGCTGGGCTTCAAAGCTGCAGAAAGTGGTTTCACTTTCTACCACGGAAGTAGAGTATGTAGCAATGACGGAGGCAAGCAAAGAAATTCTGTGGCTTCACAGATTCTTAGAAGAGCTTGGATTCAAACAAGACAATTGTGTCTTGTACAGTGACAGCCAAAGCGCTATCCATGTTACGAAGAACTCAGCCTTTCATTCAAGGACAAAGCACATTGAGGTGAGATATCACTTCATACGCACTCTTTTGGAAGAGGGACAACTAAAGCTAGGAAAGGTGCATACAAGTGAAAATCCTGCAGACATGTTTACAAAGGTGGTCAACAAGGAGAAGTTGAGCTTTTGCTCATCTTCAATCGGCATTCAAGGATAAGAAGCCAGAATGGAAAGCAGTCACAGGTTTGGTTTGGAGATCAGTCTCCAAGTGGGAGATTGTTAAGTATGGAGCCTGATTTACCCTTGTAATTTTCTGTGGTAAAAGCGCACATTTGTAAGGCCCCCATTATGAGGAGAAGCCATCGTGCGTGAAGGAAAATCACTCACCGAAAACCAAAATTTTCACGGACAAGAATCAGGGGCAACTTTTTTTCACCGGAATGTTATGGCCGGACAGCGATCGGAAAGTGGTCGAAAAACAACTGGTCGGTTGGCCGGTGGCCGGTAGTCAATGGCCGATGGCCGGTGGTCGGAAGTCAATGGCCGGTGGTCGAAAGTCAATGGCCGGTGGCCGGTGGCCGTATTCAATGGCCGGTGGCCGAATTCAAAAGCGGACTTGTCTTCTCAAGGGCGGCCACACATGGGCGGATTGGAGGGTCCGATTTGGACTTATTCGCACAAGGGCGGCTACACATGGCTGTCTCTCATAAGAGAGGGCAGTCCTTTTGGCCTATAAAAGGAGGCCATTTCTACACACATTTCATAGTGTGAAGTTGATGCAACAAGGTGAGTGTGAGGTGGTGAGAGTGAAGCAAGGCGGGAGCTCCATTAAGGGTATAATCCCTTTGTAAACTACTTCTTGTTTTGAAGTACTAAAGCCATTGAGTGGCTGCTTTCCCGTGGATGTAGCCCACATTGGGTGAACCACGTATATCGTGTGTACTCTCTCTCTCTCTCTCTCTACTCTATAATCTCGTGTATATAAATCTGTCTCTCTTCATTAAGTAATCTACTCAATTATCTATTTAGCTACGTCTTATTTCCTAACAACATACACATCACCATGCCCACTTGCATCAAGAGATTGACGTCGAATCTCGTCAGTGAGCAATGCACTAGCAACATTGCTAAAAACTAACTTGCCATTAGGTGCAAAATTGCTTATGGCTGTCTTGAAGATATCCCATGACGATGGTAGCATAGTAAGAAAACGGCCTTCATTTCATCATCAAAATTGAGACCTTTTGAAGTAAGCTATGAATACATGTTGTTGAAATCGTTCAAGTGAGAACTAACATTAGTGCCCTCTTTCGTATTCAAGCGCATCAATTTCTTCATCCAGAAACCTTATTTGAGGCATTGTTGCCATCTGCAAGGACATGGGTCCTACGGGCAAGGCCACCGGCACGGCTGGACAGTGTGTATGCTAGGGGGAGGCTATAAGATAGCATGTTTGGGTGGAGACTAGCATACACATTAGCATCACCCTTTCACTAGTATCCAAGCTATTTTAGGAGAAGAGAAAAAGCGGGTTGCATGTGAATGCGACGTGCTGCTTCTCTCCCATGTTTCGAGAATAGCGATGTCTTCCTTGTGCAGCAAAAGAAGGCAGACACAGTTTCCTATGTGCAGCACGCATAGACAGACATGAACACCAACATACACCCTCCAAGGTGGGCGACAAAAGGCTCGTGACCAAGGCAAGCTTGATTGGCAACTCGACGGTACCAAGGCTCCGAAGGCTTCCGTTCACCGTTGGTTGCACGTGTAGGAAGGCTTGCTTAACCTTTGCATGGGGGTTAAACCAACGCTATGAGGGTAAGAGGCCATCACTTTACCATCAAGCTATTGACCCTTGTTGTGTATAACAAGGAAAGATAGAATACTTGTGTTGAAAGGAAAACTAAAAGGAAAGGGAAAGCTTCAAACTTCAAGAAAGTAGTTTAACCCTTCCTTTTCACTTCTTGAAAGAAAACAAGTTTTCCTCCAAATTTTTTTTTCCCTTAAGGAGGTAGCTTCAAAGTGAACAAAAGCCTTCACAAAACGACGAGTTTTTGTGAAGACTCAACAAAGGTGTTCTTACGTCGAATAACATGTGAAGCGCTACAATTCTTGCAAGGCGAGGGTCGCATGCAACGCAAATTGCGGAGCATACAAAATACAAAGACTTCAATTTCACAAGGTACAAGTTGATGTTTTTTTTTCTTTGTTTACATTAGTGTGTGTTTATCAAGGCCAGTGAGGATATCCCACGTACACACACGTTTGATTTTGAGCACGTAGATCAAAATCAAGGCACCATGGGTGCTGCTGACACTAATATGCATGATGACTATGATCTAGGAGATCATGGCCTTGTAGATATGGCTGCTTTCAAGACTTTGAAAAATAGCCAAAGCATACTTGAACGCAACCTCTCTGCACCCAATGCAAATGTTACCAATCTTACGGAGTTACTCGTGAAATTTATGAATTCACAGACGGCTCAAGGAGCCACAAGTGGCACGGTTCAAGGGAACCAAGCTCGCACAACTCAAGGAGTCCAAGATACAAGTGCTTCAAAAGATGCAGAAGGTAGCAATGCATTACTTAAGAATATGACCATTCTTGAGTTTCATGGGGAAGAGCGTGATCGCAACAAGGATGCGGTCAATACGTTCTTACACAAATGGTGTGATATTCATAGATTGAGACACACCCCGGATATAAAGACGGCTGTGGAAACAAGTCTATCTCTTAAAGGCAAGGCTTATAAGTGGTGGATGACATTTCCAATAGATACCCGTCCTCCATCTTGGACTGCGTTTCAAGCTTCTTTCTCCAAAGAGTTTTTGGACTCCAATGAAGAAGATAAGAATTGGTTAGCATGGGATGCATGCCGCATGTCTGGCCTCTCTCTCTCACGGTACCTTTCGAAGTATCGGGAAATCATAATAAAATTAGAAGGTCTAGATGAATTCCAAAAGTTACGGGGTTTTAATAGGGGCCTTGACAAACACTATTGTCTTTATGTCAAGACCAACATCTAAAAACTTTGGAAGAAGCCATTAGTCATGCCCAAAGATATGATGATGACCAAGAGAGGAAAGGAAATGTTCCCTACTCTAAGAATAATTTTGCTAAGAGCAATGTGGCTAAGAGCCAATGGCGAGGTATATCTCCCACACGTTCCAAGAGGAATAAGAGACAATCTACCTCTCCACGCCCACAAGAGGCTAAGAAGCCGAAGCAATCATGAGATACTCCACGTGGGTCTCTCAGCACTGCTGATTTTGACCGTGCAAAGAAACACAATTTTTGTTTTAGCTGTCTTTCAAACCAACATAATAAGAAAGATTGTCCTCTTTTGCAACGCAAAGAAAAGGCCATGCACAGGGTGCAACACCTCACATTAGATTCATCTCCTAAATATTGTGCTGTAGAGGTTCTTCATATGGAAGAAAAGCACAAGTGTTGTGTGCCTGCTCCAATGTGGCAACCCACCTTTGGCCCCCATGATTTTATTTGCATGCATGACACTATTAATGGACAACGTGTTAGTATCTTTGTGGATGATGTTGCAACTCATAACTTCTTGAACTATAAGCTAGTCAAGAAATTGAAGCTTACACAGACTTCCTGCTCTCACAAGTATGTGGTGGAGCAGATGTCTGGGAATGATAACGAAGTATGGGACACGGTAGTTCAAGGGGTTGAGCTTATTATTCAAGATCATATGATGACCCTTGACTTTCAAGTTATGAACATGGACTATGCTGATGTAATTTTAGGATGGGAGTGGTTGCATGGTTTAGGAAAACACATTGCACACTAGTTATGAACACAACTCCTTATCCTTTATGGCCAATGGTAAACATGTGCTTTTTCTTGGTGAGAAAAATATACCATCTACACTCTTATATGCACAACCGAGCTTTCTATTTTGCAGAAAGCAGATTTAATAGATGAAGTCTTTTTGTGTTAATGCTTGTCTTCAAGTCTTGTGAATTCTCAAGAGCAAAGTGCGATGAATTCTAGTAATGGTATGCAAAGTGCAATGAATTTTAATGATAAGCAAAGTGTTAACAAATAAAACGAGCAAAGTGCTCTCAATTTTAATTCTATAGAGCAATGTGCAACTGTTGTAAAACAAACATTACAAGAATTACAAGATTCTCCATCCCAGCATAACTCTAGTTTACTTTATCCTTTGCACAGAAAAAGCTGCCTCACTTGCTCACGGAGTATAGTGAGGTGTTCTGAAGTGATTTACCAATGGGTTCACCCCCTACACGTGATGTGTTGCATGGCATAGATGTCTTGCCAGACACTAAACCGGTGAGTTAACCACCTTATCGTATGAGTGCTAAAGAAGCCAAGGAGGTTGAGAGTCAGTTGGCTGACTACCTCGCCCGTGGTTTCATTAGACCTAGCACTTCGCCTTGGACATCACCAATTCTATTGGTAAAAAAGACAGATGGTACTATGCGCATGTGCGTAGATTATTGCGGATTAAACGCCATAACCATCAAGAACAAGTATTCTTTACCAAGAGTGGATGAGTTGTTTGATCAACTCCATCGAGCAAGATACTATACAAAGATAGAACTTTGTCCAAGATACCACCATGTGCGTATCCTTTTGCAAGGTATCTCCAAAACTGCCTTTAGAACACGGTTCGAGTATTTTGCATTTTTGGTTATGCCTTTTGGTCTAACCAATGCTCCGGCTACATTTTATGAAACTCATGAATAGTGTCTTACGTCCCTATCTTGGAAAATTTGTTGTGGTTTTCCTTGATGACATTCTCATTTACAGTAAGACTGAAGATGAACACATAGAACACTTATGATTAGTGCTTGAACAGCTACGAGCTCACGCACTGTATGCCAAGCAAAGCAAGTGCAAGTTCTTTAAAATAGAGATACATTACCTCGGTCATGTGATCTCTTATTCTGGCATCAAGATGAAAATTGACAAGGTCGCTGTCATTCTTCGATGGCCACATCCCAACATGGTTGAGGAGCTTCAAATATTTTTAGGCATGTATGGATTTTATCGACAATATATCCGTGATTATGCCAAAATTGATGCTCCTATGATGGATCAAATTAAAGCAAAAGGTAAGACATTTTCTTGGAAAGAAGCCCAAAAATGCAGTTTTGAACAGCTCAAGGTAGCTATAGCCATTGCTCCCATCCTAGCAATCATTAACCCACTTAAGCCGTTTGTGGTAGAGACTAATGCTAGAGATAAAGAAATTGGTATGGTACTTCTCCAGGAGGGAAGACCTATAGCCTTTGAAAGAAGTAAAAAGTTAGATAGAGCTCAATATAATTATTATGTCTATGAGAGAGAGCTCTATGCCAAATTCACGCTTTACGAAAGTGGTGACACTATTTATATGGTGCCGAGTTTGAAGTAATTTTTGACCATGAGAGTATCAAATGGTTTACTACTCGAACTGACTTGAAGGGCCGTAAATCTAGAGGGGAAGAAATCCTTCAAGATTATGATTGTAAGCTAAGATATTGCAAGGGGGGGTGATATAATGTAGTAGCGGATGCACTAAGTCGTATGCCTCAGATTAATTCACTTGCTTTCACGGAAATAAAGAGTGGATCAATCACATGCTAAAGTGTGGAGTGCAATTTTAAAAAGGGATCGGTCACACTCACATGTCTCTGAATAGATAGATCAACATGTCTCTGCACGCGCAGATAAAAACTCCAACACACAGAGCTCCACCCCTACTTAAGAAGAGCTTAAGCGATGGAAGAATTTTTCCATTCATGATGGCTACTTACTCCACAAGGGTAGAGTATGTGTGCCAAAGGACTCAGACACTAGGCACCCAATCTTATTTGAGTGTCACGATAGTCCAAGTGCTGGTCATCTAGGTATTCGTAAGACCTATGCCTTAGTTCAAGGACAACTTTTTTGGTTGGGCTTACATCATGATGTTCAAGAGTACGTTCTAAACTGCCAATAGAGCCAAGTTAATAAGGTAGAGCGCCTCAAGGTAGGTGGCCTTTTACATCCTTTAGAGATTCCACAAGGTAAGTGGGAGAGTATCTCTATGGATTTTGTAGTAGAAGTACCTACTACAAATCGTGGCCATGATGCCATTTGGGTAATTGTAGATCGTCTCACAAAGATGGGTCGATTCATTCCCACTAAGACTACGGTTAAGACACCGAAATTAGCATGGCTATTTGTAGAGCATATATATAAACTCTACGGTATTCCAGCTAGTATCATTAGTGGTGAGGCGGTCCGGGGCGGGCAACAAGAGAGGCGACCTCTAAACACCCCTCAAGGCTCCCGTGCTGCTCAATTGGGGCTGGGGCAACCACAAGCACAACACAACAACAAACCCACAGCCAAACCCAAACAAGATAGGGGCACCACCGAGTTATGGTATGCAAACTAGGACGCAAGAGAGATTTTGGCACAACCAAGAAGATGCACCACACAACACACACAAGCAACCTCACACCAAGACACACATGAAATGGACCAGAGAGAGCTAGAGCAAAGGGAAGAGAGAGAGGAAAGGATCTTGCGTAATACCTTATTTGTGACTTGCAAATGGAGATGGTTCGTTATGATGCTATCGTAGAACTTGTACAAAACTCACTCAATGCTTAGTGATTGCTAAACATTGCCAAAACACACACACACCGTCTTAGGGTGTGGGAGACCTCTCACCACAATACCCTCTTACAATGGACACAAAACTGGCAATGAAAAACACACTAAAACACTTTCTAAAATCAAGATCAACCGATAAAAACTCAAAATACACAAGTCACCTTGAATTCACCAAACCGTATTGCACAAATGGAAGGACGAAGATTTGAACGTCGAATCACGCCTTTGATGCACCAAACCTCAATTTATTGATGATGAAGGAGCATATACAATAGTGGTTTTGAGATTTGTGGAACTCACGCTCTCTCACTTGCAATGTGTAGCTTGAAGGCTTATCTCACACCAAGAGTGAAGCTCACAAGTGGTTGCTACACCTAAGTCTCTCCTCACGCATAGAGTGTTGGGGTGCTATGTGAGATGTTGGAGCTTGTTTTACAAGAAGGAAAGGGGCCTACTTATAGTTTGGAGACCCCTCATTAAGATTATTGGAAATCCTAATTTACAAGCTAACAAATCAGGATTATGATTTTTTTGAACATCAAAACATTGCGGGCCTTCTTTGTCTGCTTGAGTCATGGGTGTGGGCTCAAAAGAGAGCATTATTGATGGTAGATAAGGTGAAAGTAAGTATAGAGAGAGAGAGAGAGAGAGAGAGAGAGAGAGAGAGAGAGAGAGAGAGAGAGTTACTATACACATGTCTTGAGGCGAGGTGTCTTTTATGGTTAGGTCAATGGCTATTTTGTGTTAGTATGTTAGTGGTTAGTAATCACTAGAAAGTTAATGTTACATTTACAATGGGTAGAATGAGGTGGATGGTTGAATGAAGTGAGCAAATCCTTGTGATGGTGAAGCTTGAAGATGTTTTGGACTTACTTGTGTAGGTTCTCAAAATGACTATCGATCTTCTTCTTCGTCTTCTCTTCTTTACGCCACCGCCGCCAAGGTTGATTATCGTTATGAAAATGGTAATTTCGTTGATGAGATCTTTTGATTTGCAGAGGTTAATCATGGTACACATGCTGAATTTATGTATATATATAAGGGTTAAGATGGAATTGTACTTTGGAGATAATAGAGAGAGGCATAGAGATGGTGTATGTATGTAGAGGTTCATAAAAGAACTATAGGGATGAGAGAGAAGGGTAATGGTGAAGAGGGTGGGAGAAGCCATGGAAATTGCAGGTTTGAGTGAGGGAAGGAGAGGGAGGGATGTGTAAGAGTGAGTAGGTGTGTGGAAGGGTGAGAGAAGACTAAGGGCTACTTGTGAGAAAAGTGGGCAGACTGGGGTCCACTCAAAAAATCATAGCTCACCGCTGGTAGCTCCAAAAATCATGAAAAAAGTTGAGGTGATTATTCAAAGCGTGGGCTACATTTTCTCTTTTGACCACCGCTCCAAATTCAGAGTGGAGATAGGTGCCAAAATTCTCACCAAAAAAGCCTACTTTTTATGCCTGCAAAAGTCTTTTAGTGGCCCCCTCCTTTGTTGAATTTGTACAATGCATCCAAGAGTGAGCCCCTCCTTTATCATATTATAATACAAAGCATCCAAGTTGCCCTTCACCCATGCATGGAGGAGGATTATTGGTGAATAAAGAAATATATACATGGTGGGACTATTCATGGACTTTAGCTCAATGAGCACATGGTGTTAGAATAATGAGTAAAAATAATAATAAAAATATGGAGGAGTTATGGATATGGAAAGATATTGGAATCATATGATATGGTCCCTCCTTGAATTATTTTGGGTGAAAGAGGAAAAGGTATGCAAGTAAATAATATAATAAACGTAACCAATGAGTAGAAATCAATTTTTTGTTTTCACGAGGGTGAGGGTGAAAATGTGGGAGTGATTTGTATAAAGGAAAAATATGAGATTAGAGTATGTACATATTGGCAAAAAATATAATTATGGTGTAAGAGGATGAAAGAAGGTGTACATAGGTTTAATAAAACACACACCTAAGTAGAAATATATAAAAAAAAAAACCAAAATAATAATAAAAAATCCTTATATTTAGGCCATATATACAATGAAATATTTACACACAAAGAGGCCATAATATATTTTTATTTTTTTAATTTTTTTGGCTCAACTAGCCCAGTGACTAGCTAGCTGAGGGTTTTTAAGAAGATATGGGAAAAGCCCCCTAACTCACACACGCCTATGTACAGTGAAATGGTAGGGACAACCATAGTGTTTGGGTGAATTTGGTAGGGTGGAGTAACTTACTATGGCAATTACGGAGAGTCGAAAAACGGCTATCAGTGGTAGAGATCAAAAGTTCGATAATCACTTTTGGAGAGCTGTGTTCCAAAATTTGGAAACTAAACTTAATCTAAGTACGGCTGATCATCCAGAATCGGATTCTCAAATCGAAAGAGTTAAGCAAGTGCTAGAGGATATGCTACGAGCGTACGTTAGCAAGAAGTAAACCAATTGGGAAGATTACTTACCTATATTAGAATTTGCTTATAATAGTTCAAAGCATGTGACTACATGGTTTAGTCCATTTATGCTTTTGTATGGATTTCAACCTAGATCACCCATTACGGTGGGGTTGGCTAAGGAGAAGATACAACAAGCGAAGGATTTTCTCCAAGACCATTTTGACATGCTTTGAGTTGCTCATCAGAATGTTAAGCAAGCTCAAGATCGATATAAGAAGTACGCAAATGAGCATCATCGTCTTGCTACTTTTGAAGAAGGAGACAAGGTTTTCCTCAAAGTTTTGGAGCATTCAAAAAGTCTGAAGATGGGAAAAGTTGCTAAACTTTCACCACACTATTGTGGACCGTTTAGCATTCTGAGATGTATAGGTCAAGTGGCCTATAAGTTAGCTCTCCCAGAGCACTTACGAGTTCATCCTGTTTTCATGTTAGCCGTTTACGAAAACAGCTAGGACAAAATGATAATGTCATTGACACAGGTGTGTTAGTTGACCTTATCGAACCACCAAGCATCCCTCATGAGCCCAAAAATATTTTGGATTCTCATGAGCTTCGTACCAGACATCATATTAGACGACAGGTGTTGGTAAAATGGCTAGATAGATCTGAAGAAGGGTTCTACATGGGAGAATGTCTCCGCACTTAAGAAACATTTTCCTACGTTCATTTTCGAGGATGAAAATGATTCTCCAAGGGGGGGGGGGGGGGGGGGGGGGTAATGTAAGGACATGGGTCCTATGGGCAAGGCCACCGGCACGGTCCGATAGTGTGTATGCTAGGGAGAGGCTATAAGATAGCACGGTTGGGTGCAGACTAGTATACGCATTACCACTACCCTTTCACCATCCCATGTTGCACATAGAGCATCCCATAAATCTTTGGCATTGGTATTATCCATTATGGTAAAGTAAATGGATTCACCAAGATGTAGGTGAATGGTCGCTATAGCACGCTCATTCAAGTCTTCTAACTAATCATCAACGTAAGCATTCTCTCTTCCTTCATGCAAGGGTGCTATCAAGCATTTGTTGATCAAAACATCTTGCATACCCTGTAAGTTTGTGCCATCAAACTTTTTGATGTAGTACTTTTCTCTTTGCCAACCATGACTCAAGAGAATGTGGCGAAAAAAATTATGACGAATCTTTTTAGATAATTTTGACAGAATTTTCCCTATAATGGGAGCAGAAGCTCAACCAAAAGTAGCAAAATCACCGTGTAAGAACAATTGAATGTGCCAAGAATTCATAAAATGGACTCGCGACGAGAAATATCCTACAAAGTCTCCTCTCTATGGGGAGCAAACTCTAAAACCCGACAAGGACAAAAGTAAGCGTATAAACTGCTCAAAACAGCCATTGGGCATGAATTGCTCAAAACCAACTGTTGTGTGATCGCCAACTCGACGTCAGAAGCAAAAAGGTCCGACCAAATACATATCCTATGGTGAGGGTACCGTAAGAGGGCAGCTCTAGCTACTTGTATCACTGAAGGTATCTCAACATTCGAGAATACCCCAAATCAAAGAAAACCTCACACAACAACCTCCAAAGGCTAAAGCAGACTCAAAACGACTAGCTACAATCTCAGAAAGAGTTCTTCCAGTTTGAGTCTCAAAAACGGTCAGGAAAACTACCTAAATAGCCAAAAAATGGCTCCACACGAAGTACAATAGGCAGTAATTGTAACTCAATGTACATGAGTAATAGCACTCAAACAGGTGCCAAGAACTACTGCGTGCAATTAAACAAATCCCTTTGAGAATATCTGCTCTCAAAAGAGCTCAGTAGAACTATGTGTGCTCAAAAGAACAAGCATCTATCAATGCATGGTCATCTATAGAGGAATTGCTGCCAAAATGATTGCCAAAATTGCATGTGAAGGCACTATGCTTGTACACATCTGAAAAACTGGAGAAAATGGGTGTATATGGGTTCAACCCCCCCCGTAAACCTACGTGTTCATTAGGAAGAGGATGGGGTGTAGGAGGGACTCTTTATTGCCATGAGCTTATGGAGGTGATTAATATTTTGACAATAGGTGTATGCCATGTGTGCAAGAATGGTGGGCGTGTAAGAGATGTGTAAGAGTGGTCAAAGGATACATTTTCCCCCCAAAAAGGAGGTGGAAAATTTTATGATTTTTGGCCTTCCATAACTCCCACATATGATCTTTTATTTGAATGGAGATCACGGATCTGCAATCTACACATCGTGCTCTTTCCATAGATATGCTATGTGATATGGTTTTACCAGCTAGATTTTAAATTCCATTTTGGGGGAAAACTTTGAATTCAAATAAACTAGCTGTTTTGTCTGTTTGAATTCAAAATCTATCCTTTGAATACTTTCTTAATATGAAAGGTTTGGCTTCCTTAAACTGTCAAACAAAGAGGCCCTCCTAGACCCCATTCTATTCCTAATGTGGTGTAGAATGGGAATGTTGGTGTCAATTTCTGTCACTGAATGAAAATGTGATATAATTAGATGCCAGGCGTCACTCCTCTATGATAGAGGTACCTCTCTCGTACATGCCAAAAGATCATCGAAAGATTTTTGACAAAGTTAATGTTGAAAGAGTGAAGCCAATGTTGCTTGCCGCCGCCAAACAAAAGTGCTCTCCGAGCTATGAGTGTTGAGAAGATGTGGTGGAAGAAACCGCCTCTGCCACCGAGTAGAGGTGCTAGGCGTCATGAGCTAGCTTGTTGACCGGGAGACTGATGTCAAATGTGGAAGAAATCGAATGTTGAAGTAGTCGAATGTCAAAGAAGTTGAATGTTGAAGGAGACATAGAAAATGATGGGGAAAACTCTATCGATTAGATCCTCTCTCTCTCTCTCTCTCTCTCTCTCTCTCAAGGTGAGAAGATCTTCTAAAGCTGAGAAGATCTTGCTCTCTCTCTTTCAAGCGGGTGTGTGTGAACAGGGGTTGGACTATCGAGCCAGTGGGAAGGTGTTGGAATTAGGGTTGCAAAGAAACACACAAAACTTGGAGAAGACGAAGGAAGCTCAAGGCACACAATAGAGAGTGTGTTACTTAGTGTGCAATGGAAAGATAGATAGCCCTAGAGTGATGAGCGTATATACAATGCATGGGGGAAAAAATCTTCTAAAGAGGGAAAAAATACCCCGGCGGTGCTAGTGTGTTCACACACATCACTACCACATGTATATGGTAACAAATTTCCCCTGGAGGGATGCAGTGAACAAGAGCTAGCACATGAGTAGAGGGAAGTGCCATGCCCTAAGGACATGATCAATCCACAAAGGGGAGTAAAACCAGAGCTTTGCAGAAAGCTTCGAGCTTCGCACGAGACAATGACTTTGTGAAAAGATCTGCAAGGTTGTCCTGTGTTGGCACATAAGCCAAGCTGATCTCTCCTGCTGAGAGCCTCTCCCTGACATAGTGGTAATGCACCTCAATGTGATTTGTGCGAGCATGAAAAACTGGGTTCCTTACAACTACCAATGCGCTATGACTGTCAGTGTAGATAGTGTTGGCAGTTTCCTGTCCAACACCCAAATCAACCATAAGGCGTCTGAGCCATACACACTCAACCGTAGTTGTGAAGACTGCCTTGTACTCAGCCTCACAACTTGAAGTGGCCACAGTAGGTTGCTTCTTGCTCAACCATAATATACATGAACTGCCAAGCATGAAACAAAAACCACTTGTGGACACTGGCGTGTCAAAACAACCAGCCCAATCTGAGTCCGAAAAAGCATGTAAGTCTGGCGGCAATGATCCCCCCTTGAGATAAAACAAGCCAAGATGTAAAGTGGCACTAAGGTAGCGAAAAATCCTCTTGACAGCCTACCAATGCTTAGACCCTGGGCTATGCATAAATCTGCTAACCTGTGAGACTGCAAACTCAATATCTGGCCTCGTGTTTGGTAAAGAGTGACATCAGCAGGATCACCAGCATCATGAAGAATCAATTTCAAACCTGTTTCAATGGGAGTGGAAATAGGTTTACAATTCTCAAGTCCAAACTTACATAGCAATGTCTCTATGTAACTTTTTTGATACAAGGCAATACCACCATCACACTGCTTAAATTGTATACCTAGGTAATGATGTAAAAACCCCAAATCTTTCATCTTGAAAGTAGCATTCAAATCAGCCTTAAATTCAACAATATGTCTCTCATTTGGTTTAGTGATCAGCAAATCATCTACATAAAGAACCACAATGAGAAGTGCATCACCATCACGCTTTATATACAATGTGCTTTCTGTTGGACTGTTAGGAAAGCCTTGTTTGACCAAATGAGTGTCAGCTTTCTCATACCAAGAACGAGAAGATTGCTTCAACCCATACAAAGCCTTCTTACATCTGCACACTTTGTCCTCTTGTCCTTTCTTGACAAAATGGCAAGGCTGTGTTTCATAAACTCCCTCAAATATGTCACCATTCAAGAAAGTAGTAACAATGTCTGATTGATGTAGATCCCAACCAAAATGAGCTACCAATGCACATAGAAAATGCACAGTAGTCATACAAAAAGTGGGAGCAAAAGTATCTTCATAACCTCTTTTTGTTGTGCATAACCCTTTGCAACAAGTCAAGCCTTATGGCGATCGATCTCACCATCCGGCTTGCGTTTCAACTTGTAAACCCACTTCGTACCAGTGGCATTTTTGCCAGGAGGTAAATAACATAAAGTCCATGTGTCATTTTCTATAAGTGCATCATATTCTGATTGCATGGCAGCCATCCAATTTTTTGAATTCTGTGCTTCATCAAACGACAGAGGCTCCTCAATATCATGTAAGCTAGACACAGTCAAAGCATAACAATCTAATGCATAAGATGCATGGCGAGAGCCTGAACGAGTACGACTAGACAAATGAGCATCCAATTTTCTATCACACAATGTATGCACCAGCCATTTTGGCATACCTCTAGCCTGCTCACTTTCAACCCTTTCCTCATCAAGTACATCATGTACATCTGCATCAGTTAATAGGCTGATCTATAACATTTTCAAAAACCCCTATAGACTGTACATTTGACTCATTGGAACTTACATTCGTATTTGCACCACTAAAAAGAGGCAACAAAGTGTCATAAATGTCCCGTGAGCTTACATTATTATCTCTAGTACATGAGAGCAAGGACTGAATAGAATCTTCCACAAACACTACATCCCGTGAAACCAGAATATGCTTTGTTTGCAGATGATATAACCTACAACCTTTGCTTTCAACACTATAACCAACAAAAATATATTTGACAGCCTTATCATCCAATTTTTTGCGCTGTGTTTGTGGCACCAAAGCATATGCCAAATAGCCAAAAACATGCATGTGCTCAATAGAAGGCTTTCTATCATGCCATGCTTCATATGGAGTAGTAGACTGCAAAGCTTTTGTAGGACACATGTTTAGTACATAAGTGGCACACATGATGGCCTCAAGCCAAAAAGAATGCAGCAAAGGTTGCCTTTTAACCATACATCGTGCCATTTTCGTAAGTGACCTGGTTTTTCTCTCAGCAACACCATTTTGCTGAGGTGTATAAGGCACTGTACATTGGTGTTTTATCCCACGACTAGCCAGAAACGCATTGAATTCATGAGATATATACTCCCCCCCTCGATCGAAACGGAGGGTGCCCATAGTACATTTCGAGACATTTTCAGCCATAGCCAAAAATTGTTTGAAGCACATAAAAACTTTGGACTTCGCTTTAAATGGAAATACCCATGCATGCCTGGAGTAATCATGTGAGATCCCCAACCCCGAGAAGATTGGGGCGACTTGATAGATGACCTTCCTTTATTCTCCTTTTCCATTGATGCACCCTACTCCGTTTCCACAAAGTAGAGATACGAGCAACAGAAGAGAGGAAGTCCTCTATCCATCATTTACGTGATTATAAGGGTCATTGCCACAAGCCAGGTCGATAAATCTAGGATACTAATGAAGCTATTTCCTAACATAAAGATGTAATCCCATTGACATATTTAGAATCCATAAACAACGCCTTTTTCCCCATGTTTAAGAGGCACGACCGCCATCCATAAACCATAAATATGATATGAGACTTAGTCTGACTAATTAGTAATCTTGTAAAAAATACCCGACTAATTGGGTCTATAGCTTTGAGGGGTATGTAGATTTGGGACATCTCGACTCTTGACACAATGAGTCTCTAATTTCAATTCTCTTAACAAGAGGGAGTGGAGAGTTTCTTGACTAATCGAGACCACCCATCCTTGACTGGCAACCTGAGCCAGCCCCCACTTTCCACCCCACACTTACACTTTGTAGCTTGTTCTCTAATTACTACCACACTGTTCCACATACACAAACAATATTCTTTTCTTAATTCCAGGCGCACAGGTTCTTTCATCTAGCCCTTCAAACATTACCAAAACATTTCTTTCTCAAACATGGTCTACTGAAGACAATCCTATATTTCAACAAAAATGAATCTTTCAATTGTTCTCAAAAGTTTGCTGCTACCCGCGGACTTTCTCTGTCTAACCAATAGAGCCTTTGCAAAGGATTTACTTATTCGCTAACCGTGAAATGCGCATGCTTTCCCAGTCACTAACCGCAAGGGAGCATTTCACTAACTGCATGGTGTCTTGCTAACTGCAAGGTATCTTGCTAACTGCAAGGTATCTTGCTAACCGCAAGAGACAAAGAGAGCTAATAACCTTAGCTTAATCTCCGCTAATCGTGGAATCACCTCGCTAGTCGCGAGTTCCATTTGGAAACAAGATATTCTTTCAGCAATTGTTTTCTTTATGTGATTTCTCAAACAAAATTAACTAACTTCTAATATCAAACAGAGATAGTTTATCAAACAGTAATCATAAATCAAACAATTCTTTCTCTACTCTATGAAATCATATGCTTGTTTCTTGTGATATAATCATGTTTTTTGAACAATTTAAGGGAATTCTTAGGCTTGACTTACTGGTCATCATGTATAACAATGCCGAATTATAAATTCATCTTACTAGATTAGCAACACGTTCAACTACCTCTCGTGATTGAAGCTGGATGGCTTTGACTTCTTCCGCAACCAATACCTCCGCTTGAGCAACGTTTGGAGTAGTTGATGCCTTCCTCTGCACCTTTCTTGGAGGTGGAGCGACATGAGCGTCCTTTGAGCTTTGAGTCACTCATTTCGGGGCCATCGTATTGTGAAAGAGAAAGGAGAAAGTGAGAAAAAGAACTCAAGAATTTGAGGGGCAACACGATGATGGTAGAGAAAGAAGTTGCAGATGGAGATGGCTTGAGGGTAAGAGCTTGAAGGAGAGAGGTTGAGGGAGAGAAGGTAACTTTGACGTCAAGGCAAAAGGGCTTCCGCTTCTGAGAGTGTGTGTCCTCAAAGTGAAGGGAGAGGGGTCTTTATATATGCTCTCAAAGCTAGCTAAGAATAGAGGGAAGTAAGGAGAGATAAGCTCGCGCACGTTTGCGGCTATAAAAAGAAAAAAAACAATAGAGGGAAGCAAGGAGAGATAAGCTCGTGCACACTCGCGACTGTATATAGACTCTCAGGCCAGCTAAGAATTAAAAAATTGGATACAATGATGGCACTAATAATAAATATGCCTCGAAGTCTTTACACTTTGCCTTGCTTCATTAATCCATGTGAAAAAACCCGGCAGCTCCTCTTTCTTCTTCTATCCTTGCACCCTTTGTAGATGGAATCATCCCTTCTTTCTTGGCTCGACACTTGGCTGCCCCTTCCTCTGACTTTGTTTCTCTTTCCTTCACCACCATACAGACTTGCTCCCTTCAATAGGTGGTGCCCTACCTTCGAGTAGCTCGTGAACCTTCCCTTGCAGCTTTTGGCATTGTCTACGATGGTGGCCTTGCTGCCGTAACTGAAGGTCCTCCCTTCAATGATCACCCCTTCAAGATTATGCTCAAAGCCACTCTCTGTCCTAGCGTCCTTGCTCTTTGGTGTTACATGATAGCGCTCCCTCTCATGCTCCCCGAACCTACTCACATGCAGCCCTCAGCTCCTGCAGACCTACCCGTCATGCTCACCTGCTCCCACCACTGTTTCATGCCCTGGCGGCCCCTGTGACAGGCAACCCCCAACCTAGCCTCCCTAGTGCACCTTGCAAAGGCCTTCTTCCCCCCTGCATGGCGCCACTTGGCTCTGTATAAGCAGCCCGCCACCCTCTCGGCATGCCCTCGTTGCACGACAGACTCCCCTCCACATCTGCCAGTAGCGCTTTTTTTCCCTTCCTCAGGCTTTTCTCCCTTCTGCTTGTTATTAGGAGCGCCACCTTTAGCTTGCCTCTGCTCGCTTTTTTCGTTAACTCCAGCCTTTTTAGGAAAACCTCTTATTGGGTTGCCTTTCCCACAGCCCATGCAGTGCTAGCTTCAGCTCGCCTTAAATAACTATAACTTTACCTCATGTCACAGCTTCGAATGCCTCCTTCAAACTCAAGCATCGATCTCTTTGATAATTAGTCCATGAGATGGTCACATAGTAGGCTCCTCTGCAATAGCTCTCGATTGTCGAGCTTCATTAATATTCCAACATGAACAAGCGTTCTACATATATCAAGGCACCATTTGGCGAAAAATCCACCAACCTTTAGCATCCTTAAGCATCATGACGTGGCAAAGCTTCTGAATCATATTCGACCTATTAAATGTCTCATTTGGCACACATATCTCAAATATGCTAGTTATACCTTACATCAAATAGCCGCTGAAGCACTATGACATCTTCTTGAAAATATCCATGCACCAGCTCCTGGCATTTCAATGAGCCGACCATCTTCAACTGTACCAATGTGCATGCCAAAGTTTTGCATCTGAAATAGCACTTGAATCTGCAACTGCAGTTGCAAAATTTTATCCACACTTGTCATACAAAGTGAGATTACACAGCCATGGCACAAAAGCCCATATGCAACGATTTCATCACAAAAACTGAGATTATGAACTGTACATCTATCATCCACAAATTTGACTAAAAGTCCAAGTAGCAAGTGCAGATATAGACAAAAGATTCTTCTTGATCCCAGGTTCCTAAAGTGCATCAAAAAGTGTGAAAGAACTGCCATTAGTAGCAATAAGCACAATCTTTCCAACTCCCTGAACTGGATAAGAGGCATTGTTAGCATAAGTGACTGAATTCCCATGAGGGACAGACTCAAGAGAGATGAACAATTCACGATGTGAGATAATGTGCTTTGTAGCACCACTGTCGAAATACCACACATGTAAATCTGCAGCAACTGACATGCATGCATCATGGACAACATGATTGTAAGTGTACTCTACACTAAAAGCCCATTCTTCATCAACATCAACATTACAGTCTCCTTTTACAGAAGACTCAACAATGGCTGCATTTGTAGTGGAACCAGCATTTGCAGTGGAACCACCCTCTTTCTTCTTAGCCTCTTTGGCCTTCAACTTAGGACACTGCTTGATCAAGTGATCATTAGCTTTACAATAATGGTAATGCATCTTTTTTTTTCCCTTATCACCAAAATTGCCAAATGAAGTGCTACCAACAGAAACATTGGGAACAGAAGTTTTGCCACTCGCAGTAGAACCATAAGAAGTGGCTGCATTGTTGTTACCACCCTTTCTTTGAGAAGCAATAAAAGCCTATTTAAATGCACGCTGCCTAGTCTTATTTTTTTCTAGAAAGTGACTCTTGCAATAGCAATGTGCATAATGCATCAAACTTACTAACTTCTGGATTTCCTTGGATCATAAGTCTCCAAGTACTAGCAAAAGTCTGGTAAGAATCTGGTAAGACATCAAGAACAATCAGCACAAGGAAACTGTCTAAAATGACTTCACCTGCAGAAATAAGTTTCTCATTAATATCCTTGACACCAGCAAGAAAAGTGTCCATATCATCTTCCTCATACATAATCTTCGACTCCATCTCTTTATGCAGCAAAACAATTTTAGCCTCATTGATGCTTGCATAAAGACCTGCTAGAATATCCCAAGCCTGTTTTGCAGATTTTGCTGAACGAATGTGAGGAACAATAGTGCACTTCACAGACAACACACAATCAATGCATGAGCCTATGCATCCTTTACGTCCCAATGAGCTTGTTTTGCCGTAGGCAAAACAACTCTAATAGCAGCAATCCTTGCAGCAAGACCTGCAACATCCTCAACATCGCCGACATCCTCAAAACCGGGACGTAGATCAATGCCTTACACAATAGATGCCCTTTGACACAAGAAGGTGTTGCATCATATAAGCCCACATAGGGTAATTGTCCCCATCCAACCTGTCCTCAGCAACAACAGCAAGCATCTTGAACACATATGTGTTGTTGTCAGCCATGGTAAATGTTGCACCTGATGTGAAAACTGACCGAAAAGAGGAGAAATGGAGCGGAAACACCATGTGCTATATATCACAAACCGCGGAAGACTGAAAGGCACCTGTTATGCAAAAAACGACATTGACAAAAATTCTGCACAAAATGACAAAATTGCATGTGTTGACTTGCTTGTAGTGGAAATGGAGGCCGAAATGAACCCGAGTCAGAAATCTAAGCAGCCTGAGCTCTACAAGCTCACCCGTTTGTTGACCTGCGAGCCGCCAAACCTCACTAAAATCGGAGAAAGTGAGCCGGCATGTGCGGGAGCAAATGGCGAATAAACACGGGAGGATGCAACCTGCTTTGATACCAATTGCTGAAATTAGGGTTGTTGAGAAACGCATACAGCTTGGAGAAGATGAAGGAAGCTCAAGGCACACAATAGAGAGTGTGTTACTTAGTGTGCAATGGAAAGATAGATAGCCCTAGAGTGATGGGCGTATATACAATGCATGGGGGGAAAAACTTCCTAAAGAGGGAAAAAATGCCTCGGCGGTCCTAGTGTGTTCACACACATCACTACCACATGTATATGGTAACAGAAGGAGGGGGGGTCTGCACCCACCCTTAAACTCTTCAAAAAAAAAACTTCAACTCTGTCGATGTCGACAAACAAAGGGTTGAGAGAAAAACTGTGTGTGTGTGTGTTTGTGTGTATGCGCGTACACCTTGCTTGGCAGTGACACCTGCTGAATCCCTTTGCTTGCACGGTGTTGCTTGCAAGTCCCAATTTGCTTGCAAATTCCCCCAATTGTCCTCGAATTCCTACTGGCTTTTCATGTTGCTTGGCTTCAGTATTGCAAGCCCGATTTTGTAATAGTTGGTGCTACCTTGTGATTGCAGGATAAGCTCAAGAAATATTGTAAGCTCCAATTTTTGCAATGCTACCTAATTGGTGGCTACCCGATTTACTCCTACAATGTGTGTGTTTATGTACACACACTCCCAAAATCCCATGCTCTATCAAGCTCGACTGCTCCAAGCTTTGCCGACTTTTTGCTGCACATGCAAGTCAATTCCTACTCCCTTGTTGCCCCACTTGCAGATCTCCAAAAATTTCTTTTACAACTCCATGCTGCCAATTACCTATAGAGCTTCAAAAGCTCTCAAGATTCCAAGCTCTTTGGGCTTGCTGCACACACGGAGTAGCCGGGGCTCGGGGTCGAGACACCTGTGCTTTGATACCGCTTGTGGGGAGGATGTGCAGGATGCAAGAGAAGAAAGGAGAAGGAGAAGAACATAGTAGGGTTTGGTGGAGCTTAGAGAAGAAGAGCTTCTCACTCTTGATTGTTTCATCCTAACGAGAGAATGATGAATGGGCGCTCGGCCACCGATCACGACCACTTGGCCTAAAACCTAACAAATAGATCCTCTTCATCATCCATACAACCATCGGCATCTGAATGGATTGCTTGTATAATGGTTAACCTCTTTTATCCACTTTGATTTTCATTCGAGGGTATATTTTGAAAAAAGTTTTGCTTTTATAATGTCATAAATTAGAAGATTTTCTTATCAAATTACATCAAGTATCTCATTCAAAGTGGAACAATGATTTGAGAAGCTACCAACTTGTTTTAAACGAAAGAACAACTCTCATTTAAAAAATAGCTTTAAATTTGTTAAATAATACATAAGCTACTTATTAGTCACATCAATTGTGTTTTTAAAGACTTCCTTTTTTGAGACACCACCTCTAAATGCTTTATTGAAAATTTAAAGCATCTATCGAAGTTTTGAGAGACCATATCTAGAAGCTTTATTGAAGTTTTAAAGCATGTATTGATGAAAGTGTGGCATGCTCATATAGATTCTTTGGCACAAACATATATTCTATGACACTAAATGGCACTATAGGTACCAAGTAGTACCATCTAGGGCACTATAGGTGCCATAGATGATAAGTTATGGTCTTAGGACCATAGGATACTCCACAAGATTCTTTAGGATTTTTAATTATCGAATGTTAATATGGCTGTTGTACATACTGTAGTGTACTTGAGACTTGATAGTGTTTTGAAATTCGGACTAGCTATTTTCTCGTACTTGAGATTAAGGTGACCAATTTTATGATAAGAGTTGTTGATGCTCTTTGTGTTTATATATTATATTTTTGGTTGGCATAATCAATATATATGTTGCTTAGTAGTCACATCATTTGGTGTGTTTTGACACCTTATCTTTTTTAGAATCCATCTTTATGAGCTTTGATCGATGTTTTGAAGCATTTCTTTTATACAAATCCTTTTGAAAAAATCTATATCGAAGATTTTCTTATAAAAATCAATATTAAAAAATCAAATTTGGATGTCAGAATCATGACATTTTATCTAGATTAAGGAAAAATTGAGCTTAAAAATAGTAGAATAGCATGATCCTAGCATGCCAATTTAGCATTTGGGAAATGGGATTTTCGCAATTCATTTAAAATGGTGTTTTGAAGTATTCCATTAGAAAGTCCTTAGCTACACCTTAAGGCCAAGCAAAGAAACAGTGTCCACCTCAGAGTGCCTATGCATGCCTTTTCACATATAGACTTGAACAACCTTTAAAAATGGCAGCTTAGGTACACATAGCTCAACACATTTTGTGCTTTTCTAATTTGTGTGAATAACCCCAAGCTACTTTGCATTTTCCTCATTAGTGGACCTTTCAGAATCTTCGTTGTCTTTCCAACCCTCTTCTTTTAGCTAGCTGATCTAGCCCCTATTTTTGCAGTTAAACATGGCCCTTTTTTTTTCTTTCCTTGTAGTTTCCTTGGTTCTTGCCATTATCTTAAATTTGAACCAAGTTCTCTCTCTCTCTCTCTCTCTCTCTCTCACACACACACACACACACACACACACACACACACACACACACACACACACACACACTCTGTGTGTGTGTGTGTGTGTGTGTGTAAATTGATTGGCATTACAGTGCATGCGGGGTTGTTTGGATTGAATGAAGTGTAACCCGATTTCCACTAGGAAAAGAAAATCACATGTATGTGTGGTAGGGGGTGTGGGGTGCCCATCGATTTTTTTCTCTCTATAATGAGTGGAATGACGTTGCACAAGGGAGCATTTGGATTGAATGGAATCTCACTCGCGTAACATTAAGACAAGATATGTATGGAAAATAGACAAAATGTTTGATATGTGTGGAATATCATATATGAATTCTGACTTTGTGTGTGCGAGTATGTTTGTGTATGTTTTAAATTGAAAAAACCATGTGTAATGTCTCTTTGTGTCTTCGTATGTTTAAAATTGGAGATATGTTTCTCATACAAATACAATATTTGTGTTGTATTGAATCTAGTTAAATGTGTGATGCATGGGATAGATCTTGGCTCTTTTCAGAGAAATTATGATACTCAAAAACTAAAGCTTTGCATTTCAAAAATTCTACCTACTAGGTTGTGGAGTTTATGAAGAAAGCCGAAGAAAGCCAAATGCTCAGTAATGTAGTTTCTTTCTTTGTATGAGTCCTTCCTCATCTAATTGGATGTATAGTTACTCTTGTGTTGTGGAAAAACTCTCACACTCTCTCTCTCTCTCTCTAGATTTTTCTCTACCTAGCTATTAAGGATCAGTAATTGTAACAAACACCTCTTTATTCTACCTAAGGGATGCTTGTTATCCACACTCACCAAATGTGGTATGTCAGGTTTGGTGGAAATGTGCCAAAAAATAATTGGACATGTATGACATATTAAATGACCACTAGCTATCATTAGTGAGTTTACACATGTATTATTTTCATTTGATAGTGTTCCATGCATGATGCCAATGACTAAATAGATTATGAGAGAGAGAGAGAGAGAGAGAGAGAGGGTTGGTCTATATAATAGAGTGTTAAAGGCATATCCAATCATTACTCATTTCAGCCCTTACCTATTATAAGGTTAAATTCTAAAGTCTATTTTAACCTAAATATCCGTGTGGCTGTCTTAGGAGTCTCATGCGATCTCAAAAGTTATGATGTTCAATTTTCTAGATAAACGTGTTGTAATCTTGTTTTGAACAATCAGTGAAGGAATAGGAGTTCTTATCTTGTCTTTGTCTATGCGGATGCTCTGTTGTCTATGTGATTTTTTGCTTATGTTTCACCTCGATTAACACTGGTGATCCTACGGGTTTCTGTTTGTTCAAAGAAAATTAAGAATGAGCTACATACAAGAATCAATTGAGAGGAATTTATGTCTGATAGGGAATGAAGAAGGCTAGGCAATGTGTATTTGACACGTTCATAGCCCGAAAGCTAGATGAAGGGGGAGAGGATGACATGGATGGGAGGTGTATAACCGTCCATTTTATCAACCCGACCATTTGAGTATGATAGGGAGGATGGAGAGCAGACACAAATAGATGTCGAGGAGTCTGTATAAGATCTGTAGGTAGACACGGAGGAGGAAAGATTTTTAAGAGAATAGAGGTCGAGGCACCATTCTCTATTTACCCAATTGCTAGAGAAGCAACACGTATATCAAGAAGGCAGTTGGTGTTTAATCCAACAATTTAGGGAATTGACTTGTACCAAGGAGGATGGTTGTGGCATCAATCTCAAATTTGAAGGTGAAGTTCGGGACACACAAGGAGGAAAAGAATGAAGACCATGATTGTCATATTGGTTAGTTCCAAACAAAATGGGCAGCCAGTAGATATGACCTTCTATATGGGGATCCAAAGAAATTGTAGTAGTTACAGGCAACCTTGGAAGGAAAGGCCATGCAGTGGGTTAGTGGGTTTCCAACAAATACTTTTGCAACTTTTGATACACTAAAGGTTTTATTTATTCATTTACCTTTTTATATATTCACCTCTCTCTCTCTCTCATGTTCAAGTGAGCGCCTTTAGCGCTCAGTTAAACATGAGAGAGAGGGGGGGTAGAGAGAGGAATATATAAAAAAAGTGTGTGTGTGTTTATATATATATATATATATATATATATATATATATATATATATATATATATATAGAGAGAGAGAGAGAGAGAGAGAGAGAGAGAGAGAGAAGGAGATATATACATATATATATATCTCCTTTTCTCTCTCTCCATGTATATATAAATACACGCACACACACACACACATATATATATATGTATACATATATATGTATCTATGTTTGTGTGTATGTGTGTGTGTGTGTACATATATGTGTGTGTGTATATATATATATATATATATGTGTGTGTGTGTGTGTGTATATATAAGAGTAAGAAAGAGAGAGAGAGAGAGAGAGAGAGAGAGAGAGAGAAGGGAGAAAGCTCCTTCCTAAAGCTCTCTCCATGAGGGAGCTTTTTTATATTTTTGTTGTTGCAAGTAGAAATTAAGAAAAAATCTCCCTTATAAGCTCTGTTGATTCCCATCCCCGAGAACTTGATGGGTTAATTGATTTGGCAGTTAAAGTTGAAAAAAGGTTGAGGCTTAAAGGATTCGGGGGATCAGATACGAATTTGGATTCGGATTCCAAAAATGAGGAGGATGATTCAAAATCGAAAACAGACTCAGAGGAAGACTCTGAGGATGAGGATTCTAGAAGAAAAAGAAGAAGGAGAAGTAGAGGAAGCAGAATAAGAAATCCAAAAAGGATCGTAAGGAGTTGAAAAAGAAGAAAGAAAAATTAGGAGAGACTATTTCTTTGGTTCAGCAATTGAAGAATCTGGGGACTTGAGAAAGTAAGAATACTAAGCCATTTTGTGAGATTTGTGACAAGCCGAGACATGCGATAGAAAATTGTTGGTATAAGCTGAAGTTCAAAGGAAGTGTACCAACAATGTAGCAACTAAGAGGCCCTTTGGCAAATCGGGTGGACACAGAAGTACAGGGAAGGACTAACTAGAATTGTTAATTACAGGATCAAAGGAGGAATTGGAGACCTCCAACCTGTAGGAGAAATTTTTGAGGATATCCACCAAGGGGGAATAATATGCCACCACAATATCAATAGGGTAGAGGAAGAGGGGGGTTACCACCATGATTGAGGAACTATGGAATCAGGTTCCACCACCGAGGGGGCCTCCTAATTTTGACCCTCCAATAAGGCAAGAAGATACGCTCGTACCACAAGCAAACTTGGTAGTTATACGAAGAGAATCCTCGCTGAAAAAACTAACAATTAGGGAATCCCGGTGTTCTCTGACCGCTCCACTTGTTTAGCAAAAATTATTGAAGGGAAATTTATGGCAGTGGCGAGGTCTAAAGCTAAGCTCAAGACACCATTCAATGAAAAGATCAGAAGGAGGTTCAGGATGAGGTCACGGGGACGTTTCAGAGAGTTAAGAAAAAAGGATGAGGTCATGGGGAAGTTTTAGAAGTTAAGCAGAATATGGATGATTTTCTTATGAACTGCTGAATACCCTGCTCCACGTCACAATTGGGTATTTGTTGGATACAATCCCAATGTTTAAGGAAAGAATGATGAGGAAGATGGGCATATTTCAATAGGAGAAGGTAGATATTCAGGCTTATGGATTGGAAGCAGAGAATGTTTGATTTTTGGACCTAATATTTAGGTGGAATGCAAGAATAAGATATTCGAGAATGTTCTTTTAGACGAGGTTAATATCCTCTCGGAATCGGAATGCAATAAAGTGAAGGATGTCCCATTGGAACCAACCCTACTTCAAGTAAACATGGCGGACCAATGGAGGATGCAAGCGATTGGGTTTCTGAGAGGGCAAGAGATCATAATTCATTCAACGTTAACTTTGTGGTGATGGATCAAGGGAGACTTATTCCATGTTACTAGGGCAACCTCTATTCCAAGTTACAAAGCTTAAGCAGGATTGGGAAGCTAATGAAGTTATTTTCAGGAAGGGGAAGAAGATTTTCAATTCAATAGTTTTAATCCAATTCACAACAAATCAAAATGTGTTTATCAAACAATAGAGCACAATCTACATATAAGAACTTAGTGTCTTTGAGGTCATATGATACTTTCTATAGCGAGTTCTAATTATAGCACCTTTCTGTCTTGTGGCCTTAATCTCACATGGTTATGATACCATATGGTGTGGATATGTTGGATTTCTATGGACATAGGATCATACGGTTCTCTGATTCCAAATGACATAAGTGCTTTGTAAAATTCTCAAATATTTTTCTTTTTTCGTGAAAGGCTAAGGTCCTTCTTTATAGCCGTCAATAGATGGAGACCAAGTGTGGCTTTTCTTTGTAGTTTGAATTTAAGAGGCTTGTGATTTTCATTATGTATCCTAGAGCTAGCCTCCCATGATATTAAGGCTAAAGGGTTCTAATTTCAAGCCACACATGGTAAGTGCTTTTAGGAATAATATATGTCAAATTGTGGTCATAGGATGCTGATGCCATAAGTGCGGTACAATTATTAAAAGTCTTGTAGAAGATGAGCTACGAGTCTTTGGCCTTAGGGTCATAGAGTTTTTTTAATGCAGAAATGAGTGTGGCCATATGTAGGATCATACAGTGCCAATAGTATGGCTTCATATGGCTACACTTTGTTAATGTGTGGCCAAAAATCGGATTTCTACGACCCAAAGACCAAAAGATGCAATTTCTAAATAAAATAAAGGCACTTTAAGAATGTAAAAAAGAATGTTATTGGTTCCGAAAGACCCATGATTTTTATTGAAGCTATTTATATATGAATCTTAAGTGCCTTGTTGAAAACCTTAGGATCTTAGGACAATAATTCTTGGCCACCATTAGTAAGTATCTTATGGAAGATTATAAGAAAATGTATTATGTTAGGTTCATAGGGTGTTGATACTATAATGCAAATCCCCTAAGCTCATAGAGTAACATAAGGCCTTATGGACATGTAGATTGTCTTTGATGGTACAATGGACACAAATTGTAAAACAAGAAACTAAAATTAAGCAAAGTACACATCAAAGTCAAAAGCTACATATAGCATTGAAAGACAATTTTCCATAAGTACTCTAAAACATACATAAAGAGCTTTTGTAGATTCCATGATGTAAGGGCCTTCTCCTAGCCCTTACGCAAGGCCAACACATCTAAGCCACCGACTTAAAAGAAGAAAAAGAAAAAGAAAATAGTAATAATAATACCTTAAAAAATATTTGACTAAATTTGGGCTCAATCCAAGCACCCTAGTCTACTCGTTACAAGACGCTTTTGGTTTACACCATGGGAGCATGGGCATAACCAATGCATGGGAACTTCTCTCTTTATCTTGGAGAAATTAGCATAAAGAAATAAAAAAAGGAAAAGAAAAAGAAAGAAAAGGAAAAGAAAAAAGAAACAGAAGATAAGGATCTGGATGAGGTGAGTAAGTAGCTCGTTGAAGAAGTTTTGAAAAGATAAGTAATCAAAATAAGTAAAAAGAACTTATCTATAAGGAAGATAAATTATCAAGATAAGAGAAGGAACTTATCTAAAATGTATATAAAAAGAGGGCTTCTCTTCTCATTTTAGACCTCTCTCTTTCATTTCTCAAAGTGAAAACTTGAGAGGTAAGCTTGAGAAAGTCATAGCTAAGCCTCTTTCACACACACACACACACCCTCTCCAAGAGAAGCCATGGCCAAAACCCTAGTCAAGTTTGTCAAAACTTGATCTTCTTCTTCCCATTACTCTCTCCATCTCTTCTCTCCTAATTCTCAAGATTTCCATAGCTTGAATTCCCTTTGCCTCTTGCCATTCTCTCATTCCAAGTAGCCAAATTGGTGATCTTTAAGTGAAGTGAAAAGGGAAGGAGCCGACTACATCAACACACTTCTTCAATACTCTGCCAAATCAAGGAGAAGATTCTACCATATACACACTAAGGTAATGGTTTCTTGTTTTGTTTATGCTATTGCACCTGGTTGAAAGTCCTAAATTCATGCTTAAGCTCTCATGTATCCATAAGCAATCCTTTTCCTTGCTTGCTTGGGAGGAAGAAATAACTTCTTGGTTTTGTTGTTTCCTTTTAATTATAGTTCATTACTAATCATAACTAACCATGTTGCTATCAACTAACCACGATGTTATTTCAAGTTTTGTCATTTCAAGTTTCTTAGACTGCCAAACTAATATGGCATAGAGAGAGTAGAAAGCACTCTCTTTAACCATAGGTGACTGGAGGTCATAATTATGTAAATATTTCAAGTTTTGTTATTTTAAGTTTCTATGATTACCAAACTAATATGGCATAAAGAGTATAGAACGCACTCTCTTCAACCATAGGTGATTGGAGATCATATTTACCTAAACAGTATGCATGATTGAATGGTGATTATTATCCTTAATTATCCCTTAATCTCTCACATAAACCTTCTTATTGATTTTTAAGTTATTTTATACTCTTATTTAAATTAATTTTATAAAAGTAATGTCATAAATCAAAGGCAACTAAGTAATCGAATTGTTTTTGGAACTAATCTTATTTTCCAAAAGAGGATTTCTCTAGAAGAAGTGCTCTTGATCTTGCGTAAACTATATGTGTAAAAGTGAGGTATACTAAGTTAATATCTAATTTTTAAAAGGAAGTTGAGTTTTAAAGGGTAATTTTATTATAACCAAATAAGTTTTCTTTGAGAAAGAAGATTCCCATTCCAAATAACGTCATTCCCTCCCTTCCAGCTTGCCAATTGGAAAATCCCAAATCTTTAAGCCTCTCTTAGTTGTGTGATTAATCCTCTCCATGGAAGTAAGAGGTAAGCCTAAACCCTATCTTGAGAATAATTTGTTGATCATTTGTACTCCATTGCATGAGCTATTTGCACGACACTAGTATTTCCACTCTTAGAAATTTCACAAATTACTCTTAGACTATTATTTATCAAAAAATTCTACTTCAACATAAAACATCATTTAATCTAGCACAATCAAATAAAGGAAGTTTTGAATTATTTGTCTTAAAAATCACATGTTGATGCATTCTAAATGTTAGTGTTTACTACTCATGGTACACACTTAAGCAAAGGTCATTGTGTAAAGCATATGCATTGTTCATCTCAAGTTTGTCTATTTTCAAGTTTGTTTTGCAACTATGAAGAAGGAGGGAGTAAGGAGATAGCTTCATGGAAGTGATGACCGTGTTGCTTGAACATAAAACCCCCATCGATTCTATGGAGATGGCCCATGGATGGCAAATGGTGCAAAAAAAAGGGGGGAATCGCCTAAGACATGGTTAACTTGAAACTTACGTTGAGACAAAACCTTAAACTCCCAAGAGACTCGTTGTATTTCATAAGGTCTTGTTTGAGTAGACATTCACAGAAAATAGAAACTAAGGAATTATAACTCAAGAAACTCACTCTAAATTTTAACTAAGATTAAAACTTCATCGAAAAGATTTGACGTGGATAGCCCTAGCATAACACAGAAGTTTTAAGTATGAAACTTGTCTTGCATGTTTGGAAAAGTCTGGCATAGGTGTTTACATGTAGGATGCAATAAGGGATGGTATTTTTTGTCTAGGATTGATAATTATTGTTCTATGTTTTGAGATCTGGTTCATTCAATGCCCTAGAAATGAGATTGGATGGGAGTGAGTCTTGGCCTTGTGGTGAGACCCACGTATGCGTCTGGAAATTTGTTTAGTTTGGGTAGACTTGGTGTCGACGAGAAAAGGAGAAAGAAAAGTGGATCCAAATTGGATCAGATAATGGAGAAAGATGTGATCTAATTAAGGATCTCTTCTAATTGTTTGGAGAAAAGGAACCTTGAAAAGGCTAAGAACCTAAATGAGCTATCCCGCAATTATCCTCACCAACCAGACCTTTGCTCTGCTTCTTGGATTATTTGATTTAAAAAGAATCTATAGTAGCTTACCTTTGAAGCCTTTTTCACACAAGATTAAAAAAAAGGCATCAAAGGTAAGCCTCCGCACGTGGAAGAGGAGATAGGATACCTAGGTCCTTGGAAGAGGATAGAGATATGCCTGGAGAAGTACATGTGATTGCTTGAAAGATAACTAGATAAATTTTATAATACTAAAATAAAAAAGAAGGAAATATTCAAAAAAGAAAAAAGGTGGAAACAACCTGATAAATGCACACTTGCAAGGGTATGCAATAGTTTGCATGCTGCTTTCAAATGCTTGAAATGTATTCTTGGCTCGACATGTTTGTAATACTGTTTTCTAGTATCATAGTACGACCTTGAAAGGGTGCATTTACCAAATGATTCGATGGGAAAGTGTATTCTAGAGGGTTAATTTGTTGTCTGAAAAGCTGAATCTAATTTTATGTTGTCTATTAAGTTAAGTCAAGAACATGAAAAGGGGATTCCGACCTACAGAGCAAGAATCAAACTTGGAAACGAGGGATTCGTGTAGTTAGTAAATACACTCATCTTAGGGGAACGCTGTCGTGTCATGGCACGTATATAGTGTGAATAAAAACATTTGCCTCACTCTTTACACTTCTCAATGTATGCAAATAAAAGCAATCATGTACATATTGTGATATATGTTGAAGCGGCTCTGCGGCGGTCGCTATCATGTACATTCCTATCAGGGAATTTGTGGCCCTGGATGTGGTACATTTGTGTGCTTTGCCACTTGATAAGATGCTTAATTTGGTTTGACAGTGTACATAGTCCAAGTGCTTCATGGTGGCACACTCATCTCGCCTATAAAGAGTGATGCGGGCAAAAACTGCCAAAAATAGCAGCTAGCAAATGCCGTTTGTAGGATTGGATGGAAAGTGACCCAAAATGGTATATTGATGAAAAATGATGATTATCTATGCTTTTTATGCTTATGCGAGTGATCCCAGAAATTTAGGGATTTTTTTGACTTCGTTTGGGATTTTTTTGCATCAAAAATGGTATTTTTTGGATAAAAGATGAGCTGAAAATGACCTAGTTTTGGTCCAAAGTGGCAAAATGGCCCAAAAATTGACATATCAGCTCATATTGCCATGGGTAAAAGAGAGAGATGGCTATTTTTTATAGAGAAAACCTGCAATTTTTCTCTACTGTGCAATAGCTTCCGTGGTTGCCCAATCTATGTGTGGTGTAGTCCCGCCTCTTTGTAATCTTGTATCTGAGCTTGTGAGGGAGTGAATTAGGGTTTCCCCTTATCAAAATGGTGTGTGGGATTCAATTTAGAAGCTCATAAATCTCTGCAAGATCAAAAAATCATCGCCGTGAAGGTGGAATCTCGTGCATTCCTCTCAACTGTTTGGTGCTAAGACTATGTAATTGGGGGCGAGGCTACATGATACCATGAAAGAGGTTTCATGGGTTTTGATTGAGATTTGTGCTTGTATGAGCATTAAGGTTTCATGGCTGAAAATTTAATTTTTTTAAATGGTCTTTTTAAGTGAAATTGAATGTGATTTGACGATCCTCTCATCATAATCTCAACTACGAAAACAAGAAATTTCCAAGCACGATAGGAAAGAGGGTTTGTGACTTTGCTGTCACAAACGCTCTTAGAATTTCAGTCACCCTTAGAAAGAGGGTTGGTGATTCTCCACAAACTATTTTTCACAAAGTGTTTGTGGCTCTCACACGAACTCTCATAGCCAGAGGTTTTGCACCTTCCCAGCTAGACCACACACATTCCGACATTTCTGGTGAACCCGACGTGAAGCAGCTGGGGTGGGGATTCAAAAAATTATTTTGAAAGCTTTAATTACAAATAATTAAATCTATGGATAAACAAGAGCAACAAGGCATGCTTTTTGATGAAGGCACAATGCAAATGTTCCAAGCATTCACCACGTTTATGCAACAACAACAAGCTGCAGAAAGAAGGGAGGTGTCAGCAACCAAAGCCCTTCAAGATATTTTGAACAAAATAGACCAATTTGAAGGGAAAGATGTCACAAATTTTCTTTGTGGTTATGTAAAGGAGATGGAGCTACAACAGGTTCCAGAGGTGGACATGATTCGTAGTTTTGAGCTTGTTGTGGTCCTCGAGATTAGAGACCATGTAAGGGGAATCAAGGAGGAGCATGGAGAAGGTTGGGAGCAATTCAAATTAGCCCTAAAGGAGGAATACTTCATGGAGGACTCTGAAAAGGTTACAAAGAGGACCTTCTTGGAATGGGTTGCAAAGCCAAAAGAAGGACTTTCCATCACTGAACTATTGAGAGAGTTTGAGCGACACTATGCTCAGCTGTCAAGAACAGAGCGATCCACTTTGGATAGTGAAAAGATTGAATTGTGCCTTCAAGCTGCAAGTTTTGAGCTCCAAGAAAAGTTAGAGCTGCTCCTTGAAGAAAGAATACAGAACAAGGTCTAAAGATTGAGTGGAAAGAGGTTGAGGATGCGGTCTCATTGCTTGCTAAGAGGCAATGCCGTAGAGATAAGATGCTGGTGAATGGTGCTATTTCTACCTCCAACATGTTTGAGATTCCTCCAAAGCCTATTAGTGTGAGTCCAAAAGGTGATAAATCTATGCTTGATGAGCTTGTTAAGGGCACGCGAGAAATGAAGTTAAAGTTGACTAGGGTTGAAGAGAAAGGACAACCTGCAAGATAGAAATCCCAAAGCAAAGAAGGATTTGTGCACATATGCATATGGTGTGATGGCACAAACCATGGTAGAAGGGATTGTGATAGCTTCAATGATGCCTTGAAAAGAGATCTTGTGTTTTTTTAAGGATGGCAAGATCCATCTGCGGGAGATAGGTATGCTATTAGGAACTAACGTTGGAAAAGGGAGTAAGTAGAAGTTAGTGGAGGATATGGCAACCAGTCATGCTATTTCTAAAGTGGAGGCTGCTACCTATGGGGCAAAGATAGAGCTAATTCCAAGGAAATTGTTAAAGTCTACTCTAGATGCTTTTGAGGAGGTTGATAGCTTGTGGCCATATACAGTAGCCTCAGCTGACAAAGAAAAGGTAACTAAACAAGTATTACATGAAGCTGGTGATTGCATATGTCATTCAACATGTTGGGATGACATTGTGGACTCTTTATCAATGCATACCTATCTTGCAGAATGCTATAGCAATGAAGCAATTGTGGAAGAGAAGCGTAGACGTGAGAATGGAGATGCAAGTCCCTCTACTTCAAATAGGGTTACAAGAGCTGGAGGAAGAAAAAGAAAGGATCCATGAACTTCTTATGAGGCTCCACCACATGTGCCTCCTCCTCCTGAGATTTCTATGGAGGAGGCATCTACATGGAAGAATAAAGAGCAAGGAAAAGCCAAAGCAAAAGGCCCTGTATACAAACTACAATTTGACATTGAAGCTGCCACAAACTTAAAGCAGGTATTGGAGGAAAGGCTTTTGAATAGCAAAGTTGAGTTTACCTTAGGTGAAGTTCTTGGCATTGCTAAATGCGAGTTTCATGAAGAAATTATAGATATTATAAAAAGAAAGAGGCAAACTCTCATTGAGTCTATTCCTCCACAGTCTAAGGGTGAAGGGGAGTCAATTAAAGCACATGGGATACATGTCCAAGAGAGTGCTTGTGATACAGTGTGGTAGGATGCTACCAATCTTCTCGAAGAGATGCACATGCTAGATTTGCAGATGATGATGATGAAGATGAAGCCTCTTATAAAAGCAACTACTCCAAAAGTCATTGGGCAAGAGCTACAACAGAAACTTTAGTCAAGGTGGGTGATCTTAAGGAGCCATATGTTGCATTGATAGATCATGGCTCCGAAATCAATCTTATGTCCAAGAGTCTTTACATGAAGGGTAAGTGGTCGATAGACATAGACGATGGGTGGATGGTTAGAGCTGCAAATAACTCATCAAGAGTGTTATATGGGGCTTGTCCAAATGTGAGTTATGATTGGTAATGTGAAGGATGAGCAAAACTTCTTTGTGCAGGAGATGTCTACCTATCCTCTTATCCTTGGGCAACCATACATCACAGCCATTTGCATGGAAACAAAGGTCTTGGATGATGGTTCTGCTTATGCTAGGGTAAAGAGCAGAGATGGGAAGCGAGCTGTGTAATTTTTGACTATGTGTGTGAATCACAAGAGGAACCACAATAGTCTTTGTGAGTATCCTCTACCAAAAGCGAACAAAGAGTTCAAAGAGTACAAGGAGACTAAGGGGTTTTGGCGATGTATCATTGTAAAGTGGGATTTCAATGGTACAAGAAGATAAAGATTCTCGCCTGACCCAAAGCGAGAAGAATCTTTTTCTACAGGATGTTTAGGGAATGACAAAGCATGGGTCAACATGTTTTATGAAGCTTGAGGATATGAAAAGAAGTGCACGATAACATGTATATAATGTACAAAAATCCATGAAGCAAAACGGTTTGATAGAGGATAGTGAATGCATGTCAAGTTTCTTTGAACAAGATTCTCATGTAGATACTATGCTTGAGCTTGAGGCTATAATAGACTCTAGCATGCAAGATGGAACCCACGTTGTGGAAGTATGGTCTATGGAAATGTACGATGTGATTGAGGCTTTTGAAGATCAGAAAGATTCCAATGCTAATGAAGGAGACCAAGTACAAAATGGTGGCACAGAAAGTGAGACCAGTGGCCTTACCTTTACCATTAGATTGTAGGGAAAAGCTAGAGCAAGCCTCTTTGCAGCCAAATCTCAGGGATCCAAAAAGAACTGGACACAAGTTCACAATGGAATTCCTAAAAGAGATAAAAGTTGGTTGTGAGGAGTTTTTAGCAAAATAAGAGAATAAGAGTTTTAAAGAAATGCTTTCAAGACATGATAAGGCTTTTGCTTTCCAGCCACATGAGATAGGGTGTGTTGATCCTAATGTTGTTGCACCTATGGTGATCTTCAATCATTATCCCTCAATATGTACCTGGGAATCTATGTCCAATCCCGGTTCCGAAAGCACATTTGCCAAAGTTGATAGAACTACTCAATGAAAAGATCAGTATGGGTATCTCGGAGCCTTCTTGTGTGCCATATTCAAATAGGTGGTTCACTGTGCCAGAAGAATGGAGCTTTGCGGTTCATACAAGATATGGAACCTCTAAACAAGGTTACCATCAAGAATGTGGGTACAAGACCTATAGTGGATGAATTTACAGAGGCGTATGCAAGAAGGTCAATTTACTCAATGGGGGATCTCTGTTCAGGGTACGACCAATTTCAGCTAGATGTTGAGAGTCGAGATCTAACAACTATGAAAACACCTTTGGGACTGGTAAGGATGTGTACCTTACCTCAAGGAAGGAGCAACAAATTCAGTTGCACATATGATGAATGGGATGAACAAGGTTCTACGTGACTTCATACGTCAAATTACAATGCCATTTCTTGATGATGTCTCCATCAAAGGATGTGAAGACAAAGATAAAGATGAAGCTATGGATTCGAGGGGGTGCCGTAAGTTTGTTGCAAACCATATCGAAGATTGTGAAAAGATTTTGTCAAGGCTAGAAGAAGTTAATCTTACCCTGTCAGGACAAAAATCTGTATTTGGAGTTAACGAAGAGTTGATTGTGGGACATATGTGTGGTCCTTATTGTAGAAGGCCTTGTCCAAAAAAGATGGATGCAATCAAAAACATGAAAGAAACATGTACAACTATAACTGAAGTTCAAGAATTTCTTGGTGCTTGCATATTCTATCTAATCTGAATACCACATTATGCACATGTAGCAGAGCCCCTAGGTTGTTGAGAAAGAATCAAAAGTTGTGATGGGAAGAAGAGCAGACAAAAGCCATGAGAAAGCTAAAGAAGCTACTTCTTTCATCGCCAACCTTAAGAAAGGTAGAATATGCATGTGAGAGACCTTTCATTGTGATAGTGGAAACGAGTCCTACAGGGATAGGATGGGCAGTAGGGCAAGATGATGATGAAGGAAAAAGGTATGTGGTGAGATTTGGAGCTAAAGATTTTGAGTTCTCACCAAGAGATTATGCACAAGTAAAAAGGGAACTATAGGGGGTGGCTACAACATTAAGGTGTGACAAGGAGTACTTGATAGGGGCATCAATGGTTGTGGAAACTAGTTTTTTGCCTCTTCTTGGAATGATCACCAACTGTTTGACTCCTGATATTGCAATGTTGCGATGGATAGCCTAATAAAGTCCTTGAATCCCGAGTTCAAGCATATTGTAGGGAAAGACAATCCAATGGAATATATGCTATCAAGAGCAAGGTATGAAGATGAACATGACATGATTATTGAGGGAGATGATGTAGGCACAAAGTTTTACACTATTGATCATGCAAAGAGTAGTCATGCATGTTTTGTGTCTTCACTTGAGTCCTTTTTAGATGGACTATCTGAGGATGAATGGCTCTTGATAGGTCGCTACTTAAGTACTGCGCGGAAGCATGATGATTGGACCGAGTAAGAATTTAAGAGGATAAGAAGAAAAGCATATGGATACTTCTTGAGGGATGGTTACTTATGGAAGCATCCTAAACGAAGAGATGGAACACCATTGCACGTAGTATGTGATAAGGTTACTCAACAACAAATCATCAAGGAGTTCCATAAAAGTTTATGGGCAGGACATCGAGGTGTATGGGCAACATTTTCCAAGGTAAAAGAAAGGTATTGGTGGAAAGGGATCTATACGGATGTGGCTGAGTTTGTGGAGTCTTTTGTGACATGCCAAATGTACTCAAATGTATGACATCGTGATGGACTACATCCTACTTATCCATTAGCCACGCAAATGGGTTGTGGACTTGGTTACAATGCCTTTGGGACTTTGGCAAATTAGGTATCTAGTGCTTGCAAGAGAAGATATGTCTAATCAATTTGAAGGGCGTACATTGAGGACAAAGAGTACACAAGGTGTATGTAAATTCCTGTTGAAGATGTGATTTGTCACTATGGATGTGTGGGAAAGATAACTGCAGATAGAGGAGAATTGGATGCTCATGAAGCAAGGGAATTCTTCTCTAGGATGGGCATCAAACTAGGTCTACCTTGTGCTTATAACCTAGAGGGAAATGGGAAAAGTGAAAGAGGAAATCCTCCAATAATCAAAGCTTTAGCAAAGTCTTGTGAAAATAAGCTTGGAGAGTGGCCAAGGTTACTACCATTTGCATTGTGGGCTGACCGTACAACACATAGTTCAGTCACTGGCTATATGCCTGTTGAATTGATGTATGGTAAAAAATCTATGATGCCAATTGAAGATGTAGTTCCTACATGGAATTTATTGCCATGGGAAGATGGAATAAGTAGAGAAGGCCTTCTTGCATTGTGCATACGGCAATTGGAAAGAAGGATTGAAGACATTGAGCTTGCAAAAACTCGACTAAAGAATGCAAGGTTGAAAAACAAAGACAGATTTGACAAAAGGCATAGGCTCAAACCAAAAGACATTGAAGAAGGTGATTGGGTGTTGGTGTATGACAGTAGCCTTGAAAACCATCACTCTACATTAAGGAAGCTTGCAAAGGGATGGTTTGGTTCTTATGTTGTCAAACATGTGCATAAAATGCAACTTGTTACCATATACATGTGGTAGTGATGTGTGTGAACACACTAGGACCGCCGGGGCATTTTTTCCCTCTTTAGGAGGTTTTTTCCCCCGTGCATTGTATATACGCCCATCACTCTAGGGCTATCTATCTTTCCATTGCACACTAAGTAACACACTCTCTATTGTGTGCCTTGAGCTTCCTTCGTCTTCTCCAAGCTGTGTGTGTTTCTCTGCAACCCTAATTCCAACAATTGGTATCAGAGCAGGTCACGTCCTCCCGGGCTCAGTCGCCAGCTGCTCCAGCACACGCCTGCTCACTTTCTCCGATTTCAGTGAGCTTTGGCGAGCGTTCGCAGGTCGACAAATATTTTGGGCTCATTTTGGCCTCCGTTTCCACTACGGGCAGTACTGCACAGGCTATTTCATCATTTTGTGCAAATTCTCTGTCAGTGCCGTTTTCTGCATAACAGGTGCCTTATAGTCTTCTACGGTTTGTGCTATATAGCACAAGTTGTTCCCGCTCCATTTCTCCTATTTTCGGGCAGTTTTCACATCAGGTGCAGCATTTACCATGGCTGACAACAACAACACAGATGTGTTCAAGATGTTTGCTACTGAGGACAGGTTGGATGGGGACAACTACCCTATGTGGGCTTATATGATGCAACATGTTCTTGTGTCAAAAGGTGTCTGGAACATTGTGCAGGGCATTGATGTACGTCCTGGTTCTGAAGATGTAGGCGATATTGAGGATGTTGCAGGTCTTGCTGCAAGGATTGCAGCTGTTAGAGTTGTTTTGCCTACAGCAGAACAAGCTCGTTGGGATGTTAAGGATGCGCAGGCTCATGCATTGATTGCGTTGTCTGTGAAGCGCACCATTATTCCTCACATCCGTTCAGCAAAATCTGCAAAACAGGCTTGGGATATTCTAGCAGGTCTTTATGCAAGCCGCAATGAGGCTAAAATTGCTTTGCTGCGTAAAGAGCTAGAGTCGAAGATTATGCATGAGGAAGATGATATGGACACTTTCCTTGCTAGTGTCAAGGATATCAATGAGCAACTCATTTCTGCAGGTGAAGTCATTTCTGACAGTTCCCTTGTGCAGACTGTTCTTGATGCCTTACCAGATTCCTACCAGACTATTGCTAGTACTTGGAGACTGATGACCCAAGGAAATCCTGAAGTTGTCAAGTTTGATGCATTATGCACATTGCTGTTGCAAGAGTCACTTTCTAGAAAAAACAGGACTAGGCAGCGTGCAGTTGAACAGGCTTTTATTGCTTCTCAAAGAAAGGGTGGTAACAGTAATGCAGCCACTTCTTATGGTTCTGCTGCGAGTGGCAAAAATTCTGTTCCTAATGCTTCTGCTGGCAGCACTTCGTCTGGCAATTCTGGTGATAAGGGCAAAAAGAAGATGCGTTGCCATTATTGTAAAGCCAATGATCACTTGATCAAGTCGTGTCCTAAGTTGAAGGCCAAAGAGGCTAAGAAGAAAGAGGGTGGTTCCACTGCAAATGCTGGTTCCACTACAAATGCAGCCATTGTTGAGTCTTCTGTGAAAGGAGATTGTGATGCTGATGTTGATGCAGAATGGGCTTTTAGCACAGAGTGCACTTACAATCCTGCTGTCCATGATGCATGCTTGTCAGTTGCTGCAGATTCACATGTGTGGTATTTCGACAGTGGTGCTACAAAGCACATTACCTCACATCGTGAATTGTTTACCTCTCTCGAGTCTGTCCCTCATGGGAATTCAGTCACTTGTGCCAACAACGCCTCTTATCCAGTTCAGGGAGTTGGAAAGATTGTGCTCACTGCTGCTAATGGCAGTTCCTTCACACTTGTTGATGCACTTTATGTACCTGGGATCAAGAAGAATCTCTTGTCTGTATCCGCACTTGCTAGACTTGGACTTGTAGTCAAATTTGTGGATGACAGATGTACAGTTCATGATCTCAGTTTTGGTGATGAAATTGTTGCATCTGGGCTTTTGTGCCGTGGGCTGTATAAGCTCACTTTGTATGACAAGTGTGGACAAAATTTTACAAATGCTGTTGCAGATTCAAGGGCTATTTCAGATGCAAAACTTTGGCATGCACGTTTTGGTCATCTGAATTTTGCCAGTTTGCTGCGTTTGCAGAAATCTGATATGGTTGCTTCTTTGCCGCCTCTTGAAGCACCTATCAAACATGTTTGTGAAGGCTGTATTCTGGGTAAAATGCAGCGTTCTAAGTTTCCAAAGGATGGTTCAGTTAGGGCCACATGCAGGTTGCAGCTTGTGCATAGTGACGTTTGTGGGCCCATGCAAACTCCGTCCTTGGGCAATTACCTGTACTTCGTGACTTTCATTGATGATTACTCCAGGCATGCGTGGGTATTTCCGCTTAAAGCAAAGTCCGAAGTTTTTATGTGCTTCAAACAATTTTTGGCTATGGCTGAAAATGTCTCAAAATGTACTATGGGCACCCTCCGTTCCGATCGAGGGGGGGAGTATATGTCTCATGAATTTAATGCATTTCTGGCTAGTCGTGGGATAAAACACCAATGTACAGTGCCTTATACACCTCAGCAAAATGGTGTTGCTGAGAGGAAAAACAGGTCACTAACGGAAATGGCACGATGTATGGTCAAAAGTCAAGCTTTGCCGCATTCTTTTTGGCTTGAGGCCATCATGTGTGCCACTTATGTACTTAACAGGTGTCCTACGAAAGCTTTGCAGTCTATTACTCCATATGAAGCATGGCATGATAGAAAACCTTCTATTGAGCACATGCGTGTTTTTGGCTGTTTGGCATATGCTTTGGTGCCACAAGTGCAGCGCAGAAAATTGGATGATAAGGCTGTCAAATGTATTTTTGTTGGTTATAGTGCTGAAAGCAAAGGTTACAGGTTGTATCATCCGCAAACAAAACGTATTTTGGTTTCACGGGATGTAGTGTTTGTGGAAGATTCTGTTCAACCCTTGCTGTCATGTACTAGAGACAGTAATGTAAGCTCACAGGACATTTATGACACTTTGTTGCCTCTTTTCAGTGGTGGAAATACGAATGTAAGTTCCAATGAGGCAAATGTACAGCCTATGGGGGTTTCTAAAAATGTTTTAGAACAGCCTATTACTGATGCAGATGTACATGATGTACTTGATGAGGAAAGGGCTGAAAATGAGCAGGCTAGAGGTATGCCAAAATGGCTGGTGCACACTTTGCGTGACAGTAAATTGGATGCACCTTTATCTAGTCGTACTCGTTCAGGCTCTCGCCATGCATCTTATGCATCAGATTGTTATGCTTTGGCTGTGTCTAGTTTACATGATGTTGAGGAGCCTCTGTCTTTTGATGAAGCACAGAATTCAGAAAATTGGATTGCTGCCATGAAATCAGAATATGATGCACTTAATCAGACATTGTTACTGCTTTCTTGAATGGTGACATATTTGAGGAAGTTTATGTAACGCAGCCTCGCGGTTTTGTCATAAAAGGACAAGAGGACAAAGTGTGCAAATGTAAGAAGGCTTTGTATGGGTTGAAGCAATCTCCTCGTGCTTGGTATGAGAAAGCTGACACTCATTTGGTTAAACGAGGCTTTCGTAACAGTCCAACAGAAAGCACATTGTATGTAAAGCGTGAGGATGATGTATTTCTCATTGTGGTTCTTTATGTTGATGATTTGCTGATCACTGGACCAAATGAGAGACATATTGCTGAATTTAAGGCTGATTTGAATGCTACTTTCAAGATGAAAGGTTTGGGGCTGTTGCATCATTACTTGGGTATACAGTTTAAGCAGTGTGATGGTGGTATTGCCTTGTGTCAGAAAAGTTACATAGAGACATTGCTATGTAAGTTTGGACTTGAGGATTGCAAACCTATTGCCACTCCCATGGAAACAGGTTTGAAGTTGAGTCTACATGATGCTGGCGATCCTGCTGATGTCACTCTTTACCAAACTGCTGTTGGCTGCCTCATTTATGTATGCAACACGAGGCCAGATATTCAGTTTGCAGTCTCGCAGGTCAGCAGATTTATGCATAGCCCAGGGTCTAAGCATTGGCAGGCTGTCAAGAGGATTTTCCGCTACCTTAGTGGCACTTTACATCTTGGCTTGTTTTATCCCAAGGAGGGATCATTGCCGCCAGACTTACATGCTTTTTCGGACTCAGATTGGGCTGGTTGTTTTGACACGCGAGTGTCCACAAGTGGTTTTTGTTTCATGCTTGGCAGTTCATGTATATCATGGTTGAGCAAGAAGCAACCTACTGTGGCCACTTCGAGTTGTGAGGCTGAGTACAGGGCAGTCTTCACAGCTACGGTTGAGTGTGTATGGCTCAGACGCCTTATGGCTGACTTGGGTGTTGGACAGGACACTGCCAACACTATCTACACTGACAGTCAGAGCGCATTGGCAGTTGCGAGGAACCCAGTTTTTCATGCTCGCACAAAGCACATTGAGGTGCATTACCACTATGTCAGGGAGAGGCTCTCAGCAGGAGAGATCAGCTTGGCTTATGTGCCAACACAGGACAACCTTGCAGATCTTTTCACAAAGGCATTGTCTCGTGAGAAGCTTGAAGCTTTCCGCAAAGCTTTGGGCTTACTCCCCTTTGTGGACTGATCCTGTCCTCAGGGCATGGCACTTCCCTTTACTCATGTGCCAGCTCTCGTTCACCGCATCACTCCAGGGGGGATTTGTTACCATATACATGTGGTAGTGATGTGTGTGAACACACTAGGACCGCCGGGGCATTTTTTCCCTCTTTAGGAGGTTTTTTCCCCCGTGCATTGTATATACGCCCATCACTCTAGGGCTATCTATCTTTCCATTGCACACTAAGTAACACACTCTCTATTGTGTGCCTTGAGCTTCCTTCATCTTCTCCAAGCTGTGTGTGTTTCTCTGCAACCCTAATTCCAACACAACTTACATCTTGCGTGAACTGTATGGGATAGAAATGAAAATTCCCATTGCAGGAAAAAGAATTAAATTATTCAATAGAAGAGGGATGATAATGCATTTGATGCACAACCAAGTGAAGAGGATGATGAATCCAACTATATGCAAACCGAGGATGAAAGTGAAAATATGGCGTTTGACCATGAGTTTTAATGCTTTACAAATGTTGTTGTGGCACATACCGGAGGATGTGCAGGTTCAGAGGGGGTGGATATTGTGCCATGGAACATACATAGTGTGAAATAAAAACCTTTACCTCACTCTTGACACTTCTCGATGTATGCAAATAAAAGAAATCATCTACATATTTGATATATGTTGAAGCGGCTACTGCGGCCGCTATCATGTACATACCTATCCGAGGAGTTGTGGCCATGGATGTGGCACATATGCGTTGTTTTACACTTGATAAGATGATTAATTTGGTTTGAGAATTACATAGTCCAAGTGTTTCATGGTCGCACACACATCTCGCCTATAAAGAGTGATGCGAGCAAAAACTGCCAAAAATAGCAGCTACTAGCAGATGCCATTGCAAATTTGCATGGAAAGTGACTCAAAATGGTATGTAGATGAAAAATTATGCTTATCTATCCTTTTTATACTTATGTGAGTGATCCCACAAATCAAGGGATTTTTCTGACTTTGTTTGGGATTTTTTGCATAAAAAATGGCATTTTTTGGGTCAAAAATGAGCTGAAAATGACCTAGTTTTGGTCCAAAGTGGCAAAATGGCCCAAAAATTGACACATCAGCTCATATTTCCATAGGTAAGAGAGAGATTTTATGAAGAAGAAGAAGTACAATCTTTTGCCTCCATCTTTGTGTATGTGTGTGTGCTTGCAAGAGCTCAATGTCTCTCCTTCTCTATCTCTTTACAATGGGCATTGGTGTTGTCGGTGATGATGTGGTAGAGCTACAAGGGGATGGGTTCCCATGGGAGGCTGGCCCAAGATTTTGAAGAAATGTGCTCAAGGCACTAGAGCTAGCACTAGTGACCCCCTGAGTGAAGGCAGTTAGAGCTAGAGAAGTGAACTCGACCAAGGACTGCAAGCTCGTCTAAATTTCTATATGAAGCATCGACAAGATTCAATCAAATCAACGTTACCAAAAAGGGCCAAAGGCCTCTATGAAAACCAATTTCGATTCATTTAAGGGGGCTTCTGGTAGTCTTCTTTCGGGAAACCAAGGGTTTTTTTTTGCCAAGGAGCTGCAAGTCCAAGGTTTTTTGGGTGTGGCTTCCATGGAGGGGTGTTTCTGTGAAGCCTAGAGTTCTCTTTTTTTAGTGTGTTGCTTTGTCAAGCTGGCCATGATGGTGCTCATGGTGATGTATAGTGTTTCTTGGTGTTGATTGAAGTGAAATCATTGTGTGATAGTGTGTTTATCCCCCCACCCCCTTGTCTTTTTTGTTGCGGTTCTTTGTGTGTGTGACTATGCCAGCGGATATGTGTGCATGCAGACCGCTTTTGTGTGGTGTAAAGACATAGACATAGACATAGAGAGAGAGAGAGAGAGAGAGAGAGAGAGAGAGAGAGAGAGAGAGAGAGAGAGAGAGAGAGAGAGAGGTTTTTTGTGTGCGTTGGTGGCATGTGCGATTAGAATCTGTGCAGATGTTGCGAGTGCGTATGTGTTTGGTCTTGATGAACACGTTGGTGCATTTTTTTGTTTACAAACGACGGTTTGCTTGTGAGAGCGAGTTGTCCAAAGGTGTTTCTTGAGTGGATTGGGGTGCTATGTATATCCTCAACTATAAAGAGGCAATCTGTTTGTGTTCTGGGTGTGTTCCCCATTCCCCCTCTCCATCTTCTAGTGCCCCCACAAAGGAGCACACTAATGCTCTTGTTTGAAGTCAAAGTAGTGGATTTCGTGATGCCAAAGGTGCAGCCTTTGTAAAGCAGGTGCTGCTAGGGATGGTGGAGACATGATTTCCAACTTTCAATGGGGTCAAAGATTCGGAGACCTAGTTTCAAGATTATGGCTTGTTTCTGTTGGTTGACGAGAGAAGGTGGTGCGGTGCAGGTGTTCCCGCTCCTGGTTCATAATAACACAAAGCTTTGGTTTGATGGGCTACCTAAAGAAGAAAAGAAAGATCGTGAAGCCTTGGAAGCGGCTTTTTAGAGCATATTCGTGGTGGATGCGCATTTGGATGAAGTGAAAATAAAGCTAGACGGATTGGAGCAAAGCTTGGAAGGGGATTTTCAAGCCCTTTGGGGAAATCTTGTGAAGGTAACTACTACTGAGAATGTTGATTTTTGAAGTCAAGCAAGTTCATGGGTTGCCTGCATAATCGGAAGTGCAAGACAAAGTGGATTTGGATGGCCCAGTGTCATACTAGGAAGCAGGGGCTGTAGCGAAAGGGCGGACCAAGAAGATTCTAAAGAAGCGTGAAGCTAAGCAAAGTTTGCCAAATGCGGTGATGCCAAAGCAAATTGAAGTGGTGAGAGGGGAGTCAAGATTGGTGTAGAGAGAAGTGCAGGTGCAAGAGGAATCAAGTGTTTTGTGGCTGTGATGGCCGAAAATGACATGCCATATGGGGTGGACTCTACACCACACATTGCCTGAACATCCCCAAGCATCATCTCAAGGTAAGAGTAATCCTGTAACTAGAGAGGGGGTACCACCTAGCATGAGTGTGGCTAGGTCGCAAACAAAAATGACCTAGGGTAGCAAAAGTGAGATGCCCTCTAGGTAACCAACATGAAATGGTGATACAACAAACGTCCACATGTAGAAAATGCCTGGTCAACAGTCAGGAGTGTGTGTATGAGGGAGGTATGTGACAAGGTCAGAATGGAGCATACTGACTGATTGGAGTGGCCGCACGTGATGGAGTACAAGCAGAGTGATATACAAGAGACAAAACATCCCGCGAATGTGGACAAAAAAAAACCAAGGAGAATAGAGAATGGACACCAAAGATCAAGACAACATAGCACCCTTTTATTGGCAATGATGATACTTACAAAAGGTGGTCTTGACGATTACAAACCTGGCTCTTGGCACTAGGGATGCATGATGGAATGAGAGCACCATATGGTGCATGGCAAAGTTGGTGTTAGCGGGGAGGTTAGTTAAGGAAAAACATCAAGATGATGCAGCCACCGACGTCGTCAATCACCAACATCGAGAGTGGCCCAAGGTAGCATGGTGTCGATGCATTCAATCCTAGCGTGCTCATGTTGCCTTACGGGGGAGTAGTGACTGCCCTATGTACATGGAGTGGTCGTGACTAGTAACTCAATCATGGAGTGGTGGAGTGTGGGGAAAATGGTGATGTTGCCAATGCTAGAATGCCCAAGCTTGCAACCAAACATGATGCCATGAGATCTGTAGCTTTGGGGGGTGTATTATGTGCTTATTGGTGCTTGAGATGTAGAGTGCAAGGAGCTAATGTGTTCCTCCTTCACTTGTGTCCCCCTTTTTGTGCTTAGTGGAGGCCTGTTTATATAGGCTTGAGAGGTGGTCCTTACGCAATGGTCCTTGCAAATATCCACTGGTCGTTGTAGAAGGTCTAGATGCCTCTCTAGTAAGAGAGATAGAGAGAGAGCGAAGGTAGAGATAGAGAGAGAGAGAGGAAAGAGTGGGGTGGGGAGAGTGTTTTTACAATCCACTAGCCACTGGCTAGGTTATTAGGGAAGAGTGGAGTTCGGGGAATTTACAAGTGTTTTATTGATGGTTCGGGTGGTCGGTGTGAGGTTTAAGGTTGCCAGAAGTGGTAGTTGTTGTGGGAATCCGAGATGCTACATGTCGCTTCCTCTCGGTGCCGCCCAGCCGGGGCATGCCTTCGGCACCTCGTCTTGTTTTGGTGTTGGCAACGCGCGAGTTGGCCGTCTCCCCAGTTTTTGTTGTTGGCATTGATTCCTCTGGTTTTTTTTATTCTCTGGTATGTGTGTATATGCGTGCATGTATTGTGTGTATGAGTGAGTGTGTGTATGTGTCTATATATGTGTGAGTGAGTGCATGTGTGCATATGCATAGGGTTGTGGGTGTGTGTGTGGGAACGAGAGAGAGGGGGGGGGGGGGGGGGGGGTAATTTTATTGTGCATATAACATAAAACATATATGTTTTTTTTAACGTGTGCTGATGGCGACACAAAGAGAGAGAACTAGAGTGAGAGAGGGAGGGAACACGGGTGCGGGGAGAGGGAGGGGGTGAAGGGCGTGTGTGTGTTATGAGAGAGAGAGAGAGAGAGAGAGAGAGAGAGAGAGAGAGAGAGAGAGAGAGAGAGAGAGAGAGAGAGAGAGAGAGAGAGAGAGAGAGAGAGAGAGAGAGAATTTTTTGCGTGTGTGGGCCCGAACGAGAGCACCAGAGAGGGGGAGGGTGATTGTGAGCTCGCGAGGGGAGTGTGTGAGAGTGGTGTGTGGATAAGAGAGAGAGAGAGAGAGAGGAAGGTACTATATCTGGGCCCGTGGGCTTGACGACAGAGGGCGCGAGAGAGAGATAAGGTGCGGGCTTCTGGCTTCGCCAACATCGAGCGAGTAAGGGGGGGGGTTTGAGTGTCAACGGGGTGGGTTAATGAGAGAGAGAGAGAGAGAGAGAGAGAGAGAGAGAGAGAGAGAGAGAGAGAGAGAGAGAGAGAGAGAGAGTATGAATTATTGCTGCAGCCCTGCGTCCGACAGAGGCGAGGAGGGGGTGTGAGAGAATGAGCGAGGGGAGTGTGTGAGAGTGTGTGTGGATAAGAATAAGAGAGAGAGAGTGAGGAAGCACTATACTGGCAGCCTGCGGGCTTGAATTAGAAGGGCGCAGAGGAAGAGTGATGCTTTGGTTAGGGGTAGCCCGCAAATGGAAATGAGGGAGGGGGGGGGAGGGGGGGGGGGGGGGGGGGGGGTGTTATTGAGGGTCAACGGGGTGGGGTAAGGGTAGAGGATTATGAGAGAGAGAGAGAGAAAGAATTATCTGCTGCCTTTGGGCTGTTTACACACACACACACAGAGAGAGAGAGAGAGAGAGAGAGAGAGAGAGAGAGAGAGAGAGAGAGAGAGAGAGAGAGAGAGAGAGTTTGAGAGTGAAAGAGAGTATGAGAGAGAGGGAGAGAGAGTATGAGAGAGAGAGTATAGGCTACGTGGCCCGCTAATGGAAAAGAACAATGTAGGCTTGTTTACTGGCTAGATGGTAGAGAATCAGGGTAAGAGATAGAGAGATGGTGGTTTAAAAGGGAAAACGTGGCAGCCTATTGCACGCGCGCGAGCAAGGAAGGGGAATTGGTGGTGGAAGTAATAAGAGAAAAAAAACTTTTTTTAAAAATTTGTGTTACCTCATGCTTCTGAATGTGGATTATTCTTGCAGTCTGGGTTTTGAAAACTGAGAACTTTAACTCTCAGGCCGGTTTTAGAGGGCGGTGCGGCTAACCCGGTATCATTAGCCCTCCCCCTAAGGTTAGGGGCATTCATGCATCTAACTCATCTGTTTGATCATTGTCATCGGAGGTGGAGGTTGATGGTGTATCCTCATCAGGAATGTCGATGGGTGGAGTCTGATCAAATCGAAGAAAATAAGGTTTAAGCCGCCAACCATTTACTCTAGTCTTGTGAAGCTTGCCATTAGCTTCCATAAGCTGGTAACTCCCATTGGCATACTTTTTCCTGATGATGAAAGGGTCTTCCCATCGGAGTAGGAGCTTCTTGTCTTTGCGTGTGTCAAAGCGATTGTCGTAGCGGAGCACCAACATGCCTTTCTTTAACTCTTTGCATCGAAGATGCTGGTTGAAACTAAGCCGTCTGTGCTTTGCCTGGGCCGCATAATAATTGATTGCTTCTTCTCTATCCAGCTGTAGTCTTTCCAAGTCGAGGATGTGATCTCTCAAATGCATGTTGGGCCGTTGAAGCTGTCTTGCCATCACTCTGAGACTTGTTAGTTGCACCTCAATAGGAAAGATTGCCTCCTTGCCAAATACCAAATGATATGGGGTGAACCCCAAAGATGTACAGAATGAGGTTCTGTAGGCCCACAAAGCTGGGAGTAGATACTTATCCCAATCTCCAAGATGATTGTTAACATGCTTGGTGATAATTTTACAAACCATTCCATTTACTTTCTCAACTAGGCCATTACATTAAGGGTTATATGGTGAGGAGTGCCTCCTTGTAATGCCAAGTTTTTGCATTAACTCTCCTACCAAGTCTTCTCTAAAACCTAGTCCTCTATCAGAGATAATTTCTAATGGTGTGCCAAACCTGTAGCATATGTGCTCGTAGACAAACTTAGCTACCTCTACAATTTTGATCCTAGTTCTGGCTGTAGCTTCTGCCCATCTAGTCATATAGTCGACTCCCATGATGATATAGAACTTCCCTGAGTTGGCCCTAGGCAGTGGTCCTATGGCATCTATACCCCATTTTTCAAATGGTACATATGAAAGGATAGGTGTCTGTGGTTCAGGAATGAGTGACTTGGTGCCGGCCTTTTGACACAACTTACATGTCTTACACCTTTGGTGTACATCACGGTTGAGGCTAGACCATATGAAACTAGCCTGCAAGATTTTCCTACTTGTTATATCTAGGGCAAAGTGACCACCACAAACACCATCATGAGAACTGGCAATTACCTTCGTAATTTCATTAGAGAGAGGAACCTTCCAGAGTATTTGGTGCTGGCCTTTTGACACAACTTACATGTCTTACACCATTGGTGTACATCATAGTTGAGGCTAGACCATATGAAACCAGCCTGCAAGATTTTCCTACTTGTTATATCTAGGGCAAAGTGACCACCACAAACACCATCATGACAACTGGAAATTACCTTCGTAATTTCATTAGAGAGAGGGACCTTCGAGAGTATTTGGTCCTTACCCTTGCAATACAAACCATCATTGATAAGCCGATACCTTGTGGCCTTCTGTGTAAGCCATTGCTTCTGTCCTTTTGTTAAATCTAGTGGACATTCCCCTATTTCCAAAAAATGCATGATGTCAGGTAAGGCGTCACTACCTTGAAATAGAGGGAGCTTTAGCTTTATAGCCCCAACCACCACATCTTGCAGTCTTCCGCTTGCTAGGGCATCAGCTTCATGGTTTTGAGCCCTTGGGATGTGGTGTAGTTGAACTGCTTCAAACTTACCCAACAGAGTTTTGACACAGCTTAAGTGAGTCCTCAAGCTAGGATTCTTGCATGTCCATACTCCATTTACTTGCCTAACCAAAAGTAGGGCATCTCCAAATACATTAAGGCGCTTTACCCCTTGCGAGACGCACCATTGTAAACCCTTAGTTAGTGCTGCATACTCAACTTCATTGTTAGAATGTGATTCTAACAAATGGCCAAGCAAAAATACCTTGATACCTTTGTCATCAAAGACCACTATGCATGCAGCCGCTTTGTCAGATGCTCGCTTGTAGGCTCCATCAAAGTAGAGAGAGTGTGCTCTTTCTACCACCGGTGGCTCTGGAAGTGACTGAATTCCTTCCCCTTTATATTGCTTGACCTTCTTCTCAAAGTTTTGGTAGGTCATAAGTCCCCCTAAGCTTGCCCTTGTCGTGCTTTCCACCTATACCGTGCAGGCAAATTCTTGCAAACGAACTAGCCATTTAGTAATCTTGGCAGAAACATCCATGTGTTGTACAACATAGGGAAACATCTCATCCATGGTTAAAATCACAAATTGCCTAGGCAACAAATATGACCTGAAATTTGTATTTGCAAATCTAAGGGCTAGCACTAGGTGTTCCACATGGGTGAAACCTTTCTTTGCTGCTGTCATCATTCGATTGGAGAAGTAAATTGGCGTCATGAAAGATATTGTTGTATCCTTTTGGAGTAGCACAGCCCCCAAGGAGTCATCACCCATGCTTGAGGTGACATAGAATTTTTCATTCCACTTAGGTGCTGAGATAGTTGGTAGGGTGGCTAAGACCTCCTTTACCTTGTTGTAGTGATGTTCGCTCTCCTCGTGCTAGGTGAAAGTTGATCTTTGAGTGAGCTGTTACAGTGGTAGAACAAGTTGTGATAGTAAATGTATGAATCTACTCAAGTACCTCACCTTTTGTAAAAAAGAGACCAATTGACGTTCGGTTGTTGGTGAAGGTAGGGCTATGAGTGTGGACACCTTACTTGGATCGACGTTGATACCTTTCGCTGAAATTTCATGGCCTAATAGAATGACTCTACTTTTCCCAATGTGGCACTTGTCCACATTTAATTGCCCACCTAGGCTTTGCAACCTTGCCAAACCCTCAGTTACCTTTTCTAAGTGTGAAATGCGAGGGTTATATATAGAAAAATCATCAATGAACACTCTTATGGATGTTCCAAAGAACGGTTGAAAGACATATGTGACATATCTTTGGAATGTGGCAGGTGCATTTGTGAGACCAAATGGCATAACTCTGTATGCAAAACAACCCCATGGCGTAATGAAAGTGGTTTTTAGCTGATCTTCCAAGGCTATGCATATTTGAAAATACCTGGAATAACCATCACACATGGTGTAGCATTCAAAACCCGCCACTTCATTCAGAATTTCATCCAAGAAAGGGAGAGGAAAGTGGTCTCTCTTTGTAGCTGCATTTAGTGGTTTGTAGTCAACGTAGACCCTCCACTTACCATTCTTTTTAGGCGTCACTACTACGGGTGACACCCACTCTGAGTTTTCTACAGGATAGATGAATCCTGCTTCTAGTAGCTTCCTTACCTCGGCCAAGAGTGCATTTTCTTGTATGACCCCCAGCCGTCGTAGCTTCTGCACAACTGGTTTTACCCCTTCCTTCAACTTAATATGATGTTCCACTACTGTAATACATGTTATTCTTTCATAGTTGTCAATGAAAAGGTCAGGAAATCCCATCAACATTTGCAAAAATTTATCTTTCTCCTCAATTGTTAATTCCATAGACAACATACCCTTCAACCTACTTTCTCCTAGGCCAGGTGATTTATTTTCCTGTTCGTTGCTTTGCCCTTCTGGTGTCATACCGCCAGTTGTGCTTACCCTTTGTAGATCCTTCATGATGATACCCATCACATCGATGGAACTGTCACTTTCATCGGTGGATATGGTCTCCTCCTCAGAAGTGGAAGACTCACTAATGGTTTCATCTGCTGATGTCGCTAGGTCCATTTGCTTCTGCTTGCAAGTCTTCATGTCATAGTAGATTGTCCCCCCTCTTCTTACCAGTCATGTGTAGAAGGCCACTGCCCCAGTCATGCTTTGCCTTCATGGACATCAACCATGGCCTTCCCAAGATTAATGGGTAGCCCTCCCCCTTAGTAGGCATTACAAAAACATCTACTTCTACCTCAATGTTGAAAGCTTTGATCTTCACAACACTTACCACAAAAACATTTTACTTTTGCGTTGTTTGCCATCTTTGCCTTGCATGGAGAAGGCCTGTCAACCTCGAGCCCTAGCTGAAGCATCATAGATTCACTCATCACACAAATTTGTGCACCTCCATCAATGTAGGTGTTTCCAACCCTCTTACCCTTTATGTTGATGTCCACAATCGGAAGGATGTCATCCATGTTGCAACCTGAAATTGCTCCGTCCACCTTCGCTTTGGAGCACCTTGTACTTACCATTTTGGACCATTGCCACCTTACCTTTGGTGCGAGATGTAATAGCTGTGGCCATGTAATCTTTGGTCCTTGCTGTACCACATCCAATGTTAGATCATAGGGTCTAGAACTTTCCCCTAACTGGAAGTCAGTGATGCCTATTTTCCATCGTGGCCTTGATGGCCTCTTGCTAGTCTCTCCTTTCATGCTTCTCTCATCATCAGATTATGTAGCTTTCTCCCTCCTAGCTCTCTTTACAGTCATGGTTTCAAATGGTTCTACAAAGGTTACCTTCTCCTTGCCCTTATCCCTCTCCTTTACTCTGGGTGGATCCACTACTACGGCCTTTCCTTTCTCTTCTAGCCTTATGATGTTTACAGGGCGATCAGGTGGTGGTGCCGGTGGAAGAGGTGGAATGGGTGCTTGTGGTGGTGCATGAGGTGGACATAGAATTTGTGTTGGTGGGGTTGGTGCTCGTGGTGGGGGTGTTCTCTCTCTAGGGGGTGACAATTGGTTCCTCCTACCTCCTCTATTATAGTTTTGTCGCGGTTTGGGATAGTAGTACATACCGTGACCATCTTCTTCGCAGTTGAAGCAGTGATACGTCCTGTTTTTTCATCGTGCTCTTCCCGGGTCTTGATCTCCTTCTTGATTCCTTCCTTGCTGTATCAAGTGGACATACAAATTTTGCAGTTGGTCAGTAATATGGGCCAACATATCTCGTTGGTCATTTCTTAACCTAGGAGTCGGTGGTGGAGGAGGAATGGTGGTTATTGTGGTTGTTGGTCGACACAATGTTACTCCTTCTGTTGACTCGGTTTCTTTGGCTTTCATCCGTAGCTTCTTGTCCTTAAGGCGAGCAATCTCAATGGCTAACTCGTACGTAGCCGGGAATCTACCCTTCACCTTCTCCTTGAGAAGCGGCCATAAGCCATGCATGAGCCGGTCCTTTTTGAGGAAATCGGGGTGCAACTTCCCCTCTTGTCAGTGACTCAAGACACCGTTCCCACAAATTCACAAATTTGGACTCATAGGTGGCATATTCCAAAAGACCCTCCTGGTTCAAGTCTTTCAACTTGTTCCACAGATTCTTTGAAGTGGTACCTCCCACAAAGCGCCTCTTAAAAGAAGTTTTTAAGGGCTCCCAGTCATCCTTAGTTGCTTGTGGAAGTGCGTTGTGCCATGAACTACTTCTAGCTTCATGAGATGCTTAAAGATTCTAACCCGGGATTCATCTGCATCTTTGTTGCTTACTACTTATGCTACTTCAAAGTCATCTAGGAATTCTGTTACCAAATCCTCCCCCTTCTTTCCTTTAAATGTTGGAAACGCTACACTTGCCATGATTACTGAGAGAGAGAGCTAGAAAGACACACTACTTAGCTTGCAATCAAAAGTTTTTTTTCTTTTTCTTTACAAGGAGGCGTGTATACCCTTTTTACACTAGAACATAGATTAAAATCTCAAACGGTACATTGCCTTGTACCAAAGGTAAGACAAATGGCTGATCTGATGTCAGAACCTCAAAGAAGCGCTCCCCACCCAACATGGTGTCGATGATGTGCTAATAGTGATCCTTCAAGTCTAGTATTACCTTGATTGAGTGTACTCGTATTGGAATGTGTGATTTGCCTTGAGGTAGGTTGTACTGATTCATGTGAAGCTTAGAGGTACTTAGTCACTATCCAAGCTTGTGGGAGAGGGTGGCGTTCTTTCCTGAAACAAGCTCAGTAGATCCCTAGTCTCTCTAGTGAGAGCGTGAGCATGTGCTTCCGTTATCTGTGCTGCAGCATCATGTACGACCTGGAAACTGACTGTGATAATTACCTCGGTGACTTGAGTTACCCGATTCTCGAAGTAGAATAGTGTTGATTCTCTATTGTGCAGAGCTCCCTCCATCCTATTGTTGCGGGTTGGTTGTAGGTTGCGGACATGGTTTTGACTTTCTCCTTCGTCTTCTTGGCACCCAGCCTATGTATATCCACTGAGTTTGGCATATTGGTTGACTCTCCCATTGCAAATCAATTACCGTTATGCCTAGCACTCGAGCTTCGATGGAGATGTGGAGTTTGTCTAGTTGTGCTTGGAGCTCTTTTTCTTCTGTCGTCCAATTAGCGAACCCTGCTAACTAGTCATCCATCCACAAAAGTTTAGGGGTTTCAGTCTTGTAAACTAGAGGGTTTCATGAAAGGATCCTCGGTGGGGACGCCGAGAAAATGATGGCAAAAAAATGACATGCCATATGGGGTGGCCTCTACACCACACATAGCCTGAACATCCCCAAGCATCATCTCAAGGTAGGAGTAATCCTATAACTAGAGAGGGGGCACCACCTAGCATAAGTGCGGCTAGGACGCAGATAAACATGACCTAGGGTAGCAAAAGTGAGATGCCCTCTAGGTAACCAACATGAAATGGTGATACAACAAACGTCCACATGTAGAAAATGTGTGGTCAACAGTCAAGAGTGTGTGTATGAGAGAGGTATGTGACAAGGTCGGAATGGAGCATACTAACTGATTGGAGTGGCCGCACGTGATGAAGTACAAGCAGAGTGATATACAAGAGACGAAACATCCCGCGAATGTGGACAAAACAAAACCAAGGAGAACAGAGAATGGACCCCAAAGATCAAGACAACATAGCACCCTTTTATTGGCGATGATGATACTTACAAAAGGTGGTCTTGACGATTACAAACCTGGCTCTTGGCACTAGGGATGCATGATGGAATGCGAGCACCATATGGTGCATGGCAAAGTTGGTGTTAGCGGGGAGGTTGGTTGAGGGAAAACATCAAGATGATGCACCCACCGATGTCGTCAATCACCAACATCAAGAGCGGCCCAAGGTAGCATGGTGTCGATGCATTCAATCCTAGCGTGCTCATGTTGCCTTACGGGGGAGTAGTGACTGCCCTATGTGCATGGAGTGGTTGTGACTAGTAACTCAATCATGGAGTGGTGGAGTGTGGGAAAAATGGTGATGTTGCCAATGCTAGAATGCCCAAGCCTGCAACCAAACATGATGCCATGAGCTCTGTAGCTTTGGGGGGTGTATTATGTGCTTAGTGGTGCTTGAGATGTAGAGTGCATGGAGCTAATGTGCTCCTCTTTCACTTGTGTCCCCCTTTTTGTGCTTAGTGGAGGCCTCTTTATATAGGCTTGAGAGGTGGTCCTTACCCAATGGTCCTTGCAAATATCCACTGGTCACTGTAGAAGGTCTAGATGCCTCTCTAGTAAGAGAGATAGAGAGAGAGAGAAGGTAGATATATAGAGAGAGGAAAGAGTGGGGTGGGGAGAGTTTTTTTACAATCCACCAGCCACTGGCTAGGTTGTTAGGGAAGAGTGGAGTTCGGGGAATTTACAAGGGTTTTATTGATGGTTCGGGTGGTCGGTGTGAGGTTTAAGGCTGCCAAAATTGGTAGTTGTTGTGGGAAGCCAAGATGCTACGTGTCGCTTCCTCTCGGTGCCGGCCGGGGCATGCCTTCGGAGCCTCTTCTTGTTTTGGTGTTGGCGACGCGCGAGTTGGCTATCTCCGTTTTTCTTGTTGGTGTTGATTCCTCTGGTTTTTTTTATTCTTTGGTGTGTGCGTGTATGCGTGTGTGTATTGTGTATGAGTGAGTGTGTGTATGTGTTTATATAGGTGCGCGTGAGTGTATGTGTGCATATGTACATGGTTGTGGGTGTGTAGGGGTGTGTGTGTGGGAACGAGAGAGGGGGGGGGGGGGGGGGGGGGGGGGGGAAGTAATTTTATTGTGACTATAACATAAAATATATATGTTTTTTTTAACGTGTGGCGATGGCGACACAGAGAGACAGAACGAGAGTGAGAGAGGGAGGGAACACGGGCACGGGGAGAGGGAGGGGGTGAAGGAAGTGTGTGTTATGAGAGAGAGAGAGAGAGAGAGAGAGAGAGAGAGAGAGAGAGAGAGAGAGAGAGAGAGAGAGAGAGAGAGAGAGAGAGAGAGAGAGAGAGAGAGAGAGAGAGAGAGAGAGAGAGAGAGAGAGAATGAATTATCGCTTCAGCCCTGCGTCCGACAAAGGCGAGGAGGGGGTTTGAGAGAGTGAGCGAGGGGAGTGTGTGAGAGTGTGTGTGGATAAGAATAAGAGAGAGAGAGAGGAAGCACTGTACTGGCGGCCTGCGGGCTTGAATGAGAGAGGGCGCGAGAGAGGAAGAGTGATGCCTTGGTTCGGGGTGGCCCACCAATGGAAACGAGGGAGGGGGGGGGGTGGTGTTATTGAGGGTCAACGGGGTGGGGTAAGGGTAGAGGATTATGAGAGAGAGAGAGAAAGAATTATCTGCTGCCTTTGGGCTGTTTACACACACACACACACACACACACACACACACACACAGAGAGAGAGAGAGAGAGAGAGAGAGAGAGAGAGAGAGAGAGAGAGAGAGAGAGAGAGAGAGAGAGAGAGAGAGAGAGAGAGAGAGAGAGAGAGAGAGAGAGAGTTTTTGAGAGTGAAAGAGAGTATGAGAGAGAGAGTATAGGCTACGTGGCCCGCTAATGGAAAAGAACAATGTAGGCTTGTTTATTGACTAGATGGTAGAGAATCAGGGTAAGAGATAGAGAGATGGTGGTTTAAAAGGGAAAACGCGGCAGCCTATTGCACATGCGCGAGCAAGAAGGGGAATTGGTGGTGGAAGTAATAAGAGAAAAAAAACATTTTTTTAAAAATTTTGTTACCTCATGCTCCTGAATGTGGCCTACTCTTGCGGTCTGGGTTTTGAAAACTGAGAACTTTAACTCTCAGACCGGGCTAGAGGGTGGTGCGGCTAACCCGATATCAATTGTAGAGATTCAAGGTGGATCCTATGCCAAGGATGCCAGCTAGAGAGGCTCCAATTGTGAAAGAAGTGCCAATAATTACAGAATGGTAGAAGATGCACTACCAAGTCAAGGCATGGCTGTTGAATCTCCATTGAGGAGTGCTAGAGGTCAAAGGGTGTGGTTTGTAGAGGAGGTCAAAGTAGTGAATCTAGAGGAGATTCCTGAGCTTGAGACGACGGAGGGAGAGATTGAGCCTAGTGATAGCATCTCTATGGACGCTGACACGATTTGGGAGGCTGAGTTGTGTCAATTGAGGTTTGAGGAATTTGATCCCTTGCATGTTAGTGGAGATGCAATGCAAACCCTTATGTTCGGTGAAGGCCAAGTGGAGGAGTCAGAGCCTACAATTGATGACATGTAGGTGAGGATGGTGCTCGATGCCATGCTAACGACCATGTTGGTTAAGGTTATAGTGGAGTGTGCCATGGTGGTGCAACATGTACAAAATTTTTCTAGGAGGGATTGAGCGACCTTGCTTATGGACGAAGACCATGAGGATGAGTTTCTCTCTTCCTTGGTAGAGCATGATGCAGTGGTAGAAGAGGTGATTGAAGAGCAGGTGATTGAAGCCAACAAGAGGGTGGTGCTGATCAACCTTAAAGGATGAGCTAATGAGGAAGGGCTCGATGATGCTAGAATTGAGTACATTGTAGGTGAGAAGGTAGGCAGGAGCCAAAGATGGAAGTGCTTCTAGTGTTGCAACTGTCCTTTATGACAAATGATACAGAGTCCCAGGTTGTGTCCAAGCTTTCTAGGGAGGTTTGTGTGTTCTGGTGTCAGGGAATGCTAGTAGATACAGCAATGCAATGGGCTATTAAGCACATATAGAGTCCTCTTGAAGAGGATCTCACTTTATATGGCTGGGGGACAAGGCCAAGTATGTTCAATGTGAGTGATGGTATGTCTGATGAGAGTGATGGTACCATCTTTCTTCTTGCCTTTCTCATCTTGCTTCTTATCTCGCAAACGACCGCTCCATGGGTTGACACTTCATGTACTCTCCTCTTCCATATGTGGTCGTGAAATAGTTCTTGTTGATGGTCCTGGCTTATCAACAACATGACGCACATTCTCTTGCTCTTCATACTCATCTTCTATCATCACTGGCGTTGGTTTATACCATGGTTCATGTTCACAAAATCTGACATCTCTACTGACATAAACTTGTCTTGTCGTAGGATCATAACACTTGTAACCTTTCTTTTCAACTGGATAGCCCAAGAATATACACTACACTGCCTTTGGCTCCATCTTCTTTCTTGCTTCATTTGGCACATGAACATAGCAAACACATCCAAAAACTTTTATGTAGGAAACTGTTGGCTTGATCCCATAAAGTCTCTCATAAGGTGAAATTTCATGAATGGCAGCTGTTGGTGTTCGATTCATAATGTGTACTGCTATATGAACTGCTTCAGCCCAATATGTTAATGGAATATCCATCTCATTCATCATGGATCTTGCAATCTCTGCTATGACTCTATTCTTTCTCTCAGCAACTCCATTTTGTTGTGGTGTGTATCTGCAAGTAATCTGTCTTCTTATGCCTTGTTCACGTAAGTAATCATCAAAACTGTGTGACATGTATTCTCCCCCTCCATCTGTATGTAGGCATTTAATTTGACAACCATTCTCTTTCTCAATCATAACTTTGAACTCCAAGAATACCTCGAATGCCTCTGACTTTGCCTTTAGAAAGTAAACCCAATCATTTTGCTGCAATCATCTGTGAGTGTGATAAAATATCAACAACCATTCGGTGTAGCATGATCACAAGGTCCCCAAATATCTGAATGAACAATTTCCAAAGGACTTTGGCTAACTCTCCCCCTCTTTGGAAATGGTAAACGAGATTGCTTTCCAAATTGACAAGCTTCACAAACATGATCAAAATTAATCTGCCAAACTTTGGTAATCCACGTACAATTTGATTTGATTGCATATGCTTTAGTCTTCTAAAATTGACATGACCAATCCTCTTATGCCATAACTCTGCCCAATCATCTTGAGTGGCTGATTTGTTTGCATACATACCGCTGTGTAAACATGGATCTCCAGCTTCCAATGAGAACAAGCGACCTTTCTTTCTTCCACGTGCCAATATCTTGCCTGGTTTGCCTTTGTGAAACTCCTCTATAAAGTAGCCATAACGATTAAAACGGAGTTGCAACCCTTGATCTGTCATTTGTCCAACTGATGCTAAATTCTTTGTGATTGAAGGCACATATAGAAAATCTCCCAATGTGTTGTATGTCCCGTCTATTTCTAGCAATGGAACTGAACCAACATGCATAATCCTATGCATAGTATCATCACTTGTAGCGACAAACTCATCCTCTTCTAACTTCTCTTTTCTATCAAACCATTCACCATGATATGCCATATGATTTATGGCACCACTATCTAAATACCAATCATTTGTATGATGTGGCTCCACCATGCTTCCAACAACATGCTCCATAGGAAATAAATGTCCACTCGATCTATTGTGATATATATTTTGATCATGAGGATTGTATCCAGCAAAATTTCCTCCATGTCTACCATAACCTCGGCCTCTTCCGCCACGATCATGATTTTGATTTAGCCTTGTGTAACATTCTCTTTCAAAGTGACCATAAATGCCACATCTGTTACAGTATCCATCTCTTTGAGGATGTACAAATCGTCCACCTCCACGTCCACGAGGTTGGGCTCTCCCCCTGCCTCTATGACTTTGTTGGTTTTTCCATTGATCTCTTCCAGCATTGTTTCCATAACCATAGTGTCCTCTTCCACCTCTATTGTTTCCACGACCTCTAGAGTAAAAAACCTGATCTCTGGAATTTTTTTTTGATGTAGAAGGACCTAACTTGCCTAACTTCACCTCTTGTTGCAAACAAAGGTTTACTAACTCTTCAAAATCAGGTATGTGTCCTCGAACAGATATAGATGTATCCAATGACTTGTATTCTGGTCCCAAACCATTCAATGTCACTGAAACTAAGTCATCATCTGGAACTTCAACATTATGCTTGCAAGATCTTCCTGTATTTGCTTTATCTTTGTCACATAATTTGATATGGATCTATTTCCTCGCCATACACAATGTAACCTTTGCTTCAAGTGAACTTTTTGTGGTTTTGTATTGGAGCTGTTCATCCTTGCTAGTATCTCCCTTGCTTCCTTTCAAGATTGAGCCTTCTTCACATGTGGTATAAAGAAGTCACTAATGCATAGTGAAATCCAATGCATCACTTTCCTTGAATTCTCGATCCACTTCTTGTAAGCTTCTACTCCTGCTTGCCATGTTTTATGTGCTTCAACATTCTCTCTGTTTGGTTGCAAACCAACTTCGGGACACTCTTGATCACCTGTAATGTAGTCCCATAAATCTTTTGCCCATGATAAAGTTCTCCATCTTGTAAGACCATATGATGTAGTTATCTCTGGTTAGCTTCTCTCCAACAATTTGTGTGACTTGAGTTAAACTTCACTCTCTCAATTGCTTCCAAAGGATTTTGACAAAATTTCGGTAGAGTTCCGTTTGTATTTGGACAATATCTCAAGTGACAATCTCAACCAAAGTGCTCATAAACAATGACAGAAAATCTCTCACTGCCAAGGGAAAATCCACTGACTCACTTTGCCACAGAGTGACTCAATACTATGCATAAATACTCTAAAACAATGTCCACATGGATCTGTATGCAAATGCAATCCATATGTTGTCCCGTACCACATATCCATACATCCACCTTCATCCCATAGTCGTAAACGACATATGAGGTCTTTATCGGGGCCAGTCGGGGGTTCTCTCCAGTACCTAATCCACCTTGCCAAGGTACCAAAGCTCCCAAGGCAAGGCTTCAAAAAACCTCACTCGACCCTCACAAAGGCTGCAGTTTTCCAAAATACATTAACCGCATATCCATACATAACCACAAAGTACTCAATCTGACAATATAACCGCCTCAACTTCTTCCCAAAACCTTTCTTACATAGACGGCTGTCAATACCGGACCCACAACAACCAAACATAGTCTTCGATAACACAATATCATGATGCAAAAGCTCTATGTCTCTCTCCAAAACCTGTGATGCTGAATTCTTCACCTGTAACCTGTAAATCTACTACCGAGTGCAAAACTGGAAATCTCCTATGCCTGTGTGAGCTGGCTGTTTGCTGCAAAAAATTTTTGTTGCATATTTTGGCAAATCTGAGTAGCCAAGCATCCAGAATGCCCAAAAACATAAAGATAGACTCCTGGATCACTGTATTCCGAGTTCAAGTGAGGGAGTTATGACCAAAAAACCTCTCTTTTTGGCTGTTTTCCAGAGCTGCGAAAATATGTGTATTGACTGTAGCTCCTTAAATTGAGCTCTGATACCACTTCGTAGAGTGGGCAGGTGATGGAGAAGGTAGGAAATAAGACTACGCATACACACTAACAAACATCAACACACACACACACACACACACACACACACACACACACACACACACACACACACACACACACACACACACACACACACACACAATCGTTACCCTGCAATAGCCATTCAACGTGCTGCTCTCACTCCTCTTCATTTTGAACTATTATCCAAAGTATATTTACAGCATAGTATAGTTAGTGTTCGGCCGTCCATAGCACAACGGCCATATTCTTTAACACACATGAACGATGCACACCTGTGGAGAAGAGAGATCATCGAGGTAGAAAGAGACAAGACATCTAAGAGAGAGAGAGAGAGAGAGAGAGAGAGAGAGAGAGAGAGAGAGAGAGAGAGAGAGAGAGAAAGATTTGGGAAAGGCTCTCCATGTTGATAACAATCTGCTTATACAAGTGACCAAGGGTGGTCCGACATAGAACCGACATGCAAACTTGATAGACACGAGGTGCACAAAATTGCGACTGCTACAGACACTGCCAACTCCTCCTGCATAAGAGACCACTGACATGGTTTCATCATCTCCATCACCTCCAACATGCTCTGAGAGCATAGGTCTGGTACACCTCCTCCTAGCTAGATCTTGATGTGGATTTAGATCTCGAACCAGGAAACCTGCCACTACATGGTCACAAAGGCCAATGATAGGCTGCCTGAGATGGTACTCCACCATAGAGATGATCTTCAAGCTCTGCACCTGCTGCCCACCCAAAAACGCGAGGGTTGAGTATTTCCCTCTGGTTGGGAGAGAAAATGTTGGGCTGAAAGCTCTCATCGCCGCTCATCTGTAACCCTAGGGATGCTCAGTGGGGATAGGGGCGGCCCCTGTGCACACAAACCTCCCCTATTGCCCTGCCTTTACTTATATACCCTCACATGACCCTTGTGAACCAGGACCTATTTTGGAATAAGAAATTCCTCTTATCTCTTCCACTTTGGGTTGCTGCTCATGTCACAAACTGATGACATGGCATGACTTGTGGACAATAAATTACAAGACCTCCTCATTTAAGTTGTTTCAACTTATGGATAAGTGCCAACGGGGCCTAAGTGACACAAAGACATTAAAAATTTGTGTAGAATTTACTGACGTGGTTGGTTGTACGCACACCCGTGAATTGCGTTGCTGATGTGCTTGGCTATGAGGAAGTCCATGATTTGTGCTGCTTTTGAAATTGAAGTTTTTCATGTAAACTGTTTTTCCATGGCCAAGGGCCTTTAATTAAGACTTTTGGGCTCCCTGTGGCTAGTGCTGACAAGCCGAAGAGCAAAAGGCAACCCAAGGACAACTGTACTTGCTCAATTGCCATAATATAAAAAGAAATATCGAGAGGGGCGCCAATCTTTGGGCCATGTCGTCTCAAGTCAAAATTGTGATCAAATTTTGAATTGTTTTTAGTGGGAACACACCCGGCACACAAACAACACGCCTCTCTATAGCCCAGGATAATCACTGCACGACAATCCAGTAGAGTTCACCTTCAAAACTTGCACAACTGACAACAACCCACACCAAATTTTGCTTGTTTAGGACCGCGTCGCAGCTCACACCGCTCTTAATGAAACCGCTCTGATACCAGATGAAGGAGAGGAGCCGAGAGAACAACGGAAGCGGAGGAAGAATACGCACACACACTCACACAAACACCGCCATAGCCACACATAGGTTGGAGGGGGAGAGCCGTTGGTGCAACCAAAGTTGGTCCGAGCTGGAAAGTGGTCAATGCCAAGCGAATGTTGCAGGCAGGAGCAGTGCAAAAGGCTAGGGCAGGTACCAAGGTCCTGGGTAGACAAGGGGCAACGGAAAAGTATGTATAAAGCGGATTTTTAGGCCAAGGAGGCCCAAAGATAGCTCAATTGGAGTAGCAGGTGAAGGTGCCCGAAGTGCTCTATCAGTGTCCTGAAAGGTAGTGCTCGAGATGCTCTAGGATTGCGTTCAAATGGAGCTATGCAGAGAGAGATATGCCAGTTTGAAGGTGAAGGTGGTTGCAGATTGCCTACGGGATGGACATGTGCGGCTAGACCAGAGAAGTGAATGTGAAGTGATAAGGCTGAAGTACTCAATTTATGAAGCCTATGGGTCTTTTTAGATCGATAATCGAACTCCGGGTGTGCAAGATATGAGATGTCAAAATTTGGGAGGGGTCCGATGTCGAGGGATATGTGTTCGCTACGTGAGCCGGGCAGGCACCGGGCCTCTGGCTGTGGGAGGTGTGAAACAGAGAGAACAAGAACAACAGATGTAACTGAATCTGGAAATCATCGTAATCATCAATTAATTGATTAACGCTTGAGTACAACTTAATCCTTAGCCAAGGCGGGCTGTTAACAGCACCGCCACTTGGATCATCTGCTAACTAGGAGCGATTAACCGGGCCGTTAACGACACCGAACTTAACAAAATGCTTAATCAACTTCGGCCTGATGTTGGTGGTGGAAATTTTCTTATGTTTCTTTATCTGCTTCAAATTCCCTTAGATTCAGCAAGCTTCAATTCTGTCGATTATTCCGCAGCTTCCTGCTCCTCATGCTGTGCACTGGGTTAATTGCTGCTCACAGGTTTTAACTTCCTCCTGCTCTTCAATTGCTAGCTGAAACTTTATCCCTTGCTTGGTTGCCTCTACTTACTCATTTGGTTGCTTCGACCAAGCTTTCACTTTTCAAGCTTGCTTTTGATTACCTTAAGTTTCTCGCCTTAGTTGCTTTGGAAAAAGCCTCAAGCTCCTTCCTCTTCTTGCTTGATTCACTTTGACAAGTTTCTTGCATTGCTTGCTTCTTGTTCAAGCTCGAGTAGGAGAGAGAAAGAGCTTTGCCTTGTATATCTTGCTGAGAGAGAGAGAGAGAGAGAGAGAGAGAGAGAGAGAGAGAGAGAGAGAGAGAGAGAGAGCTAGATAGAACTCTCCTTGTGCAAGCCCGAGAGAGAGAGACCACACCTCTTTGCCCCTTTCTTCTCCTAGCTCGCTTCCTTCCAACCTCCGAGCTCTTGTCTCCTTCTGAGCTCTCCTCGCCTTCGAGCTTCTTCTTCCCCTCTCGATGGTTCTCCCCTCTTGCTCTCGTTGGCTTTCTTTTTTAAGGCATCCTCGCCTTCACGTTTTTTCTTCCCATAGCATCCCATGCAAAAGGCCCCTATTAATAGCTCTTTTCCCTTCTTAAGCAGTGGCGCCGGCATCATTGCATAGGAACGCGTGTTGATGATGTGGCAAGCCACGGGGTCGAGCATCACAAAAAAGGCCGAGAGTAATGCCAAAAACGATCGCCCCAGCCTACTCGTCGGCTTTCGTTTCATGGTGGTCGCGTTGTGAGCCTCACCGAGCCCACTGCGAGCTCGTCTCCTCTTCCCTGGGCCTCTCATCGTTGCCTGTCCATGCCATGGCTTGTTTTTATTTTCCTTTTTACACTTAATTCCCTAGAAGTTTTAATGGGCGGCTTTAACTTGAGTGGGCGGCCATGCCTTAAGTGGGTGGCCTTGCCTTGGGCAACCCTTGGCCCTTGTTGGGCACCACATTTCGCATGCACTTTTTGGACAAAGCACATTGCCAAGCACGAGAACTTCCTTGAGTAGTCCCGCAGTCAATGCATTCCAAGAGATCGCATTCCGAACATGAAGCTCTTCAAGCACTTTTTATACTTTATGAGAAGTACACCAAGCTTGGCGTACATGTAAATTGTCGTAGTGACGCTGGTGGCAGTATACCCTGCTTAGCAATGCACTGCAAGAGATAACATTTTGGTCAGATGCTCCTTGAGCACTTACTCTTTTGCATCCCAAAACCTTGGCTGCAGCTCATTGATCGAGCGGACCGGAGTGGTGCGGAACTGGCCCCCGGTGAATCTTTACCGGCCAATATCTTGGTAACCGAAACTCCAATCATAGATCTGAAAAGACCGACGCGCTCCACAAAGTGAGCACTTCAGGCCTGTGCATTCGTTTCATTTCTATCACCTCATCTGTAGTTGCCCAATCCGGTACGGATCTGCAATCGACTCAAACTTCAACATGCCATAACTTCTTCATCATAGCTCCAATCGACGAGCTGTAAAGACATGCTGGTAGAGCACTTCAAGCACTGCAGTACTAGATCATAATCTTCCATCTGTGCTCACTTCAAGCATACTCATTTTTGGCATCATTAAGGAATCTTGGCCCTTTTAAGTCTCAACTGGCATACATTAATCATTAAACTTGGCCTGTTAACAAGCCTGATCACTGCTCAATAATCATGTAAGCTTCAAATAAGCTTGATGTACATTTTTCTGAGATATTTCTTAGCATGGGAGCGGAGCTGCAGGACACCGGGTCTGTGCCCACTTGCCCACAACGGAGGATGTGCGACCTGGCATCTTTTGGTCTTGCCAATGTTTGCAGTGACAGTATGCATCATGTGGAGCTAGCACAAATCAACGGCATGTCAATCGAATACTTGGTCAGCAAGATACAACAGGATGAAGTTGGGGGCATTTGGCGGGGCGAAGAGTTTGCAGATGATTTTCTCTGATTTTATGACCTTGGATAACGAAATCAAAGGGGCCAAAAGGCGGTAATATTTACACGGCCTAGAATAGACATGGTAGAGATCCGATACAGCTTTATGGCTCGGCCATTGGACATGGGAGCAGTAAGAGGAAGCATGGGAAAGGAGGGCCCATAACATTGGTATACAATGGGAAATTTTTGACAATCCTCTCATGGGAAAGGGGGTCCTTGGAGAAGGCTCATGGGCAGCTACCATGTGGCAAGCATATGTCCCATATGCAAGGGAGGAGGCCAGCAGGCGCCCAGGCCTTATAGGATGGGCCGTGAGTTTGACTTAGTACACAATGGGGGAGAGAGGTAAGCTCCCTCACCCCATCGCGATGGCATGCCCTCAGGGGCACTGCGGGTTGACAGCACGACAATGGTCGTAGATGATGCGCGCTGACGAGGGAACCCAGTGCCGACCGATGACATGGTAGCGTTTGGCGAAGTAGCCCTTCCCGCGCCGGCCCTTGAAGGTCACTTTTGGAAGGTAAAAAGGGGGGAGGGCAATAGCGACATCGCTAATACCCCCTCCCCGTTGCATGGTTAAGGGAGCAGTCCCGCAGGGATAAGGAGAGGGCCAAAGCAGCCGGGTCAAGTGCCAAGGGGTTAGTCCCCATAGAGAGAGAGAGAGAGAGAGAGAGAGAGAGAGAGAGAGAGAGAGAGAGAGAGAGAGAGAGAGAGAGAGAGAGAGAGAGAGAGAGAGAGAGAGAGAGATAGATTTTATTATCGTCCTCGGAGGTCAAATATGACCTATGGGACCAAAGTTACATGTGATGTAGTATGTGTACGGCTGATGAGTGACTCTCGATGCTCCAAAATTGTAGTGATGAGAGTCGCAATGGAGAGCCCACACTTTGGCTGGGAGAGGAAAGTGTGTAGGTCTAAGTTATGGCTGAAAATGTGAGAGAAGCAAGTTCGAATGTGATCAAAAGCTGAGCACTCTAGTAGTGTGTGGTACTCAGACTCTCGAACTTGCAGTGAGCATAATGTGCACAATCGATTTGACTCTTCTCCATTGCCCCAACGCCCTATCTCGCATCGAAGGAAATGGGAGCTAAGCCGAATTGCTGCGATAGTGCGTATCGTGGACAAGGGAATAGGCTCAAGCATGTAAGTGTGAGTACGGTTTCCTCTCTCAGCGAAGAACATGGTTTTGTAGTTGGGGGCAATATAGGTGGTGTAATGTATGAAGCGTGACCCACCGGATTTCTCCCAAGCCGTAATACATTGGCGTTGTAGAAAAGCTTCATTCACTTGAGAGTCAATTGAAGCATCATGTAGCAAGTGTAATGCATCCTATCTCCCAAACCACTTCTTTATGTCTTGCATCCATCCCGTGCTCAAGATCTTGCTTTTATGCGTCTTTTGAACTTTTTTGCTTGCTTCCCATGCAATTGTAGGAAGTCGATGTGAGGGGTTTTGACGCATCTTTATCATGTACTCCACAACCCTTTCCATGCCCATAACCTCAATTGGAAGAGATCCCGACTCAAGAAGTAGGAGCATATATGGTGTTTGTGTCTTAACTTGGAGAAAGTTTGTAAGAAAACGCTTTTGGACATTCTCAAACTCTTTCCAAGTAGACTTTGAGATGCTCCCACCCCACACTTCAACTCCATAAAGAAGAACCGGTGTCACCAATGCATCAAAAAGATACTTCTTGAGAACCCAACACTTGATGTTTCCCGCATTTCACATGTTCTCAAATGCATAATATGCTCTCTTTCCCGCTTCCAAACGACGCATAGCACATTCATGCCACTTGTGATTGGATGGAACCTCAAGGCCAAGGTACTTAAAGCTCTCAACAACTTCAAGTGTCTCGTTGTTGTACACAATGCATGGCTTCTCCTTATGGTTGGTTTTCACAAGCATAACCTTTGTTTTGGATTCATTTACAATTAGCCCACTATGCAAGCAAAAGTTCTCAAGGACAACCATAAGCTTTTGTGCATCTTCTAAAGTGTGTGCTAGAAGCACTACATCATCCGCATACAACAAAAGCATGATTACCGCATTGCAAATAGTGACCTCTTCAATGCCTTCTTCTTGCATAAAGTCAAGTACTATTTGTTCCAATTGATCGATGCATAGACCAAAGAGAGTTGGTGACAATGGACATCCTTGTTTAACCCCAATAGTTCTTACAAAAATTTCTGAAATTTCTCTTCCCATGCGCAATTGACAAATCACCTTCTCATAGATTCGAGAAACCGCAAGCATAAACTCACTTGGCACTTGGAGTTCTTCCATCCTTCTCCACAAATTGTTACGTGGAATCATATCAAAGGCTTTCTTAAAGTCCACAAAACAACAATACAATCGCTTGCCTTTCAACCGACTTTCCTCCATGAGAACACGAAGAGTGACAAGATGATCAATGGTGCTATGGCATCGACAAAAACCCGCTTGTCCCTTTGCACGCTTGTCATTCTCTTCAGCCCAATCACTCAATTTCATCTCCATTATGCACCCAAATAACTTTGCCATAAGAGACCCAATCATTATAGTCCGGTAGTTGCTTACATTCTTTACATCCCCTCCTTTATGCAAAGGCTTAACCCAATTAGTACTCCAATCATAAGGCATACCATGTTGAAGTGCAAGGTTGAACATATCACACATCCACTCATGGGTAAAATCTCTCGTCCATTTGATCATCTCCGGCTTGATACCTTGAAGATCTCCCGCTTTGCGAGTGGCCAACTTTTCAAGCCCACCGCATACATCCTCAATAGTAAAAAAAGACGGCATACATGGGAGTGAACCATAAAATGGCATTTTTTCAGTATTTTCTTGCTCATATAATTGCCTACAATGTGTGTACATATCCACTAGACTCAAGTTACCAAAATTCTCAACCCGCTTGCCTCTCAAGTTTCTCCAAAATCTTCCACATGCATGTGCCTTTTCTTGGACTTGAAATTCTTGTTGCTTTACTTCCCATCTTCTTCTCTTCTTTTGAATCAATGCCTTGTATGTATGCAAATGACTTTGATAGTTGTCTTTGTCCATAGTTGCATCAAGCTTTATCAAGGACTTTTGAGCATCTTGACATTCTTTATCAAACCACCTTTTGCGTGATCTATCTTTGTTGATACCATGGAGATGCTTTATGGCAAAGCATTCTTCGGCACAAGAACAAATAGCTTTCTTGAAAGCTTCCCATTTAGTTTCCAATGGTGCATCACATTGAAGCTTTGTCATCCATAATTTTTGCTCAACCATTTCAATGTACATTGGTGCCCGTTTGAAATCCATACATAGTGATAACTTCTCTTTCCTTTGGCTGAGATTATCATGCTTAGTTGCTTCTCCACATGAAAGGTCAATACATAAGGTGCGATGGTCGGATTCCGGGGTCCATTGACCAAACATAAAACTCTTTATGCGATACATGATGGCTTCAGAGAGTAGCATATAGTCAATCACACTATCCCCATTATGTCTTCTACATGTAAATCCATTGGTTCCACTCCACAAAGATACACCATTGGCAATGAGCATACCCGTGCTATTACACATGTGTAAAAATAACTTTCCATAGGTATCCGGCTCTTTCTCATCCATTGAAGTACGATCATACAAGTGAACTTCCTCCAACTCCCTTGAAATGTATGGCATATCAAATTGTTGAGTATCATGTTGCAATGTTTTTGTGCGAGCATTCATATCCCCAAATACAATAACATCACCTTCACCTTTGAAATAAGTAATGTCCTCTTCCAAATCAGAAAATGGTTGATCTCTATCCATGCAAGCATAAAAGGGAGAATCATGATGAGGAATGTAGCAACCGGCTACAAAAATGGGTGCTCTTTTTGGTGTCATAATTTTCAGCCATACATAACGTTTGTACTCGTCATCTTTCACAATTGATACAAAATCTTCCAATCCTTTCTTAACCATACATGCTGCTACAGAAACGCCTTCCATAACTCTGAAAATTTTTGTCTTTACATCAATGCGTAGAGGACTTCGTGCTCTTCGATTGAGGCTATAGATCACCCAAATCGGAGTTCGGATGAAGAAGTTATGATCAAAAGAGTGGACTGCTGTCTACTAGGTCAAAAAACGGCTGCACTGAGAGAGAGAGAGAGAGAGAGAGAGAGAGAGGGCCCGAGGAGGACCTCCATGTGGACCAAGCAAAGGTAAGTGGGCCATTCCAAGGCCGGCCGAGCAAAGGCAGAGGCAAAGTGGAAGCCGGAGCAAAAAAAGGCAAAGAAGGAGAGAGAAATAGAGGGAGAAGAAGCAGGAGGAACCGGACAGAGGTGGTCAAAGGTGAGCCAAAGGAGCAGTGCAAAGTGGGCCTTCCCAAGGGTGGAAAAATAAAGAAGGAAAATAAAATAAAATATACCAAAGGGCAATAACGACATCACTAATGGCCCCCCCCCCCCCCCAAGTGTAAAGAGAGAGAAAGAGGGCAGATGAAAGCAAGGCGACTACCTCTTCTCCAAGTTACCAAATGAGGATGCAAAGTGGACCAATCAGAGCCCAGATGCCCAAATTGAAAGGGGAACCTCTATGTAAACCTTTTTTGAGCCTTTTTTAAAGCCTTTTGCCATTATGCTTTTGGCAAGAGTAGGGGCCTTAAGCCGTTGAGCCTACAGAGAGCCAAGTTAGAGAGTGTGTGTGAGTTCTTGGGTTGGCTTTTTGTGCAGAGGGGTGTGCCTGAAAATCCCCAAGTACATGTTTTTCTTGCCCGATGACCATGTGGGTGCACCGTTTAATATAGACGACTTGTAAAAAGTGTTTTTAGCAGAGGTGAAGCCTCCATTGTGTTTCTCTTGCTGTTGTTTCCCCTTCCCTCCTTCTCTTTCTCCTGCTCTGATGTTTCCTTTCGATGCTGGCTGTGTGGAAGTGTGTGCCCCCCCCAGACTGATGGTGTTTTGTGTGAGAGAGTGAGATTGAGCGGCCGTGTGTGTGTGTAAGGGTGGAGATAGACCATGGCAGTAGGTGTGCGTCGTGTGGTGGATTTGTGGAGTGTGTGAGCATTGAAAATTGAGCAGGTGGTGGTCTGCTAATGTAAATTGTGTTTTTTGAAGGTGTTTTCCGAGAGGATAGGTGTGATGTGGATACCTTAAGCTATAGAGAGGCCCTTGTTTTTGTGCAGGGTGTGTTCTCCCATTCCCCCTCTCCATCTTTTGGTGCCCCCACGGAGGAGTATCCTGATGCTCCTAGTAGTTGAAGTCAAAGTGGTGATTTTGGTGATGCCAAAGGTGCGGCCTTTGAAGAGAAGGTGCTGCTAGTGATGGCTTGGGTGGGATTTTGCATTTTCACTGGGATTGAAGATGCGGAAACCTGGCTTCAAGACTATGGGTTGTTCGTGTTGGAAATCGGTTTATCGAAAGAAGATGGTGCGGTATAGGTGTTCCCGCTCCTGGTTCGTGGAAAAGTGAGGCTATGGTTCGATAGCCTTGGTGAAGAAGAAAAGGTAGATTATGAAGCCCTAGAGGCGGCTTTTCAAAGCAGATTTGTAGCAGATGCATAGTTGGTTGCAGTGAAGCGAAAGGTGGACGGATTGAAGCAAAGCTTGGAGGGTGATTTTCAAGCGTTCGAATGGGAATTCGAAGCCCTTTGGGGGAATTTGATTAAGGTAATTGCTGCAAAAAATGCCAACTTTTTAAAGTTGAGTAAATTCATGGATTGCATGCATGAGGAAGTGAGAGATAAGGTGGAGATAGATAGTCGAGTGCCATATGAGGAGGCGGTAGCTCTAGCAAAAGGATGGACCAAAAAGATTTTGAAGAAGCGTGAGGCTAGGCGTGTTTGCAAGGCGCAGTGATGCCAAAGCAGTGTGATGCAGTAGTAGCCAAGCCCCACGTGGTGCAAAGGGAGGTACAAAGAGAAGTGCAAGTGAGATAAGAACAAAGGGTTCTTTGGCTATGGAGAGACAGGGTGGTTCCTATGCCGAAGATGCCGGCTAGAGCGGTTCCATTTGTGGAGGAAGTGCAGGTGGTTCCAGAGTGGACAAAGGATGTGCTGCTTAGTTCGAGTACGGTTGTAGAAGCTCCATTGGAGTGTGGTAAAGAGCAAGGAGTGTGGTTTGCAGATGATGTTGAAGCGGTGAAGCTAGAGAAGATTCTCGAGCTAGAAACAGAAGAAGAGAATGGGTCGAGTGACAATAGCTCTATGGATGCACACACGAGTTTGGAGACCAAGTCGTCTCAATCCAGGTGTGATGAGTTTGATCTCTTACATGTGAGTGGAGAAGCAGTAAATGTGTACAAGGAGCAGCATGAAGTGCAAGTCGAGGTGCGTAATGAAGACCAAACTAGAGCAGTTTAGGCCTACATGCGATAATGTGTAGGTAAGGGTGATGTGTAGTGCCATGCTAATGGCCGTGTTGGTGAAGGTAGTGATGGAGTGTACCATAGTGGTGCAGCAGGTGCAAATTTTTACCAAAAGGGATAGAGCAATTGTACCTATGGAAGAGGACAAGGAAGATGCGGTAGAGAATGAGTTCCTCTATTCCTTGGCAGAGCTTGATGATGCAGTGGTAGAAGAGCAGGTAGTTGTAATCGACAAGCAGATGGTGCTTATCGAACTTGAAGGGCTAGTTGAAGAGGAGGAGCTTGACGATGTTGGAATTGTCTGCATGGCAGGTGAGAAGGGCAGTGGGGAGTCAAAGTTAGAGGTGCTTCCTATGCAGTGAGTGCACTCTATGACAAGTGATGCGTGTTCCAAGATGGCGTCCAAACTTTCTAAGGAGGTCTGTGAGTGGTGGTTGAAAGGAATGGTGATCAAAGCAGCTGTGCAGTGTGCTGTTGAACAGGTGCAGGATCTTCTAGACTAGGATCTAGCTTTACAGGGTTGGGAGGGTCGGTTAAGTATGTCAAGTATGTCAGGTCTATTTGGTGCGAGCGATAGTGCAAGTATGTTTTTGGGTTGTGAGCACAATGGTGCTCCATTTGGTGTTCTTGCAGGTGCTTTGATGTGAGTGGGCAGTTTGCCAACAAGCACTTGGAGTGGTAGGAGCATGATGCTGGCAGTTTGGCTATGCAGTTGGTTATGTGCCTTGGTGTGGCACTATTCAAGGTGTTGCAGGTAGATGGAAGAGGCCAATGCAAGGTGTTTGACCCAGGTGGTTGATATAGGTAAAACAGGAGGGTCATCTTATTATAGCCCATTGTTCTAAAGTTAGTTCACTTTATCCTCTTTATGTATCTAATAAACATAGTGTTCTTTCTATAATCGAGTTCCCAATCGTTTCTTTGTGGCATATCTGGTTAGGACATATGTCAAAGAAGGGAATGGAGACACTCTCTCATTTGGGCTACTTACCGTCTTTGTTATTTTCCGATTTTCCCTTTTGTGAGCACTGTCAATATGGAAAGCAAACATAGACACATCGTACACATTCTTTTGACAAAGAAAGAAAACCCTTAGAGCTTGTGCACAATGATTTATGTAGGCCTATTCCTTCTAAATCCCATGGTGGTGCGTCCTATTATGTTACATTCATTGAAAATCACTGAACATAAGTTGAAAGCTTTGCGCTCAAACAATGGTGGAGAATATGTCTCTAAAGAGTTTACAGACTTCTGTTCAAGTAGGGGAATTGAGTGTGAGTTTACAGTTCCTTATACCCCTGCACAAAATGGTGTTTCAGAACGAATAAATAGGACCATCCAAGAGTGGATTATGTCTATGCTATCACAAGCTAATTTACCGCAGGCGTTTTGGGTTGAAGCATTATACACAGCCATGTACTTGATCAATAGATCACCACATGCTTCATTATAGTTTTGTGTACCTTTAGAGTTATGGTCATGACATAAATTTTCTTATGAAAAACTCCGCACATATGGTTGTGAAGCTTATGCACATGTACCCAAGGAGTTGCGTGCTAAGCTAGATCTTAAGTCGAGGAAATGCATCTTCATTGGCTATGGTGTAGTGTAATGTACCCAACATTTTTCAATAAAAATATTTCATTTACTTTGCAAATATTTGAGGGTTGCATTTTATGAAGTCAAAAAGCATTCAAATGGAACGATCGGATCAAAAATCGGAGTTTAGAACTATTAATTAGGACTGTTATTCACTTCAAAACTATAGGTTGATGGGAAGCTTAAACTTCAAGATTGTATCTAAAGATAAGAGTTCATTCTTTTGGAAAGAGAGTAATTTTAGGAAAGGGAGAGCAATTTTAGGAAAGGAGGAGTATTTTTAGAGTAGAAGGAGTAGGAGAAGTACTTTTAGGAAAGAAAGAGAGGAGGAGCTTAGTTTAGAGTTCTTGGTTTGGAAGCCAAGTTTACTTTGAAGTTGGAGAACCGAAATCGCGCATCGAAATCCGTATCCTAAAAAATAAAACTTAATTTTTTTATTAAAAAAAAAAGAGGGCCACGAGCGTACGTGAACTTAGCTCTCTTGCTTTTCTCTATTCTTAGCTGGCCTTGAGAGCCTATATAAAGACCCCTCTTCCCTCACATTCAAGGAGACAGAGACACACTCTCAGAAGAGCGGAAGCTCTCTCGCCTTGACGTCGGAGTTATCTTCTCTCCCTCAAGCTCTCTCCCTCGAGCTTTTACCTTCAAGCCATCTCCATCTCCAAGTCTTCTCTACCATCGTCGTGTTGCCCTTGGAATTCTGAACTTCTCTTTCGCTCTTTCCCTCTTCTCTACATCGATACGATGGCCCCGAAGCGAGTGACTTGAAGCTCGAAGGACGCTCATGTTGCTCCACCTCCAAGAAAAGTGCAAAAGAAGGTATCATCTACTCCAAACATTGCTGAAGCGGATGTATTGGTCGCGGAAGAAGTTGAAGCCATCCAACCTCAAACACGGGAGGTAATCAAACATATCGCTAATCCGGTAAGACAAATTTATAATTCTGCATTGCTATTCACGATGTCTTCGGAAGCTAAGCATAGGGAACCCCTTAAACCGTCCAAGAAACGTGATTGTATCACAAGAAACAAGCATACGTTTTCATAGATTAGTGAAAGAATTGTTTGATAAATTGTCACTGTTTGTTGACTTGTTATTGCTTAATAAACTTTTATTCTTTGATAAGTGGATTTTGATTGATATGAAGAATTGGTTGATCATGTTTGAAGATTCATTTAAAGAGAAGAATTATTGAAAGAATATATTTTGTTCTCGCGTGTAACGAGATGATTCCGCGGTCATTAAGCTGAGGTTATCGACTCTCTTTTATGCCTCGCGGGTAGCGGGATGCCTGGCGGTTAGCAAGATGCGTCGCAGATAGCGGGATGCCTCACGGTTAGCAAGATGGGAAGGTTGTGCAATTCGCGGTTAGCAAATAAATCCTTTGCAAAGGCTCTGTTGGTTAGACAGAGGAAGTCCGCGGGTAGCGGCAAACTCATGAGAAATTGGAAAAGTTATTTTTGTTGAATTATAGGGTTGTCTTCATTAGGCCTTGTTTGAATTGTTTTGGTATTGTTTGAAGGGCTGTATAAAAGAACCCCTGTTTGGAATTAATTAAGGAACACTGTTTGTATATGTAAAACAGTGTGGTAAAAAGTGCGAGTGTGGGGTGGAAAGTGGGGGCTGGCTCAGGTTGCCAGTCAAGGATGGGTGGTCTCGATTAGTCAAGAAACTTCCACTCCTTCTTATTAAGAAAAGTGAAATTAGAGACTCATTGTGCCAAGAGTCGAGATGGCCCAGATCTACGTGACATAAGATTACTATCTAGTTTAGACTAAGTCTCATGTTGTATTTATGGTTTATGGATGGCGGCCGTGCCTCTTAAATGTGGGGAAAAAGGGGTTGTTTATGGATTCTAAATATGTCAATGGGATTTCATATTTATGTTAGGAAACAGTTTCATTAGAATCCCAGATTATCGACCTGGCTTGTGGTGTATGACCCTTATAACCATGTAAATGATGGATAGAGGACTTCTTCTCTTTTGTTGCTTGTATCTCTACTTTGTGGAAACAAAGTAGGGTGTTGTCAATGGAAAAGGAGAATAAAGGAAGGCCATCTATCAAAGTCATCCCAATCTTCTTGGGGTTGGGGACCTCACATGTAGATGGTCAATTTGGCTATCATTTATGGGATCTGGAAAGTCGATCAGTGATCCGTAGCAGTGGCGTTGTATTTAATGAGACTAAGATGCATAGATAGTGAGTGAAAGAGGTTGAATTCCAAAAATTGACATTTTTTGCTGTATCACCTTCTCTCCAGACAGATCCTGAGCCAATTACTACATAGGCTAGTACGAGTTTTGATCAGCCGCGGAGATCTCAAAGAGTCTCACATCTGCCAAAATGTTTTGTTCCAGGCGTAGATTTTGTTTTGTTGACAGATAGTGGTGAGCCTTCTTGTTACAAAGAGGCTATGATAGCCAATGATAAGGTTCAGTGGGAACATGCTATGAAGAGGGAGCTGTCCAGTACCATTTCCAAAAGGTAGGAAAGAATTTTCTTGTAAATGGGTTTACAAAAAGAAGATTAACAATTACAAAGCTTGTTTAGTGGCCAAAGGTTTCAAGCAAGAATATGGTGTCTATTTCCAGGAAATATTTTCTCCAGTGGTCAAGATGACCACACTGAGAATGCTGCTTGCTTTGGTTGCCACTGAAGATATGGAGCGTGATTAAATGAATGTCATTATAGCTTTCTTACATGGTGATCTCGAGGAAGAGATTTATATGCAGCAACCTGAAGGGTTTGTGCTAAAGGGCAAGGAACATTTGGTCTATAAGCTTCTGAAAAGTCTCTATGGCTTGAAGCAATCATCCAAGCAATGGTAATAAAATTTTGATGCATTTATGCATTTCCCAGGCTATAAGCGCAATAATGAGGATCCATGTCTTTACGTGAAAAGGCAACCCAATGGACAACTTATTATGCTTATCCTTTATGTAGATGACATGCTTATTGCTGGTCATTCCAAGAAGGACATTGCTGACTTGAAAACCAAGCTAAAAAGTCAATTTGACATGAAAGATTTGGGTGAAGCCAATCACATTGGGTATGCGTATTACTCGTGACCGTAAGAAGAGCTTGTTGTACCTTTTTCAAAAAGAGTATGTGCACAAGGTTCTTGATTGTTTCAAAATGCAGAAGGGGAAGGCTTTGAGTGTTCCATTGCCTACATATTTGAAACTTAGCAAGAACAACTGTCCCAAATCTCTTGAGGAAAAAGCTGTGATGGCTAAGGTTCCTTATGCTTCAGCTTGTGGTAGTTTCATGTATGCCATGGTGGCTACAAGACCTGACATTGCACATGAGATGGGAGCTGTCTTGACAGCTTTTTGTCTAACCCTGATAAAAAGAATTGGGATGCTGTCAAGTCAATTCTCAGATACTTGAGTGGCACTGCAGATAGACAATTATGCTATGGTTGTGGAGAGTCATCCATTCAAGAATTTGTAGAGAGTGATTATGCAGACTGTGTTGACAATCGTAAATCAACAACAGGTTGGATTTACACATTTCTTGGCTCCACTATTTCTTGGAGATCCGTTCTTCAAGACTGTACATCCATTTCTACCACAGAGGCAAATTATGTTGCATTGAGTAATGCATGCAGAGAAGCTATTTTTCTTCCTCGCCTAGTGAAAGATCTTGGATTGGAACAATGTACATCAGTTCTCCATTGTGAAAGTTAGACTGCTATTGCCTTGGCTAACAATCCAGTGTTTCATTCCAGAATGAAACACATTGATGTGCGTTATCACTTCAGTTGTGAATGCCTGGAGAGGGTTGGTGGCAGAAGAAAAGAGCACTCATGTTGACATTCATGAAAGGCTTTTCAAAGATCTAGTCCTTAGAGACAAACATCTTGCTTCCAAGCTATGAAGGAATCAAGGAAAAGAGAAAAGGTTGATAAAGTGCGATAGCCAAATTAGGGCAAAGGAACAAATTTTACACCAAAACCATATCTGATAGATATTTTCCATTTAAGATATAACGGTGGAGAGAGCAACGGAAAGAATCCCATCTCTCTCTCTCTCTCTGGACATGATCAGGGCTTGAGAAAAAGCACTCTCTTTCCCCACACCATGGCAACATGACGAGGCATGGTGTAGGTTGACATCATGAGAAGGATTCCCATAAAAAGTTACCAAATTGGTTTGATATTAAGGGTCAAATAATTAAAAGTTGTGAGATAGTGTGCCTTGTTTATGGCAGAGATAAAGAATGACAATTAGAGTGAGTAAGGTAGGCATGAATGAGCCGGGAGCTAATTAAAGATGGTTCTAGGCCACAAGGGTGGAGCGGACACTGGCAATGAGCTGCTCCACGTTGTCACCGCCGATGCCAAGCGTGGCCTCCAGCACATCTTCGGGAAGGGGAGGATTAGAGGCAAAGAGTGCCACAGCGAGTTGCGAGGCTCCAGGGTTTTGGCCATTGAGAGCGGCTATGGCGATGGCGGGCTTAGCTTTGTCAGGGTTAAACTGGAAGTGCACTAGACCACGTGGGAACACAAAGAGGTCGCCTGCATAGACGGTCTGGTAGAAGAGCTTGTTTGCAGGCGCGGTGGAGACGAAGCCCACCAGCAAGGTGCCTTGCGCAAGGTAGAGGACCTCAGTGGTGCGTGGGTGGATATGAGGGGGGTTGATGCTGCCCGGTTTGTAGTCGATGCGGGTGATGGAGAGGCCCTGTGTGTTGAGGGTGCCAAATGTGGCCGCATTGGCAAGGTTGACGGCATAACCGAGGTTGCCGGTGAAGTTGGTGGGCTTGCGGAGCTGCTGCGAGACGAAGTCGGAGGATTGCTCGCTGGCGGCCACCTTGCAGAGCACGCCATTAAAGGCGAGATTAGCGGAGCCGAAGAGCTACTGCCGCTCGGAGGCATTGAGGGCCACGCAAAAGTCTTGAAGCGGGTCCTCATTAGCAGCGAGGGCGGGTCTTGAATAAGCCACAGCCATAATGAGCAGGATCACCAGCGCAGGCAGGCCGAATGATTTCGTCATGGCCACAAATGAAGGCTTATTAGTTAGCGCTAGCAAAGAAAAGAGGCAGAGAGTCTGTCTGTGTGTGAGAGAGTGAGCGCTAGCAAAAATGGCGCCCCAAGTTCACTCCTAGTTCACCCCCCCCCCCCCCCGTTCACCCCTAATTCACCCGCCTCGTGGGGTGTGGGTCGAACCTGGGACGTCTCGGTTGCCACACTAATGCCCTACCACCACGCTAGCGCGCGTCACTGTTCATGTTGGCATGGCACATGATCATATCCTAGTTTAGGCACCCCTAGTTCACCCTCAGTTCACCCATACCTAGCTTACCCGTACCTAGTTCACCGTTAGTTCACCCTCAGTTCACCCCCAGTTCACCCACCCCTAGTTCACTGTGTGATCCGACGACGGAGATTAAAGCCGCCTTGCCCCCCAAATTTGGGCCCTATATCCCCTCTGGCTCGGAGCCGTGCCATATAGTGACGAGGGGGGGGGGGGGGGGGAGAGTGGGTTGAACAATGAATATCCTGACGACGGAGCGACGCCCTTTATAGTCTTCTGGGAGCGCATTGTCGGATAGATAAGACCCAACACTGCCTGCAATCGCTCGCGTGTAGCTTGCTTAGACCTCAATCACTTTCACGAATTTGACCTTGACCATCCTAGCGCTCGATCACACCACGTCGTAGTGAAAAAGGTGAAAAGCTTGTATCCCATGGAAAGGTCACGCCTCATAGTGCTTGGAGGAATATATATGTGCATTCTGTTCATTACCCAAGAAATGAGATATTTATTGGTCACATCCACTCCCATACGGTAACCAAGGTATTAAAAACCATGATGTACCCTTCCAAATTAATATTCCTTGTAGTATCAAATTGCCCAAGAAAACTTCTATCAAATTTCCCATGGATGCAAACTTCTCTTTGTACCTTGTAAAGACAACTTCCATTTTGTGAAGTTATGTCCCATGGAAATAGTGCCTAAGGCCAATTTTTTTAGTAACCCTAGGTGTAAAGGAGACCTTTGTAAATGTAAAAGTGGTTCTTTTGAAGAAGGTAGCACTATGTATTATCAGAGAGGGCTTTTTGGTGCAAACTTGTAATTAATATATCTCTTCCATAGGTCTTTTTGGTGCAAACTTCTCTTTGTACCTTGTAAAGACAACTTCCATTTTGTGAAGTTATGTCCCATGGAAATAGTGCCTAAGGCCAATTTTTTTAGTAACCCTAGGTGTAAAGGAGACCTTTGTAAATGTAAAAGTGGTTCTTTTGAAGAAAGTAGCACTATGTATTATCAGAGAGGGCTTTTTGGTGCAAACTTGTAATTAATATATCTCTTCCATAGGTAATCAGTGTCAAGTTCCCACCATTGCCTCTTGTTCCTCTTGTCTTGCTCTTTCATTTAATTGTATGCATTGTTAAATTTTTTAAAGTTCACAACCATGCTGTGTGATCATAAATTCACTATTTTGGTGCTATACTCAAGTGTAAATACTGATTTTTTTAAAAGGAAGATTAGTCATAGGGCATAAGGGAAGCTATTAGACCACATATGTCCATGTTTTTTACGCCTGCAAATCCATGAATCGTGATTTATGTACCTCTAAGAAAGTGAGTTGACAGAAGCTAGACAGGTTCTACTAGTCCTTGCATTTAATCTCCTAAAGTTTCATGGCGTTCTGAGCTCATTTGGCTAAGGAAATCATCAATTTGTTGGTAGGAGCAAAGATTGAGTGTAGGTAGTCATTTGAGTTGATTCTATAATTTCACCATAGTGTTTCTCTAGTCACAATTGCTCCATTGGGTTTGGCAAACTCAAACTCAATGCGTTTCTGTGTTCCATCCCTGTCGCTTTTCTGAGTATTGGTATAGAGTATGTTAGTGTCAAATAGCTATGATATATATGTCCATCGTAGTAGCGATCCGCTCGCACATTCCCTCTTTGCAACCTTTTACCATTCGAAATGAGAGAGAGAAAATTATGTGGTGACACATCTATAAGCATAAATTTTGAGAGAGTTGAATCTAACCCCGAAGTAAAATAACTTTACTTCCATTCTCTTTATAGATTTCAAGAAAATGGTAACAAAGCCTAAATTAAGCAAGTACCTCTCAAATTACTTCAACCTAGAGATGTTGCCTTGAGGAAAGGGTAAGTGGCAATTTTGAAAAGTAGTAGACTAAAAAAGAAGCCCCTTGGGGGGTCCACCTTTCAAAAATACTTATAGCAAGCACCTTCAAGGTATTTATAAAACCTCTATACACACACACACACCATGAATTAAAACCCATTTTCTTTCATAGACCTACAAATTTTCTTGAAAATTTCATTTGTAGATCCCTCTTGTACATGTAGTTATGTAACTCTTTGAAAGATAAAAACCGCCTGCAAGTGAAGTCATGTGCTACACTTACAGATCTTGAGGTGGACCCCCTAGGGGAATCCATGTTTACAAAGTCTACAAATATATAGAGAAGGTGCTACACTATCATTGATAATCAATCTTGAGCATCCTCTTTATCCAAAAGAATATGTAGTTAGCCATATTAGGATGAACTTACCCTAGTTCAAGCATCACTCAAGAGAGACTTCAAGAGAGAAATCTCTTTAAAGAGTGTCAAAGGCTTTATCGAATTAGTCCAACTACATCACAACTATATCCTATCTAGTTTTCTAATTAGCATGATCAATAGCCATTTTTGGTATCATGATATTATGAAATATGGATCTCATAGAGATGAGCCTTCTCTCACTAGGGTGTTGGACGTTGCTAAGTATAAGTTTGAGCCTCTAAGAGATGGCTTTAGCCATGAGCTTATAAAGGACCCCGATCATTGTAATTGGCCTCTGATCTTTTAGAGACTAAGAAGATTGATCTTTTAGAGACTAAGAAGATAAATGTTTAGGTATCAATTTGATAAATGACTAAGAAGATAAATGTTTAGGTATCAATTTGATCATCCTTGCTTTGAATAAGGCCTATGAGTTGAGATAACCACATTGTATTGATAAGAGTCATCACAATTATTTCAAGAGATTCAAGAGAAATCCAATAGTGGAGCAAATATCTTTAGATAGACCATAGGGCCATGAGTTTTTCTCTGTCTTTGTACATTTATGGGTTAAAAATTTTCTTGTGTCATTAAAAAAAAACTTATAGCCTTTAAGCAATGGAGCTATGAACACACATACCCATGTCTACAAACATTATTCTCATATCTTGTTTTAATTGTTCTTGAGATAAGTCAAGAGTTTGATTTAGTAACATCTCATAGTAAGAGAATTTTTTTTTGTATATGCTCTAGGCTACCACTAATACGAGTCTTATCCTCCATAATGAACTTGGAAAGTGTTCCCCTACATACTTTGGACTTGAGATTTTTGATGATTTTGGTGCTTTCCAAGCTTGAATATGAAAGTAAAGAAGCAAAGTGTGTAAAGTAGAAGAGTTTATAAAGATAAAGATGGGTGTACACATAGAAACATTGATGATAGGTCAATAGAATGCAAAAAATGCACACATAGATTTATAAAGATAAGGATGTACACATAAAAACATTGATGATAGGTCAATAGAATTCAAAAAATGCACACATAGAATTTATAAAGATAATGATGGGTGTACACGTAGGACCATTGACGATAGGTCAATAGAATGCAAACAATGCACCTCTTTTGTACTTAATTCTATGTTCAAAAGAAAAAAAATTCGGCGTATAGCTATAGACTTTGGCTAAGAACTCATTGATGTTTACAAAAAAAAGGCTTATTGTCTAATTTTTTTTTATACCTTGTGTAAAACGAGGAGTCACTTAGCAAATATGCTCTTTTTGGTCAAATTGAACATTTGTTTGGCTTTGAGAGCTCCCATTGACCATACAATCAAGAGTCATGAGTGTTTCTTATTGTTTCAACATGAAGTGTCATGTTATCTTTGAACTAGACTAAGAACTTCTACAAACACATACATATTATAGGAGCATTTGATTTCTTTCCAAAACCTTGAATGGATACACTTATGTCATTCTCACTATGATGTGCAAAAAGGAATCAAAGACTCTGTTGTCTTTATGCTAAGTTCCAATCATTATCCTTTAAACAATCATTATCCCTTGTTTAAAGACAACTGTCTTTTAAATTGTTTTGTTCTTTTGTGTACAAGTATGAGTTTAAAAACAACAAAATACACGTCCTAAACACAAGGTTCTCCTAGAAAGCTGGGAAACTAGGACGCTTGCTTTGGAGATTTTTTTCTATAGGCTTTGATGGACCCATTGTTTATAATTCCTTGTTAGGTTGACATGTGTTAAGCGGTCTTTCCTTGTCTATAGATCGGGTTCTTTCTCATAGCTATTGCAATCTTTGATTATGTTGATTTTAGGTTGTAAGTTAATCCAAAATTACTTATCCTTGTGTAATTATTTCAATTCTTATGATTTCAGGAACATTTTACCTATAAACGAACTACTCTTAGATGGAGGGTTCGTTTGAGAACTGTAGAAGGCAAAGACAGTCCCAACAGGTGGGAACTGTCCCTTAGAAGGCCGAACATCGGATCAGTCACACTAGCAGTGATTGCAGGCAGTTATTGCAGTAACTCCTGGGAGCTATACATAGGACCCGCTACATTGTAATTGGGCTTCTTAGCTACTTGGCCTCTTAGCTGCTTGTCTTTTGGCTTTAGCTTTCTAAGCATTTTTGGGTTTACAAGATCTTCGCCTCTAGCTTCACTTTGTAATCATTGCTTTCGTAATCATTTTAGCTTAAACCCATTATATAATGTACTAGTTATCCTTGAGCTATTAATCTGAATCTTCAAATACTCTTTCGAGTCTTTTAGTATGTCTCTTGTTTCAATATAACATTCTAGTTCAGTTATATATTTTAGTCAAGTCAGTTCTTTGTTCCAGTCTCACTAATTGAATTGACGACATAACCAATAGCTTTAAGTTCTAACAGTGGAATAAATTATCTAAAGAGACCAGCTCCAATTCCATTTTGGCGATCATGGTGGTTAGAGATGTTCGCTCTTCGACTAGAAAACTCTTATCTCCCAGTTAGAATTTTTAGTTGTACACATGGTGCCCAAAGTCAATCATGGTCACAAAAAGTCAACCCGATTAGGCACTAATTTCGATGGCATCGATCCTATTCCTGAGGTATCAGAAAGAGAGTCTGATCCTAAGAAGGACTGAGAGAGCGAGACTGAAGCTCAGAAGGAGCATAATCATCCTAAGAGGCCAAGGACTCTCAGCAATCCAGTCATTCCAGGAGGAGAAGGGCCAAGTAGGAAGAACACAAAACCACGAGTTCTCAGTCCATACACAAGGCAGATGGGGCCAAGGACAGTAAGGGCAATCATCACAGTTCCAACAGAAAATCCATAGAAGAGACAAAAACTAAGACTGAGGAAGAAGTTGATTGGGATGCTGACACAGATCACTACAGAAATTCTTCATGACGGAGTCAAGCTCCCAAGGGCAAAAGAAGCAGAGACGATGCCGACCGACATGATTATACTTAAGTTTACTAAAAATCTCTTTCCCAATGTTCAAGGGAGGAAAGAAATATGATCCAAATGTTCATATTCAAGCGTTTGAACAGTATGCTGAATTGAAGAATATTGATGCTGAATTGAAGAATATTGATGAAGATGATTGGGGAGAATATTTTTCTCAGACACTGAAAGATGCAGCAAGGAAATGATATTACCATTACCCAGCCTGCCAACTCAGATCATACAACAAATTGCTCAAAGATTTTAGACTGGAGTATTCAGACAACAGGGGTGATGGGGACATCCTCTACGAGCTAGATAAGATTAGACAAGGGACGTTGTCAGTGAGAAGTTATGTAGAGAAGATCGAGAAGTTAACCAAGCATTTGCAGGAGCCACCATCAGAAAAGAGGCTACGCGCATGGTTTTTACATGGGTTCCGCAGTAAGAAGCTCAGGGAACAGGAGGTGCCTGCACCGACAAAGAAATTTAATGATTTGGTGCTGCGAGCTCTGAAGCTTGAATTACAAGCTAAGAAGGAGAGAAGTCACAAGAAGAGGAGGTCCAGCAGTAGTAGTTCTTCCATTCAAAATTTCGATTCTAGTGAGACCTCCAGTAGCTTTGACAACAGCTCAGATGAAAAGAGAAAGGACAAGGCTAAGAAGGGGTCTTGGTCCAAGAAGATTGATGAAATGGCCCGACAGATTGCTAAAATCAGCCAGACCAGACAACCAATTAGGACAATGGAAACTTGGTGCTCAAGGTGCAAATCTAAAGATCATGTTTCCAATGAATGTCCACAATGTACCTATTGCAAAGCGTATGATCATTTATGGAACAATTGTGGTATTCGCATTCATCACTTCAAGAAGAGAAAGGATTTGTATGTAGTAGCATTTACCAATGTTGAACCAGCTAGAGTAGAGACAACGAGTGTATCGCAAGAAGAGAAACAGGTACCAGTGGCACTGGTATTGGGCGGGGCAGATATCAGGGAGATACTGACCGGGGCCTTGGTCATGGTAATTTTCAAAATCGAAGCCTTAACTATTATACTTGTGGCAAGTATGGGTACTTTGCGGCTCAATGTCTAGAGGTGCCTAGTACTGCGGCTACTGAGGCAAAATCCCCAGAGCCGGTTCCAGTACGAGTAGTTACACGCAGTAAAGGGGTAGTCATCGAGGAAATCCCATATGAGCCGATAAAAACAATCAGTGTTGAAACTAGAAAATGGACTCAACAGAGAGAGGTATGGAAGGCAAAGGGTAAAGAGAAGGTAGTCGATGAATGGCAGGAGCAAAGAGAACTGGCGTCTAAGATCACAGAAGATCTAGCCAAGAAGCTACGCACCCAGAAAGTTTTGAGGCTTGAGTCATTCAAAAGATATCAGACTAGTCTTCTGAGAAAAGACAGTCAGATCAGTTAGGATCTGGACTTTTTGAGATCATGCTGGCTGCAGTTGGCTGCAGTCCAAGGACTGCTGAAAGATCTAGGAAATGTCAAATCAGATCTAATTGAAATGAGAAACAATGAAGGGGCTAAATATGACACCATAACAAAGGATTGGCACTATGTAGATGGTCTCGATTCCTCAAGTTCTGATGATAACTCTGATCAAGAGAGAGAAGAAATTCATGTAAAGATCTGTGAAAGAATTCAAAAATTGACAATTGAATTAGAAGACATCAAAAAAACTTTGCCTGAAGCAGCAAAATTCATTAGACAGCAAAGAAAGGCTTGAGCGGAAGCTAGGGCAGTTGACTTGGTAGCTATCAGAGATGATGAAGTGCGAGTTTTCCAGGTAAGCAATGGGAGCAATCCTGGCTCCACCAATAGGGAGGACTGATTATCCACTGTAATTTGTCAGTCGGAGATTCAATCAGCAGGCTGAACAAGGATATACTACTACGAAGAGAGAAGCCTTAGGAATGATTTTCAGTGCCACTAAGTTTTGACATTATTTGTTGGGGAAGCTATTTCAGTTTTATACGGATCATCAAGCATTATTAGTTTTGATTAAAAAAGTTATTATTCAAGGAAGATTGATCACATGGATGATGTTCATGATGGAGTTTGAATTCCGCATATTTCACAAGCTCGGTAAATCCCATTGTGGTGCTGATTTCCTATCCAGAAGTACTGATGGCTACTCAAAAATATCATTGAGAGATGAGCCCATGGACGTAGAGCTATTTCAGGTGATAGTTGAGGAAAACACAGATCGAGAATGGTATGATGTATATCAGTTCCTTTCCAAAGGAGGATTCCCTAAAAACTCAACTCAGAATCAGAAGAAGGCTCTGATTAGTAAGATTCTAAAGTTCGCCATCATAGGAGTACTACTCTATAGACTGGGAGTAGATGGGGTTCTTTGAAGGTGTGTGCCGATGGAAGGAAGAATGCAAGTTATTTTTGAAGCACAGGATGGGCATTCTGGAGGAAATTTCTCCACTGATATTACTTACAAGAAGATTTTGTAGGCTGGATTGTGGTGGAAAACTCTAATATCCGATGTTAGAATTTTTTGCAAAACATGTGATTTATGCAAGAGGATGGGCAGACCAACAACAACCGATATGACTCCACTTACTCCACTTCAACCACTGGGAGTATTTATGAAATGAGGTCTAGACTTCATGGGTCCATTCACTTACTCCACTTACTCCAACCATTGGGAGTATTTATGAAATGGGGTCTAGACTTCATGGGTCCATTCAAGAAAATCACTCCAAGGAAGAACCAGTATATATTGATGGCCACTTGCTATGTCACGAAATGGGTAGAGGCCAAGGATATTCCAGATAACACCGCAAAGTCCACTGTTGTATTCTTATTTGAAAATATTATCTGCCATTATGGATGCCTTGTGGAGATTGTGTCAAGGAAAACATTTTATTAATGATACTATGGATATTTTGATGGAAATACTCTCAGTGAATCACATGAAGTCAACTCCATATTATCCCAAGTGCAATGGGCAAGCATTGAGCAGAAGTAACAAAACCATCAAGACCAATCTCACCAAGATTGTGCAAAAGGAGCCACACCAATGGGATCTTAAGCTCCAGACAGCTCTATGGGCCTACAAGACAACTTATAAAGTCACCACTGGATTGACACCGTTCAGAATGGTGTATTGTACTAAAGTTGTAGTGCCTATGGAATTCATGATTCCTAGTCTCAGGATGGCAGTTGAGTATGGATTGGATTTCAATCACAATCTTAAACATAGACTAGAGGAATTAGCACAAGTAGACGAGTTAAGAAAACATGCTATGTTGGAACAGGAAATTGTTGAGCAAAGAAGGAAGCACTGGCATGATAGATGAATCATTTAGGGAGTTCCAGAAGGGCGACTTGGTTTTGCTCTATCAATCCAAACTGGGCCCTAAGAAACCAAATTTAAAAATAGCTTGGGCTGGTCCATATGAAGTCGACTGGGTGTTTTGCAATGGTACAATAAGGTTGAAGATTTACCTAGATTACTGCCTACAGTCAGGTGTTTATAATGGGCCAAGATCAAGCTATATTATTCTAATATGAAAGAGACTTCCAGAGAAGGAAATACTGGCATTTTGGGTACTGATGGCCAGGAATTTTCAGAACCAGCTATTCTAAACCTCTTCCATGTACAACCAATATCAGAATCAGTGATGGTACCACAAAAGTCTTAGCATGACAAAACAATGCCAGTGGCAGAGTCGGTAAAGTGTTAGAGTTAGTACCAATTTTTATGGGGAAAAGGGCCCCTGATAATCATGAAAGGGAACATGGGAAGTATTAGCCAATGCATGTATGCCACGTCATCGACGGTGCACAAAAATCTAGGAACGATAAGTAGTGGAGCTTTTATGACACGAACGCGTATAACACTAAGGTGAATGGGCATTCTTCCTCATAAATCTCTTGCGTGATGCCTACCTGTTGTTACACATTCACCATTGCCAAGCTCTGAAGAGTCGTCACTACAACCACAAACCTCCTCGTTCAAAGAGTCTGTCGATCACTATCTGTCCCTACCCGACACACCTGGCTACGGCTTTGACTATCCAAGTAAGTCTTCTTCCTCTACAGATGTACCATCCTCATAGTGTATGGGTAGAAGGAAAATATCGAAGAATATGCAGGATACCATAGATGAAACTTTGGCAATGATCATCTTTCTTAAAGCTTCTCTACCACTTATTCCACACAATAAGAATCTGGGAAAAATCAGACAGAGTTTCCCTTGGAAACTGAGCAAAAACTCAAAAGATCTCACCAAATCGCATGAAAACTAGACACACCTTATCTCAGTCAACAGATCTACAAATGGTCTCCATATGCTGCCAAAAGCCTGGCAAACTGGCTCACTCTTGACCGAGTGGCTCTATGGACATGTACCTGTCCAAAAACACCTGTAAACTTGTAAATCTGCTACTTGCAAGCTATCTCAACTCAAAATGTATCCACATAAGCATACATAGCCTGGAACTGCACCAGACTATGCGAAAAATTCTCTCTAGTGCTCCACACAAGCTGCACTGCAACTTTTGAGCAAAACCGCTGAAGGACTGGCAACTACTACCTCATTGATCGCAAGGATAGATTTTTACACGGCTGTAATCAAGCAAGCTCTTGATTATTTTAGTGACAAGGATGACAGTGCTATTGTCAATGGTGTAATAGTCAAAGAAGCTCCTGACGCCATTGCTTTTGCTTTTAAAATGCCTAATGAGCCAAAACCAACCACATCATCTGCAGAACAGATAAGTTTGGCTCTGAATGAGGATGAAGCAGCCAAGAATAAACAAAAGGCTAATGCACAAGGGGTCCCAGTATAGCAGGACTGGACGTCCCCTCAGCCTACAGGTTTGTTGTTGAGGTTGTTAGCCTGAAGAACAACCCTACATATGTATCAGAAAAGTTTTTTGCTATGCTACTTGCAAAAATATTAGATGCTACAACTAAAATCAACTTATGTCCGATCTTATCTCATAATGTGCTCAAGCAGACTACCAAGCTATAATCTTAGAATGTATTCAAAGCTTGATATGTCTGGCAATTTTTGTATTGGGCAACTGCTCCAGAAGCTAATTACTAGGTAAGGATGGCTTGGAGTCTGAAGCCCATTCCAAAGATTAAACATGTTAAGATTTCTTCAGACAAGGAGGCTCTAGGTAATCGTGTTAGGAAATAAGACGTAGCTAAATAGATAATTGAGTAGATTACTTAATGGAGAGAGACAGATTTTCTCACACGAGATTATAGAGGGGAGAGAGAGAGAGAGAGAGAGAGAGAGAGAGAGAGAGAGAGAGAGAGAGAGAGAGAGAGTACACACGATATACGTGGTTCACCCAATGTGGGCTACGTCCACGAGAAAGCAGCCACTCAATGTCTTTAATACTTCAAAACAAGAAGTAGTTTACAGAGGGATTATACCCTTTTGGAGCTCCCGTCTTGCTTCACTCTCACCACCTCACACCCACCTTGTTGCATCAACTTTACACTCTGCAATGTGTGAAGAAATGGCCTCCTTTTATAGGCCAAAAGGGCTACCCTCTCTCATGAGAGGTAACCGTGTGTAGCCACCCTTGTGTAGATAAGTCCAAATTGGACCCTCCAATCCGCCCATGTGTGGCCGCCCTTGAGAAGACAAGTCCTCCTTTGAAATCGACCACCAGCCATTGACTTTTGACCACCAACCACCAGCCATTAACTACTGGCCATTGGCCAACCGGCCAAGCGACTGGCCGGTTTACGACCACTTTTTAACCATCGTCCGGCCATAATATTCAGGGGAAAATGAATATTTCAGCGTGAAAATTTTGGTTTCCGACGACTGATTTTATTTCCCAGCGAGTTATTTTTCTTCACACACGATGGCTACTCCTCATAATGGGGGCCTTACAAATGTACGTTTTTAACACAGAAAATTACAAGGAGTAAATCAAGCTCCATACTTAACAATCTCTCACTTGGAGACTGATCTCCAAACCAAACCTGTGACTGATTTCCATCCTGGCTTCTTATCCTTGAATGCCGATTGAAGATGAGCAAAAGCTCAACTTCTCCTTGTTGACCACCTTTGTAAACATGTCTGCAGGATTTTCACTTGTATTCACCTTTCCTAGGTTTAGTTGTCCCTCTTCCAAAAGAGTGCGTATGAAGTGATATCTCACCTCAATGTGCTTTGTCCTTGAATGAATGGATGAGTTCTTTGCAAGATGGATAGGGCTTTGGCTATCACTATACAAGACACAATTGTTTTGTTTGAATCCAAGCTCTCCTAAGAATCTATGAAGCCACATAATTTCTTTGCTTGCCTCCGTCATTGTGACATACTTTGCCTCTGTGGTAGAAAGTGAGAACACTTTTTGCAGCTTTGAAGCCTAGCTTATTGATGTGCCTCCAACCGTGAAGACATAGCCAGTAGTGCTCCTTCAAGTGTCTTTGTTACCTACCATATCTGCATCAACATACCCTTGAAGAAAAATATCAGTTCCTCCAAATACAAAGCATTTGTTGTTGTCCCTTTTAGATACCTAAGTATCCACTTCACAGCTTGCCAATGCTCTTTATCTGGGTTGTCCATGAACCTACTCACAACTCCCACTGCATGTGCAATATCTAGCCTTGTCCAGACCATAGCATACATTAGAGAACCTACCGCTGTAGCATATGGAACTTTAGACATATAGGCTATATCCTCTTGTGTATTTGGACACATATCCTTGGTGAGTTTAAAATGACCAGCCAAAGATGTAGAAACTGTTTTTGCATTTTTCAGTGCAAACCTTTCTAGTACCTTCTTGATGTAATCCTCTTGAGATAGCTTTATTGTCTTCTTCGTCCTATCCCTTGATATTTTCATACCAAGTATCCTCTTTGCAGCACCTAAATCTTTCATTGAAAAATATTTAGACAACTCCTCTTTTAGGTCTTTGATGTCCTGCATGTTAGCGCTTGCAATCAGCATGTCATCAACATACAACATTAGGATGATGAACTTCCCATCTCCCAAATTCTTCGTGTAGACGCAACGATCCGAGTTGCATCTTGTGAATCCATGATCCAACGTCCATCGATCAAACTTCAAGTACCATTGTCTTGATGCTTGCTTTAAACCATACAAGCTCTTTTTTAATCTGCAAACCATTTTCTCCTTACCTTTTACTTCATAGCCCTTTGGTTGAATCATGAAAATTTACTCCTCTAAGTCACTGTGAGGGAATTCCATATTTACATCCATTTGCTCAAGATTTAAATCATGAGCAACCACCACAAGGCTTAAGAAAACCCTTTTACCACAAGCCTAGACTTGTACCTTTTCTTCCCACCTTCTTCTTCCTTTACCTTATACACCCATTTGTTCTACAATGCCCGCTTAACTTTAGGCAACTCAAACAACTCCCATGTTTGGTTGCGATGTAGTGAGTCCATCTCCACTTGCATGCTCTCATCCATTCTTCTTTGGATTCATGATGCATAGCTTCTTCGTATGATTTTGGCTCTCTAGAATCTGACATCAAGAGATGGTTGAAGGAAGGAACAAACCTTTCTAGAGGTCTACTTGCTCTTGTGGATCTTTGGGGAATAGGTTGAGGCTCCTCATTTGATTGACGTTGTTGCACATTGTCACCATTTGCAATCCTTGAGTCTTCACCGTCCTCAAGCTCCATGTACTCATCACCAGTTTCTTTTGTTTGTTTTCTTTCCAAGTAATCTTTGTACATATTTTGCTCATTGAAAATTACATCCCTACTTCTAAAGATTTTACCATCTTCAGGATTCCATAGGCGATACCCAAAGTCACCTTCTCCATAGTTGACGAAGAAACACTTTTTGGACTTTGCATCTAGCTTTGACCTTAGGATTCTATCTATGTGCATGAAAGCCTCGCACCCAGACACTTTGAGGAATGAATAGTTCACCGGTTTGCCTATCCACGCTTCCTCTGGAACTCCCCCATCCAATGCCATTGAGGGTGACCGGTTGATTAAGTACATAGACGTACTTACTGCTTTCGCCCAAAGCTCAATCGGTAGGCCTGCATGTAGCCGCATGCTTCGTGCTCGCTCCATGATTGTCCTGTTCATCCTTTCCAAAATCCCATTTTTTTGAGGTGTCCTTGCGGTTGTCCTTTGCCTCTGAATGCCATTGCTAGCACAAAAGCTTTCAAAAGCTTGGCTGCAATATTCGCCTCCATTGTCGGATCTGAGGCATTTAACCTTAGTACTTGTTTCATTCTCCACAAAGTCTTTCCACCTTTGAAATATGGAAAACACATCGGATTTATTCTTCATTAAATAAACCCATGTTTTCCTAGTCGCATGGTCTATGAATGTTACATAGTACAATGAGCCACCAAGTGATGGTGTACTTGTAAGACCCCAAACATCAGAATGAACTAACTCAAGGTTTTATTTTTTCTTTCATTTACAGATTTTTGAAATTTTACCCTCTTTTTGTTGGAATTAGGGTTGCAGAGAAACACACACAGCTTGGAGAAGACGAAGGAAGCTCAAGGCACACAATAGAGAGTGTGTTACTTAGTGTGCAATGGAAAGATAGATAGCCCTAGAGTGATGGGCGTATATACAATGCACGGGGGAAAAAACCTCCTAAAGAGGGAAAAAATGCCCCGGCGGTCCTAGTGTGTTCACACACATCACTACCACATGTATATGGTAACAAATCCCCCCTGGAGTGATGCGGTGAACGAGAGCTGGCACATGAGTAAAGGGAAGTGCCATGCCCTGAGGACAGGATCAGTCCACAAAGGGGAGTAAGCCCAAAGCTTTGCGGAAAGCTTCAAGCTTCTCACGAGACAATGCCTTTGTGAAAAGATCTGCAAGGTTGTCCTGTGTTGGCACATAAGCCAAGCTGATCTCTCCTGCTGAGAGCCTCTCCCTGACATAGTGGTAATGCACCTCAATGTGCTTTGTGCGAGCATGAAAAACTGGGTTCCTCGCAACTGCCAATGCGCTCTGACTGTCAGTGTAGATAGTGTTGGTAGTGTCCTGTCCAACACCCAAGTCATCCATAAGGCGTCTGAGCCATACACACTCAACTGTAGCTGTGAAGACTGCCCTGTACTCAGCCTCACAACTCGAAGTGGCCACAGTAGGTTGCTTCTTGCTCAACCATGATATACATGAACTGCCAAGCATGAAACAGAAACCACTTGTGGACACTCGCGTGTCAAAACAACCAGCCCAATCTGAGTCCGAAAAAGCATGTAAGTCTGGCGGCAATGATCCCCCCTCGGGATAAAACAAGCCAAGATGTAAAGTGCCACTAAGGTAGCGGAAAATCCTCTTGACAGCCTGCCAATGCTTAGACCCTGGGCTATGCATAAATCTGCTGACCTGCGAGACTGCAAACTGAATATCTGGCCTCGTGTTGCATACATAAATGAGGCAGCCAACAGCAGTTTGGTAAAGAGTGACATCAGCAGGATCGCCAGCATCATGTAGACTCAACTTCAAACCTGTTTCCATGGGAGTGGCAATAGGTTTGCAATCCTCAAGTCCAAACTTACATATCAATGTCTCTATGTAACTTTTCTGACACAAGGCAATACCACCATCACACTGCTTAAACTGTATACCCAAGTAATGATGCAACAGCCCCAAATCTTTCATCTTGAAAGTAGCATTCAAATCAGCCTTAAATTCAGCAATATGTCTCTCATTTGGTCCAGTGATCAGCAAATCATCAACATAAAGAACCACAATGAGAAATACATCATCCTCACGCTTTACATACAATGTGCTTTCTGTTGGACTGTTACGAAAGCCTCGTTTAACCAAATGAGTGTCAGCTTTCTCATACCAAGCACGAGGAGATTGCTTCAACCCATACAAAGCCTTCTTACATTTGCACACTTTGTCCTCTTGTCCTTTTATGACAAAACCGCGAGGCTGCGTTACATAAACTTCCTCAAATATGTCACCATTCAAGAAAGCAGTAACAATGTCTGATTGATGTACATCCCAACCAAAATGAGCTGCCAATGCACATAGAAAACGCACAGTAGTCATACGACAAGTGGGAGCAAAAGTCTCTTCATAATCTATGCCTTTTTGTTGTGCATAACCCTTTGCAACAAGTCGAGCCTTATGGCGATCGATCTCACCATCCGGCTTGCGTTTCAACTTGTAAACCCACTTCGTACCAATGGCCTTTTTGCCAGGAGGCAAATCACATAAAGTCCATGTGTCATTCTCTATAAGTGCATCATATTCTGATTTCATGGCAGCAATCCAATTTTCTGAATTCTGTGCTTCATCAAAGGACAGAGGCTCCTCAACATCATGTAAACTAGACACAGCCAAAGCATAACAATCTGATGCATAAGATGCATGGTGAGAGCCTGAACGAGTACGACTAGATAAAGGTGCATCCAATTTACTGTCACGCAAAGTGTGCACCAGCCATTTTGGCATACCTCTAGCCTGCTCATTTTCAGCCCTTTCCTCATCAAGTACATCATGTAGATCTGCATCAGTAATAGGCTGTTCTAAAACATTTTCAGAAACCCCCATAGGCTGTACATTTGCCTCATTGGAACTTACATTCGTATTTCCACCACTGAAAAGAGGCAACAAAGTGTCATAAATGTCCTGTGAGCTTACATTACTGTCTCTAGTACATGACAGCAAGGGTTGAACAGAATCTTCCACAAACACTACATCCCGTGAAACCAGAATACGTTTTGTTTGCGGATGATACAACCTGTAACCTTTGCTTTCAGCACTATAACCAACAAAAATACATTTGACAGCCTTATCATCCAATTTTCTGCGCTGCACTTGTGGCACCAAAGCATATGCCAAACAGCCAAAAACACGCATGTGCTCAATAGAAGGTTTTCTATCATGCCATGCTTCATATGGAGTAATAGACTGCAAAGCTTTCGTAGGACACCTGTTAAGTACATAAGTGGCACACATGATGGCCTCAAGCCAAAAAGAATGCGGCAAAGCTTGACTTTTGACCATACATCGTGCCATTTCCGTTAGTGACCTGTTTTTCCTCTCAGCAACACCATTTTGCTGAGGTGTATAAGGCACTGTACATTGGTGTTTTATCCCACGACTAGCCAGAAATGCATTAAATTCATGAGACATATACTCCCCCCCTCGATCGGAACGGAGGGTGCCCATAGTACATTTTGAGACATTTTCAGCCATAGCCAAAAATTGTTTGAAGCACATAAAAACTTCGGACTTCGCTTTAAGCGGAAATACCCACGCATGCCTGGAGTAATCATCAATGAAAGTCACGAAGTACAGGTAATTGCCCAAGGACGGAGTTTGCATGGGCCCACAAACGTCACTATGCACAAGCTGCAACCTGCATGTGGCCCTAACTGAACCATCCTTTGGAAACTTAGAACGCTGCATTTTACCCAGAATACAGCCTTCACAAACATGTTTGATAGGTGCTTCAAGAGGCGGCAAAGAAGCAACCATATCAGATTTCTGCAAACGCAGCAAACTGGCAAAATTCAGATGACCAAAACGTGCATGCCAAAGTTTTGCATCTGAAATAGCCCTTGAATCTGCAACAGCATTTGCAAAATTTTGTCCACACTTGTCATACAAAGTGAGCTTATACAGCCCACGGCACAAAAGCCCAGATGTAACAATTTCATCACCAAAACTGAGATCATGAACTGTACATCTGTCATCCACAAATTTGACTACAAGTCCAAGTCTAGCAAGTGCGGATACAGACAAGAGATTCTTCTTGATCCCAGGTACATAAAGTGCATCAACAAGTGTGAAGGAACTGCCATTAGCAGCAGTGAGCACAATCTTTCCAACTCCCTGAACTAGATAAGAGGCGTTGTTGGCACAAGTGACTGAATTCCCATGAGGGACAGACTCGAGAGAGGTAAACAATTCACGATGTGAGGTAATGTGCTTTGTAGCACCACTGTCGAAATACCACACATGTGAATCTGCAGCAACTGACAAGCATGCATCATGGACAGCAGGATTGTAAGTGCACTCTGCGCTAAAAGCCCATTCTGCATCAACATCAGCATCACAATCTCCTTTCACAGAAGACTCAACAATGGCTGCATTTGTAGTGGAACCAGCATTTGCAGTGGAACCACCCTCTTTCTTCTTAGCCTCTTTGGCCTTCAACTTAGGACACGACTTGATCAAGTGATCATTGGCTTTACAATAATGGCAACGCATCTTCTTTTTGCCCTTATCACCAGAATTGCCAGACGAAGTGCTGCCAGCAGAAGCATTAGGAACAGAAATTTTGCCACTCGCAGCAGAACCATAAGAAGTGGCTGCATTACTGTTACCACCCTTTCTTTGAGAAGCAATAAAATCCTGTTCAACTGCACGCTGCCTAGTCCTGTTTTTTCTAGAAAGTGACTCTTGCAACAGCAATGTGCATAATGCATCAAACTTGACAACTTCAGGATTTCCTTGGGTCATCAGTCTCCAAGTACTAGCAAAAGTCTGGTAGGAATCTGGTAAGGCATCAAGAACAGTCTGCACAAGGGAACTGTCAGAAATGACTTCACCTGCAGAAATGAGTTGCTCATTGATATCCTTGACACTAGCAAGGAAAGTGTCCATATCATCTTCCTCATGCATAATCTTCGACTCTAGCTCTTTACGCAGCAAAGCAATTTTAGCCTCATTGCGGCTTGCATAAAGACCTGCTAGAATATCCCAAGCCTGTTTTGCAGATTTTGCTGAACGGATGTGAGGAATAATGGTGCGCTTCACAGACAACGCAATCAATGCATGAGCCTGCGCATCCTTAACATCCCAACGAGCTTGTTCTGCTGTAGGCAAAACAACTCTAACAGCTACAATCCTTGCAGCAAGACCTGCAACATCCTCAATATCGCCTACATCTTCAGAACCAGGACGTACATCAATGCCCTGCACAATGTTCCAGACACCTTTTGACACAAGAACGTGTTGCATCATATAAGCCCACATAGGGTAGTTGTCCCCATCCAACTTGTCCTCAGCAGCAAGCATCTTGAACACATCTGTGTTGTTGTTGTCAGCCATGGTAAATGCTGCACCTGATGTGAAAACTGCCCGAAAATAGGAGAAATGGAGCGGGAACAACTTGTGCTATATAGCACAAACCGTAGAAGACTATAAGGCACCTGTTATACAGAAAACGGCACTGACAGAAAATCTGCACAAAATGACGAAATAACCTGTGCAGTACTGTCCGTAGTGGAAACGGAGGCCGAAATGAGCCCAAATCAAAATTCTGAGCAGACCAAGCTCTTTGAGCTTTCCCAAAATATTTGTCGACCTGCGAACGCTTGCCAAAGCTCACTGAAATCGGAGAAAGTGAGCAGGCGTGTGCTGGAGCAGCTGGCGACTAAGCCCGGGAGGACGTGACCTGCTCTGATACCAATTGTTGGAATTAGGGTTGCAGAGAAACACACACAGCTTGGAGAAGACGAAGGAAGCTCAAGGCACACAATAGAGAGTGTGTTACTTAGTGTGCAATGGAAAGATAGATAGCCCTAGAGTGATGGGCGTATATACAATGCACGGGGGAAAAAACCTCCTAAAGAGGGAAAAAATACCCCGGCGGTCCTAGTGTGTTCACACACATCACTACCACATGTATATGGTAACACTTTTGTTTACCATAAACATAATCTTCACAGAACTCTAAGTCCACTTCTTTCAAACATGGTAGAATTCGAAGCTTCTTTGTTTAAAGTATTTGCATTCCTTTGGCACTCATATGCCCAAGCCGGTAGTGCCACACCGCACTGTCGACTCCTCTAGTTGTTGCACAAGCTGAAGGTTGCATGCTAACAATACACAAGTGAAGTGTACCAACCTTTTCTCCCTTTGCAACCACCAAAGATCCCTTTGAAATCTTCCACCGTTTCCAAATGCAATGTTGTGACCTTCATCATCCAATTGTCGTGTAGAGATCAAATTTTTGCAAAGAGAAGGAACATGTCTAATATCTTTAAGCTTCCATTCATTTTCGTTAGCAGTTTTGACAGAAATTGTACCTTTACCGACAATCTCACAAGATTCATCATCTCCCAAGTATACATACCCAAAATTACCTTTGGTGTAATCTTGGAAATGTTGCTTGTGTGGTGTTGCATGGAATGAAACCCCGGAATCTACTATCAAGGAATTAGACACATTGTCTAATGAGAGAATTAGAGCATCTTGCTCTACTTTACCTGCCACATTGGCCTCCGATGTTGGCTTGTTGTCTTGAGCCTCCTCCTTCTTCTTTGACCAGCAATCCTTCTTGACGTGGCTCTTCTTGCCGCTGTTCCAACATTCAAGAACTAACTTTGTGTGTGACTTGCTCCACCTTGAGCGATCACGACCCTTTTTATTTTTGAACCTCTCCTTAGGCTTTCCTCTTGTTTCCACTGACAGTGCAGCACTTGATGATTCTCATGTGCTTCTCCTTCACATTTCCTTGCTTAGGAGAACCCCGGGGCGGTCACTTATCAAAAGCTTCCTATATCACGTGCGTTCAAGAGGTTATTAATAATACCTCAATATACATAGTATATTTACACTACGTGCCTATTTAAAAAACCTCCACCCTCCTCTGTATGTATACATTTTGATACATTTTGATCTTTTAATAATCCTCTCCGGTTAACTCACGTGATAGCATACACATTCTAAAAAGTGACTGCCCCGGGAGGAGAACACCCACAACTCATCAAACTTAAGAGTATTTGTGCCAGAGATAGAATTACTTACAGTGATAACAAGGTTGTCCCAACTATCCGATAGAGATGATAGTATAAGGAGAGCTTGCACTTCATCAATGAAATTGATTTTCACTGATCGAAGTTGACTTATGTTTATGTTAAAGTCATTTAGGTGTTCGAAAACTGAATCATTCTGTGCCATCTTTCGATTGAATAAGTGCTTCATGAGAAATCCCTTATTGGATGCCAATAGTTTCTCATAGAAGTTGTCAAGTGACTTCATCAAGTCCTCTGTGGTCTTCATCTCCGAAATGTTGAAGGCCACTGTTGATGCCAAGCTTAACCGGATTGTTCCCAGTGCCTTTCGGTCAAGGACAATCCATGTTTCATCTGCCATCGTTGCTGGCTTCTTTGCAAGACTGCCTAGTGGCAAATAGAGGTCCTTCTGGTAGAGATAATCTTCAATCTGCATCTTCCAATGTTGGTAGTTTTTGCCGTTGAACTTCTCAATCTTGAGATTCCCTTCCTCCGCCATTACTTTCACTCAATTCAAGGAATCCTTTCCTTGAGATAATTTAGCTACAAGCAAACCTTGCTCTGATACCAATTGTTAGGAAATAAGATGTAGCTAAATAGATAATTGAGTAGACTACTTAATGGAGAGAGACATATTTTTTCACACAAGATTATAGAGTAGAGAGAGAGAGAGAGAGAGAGAGAGAGAGAGAGAGAGAGAGAGAGAGAGAGAGAGAGAGAGAGAGTACACACGATATACATGGTTCACCCAATGTGGGCTACGTCCATGAGAAAGCAGCCACTCAATGGCTTTAAAACTTCAAAACAAGATGTAGTTTACAAAGGGATTATACCCTTTTGGAGCTCCCACCTTGCTTCACTCTCACCACCTCACACCCACCTTGTTGCATCAACTTCACACTTTGAAATGTGTGAAGAAATGGACTCCTTTTATAGGCCAAAAGGGCTACCCTCTCTCATGAGAGGCAGTCATGTGTAGCCGCCCTTGTGTAGATAAGTCCACCCTCCAATCCGCCCATGAGTAGCCACCCGCTCTATACTTAACAAATCAGTTGGCCCTAACTGGACAAAAGAGGAAGGCCACACAAGTGGAAGCCAGTGGTTTGAAGAAATCAAGGATTATGTTGGCCAAAATCATTGTTTTATTAGAGTAATTGGAGAGTGAGGTTAAGTCTTTGCCTACTAGAAAACTTTTAGCAGGCCAAACTTCAACCACACCTGAAGAACAAAATCCGGCACAGACCAATGATGGGAAGGGTCAGCAACAAGAAGAGCAGACTCTAGCAAATAGCAGCACTAGCAAGGGCCAAACAAAAATGTCAAGTACTGAACAGGCGGCAATCAAAGACAAGGGAAAGGGCTCAATACCAGATAGTCCAGCCAATAGAATTCCTTTTAATGAATTGGCTTTATCTATAGCCAAAAAGGATAAACTGCAGTTGTTACAACATAGCCCTCTCAAAGACCGACTAATTTTTCAAACATCTAATTTGGCACACTTACCATTCATGGCTCTCGTTATGAGTTATGAGCCAGTCCAATCTAATCCGACAACAATAGGTGATGGCTGTTCAATGCTTATCCAATCATCATGGAACACCATTGTCAACACCTTAGGATAGATGATGGATGCATCAGCTCCCAATGAGCAGATGGTTAAGCTAAAGGAAGAATTGGAAAGCAGCTAGCAGCAGGTTCAAAAACTTCAGTAGGATGTGGCTGCACAAAGACTCAGGCATACTATTGCTGAAAATCACTTAGTAAGGACAATTAATTAGCTGCTGCAGACAAAGTTATTGAAGATAAAAATTAAAAATCGTCAATTAAATAAAGACAAGGCAGCAGCCCTGAGAGATGCTGATAGATTTTAGACTATGCTAAGAATGAAGCTGACAAACTTCAAAAAACTGATGACAGCCCACACTGATTCCAGAAGGCAACGTCACTCTGAATATGGAAAATCTGAAGGCACTTATGGAGAACATGCAGAGTGATCTGCAAGACAAGCTCTCTAAATGCAACATGGCATTAGCAAATCAAGCCATCATGGATTATATTAAAAAGCAAAATAATCTTGATGAGGATTTTGAGAGGGAAGAAGAGAAGGATGAGGAAGGGGAGGACAACCTGACAAACTTGATGATGATGATGATGAATTTCCTCCTTCCCCATGTTTAGGCTCTGGAGCTGGTGGATCAGCTGCCATAGGGGACAGTGAGCCCAATAAAGACGAGCCAGACCAGCAGTCGAGGGACCAACCGTCTGATGATCAACATCCAGGTAGTGGACAAAAGGGAAACACTAGAGATTCTCTAGTACACCAGTCACACAACACATTTCCAACAGCAAAGGAAAATCCAAAGCTGTGACTGAGTCCTTAAAAGGTGATGAGAAACCTTCATTTATAGCTCATCACACTGAACAATAGATTAAGACATCAACAAGCTCCTATTATTAGAATTTATTTGGAGGATGATACTCTTATCTCTGATCTGGAACGCTTTCAAAGGCTGTATGTTGGAGCCAGAGAAATGATTTAGCACTGGAAATCAGTTGCCTTCCATGATCAAGAATTGTGCCAATTGCCTGTGCATCCCAGCAAAATCGAGCTGCTGGAAAGAGTACCTGAGTGGGCGCTGACTTCCGATGATAGGATATTCAATCCACACTGGCAGCAAAAGTCCACTGCAGACCGACACTCTCTAGCTCTTGAACTAGATCTACTACTTGGAAAGAGGCCTACATACAACTGTATGAAAGAAGTTAAAACTCAACTGAAAGAAGTTTTACTACATATGCAAATTGCTAGAGGAGTTTTGGACCAAAGGGTGCAGTCTATTATTGAAGACCAGTCTTCTAGCAGCAAAGGACCTTGGACATAAATGAAAGTAGGCAAACAGGAAACTGGTCTCCAAAGACTCCTTCAGCTCGTCCAAGTTACTAGGAAGATGATACAGTAGGAGAACCAAGCTAGTTGTTCTCAATTTTCTAGAGTTTGTGCCTGACTCTCCAGTTCTCCTGTATACATTACCTCCTAAAGAGGCTGAACTGCCCAAATTTTTCCCAACTATGTATCCTCAGCATCCAGAACCAGTGGATCGGCTCACCTACTTCAATATCACTAATGAACTCCAGAACTGGTATGAGCGAGCCACTGTGGAATGGAAAACCTGACAATCACTGATCGATGACGCTCTCAAATTGGATGGTGCCATGGAGTTGCAAGGAGAAATGCAAAGGGTCAAACTTTGTATGGGATAGTGGAAGATCCATCTTTGTGGTTTAACAAAGATCACAAATCAGTTGCTTCAACTGACTGTGGAGTCTTCCAAGATCCCCAAAAAGGATATCACTACTAAACCAAGACTGGGACCACAATATAGAGAAATGGTTGAGATTCTCTTTGAAGCTAGAATCGAGACAAATCAATCTCTTCTACAGGGATGGATCCACATAGCCTTACATTGTCATAAATTGGCCAAAACCCGTTGGTGCATCAAAATTATGTCGGTCTAATAGAATGGTTCTTGCATCGGTATGGGGTCATGCAGAAGCAGGTCGAGGTGGTGAAGTCAATACCAGATGCCGGTAGCGGCAAGCTTGATCATGATGTGTATGCCAAACATGGCAATTAGCGGGTCAAAGATTGGGTTTTAATCTCTAATGATTGGTATGTTCGCAGATGCATAAAACATGCTATCCGGTTACTATATGGTCCAATTATTTGGCCACGGGGTTCTTTTGGGAGGACTGTTTCAAAGATTAAAGATTGAACGAGGCTCTTTGTCGTGATTACGACAAGTTCGAGACGATCAACAGTTAGAGTAACCGCCACTATCGGCAAGTGACAAAGCAATTTAAGTGCAACTCCAAAGGGGTGGCCAGGGCTAGTTGAAGCCGAGAGTATTCGGACTTGGCTACTACGGCCTTGAATTATACCCGTTTGGTGGTGCTTTGGCTTGCGGTCGTCCTTGGGTGGGAACAGCGTGTTGTAAGTGGAAAAATTGAGTTCCAAAATAATGCCATGCTTTTAAAAAAACAAGACAGAACGACCTGCTGCATTTAGGATGGCGCCACCAAGTGGCAGGTGAGAGCAGGGAATTGATGCAGGGGCAACCATACAGGTCGAGGCCACCAAGTGGCGCATGGATTGAAGACTCCAACTCGCGTCCTATGTACAGATGGAAGTCGTGCAAGGGAGAAGACGTCGACAGCTTGTGAGCAGCAGAAGGAAAGTTGTGCCAAAGGAGGAAAGTGGTGCCAGGTGGGGGAGTTGCCAAAGGCGTGAGCAAAAGGCAGGAGATCCAGCCATGCAAGGGGGGCCAAAAGCTTGAGGACAGAGAACGGGTGAGTTGGGGACAGCTGTGTGGAAGGGGAATTTGATTACTCTTGCAGTATATTTCAGGAAAATTCGTCATCAGAGGAGAGGTTGGCCTTGCCACAGTGGTAGGATTTGAGTGGTGGTTCTTGTATTATGAAAGGGGGAATTGAGTTAGGCTGGAGGGACAAAAAACAAGGAGGGCACGGGCTGAGAAAAGGAGCCTGAGTGAAGCCAACCTGGGGGCAGCTAGTAGGCAGCACTACAGTAAAGAGGAGAAGCCAGGCAGCTAGGGGCCGCCAGAAGCCATCAACGAGGGAAGGACTGCTGTGCACAGGTCCGCCATCAGTAGGAGGAGGTTTAGGACCTCCATCTCGCTGGGAGTAGCGCTACAGAAAGCAACAAGGTCTCCACATTCATTTCGGCCAGAGCTTTTATCCAAGACTCAATCCGGTGCATTGAAGTTGGATACATGGCAAAAATATAAGAATTATCATCGTCAGCTAAGCAAGGCTTCCTGAGCAGCAAAGAGGAGAATTGAAGCCATCAAGGTTGTGCTGTAAGAGGAAAAATCAACATCATTAAAGGAAATTCTTGCCGATCGAGAATTGCATCAGGCTTCTCGTTCTCAAGTTTGCTTTGTTATTTGAAGGATCGATGGCACCATCCTAGTTTTGTATATGCTCCTTTGACAGCTATCATAGTTCCAATTTCAAGCTCCACACTCTATTTGCCTTATCCACCTTGTCTAGGCATCTTTCTTTTCATGCTAAGTTTCAATTCGTGTGAGTTCTCCGAATTGTGTGTGTAAGTAGAGAGGAAGAGAGAGAAGGGTGGATACTGTGTGTGCAAAAGGGAGCGAGAGAGGATCTTAGTGGTTGCACTATGTTATCTGGCTTGAAGTATATGCTATGTGTTGGGCTATTAATGAGTTCGTGCTACTAAGGTGCATTGGATTGAGCGGGTGTAATCAGAAATTGTTTAAATTACGAGCTTACTAGTAAAGCCATATAGAAAATACAGTGTGTGTGAGTCTATCCGAGTGGCTTGGGGTGCTGGATATCTGTTGGGCTATAGAGAGGCATCTAGTTTGTGTACTGTGTGTGTTCCCATTTTCCCCATCCCATCAGTGGTGCCCCCACTGAGGACTCGCTGATCGCTTTGAAGAAGACAATGTAAAGATCAACCGAAGGATAACATGGCTTCTCGAAGCTATGGCCCTTTTTTCACAGGTGAGGAGGATCCAGCCGATTGGATTGCAGACTTTGAATTATACATGCTATCATTGCGGATGCCTAATGAAGACAACAATGGAGACTATACCATTGGTGTTACAAGGCAAGGTGAAAGCATGGTTTGACACATTGCAAGGCGAGCCGCGACATGCATGGCTGGCTCTACGAACCAGTTTCTTACAACATTTTCGAAAGGAAGTATCACCTATGGATATGGACCTGAAGCTAAAAGCTCTCAGGCAAGATGTAAGTGAAGAATTTACTGTTTTTCTTAATCGGTTTGAAGAATGTTGGGCAGAATTAGTCACATCAATGCAATTGGCCAACGCGACTATTTCAAGATGGACAAATTTATGTCATGCCTACATTCCAAGGTACGAGAAAAGGTAGATTTTGAAAGCCTCGAGAACTACAACGATGTTGTAGCAATTGCTCGAGCAAAGAGCAGGAAGATCAAGAAGAAGATCGAACAAGGTATGATGGGATACGAGCAGCCACCAAGCCCTCAAGGCGAGGTTCGTGCAGAGGATCAAGCAAATTGTGGAGTGGCAGCTATTCCTCAACACTGGGTACGTATTGTTCAAGATTTATTGGAACAAATGCAAGAGCTTTGTTTGAGTGTGATGGATAGAGGACAACAAAGAGCGGGTAGAGGAAGAGCTAAGCTGTTGCCTGGCCGTTTCTATAATTGCGGTGAAGAAGGACACTACGCACCGGATTGACCGCATCCACCAAGGGAAAGAGGAGGTATGTACCCACTATTCGGACGAGGGAGAGGACAAGGGAAATTCAACGGGCAAAGAGATCAGCAGTCTGACAATCCTGTGCCTCCCGCTCCTCAAGGTAATGAAGAAGTTCATCGTGTTAATATAATTGGAGTAGATGAGCAGGTAGTGGATGTTTTGGCAGGAAGAGAGACAGAGACAGAATGGGAGACTAGAGCTTGCAAAGGCAAAGGGAAGGTTGACGAAGGTAGAGAGCCGCCAGAAACGAGCAAAAGAAGAAGAAGGCATAAAATCAAGCAATCGGACTACCAACTTGGAAGGATCATCCCTAATATGACTTGGTGAGTGATGTCAAGAACCAAAAGGCTAATATTACTTTCGATTAGCTGCTTGCCTTAAATCCTAAATTGCGACGTCAGTGGTCTACTAGTGCTAGCACTAGGCTTCCACGGGACAAAACAAGAGTACATATTGTGGGGAATCTAGCATTGAGAGTTGGGAGTCCAGTGGATGTGCTTCCACTTGTTGATGCTCTTATTGAAAAGAAGATGCAGGTACAAGCATACATCGATGGAGGGGCCCAAGTATGTGTCATGACCGAATCCGCCATGAAGGATGCAGGAGTTAAAGCAGTGGTAAGATCTAATGTGCAAATGAGGATGGCCAACCATACCAAGGCCAGGTGTTTGGGCATAGAACATGATGTGAAGATAAAGGTTATGGGTGTTGAATGCCTTATTTATTTTTTTGTTATGAAAGTTGGCGACAATGCTTACCCTATCATATTGGGTAGACCATGGCTTCTTGCAATGGGGGCCAAGCAGGATTGGGAAAAAGGGGTATTCACTTTATTTGATAAAGAGAATGATAGACAGGTGATGCTTGATCTATGGACGAGGGAGAGTTTCTCTCATCCCATGGCAAAGAATGAGGGAGATGATTCTACAACAAGCTACGAATACGAAACGGAGTCAACCTATGATGAAGGCTACACAGATACAGAAGAGGGAAAGAGTGATGACGATCTCCTCCATGTTGATGCTGATCTCTTTGGGGTTACTATCGATAACTCTATTCCAAAAGAAGGTTTGCAAGCTCAAGTTTCCCCTCTTGATGCCCAAGAGGTAAGAGGTATGCTAGGAGAAGACTTAACAAAGCAAGAGAAGGAAAGTTATGTGCAACTCTGTGCATCCTATCCTAATTTTTTTGCCACTGAGTATAAAGATTTGCGAGGTGCCAAGGAAGTCAAACACAGGATAATATTCAAGGAGGGGCATAAACCAAAGGCACAAAAGCTAAGGAGGTTAGGGGAAATTCAGCAGGAGGCTCTCTGGCAAGAAATCAACAAGCTATTGGATGTAGATATTATCTATCCTGTGCAAGAATCTGAGTGGGTCTCCCCGGTTGTCATAACAGCTAAGAAGAATGGCAAATGGCGAGTGTGTGTTGATTATAAGCCTTTAAATGCTGCAACCAAGCAAAACTATTATCCTTTATCCTTTCAGGATAAAATTTTAAATCAAGTTGCAGGTCACGAAAGATACTCTAGTATGGATGGATTCTCTGGGTACTCCATATAGGCATTGCACTTGAAGACCAGTTGAAAACCACTTTCATTTCGCCATGGGGCTGTTTTGCCTACCGTAGAATGCCCTTCGGCTTGGTGAATGCTTATGCACCTTTTCAAGATTGGATGAATAAAGTGTTTGGTCCCTACCTTGGTAAGTTTATCAGAGTTTTCATGGATGACATAGGGTGTTACAGCTCTAGGAATGATCATTTGTCAAAGTTAAAGATGTGTTTTCATCAACTGGATGAGACGGGTGGTCAATTGAATCCCAAAAAATTCAAGTTAGCTCAACCTCGAGCTCATCTGCTAGGGTATGTGGTCTCACAGAATGGTATCGAAGCATATCCGGACAAGGTAAAGGCTCTTGTGTTGATGGATCCTCCCAAAAGTGCTACAGGTTTGGCATCATTTGTGCATAAGTTGAAGTACCTCTCTCGTTTCTTTTGGATGCTTTCACAGTATGTATACCCTCTTCAAAAAATGAGTCAATAGGTTCATGGCTTTCGGTGGAATGAAGACACACAGGCAACTTTTGACAAGGTTAAAGAAATCTTATGTCAATTGTCTACTGTTTGTCCTCCCAATCATGAGGATGATTTTTATGTGGCTATGACAGTGGGTACAATTGCAATTGGTGCAGTGGCGGTGCTACAAATCCGTCTACTTTCAGAGTCGGGTCATCAATCTAGGAGAGATGACTTCCACAGAGGCTGAGCAGTGGGTGATGACACTAGTGTTTGCTTGGAGGAAGTTCAAAGTGCATTTCATTATTCGCAGGTTTTATGTGCCTTACCTCTAACAATTTATTACCTGAAGTGGTGCTTCACCTATGACCAGGGAGGCGCATTATGAAGTGGGTGCTAGAGTTACAGGAGTTTGGTTTTGAGTTTAAAATTGATCACACTTGCAAGTCACATCTCGCAGACGTGCTAGTAAATAAGGGTGTAGATTTGCCAGTGTATCCCAGGGTGGTTTGAGAAGAGGCAAACGATAAACAGGATCTAAAAGCAGCCTCTGTCATGTGGTTCGATGGCGCTTACAGGAGAGTTGTTCAAAAAGCCGGAGGTGGAGTCGATATACAGGATCCACAAGGTAACACTATTTTTTCAAAAGCTTATGATTTGGAGGATGTACATACAAACAACGAGGCAGAGTACTTGGCTCTCCACTTGGGCCTCAAGCAGTGTATCGAATTTGGGATATCCAGGCTTGTAGTGAAGGGAGACGCTCTCTTGGCTATCAAACAACTCTTAGGGCAGTGGCAGGTGAAGAGAGACTCTCTCAAGCATTGGTTTTTTCTATTAAAAAGTTAATTGAAGTTTTTTCAAGTGGTGCAATTCAAGCATGTTCGGAGGGAGCAAATTCAAGAAGCTGACCAGTTAGCCAGTAGCCGAGTACAGATACATGTAGCAGCGTTATATGTGACGCCGGCCAGCTATGCAAGTAGGGAAAGACTGAAAGATGATGATTTCTTGAGCACAGGTCAAGGTCCCGCAGGCATGTCCAAGCTACAAAGGAAAAGGGTTTCTCAAAAGGCTAGCAGGTTCACTTTGGTAGGCGAAGACCTTATGGTATACGGCCATGATGGAGTATTGAGGAGAGTTCTCTACAAGGAGGAGATCGGCATGGTTTTGACACAATGTCATGAAGAAAGCGGGCATCAAGGTAAAGATCGAGTACTCTTTCGCATTCTCAGAGCAGGTATTTGGTGGCCATCTCTTGTACGAGATGTTCATTATTGGTGTAAGACGTGTTACGAATGTCAAGTTATGGGTGAGCGGCGTTTAGTAGTGGAGTCACAAGGGGCTATCTTGGCCCAAAATGCATTCGAAAAGTGGGAATTGGATGTTATCGGCCCGCTTCCCAAGTCTACAAGTGAAAAAAAGTACATCTTGGTAGCTATCGACTACCTCACTAGATGGGTAGAAGCCAAAGCGGTCAAGGAGGTAAATGCTCTTTCAGTTGCTCAGTTTGTATTTGATTTTGTCTGTGGTCGGTTTGGAGTGCCATGGGTTTTGATATCAGATAGAGGACAGGGATTCCGCAGCAAGTTAGTACGTGCTTTGGTTGAGAAGATGGGAATTCAACACAGATTCTCATCTCCCTATCACCCACAGTGTAACGGTTTGGTTGAAAGTGCAAATGGTCAGATCATTAAAATGCTCACCAAGTATATTTATAAACAGGTGGAAGATTGGGAGGGGAATCTTGATAAATGCTTATGGGCCTACCAAACTTCTTATAAAGTGGCCACCAATTCCACTCCCTACAAATTGGTGTTTGGCAAAGAAGCAGTCTTACCTGTACACATCCAATTAGGTGCATTAAAAGGTGTATGGCAAGTTAATGTGAATCAAAGAGATGTTTTGCAGGATAGGATCACACAATTGGAGACTTTGAAGATGGATCGAGAGGCTGCAGCAGATTTCTATGTGCAACATAGAGAGAAACGTGTGGCAAAGCTCAATCAAAGATTGCCAAAAAAAGAGCTACAAGAAGGTGATTTGGTTATGAAGTACGAGAGCTACCTTGATTTCACGTTCCACAAAAAGTTCAAGAAGAAGTGGATTGGGCCCTACAAAATTTCCAAAGCTTTCCTTAATGGTACTTATCAGTTAGAGCGGTCCAATGGTAAGCTCCTTCGACACAGGGTAAATGGAGTTTGTCTCAAGCTCTATTTCGACAGAGCTCTCACGCCAAATATTCGTCAGGTTCTTATTGAAGGGGTTGGGCATCCCACTTAAGGGTGCAGTCCAAGATAGCAAAAAGACATGAATAAAACTTTGTACATATGACCTTATTTCATCTTTGCATAATGTGAGCATGTTTACAGTTTTGACTAATAAGAGCATCTTTGCATAATGTGAGCATCTTTGCATAATGTGAGCATGTTTACAGTTTTGACTAATAAGAGCTTTCATTGGTTGAACATAAATGTTCAACCAGTGGGTTGGGCAATGGTGGTGCAACAAAATTATGTCGGTCTAATAGAATGGTTCTTGCATTGGTATGGGGTCATGCAGAAGCAGATCGAGGTGGTGAAGTCGATACCAGATGCCGATAGCGGCAAGCTTGATCATGATGTGTATTCCAAACATGGTAATTAGCGGGTCAAAGATTGGGTTTTAATCTCCAATGATTGGTATGTTCGCAGATGCATAAAACATGCTACCCGGTTACTATATGGTCCAATTATTTGGCCACGGGGTTCTTTTGGGAGGACTGTTTCAAAGATTAAAGATTGAACGAGGCTCTTTGTCGTGATTACGACAAGTTCGGGAGGATCAACAATTAGAGTGACCGCCACTATCGGCAAGTGACAAAGCAATTGAAGTGCGACTCCAAAGGGGCAGCCATGGCTACTTGAAGCCGGGAGTATTCGGACTTGGCTACTACGGCCTTGAATTATACCCATTTGGCGGTGCTTTGGCTCGTGGTCGTCCTTGGGTGGGAACAGCGTGTTGTAAGGGGAAAAATTGAGTTCTAAAATAATGCCATGCTTTTAAAAAAACATAACAGAACAAGCTGCTGTATTTAGGATGGTGCCACCAAGTGGCACGCGAGAGCAGGGAATTGATGCAGGGGCAACCATACAGGTCGAGGCCACCAAGTGGCGCATGGATTGAAGACTCCAACTCGCGTCCTATGTACAGATGGAAGTCGTGCATGTCGACAGCTTGTGAGCAGCAGAAGGAAAGTTGTGTGCTAGGTGGGGGAGTTGCCAAAGGCGTGAGCAAAAGGAAGGAGATCCAGCCATGCAAGGGGGGCCAAAAGCTTGAGGACAGAGAACGGGTGAGTTGGGGACAGCTGTGTGGAAGGGGAATTGGATTACTCTTGCAGTATATTTCAGGAAAACTCGTCATTGGAGGAGAGGTTGGCCTTGCCACAGTGGTAGGATTTGCGTGGTGGTTCTTGTATTATGAAAGGGGGGATTGATCAGTTAGGCTGGAGGGGCTGAACAAAAGACAAAAAACAAGGAGGGCACGGGCTGAGAAAAGGAGCCTGAGTGAAGCCAACGGGGGGGGGGGGGGCAGCTAGTAGGCAACGCTACAGTAAAGAGGAGAAGCCAGGGCAGCTAGGGGCCGCCAGAAGCCATCAACGAGGGAAGGCCTACTGTGCACAGGGCCGCCATCAGTAGGAGGAGGTCTAGGACCTCCATCTCGCTGGGAGTAGCGCTACAGAAAGCAACGAGGTCTCCACATTCATTTCGGCCAGAGCTTTTATCCAAGACTCAACCCGGCGCATTGAAGTTGGATACACGGCAAAAATATAAGAATTATCATCGTCAGCTAAGCAAGGCTTCCTGAGCAGCAAAGAGGAGAATTGAAGCCATCAAGGTTATGCTGCAAGAGGAAAAATCAACATCGTTAAAGGCAATTCTTGCCGATCGAGAATCGCATCGACTTCTCATTCTCAAGTTTGCTTTGTTATTTGAAGGATTGATGGCACCATCGTAGTGTTGTATATGCTCCTTTGACAGCTATCATAGTTCCAATTTCAAGCTTCACACTCTATTTGCCTTATCCACCTTGTTTGGGCATTTTTCTTTTCGTGCTAAGTTTCAATCGTGCGAGTCATTAGGGAAAATATGGACTCTCCTTGGGCCTTTTTGATTAGTGAAGGCTTAAGGGAGAACCAATGAGAAGGCTCTTGGGATATCACTTAGAGGGGGAGGAATGGTAGAGGTACAGCTTAATTGTCTCCCTCTTCAATGCTTGGTTCTTAGAGAGAGGTGGGAGGTAGGCTAGGGGCGGGGGGGGGGGGGGATAAATAGGAGGAGAGAGGTGTCATAAAAGAGGGAGGGACCCCCAAAAAAAAGACACGCATGCTTAAAAACCCAAAAAATTGAAATTTTTTCAAAAGTTCCAAAGTTGACCCATTCGCCTCCAAAACTGCCCCAAAACATAAACTAACTTAAAAAAGTCAATTTTTCCTCCCAAAATCCATTTTTCTCTCTCCCTCATTACTTTTCTCTCCTACACTCTCCCTCTTCTCCCTCCTCCCATTCTCTCTCTACAGTCAAGGTAGCCATAGCCAAAAGCTTTCCACCACTCTCTTCCTCTCTGTCCATAGCTCCCCCTTCTCTCACACCTCCATCAACCCTCTACAGTCCCACACTCCATAGCCCATAGCTCCACTATCCTCTCTACCTCTCTACCTCTCACTCCTCTCTTTCTCTATCTCCACTGTCAAAGCCACCATAGGCAGCTCACCTCACCCTCCTCTCAGCTCCTCATTCTCTCTCCACAGTACTCAACTCTTTCAAATCCCTTCCTAAGCCCAACTTCCCAAGCATGTCCACGCATAGACAGCCCAAACCAGAGATAGAGGAGATTGTGTTGCACAACACAAAAGACTCAGAGGGGGTATGGATCCCACAAGTGTTCAAGAAGGGTGCATGGATCTACATGCAACCGTCACGTGCTGAACCTCATCGCGTACGGTGTCGAGGCGTATTGGAACGTCATTGGAAGGGCCGGCTATTAACATTCAAAGAAACAAAGTCCGGAATGGTGGCCATCGTGCAACACGTCTACAGTGCAGCTGAGCTCCACCTCAAGAGAGCTTCTACTCAATTTGCACCTCATTGTAAGTTTTCATGGTTTAGCTATCCCATGCATATGTTATGTTTACGTTTATGCGATCATTATGTTTAACTAAGGACATTTGTAAAGATGTTTTTCCATCCAGCTTAGTTGAGGAGCAGCTGCTTGAGTGCCTCTCAGGCACGTTCATGGTTGTGCATGCTCACATTGGGGAGCTTATGTTTCCTAATGTTTCATCGAAAAAACTTACCGAGCAGCGAATATTCATGTACTCCCACAAGTACGTGGTGCCGAAGTCAAGCCAAAGCTATGGTAGGTTAGAAGCCGTGGAGACACCCTCATTGCAGAGTGCAGAATGGCCAACTCCAGACCATTGGGCTTTTCTTTCTTTCAAGAGCAAGGTGCTGCAAGATTTCCAAGGGTCCCTAAAGTTTGGTAAGGCAACCAGATCGGTGGGTCTCAGTTGGCATTGTCCCATTCATTTGTTTGTGCATGCATTCCGCTCTCTACCGATTGTAGAAACACCAACAATGTTTGTTTGCAAAGAAGTTGACATAGATGCAATGGACACCATTATAGGTGTCAATTGGGGCTATGTTGACGGTTTGCATGATGGTGACCGTTATAAGTGTAATGTGTCCCCCACACAGCTTTGCCTTCGGTATTTGAAAGCAAGGTGCACCTTGTATGCACGGTTTAGCTATGAGAGGTGGATGCACAAACGTGGCAAATGGATACCCTTGCAGCTGACAGCCGAAGAGATTCAATCCTTTGAAATTCGTGTCCGCATGCCCAATAACGAGGTGGAGGTGGTTGCAGTGAATCCGCATTGGACTCTTGCCAATCTTCGGGAATACTTTGTCATAATGGGATTCGAGGATGTCGGTAATGCAGGTTTCAAACTAGAACAACGCAAGGTCTGCTTTGTGCTTCCTTAGCTACCTTTTCTTATTTTCTGTGGGTTTTTGTATTTTGATTGCCCATTTTTGGTTGTATAGATTGGAAGGCGGATGGAGGCCACTATGCTTGTTTACAAAGATTGTGCTACAGAGGAAATCATCTTGTCTAAGTGAATTGGCTTATAACTTTAATCGTTTATATATTGGATATTTTATTAAAGATTTTGAAAAGTTTTAAGGTGTTGTACTTGATTTTGTACTTGAGTTTTAAGGTGGTGTAAATTTATTTTTTAAATCCATATTTTTTATTTTTTTTGAGATAGAATATGTCTATATAAGGAGGACCACCTCCTCATTTCACCATTTTCATCCCAGCATTGCAGAGAGACCTAGCATACCCAATCACGCAAAGAGAAGACATGGCTGCTACTAGTGCTTTAGATGCATTCCTTACTGAGGTTGGGCATGCAAATCGCCCTGAGCTTCAAGCATTTTTCACAACCCAACCCGATTTGGAAACCACCTTGACCCTCCACTCTCAATCTCTTGAGCACATTACTTCATACATTTCCACGTGCATGGGGAGATTCATTGTTGAGTTACCAAACCGACCAGAGCAATGGGTCCCTAAAGGCCTTCTCCACCACATCTACCAAGGGGACAAGCCATTTCATCAGCGGCTTGCACGCTTTGCCACCATAGCACAACCCGTCAGACAATATGTGCGGCTTGAAGCTGATGATGTGTGAGCAATGCGTAAGGGAAGGATCGGAAACACTTTTTTCTCTGTTCAGGCCATAATGATCTTCCTCCTTCACGAGTGCCCAGCAGGACCTAACGTAGTGCTACCTCACTTGCAGATCGGCGGGGTATTGGCTGATGTGAAGGACCCCAAGCCCGCGGCCATTGACTCATCCACAGAGGAGAGGACGCTTGCCTTGACCTACCCTGTAGCACTACAAGAGGCTCTTCATATTAGCGACGCTCACACAGCGACGCTCAAAATTTTTTTTCCCGGCGTCGCTATGAGCGTCGCTATAAGCGTCGCTATGAGCGTCGCAAATTTACAAAGAAATTTGCGACGCTCATAGCGACGCTTATAGCGACGCTCATAGCGACGCCGGCTGGGGTAAAAAAATAACCGAGCGCGCCCAAAAACTCAGATCTCAGATCTGAGTTTTTCGGCGCCCTCAAGCAAGGAGCAGGTAACGCTCTCCCTCACTCTCTCTCTCTCTCTCTCTCTCTCTCTCTCTTTTTCTTCTCCACACACACACACACACACACACACACACACACACGAGGAGAGGAAGGAGAGCCAGGTATGCTCCTTCCCTCTCCTCATTCTCATGTTCCCTTCCCCTCTTTCTCTCTCCCTCTCTCACACACACACATACACACACACACATAGTGTTTTTGAGAGAGAGAGAGAGAGAGAGAGAGAGAGAGAGAGTACAAACAAAAACAAAAACGCACACTCACATACATAAACAAAGAATGCACACACACATTGAGAGAGAAAAAGAGAGAGAGAGCATGCATAAACAAAAAACGCACGCATTGAGAGAGGAAAAGAGAGAGAGAGCATGCATAAACAAAAAACGCACGCATTGAGAGAGGAAAAGAGAGAGAGAACATGCATAAACAAAAAACGCACACATTGAGAGAAGAAAAGAGAGAGAAAACATGCATACGATCCAAAAAAACTCACACACATTGAGAGAGAAAGAGAGAGAAACTAATTTAACATCGTAGGAAACTAATTAAAATTAAAAGACCTAAAGATCTAGCCGACGAGGAGTTGAACTGAAGACCTATTATTCAAGAGGGAAATGGCATAATCAATCTATCATACTTGGCATGGGTGATAGAAAGGTTATACCATTTATCTCTTTTTATTGGCACATACATCCACACACGCGCACACACACAAGAAGAAGAGAGTTATAACGTCGTAGGAAACTATCTTAAAAGACGTTAAAGATTAGGTTATATGTAGACTTACATTAAATTAGATTTAGGTTTATTTTTAACTAGATTTACGTTTATTTAAGCTAGATTTAGATTTACGTTATATGAGATTAGATTTAGGTCTCCATAGACTGCGATGCCTGCATGAAGCGGGTGAAGAAAGCCCTCAATGGAATATAGGGTATTGCTGCCTTCACTCATGGTGGGCTCCGTCGATCCAAAAGTACTGGTGAAATGTCTTCAGAAGATAGGGAAGAAGGTGGATCTTCAGGGCGGCAAGAGTCACTACATCCCCGACACAATGACCATCTAGACAACCTCTAGTCATTAGACTTACGTTAAATTAGATTTAGCTTTATTTTTAGTTAGATTTACGTTTATTTAGATTTACGCTTATTTACGTTAGATCGAGTTCACGCAAGAATTACTTACGGTTTAGGGTTTAGAGTTAGACGAACAGTGAAAAGATCTACTGTGAAAAGATGTTAAGATGAAGTGAAGTGCTACAGCTAGAGAAGAGGCAAAGGGATTTTGTCCACTACATGCAGTATCATGTAGACGTGGGTGTGTAGATTTCTTGTACCCACAAATATAGGTATTGACCAATAAAGACGAGATTATAACCCGGTGGTTCTGATCTCCGTGCACCTCTAGACCGAGGTGTGCGGGGATTGGACATGACTAGAGAATGTGAGGTAAAGAGAGAGAGAGAGAGAGAGGGAGAGAGAGAGAGAGAGAGAGAGAGAGAGAGAGAGAGAGATAAGACGAAGAATGCCAATAGAATATTAAATTTGTTGTCCAGGTTATAAGTTTTTTATCCTCATTATGAGTAGCGACGAGGATGTGGGACCGTCCAACCGAAACACCTATCTCTCAACGAGGGTCTTATGTCCTTGTAATCAATGCAAGCATGCTGTGCGACGGACAAGACGTGTTTCTTTGCAGCACGTTCACGAATTTGGCGAGTTCGATCCATCTATTATAGATCGAGTTGTTGCCAATTATAACTCGTCGGACTCTGACGCTGGCCAACAAGCAGCAATCTTGCAACCCAATAGACGTGTTCGCAGGCGCTTTGGTCAAGCAGCATATGTGAGGCCATAAGATGTAGCCTCTGACAGCTCGGGGGATGATCATGCAGAGCACATTCCCAACGAGGCAATGTTTGAGGCCGAGATTGATGAAATGATCGAGACGATCATAGATTCAGAAAGGCTTATCTATGATGATATGAAAAGTGAAGCCGATACGTCATTGTATAATGGAGCACGTATGTCTAGATTGAAAGCACTCCTGGTTCTTCTCAACATGCAGGCAAAGTTTGGATGGAGTGACACTAGCGTCATAACGCTTTTCAGGTGATCTATTACAGTTAGTTTACTTTAATAGAACTCTAAATGTATAATGATCTGATAGATTTTTACACGACTGTATCATATTTTTATGTTGTGTAGATTGCTGAAAGAGCACATACTACCAGCTGACAATGTGATGCCAGATTCCCGAGATGAAGCAAGAAAGATTTTACGAAACTTGGGAATGGATTACAATTCTATCCACGCTTGTCCTAATGACTGCATTCTTTTCAGAGGGGAATACACAGACATGGAGAAGTGTCCGAAATGTGATTCCGAAAGATATCGAGTAGATCTCCACGGGACAAAAATTCCACAAAAGGTTTTGCGACATTTTCCTTTGCTTCCTCGCATCAAGCATTTCTTCGAATGTAAGTCCATGGCCGCCCTAGCATCATGGCATGAGGAGAATAAATCTTCGGATGGTGTGCTACGAATTCCTGCAGATTGCGCAGCCTGGAAACATATAGATGGAACATGGTCGGATTTTGCCAGGGAAGCTCGAAATTTGCGCTTAGGCCTGGCTATGGATGGCGTAAATCCATTTGGTCAAAGATCAACATCTTACAGTGTATGGCCCGTTGTCATCGTCAACTACAACATTCCCCCGTGGTTGACTACGAAGAAGGGGCACCTATGGCTAAGCTTGATTGTGCCAGGGCGATATAAAGTGGGGAATATGGATGTGTATCTTCGTCCACTATTGGAAGAGCTACAACAATTGTGGATTGGCATAGAGGTGGTGGATATGAGCCGACACACAGGACGACGGAATGCTTTGATCAGAGGCATTCTAATGTGGACCATGCATGACTATCCCGGGCTAACAGAATGCTCAGGTGATCTATTGACACTCCTCACTCAGACACTGTAAATATTGTTTTTTCCCATAGTTGATCTATTATCATGTGTATACATGCAGGGCTTCAAACAAGCGGATATAGAGCATGTGTCACATGTGGACCTAGACTGAATGCACGTAGGGCACCCTCACTGAAGAAGCAAATCTACGAAGGTCATCAAGCGTATCTTCCAGAGAATCATGTGTTACGCGACGGCTTTTTGGGAAGAGAGCCACCAAGGATGTCTGCACAAGCATGGTTAGAGCAGAAGGAGATGTGCGATGACGGATTGCCTCCAGGGATGAAGAGACTATCTCTATGGTACGAGTTACCATACTGGCCCCGACTCATGATCAATCACTTGCTCGATCCAATGCACATATTCAAGAATGTGGGTAATCTACTATGGGACCATTTGACCGGCAAGAAAGATACTTTGGGAGCCAGAGTTGACCTTAGAAATGTGGATCGTATGGAGCAATATTGGCCGCAAACAGCGTCTGATGGATCGATAAAACTCCCTAAAGCACCATGGATTTTCACAGGAGCCCAAGAACGCAAAGTAAAAGAGGCCATTCGATCTTTGCGGACCCCCACTGGCGTAATGCACTCGCTCCGAACGTGTTTCACTAAAGAAGGAAAGCTTACCGGTTTGAAGTCACACGATTGGCATAAAATGTGTCAGGTACGTTCATAGTGGACTTTAATATCATTGCATAAAATGTGGACTTTAATATCATTGCTGCACATACTTTACAGTTTATTTTACCGGTTGCCATTGAGGGATGTTTGTCTCTCGACATCCGTAACACAATCTACAAACTTGCAAAGCTGGTGCAATGGATCTCACAAAAGGAGATCAACGTAGACTCCATACCATTCGCCAAACTAAATGCTGCGGAGCTTGTGTGCATGTTTGAGAAACATTTTCCTACTACAATGCTAACCATTCAGGTGCATCTTCTTGTTCACATAGTTGATGAGGTGGAAATAGCTGGCACAGTTCATTCCAGATGGATGTTCTTCTTAGAGCGTTTCATGAAAACGCTTAAGGGATATGTGCGTCAAAAGGCACGTCCGGAGGGTAGCATGGCAGAAGGTTGGTTGGTATCAGAGTCCCTAGTGTACATTGGAGAGTGGCTAGACGGATTTGATAAATCCCGGGACATGCTATGGCGAACCATAGATGATGAGCGCATATCTGGGATTGTCATGTGCAATCTCGGTGTTGAGAAGAAGATGACGGAAGATCTAGAGGCTAAAATCAACCGATTTTGCATGCTTCACAATCCAGTGATGCAAAAGTGGATTTCACAATATGAGGATGCAAAGCAAGAGCGACAAAGGGCACGAATCGAGTGGAGACGAGGAAGACGACCACCGATGCACTATCCAGCGGTTCTGGAGAGCCTACCAACCTTCATGAGCTTAAGATGGTTGCACAACCAATTGAAAAGCGCACAACAATGCGGTGACGAAGTGACTGAAGAAGAGTGGGAGTACTCTCGGGGTTGCGCGACCAAGGTAAGTTTGCAATGTACGACTAGCAAGTGACTTTATTTATAAACGTTTGAACGGCCACTCATAATCTTTGTTCGTTGTAGTATAAGTCATACACAGCAGCATGGTGTAAAGGTCGACATTTTAGGGTGGAACGGATCGACAAAAAGCGTTTTACTCAAGATTGTGGAATCATGGCAAAATTTGAACAGTCTAGTCGACGACGTTCCTCTGATGCAGATCCTGTGGTGGCGGAACTCACTTACTTCGGCACGCTGCAAGAGATTTTGAGGATCGATTACAGAGGATTTTTTGTCGACTTGTTCGACGTGCAATGGTTCAAGATAATCATGGAGGGTCGCAACGCTACTGTGCGTAGAGGAGAGTCTGGTTTTCTTGAGGTGGATTCTACTAAGAAATGGACTGACCTAAGAGACACTTTCGTACTACCCGAGCATTGTGAACAAGTAAGTATGTAAATAGTTAACATCCCCCTTTTACAAGTTATGTGCTTGAAAGCTCTCATGTAAGTTATGTGGCTCTGGCAGGTAGTATTTCATCCTACAAAGTCTACATCAAACTGGTGGTACGTCATAGAGGTAGCCCCTCGTAGTGCAAGGACGTATGAAGGCTACCATGTGCCAATCACAACGACATCAATGGAGGAGATCAGAGAAGATGCTCAATCAGAAGCCACTGCGGTGGTGCCAGACGAGCATCAAGATGCTACTACTCTATATGGGGTGCATGCAGAGGAGCTACAAAATGAAACAGAGGATATGTGTTTAAACGGAGAGTTCTATATAGATATAGGAAGTTATGCTGAGTTATGCGAGGATGAGAGAGAGATCTCTTAAAGACACAAATATTGTATTTGAACAATTTTGCTCCGTGTTGTAAAAGCTCTGGCTCTCTAAGTACCTTCCATGGTGTATAACGCTCTTTTTTACTCGCGCTCACATCTTTTGATTGAAAATTCTGAGTTTTCGACTTGCCTCTTCTATCACTCGATTCATTGCGTCATTGTATTTATATGCGTCATTACGTCATTGTATTTAATGGTCTTTGCGTCATTGAGTACTCTATTCATTCAATATTAAGTTTAAATATTCGTGTGTTTAATGCAGGTATGGATGATGAGGAGTTTCTTTCTTCTTTGTCACCGCAGCAGAGACAGTGGTACGTGGAGCGTCATCGCTCTGGCGCATCATCGCGCGTTCCTACACCATCCGCATCTCCCTCTCTTTCGGAGCATTCGGCGCGCTCCGAAGCTTCGGCGTCGACGAGACGAGCTTCACACTCGTCTAGACATCGGCGCTCTAGTGGTGGTGGTGGCGGTTGTTGTGGGGATTCCGCCACCGATGCCTCCACACCGCCTCGTGTTCGACGAGGCTCTTTACCCTCCCCTTCTTTGCCCGCCCCCACACCAGCCACAGCATCGCCATCTATGCCAGGTTTTGCACGGTTGACTGTTCCTAGAAGCTACACACCTCTACCTACTCCGCCAGGAGCCACCCCACTCGACACTCCTCGCTTCGGGGCCCAGACGCCGGTGGAGACACCTGACGTCCGTACCCCCATCGACACGCCGCTAGAGACCCCTGCCGGGACACCCAGGTTCACGCATCACCGGCCAGAGGGCTTGCCTTACTCCGTCGACATCAGCGGCGGCATCATCATGGATGATGACGACAAGAAGGTGATCTCGCGCATGCGTGGTCTTTGCTCTCAGCTGTTTAGACACTATATACTAAAAAAATGGAGTGAAGTACCAAGTGATTTAAAAAACAAAGTCATCAGCATACTTCATGATGAGTTTCCCGTTCCAACACGGGATCAGCGCTTCAATGAAGACCTGATGAAGATTCGAATGCGCGAATACTGCAAACACAAGCATTCCGAAGTGCAAAAAGCAATCAAGAATGGGTGGAATAGGCCAGATTGGCTGGCCAAAGAAGATTGGAAGAATGCGAAGAAAGCAGCGCGCGAGAATCCCGACAAGTGGAAGCAACAAAAGGATGCAGCCAGAGCGCGAGTAGAGGCAGGGAGCTCGCACCACTTGGGGAGCGGTGGATGGGCATCATTTGAGGCCGATTTTGTAAGTCTTTTCACATTGCTCTTTATGCATGTTCGATAGTTTAGGGTTTATGAGTTTTTTAGTTCTAACATAATGAGATCTTTGTATGTTTTGACAGTGGTCAATGACAGGACGTGATCCCACACCGTACGAGCGCGAGTACGCAGGCAGGAAGGGCTTAAACGCCCTGATGGACATTCTCAGTTCTCGCGGTGGCATGGTTAGTATTAGGGTTTACTCTTTTTTATTTTTTGTATTGTTTTATAAATGTCGTTATATGTTTATACTTACTGAAAGCTGTCTTAATGTCTTTTTTTGCAGAATCCGACAGATACGCCGCTTGGACGCGATGAGACGTCTGACTAGACGACGTCAGTTTAGCCGTAGCTAGATAGCATTAGTTTAGGGTTTCTCATAGCTTATGTATCATGAGACGGATTTTATACGTCTTTTTGAACCATGTATATTATTACATTTGTCACCGCAGTTCCTTTTGCCAATCAATTCTTTATGCCTATGATGTTGTACAATTGTCATTATTACATTTGCCAATCAATTCATTTTGCCTATGATGTGTACAATTGTCAATTTTCCAAACAATGCGTCTTGTGGGTGACTATTTTGGGTCTATTATCTACCTTTGCACTTTTTTTAAAAAGTGAATCAAGTACAATATGGTTGATGGGTGGCAGGGCATTCAATGCCTTGCCACCAAAAAAATATTCTCTCGGGCGTCGCTATAAGCGTCGCTATTTATGGCTCTGTAGCGTCGCTATGAGCGTCGCTATAGTCTTCTGTGTAAACGTCGCTATAAGCGTCGCTATAGGCGTCGCTATATGCGTCGCTATATAGCGACGCTCATAGCGACGCATATAGCGACGCTTATAGCGACGCTTATAGCGACGCTTATAGCGACGCTCTCGTAGCGACGGTTTTAGCGACGCCGGGGGTTATAAAAACCCAATGTATTTCCGTCGCTAACAGCGTCACAAGAGCACACAACCTCTTGTAGTGTAGGGATTCAAGGCCTCTTGGAGGCCTCTCCATCAGTCGGTTCATCCTCGGGACCGCCAGAAGGAACCACCACTTGGGATGCCATCCCTGAGGTAGAGATTACCCGCTTCTCCTCCATTGTGGTGGGTGGGGAGGAGTTTGTGTTTATGCACGATCTGGAGAAATCCTTTGAGCTTCCCGTGGATGAGTGTTTCGCCATCCTCGATGCCCATGGAAAGTTTGAGCTTGATACCACCACCTCCCATGACGATGATGTCCTATGGCCCATGGGGAATACTTTGGCGGACACAGTGGCGATCGCACAAGCAGAGGTGGCAGCGGCCGAGCAGGCCAAGGTCTTTGAGGAGGAGTTTGTGGCCGTGCAAGCCATGTGTTTGGCTAAACGCGCAAGAGTGGATTCACCACCACCTGCTGCAACACCTGTTTTGCTTGATCCAAAGGGGAAGTCAAGCGTGGATCTTTACTTGCACCCGGATGCCGATGAGGAGGATCGTAGACAAGAGGTATAGATGCTCACTTACATTTGATTGTTACAAATGATTTTGTTAATGTTATATCATAATTCTGTGCCATATCTCAGAAAACCTATGTTCTGTAGGATGTTCTGGAGGTTGACGCCTGGGCGCAACGGTCAGGGGGGAGGAGGACGCCGTTCGGACCTCAAGCGGCACTTGCTCACTATCTCGGCACACTTCCCACTGGTGTCGTGGTGTTTGTCCATGCCGACTACTCTCCCAATGGTCGCTACAACATTTTTGCTCTCCGTTCACTCTCCAAGGCGGTGTGTTTAACAACACTTGCCCAAACGGCCAACCTTGTAGTGCTTGTAAAGAAAGATTTTGCAATATCCACTTTCGGTGTAAACTTTCGCAGGCGCCTTATTGCCCATGTCGGCATGAACCAAGCTGTAGGGGTTAATGACACCCAAGAAATCGCAACCACTTTACTTAACAGGGAGCCACCCCAAAAGGCCAAGCGCCAGAAAATTGTAGTTAGAAAGATCCTAAAGCAAAAGCCGGATATCATGTAAAGCATTGATTTCTTTAATGAAACTACTTTTTGCTGTCTATGACTCTCTTTCTTGCAAGGTTTTGAATTTCTTATATGTTGGGCTTCCATTGTGTATGAGAAGCACCATAATTTTTGCTATGACTACTAAAGGGTTTGGCAGGCATTAAAATTTAAAAAATGTATACTTTGTTATTTCTAGGCTTCCAAAGTTATGTATGTGCCTAGTAAAGGGCTTGGAAGTGCCTAAACAATGCTGCCACAAGGGCGCGCATTAGGGCTTTCCATCAGCAGATGAAGTGTGCAAATGCGCGCCCTTGTGGCAGATGAATTTGGACACATCTAAGAGCATACCCAAGTACAAAACAGAGTTTCAAGGCATTAATACCCAGTTGCAAAAGAGAAACACATGGATACCCAGGTAACCTAAAGCCCATCTTGCCCCAGATACCTAAAGATGTATTAACAAACCACAAAACTGTGGCAATATCTAAACCCTTCTTGGAGAATAGGAGCATATCCAGTTACAAAACAAAGTGAGAAGACAATAATACCCAGCTGCAAAACAGAAAGACATGGATACCCAGGTAACCTTAAGCCCATCTTGCCCCATATACCTAAAGTTGTATTAAAAAACCACAAGAGTAAACTTTGTGGTAATATCTAAGCCCTTTCTGGAGTTTAGGACTGACATGGACTAAGGGGGGATGAATTCCAGCAGCATCTATATTGCTAATTGAAGCATTGAAGCAAATAAAACATACTTATTGCTTGTCAAAATTGTATGGAAACCACTGGAGAGTGTCAGCAAAGCACTAGGAGAGGCTGCCACAAGGACGCGCATTATGTCCATCCATAGGCCTCTGGAAGCCCCAAATGCGTGCCCTTGTGGTAGCCAACTTGGGGGCATTCCAAGCCATTTTGAACACTTTGTAGATGTTTTTGCCATGCAATAGTGAGTCACATAGCATGGATACATCAGGAAGTGCATGCCCCACTTAGCCAAGGTGCTAAACGTAGGCAATTTTTCACAATAACAAGCTAATGGCTACATACATACAATAGAAGGTAGACAAAACTTGAACCACTGCTACATTGCATGGTGCAGAATTAAAACAATACATTGCGCACTGGGGTATACAATAAAAGACGCTTATATTCAAATTCTTCCCAATACAATGCACAGAGTGGGATATAGAATCAAAAGAAGCTTGTATTCAAATTCTTTCCAATCTTGGAGTTCCGTAAATACAAAAAGGTTGATGCCTAATTACAAGCTACTCCTCATGGCGCAAATGGCGAGCAAGCTGCATATCCTTGGGTATAATGGTTACACGCTTTGCATGGATGGCACAGAGGTTAGAATCCTCGAATATGCAGTTAAATATTGCTCTTCTGCCTCTTGGACTGCCTCTATGGCCACGGCGCCCATCCGAAACTGAGTGTTGTACAATTGCAAAACCTCCCTGCATAGCCTTGCAAAAGGGGCCCTCCGGATCAAGAGCTCGGTGCTCTTTTGATAGTGTCGAATCTTCGCAAAAGCACGGCTGCGCTTTCGTACCTTCTGAGGTTGACGTGGAGGTGCATTTTTGGCATGAGTCGGGGCAGCTTGCTTCCTCTTCTTGTAGACAATGCTCTTTCTCTTTTTTTTCTGCACAGACACTTCCAACACCTCATAATCGGATTCCACCCACTCTCCATCTGATTCGTGCTCTTCACTATCGACCGGATGTGATGGTGTAGGTCCACTCCCTTTAGGAAGTGTCTTACCCCCAATAGACATGTGAGCCTGATAAGTTTGTATTTGGACGCCAACCCATGGGGCATCTTCATCCGTTTGTGTCTCTTCGGAGCCTTTTGACGGCTGCTTTTGACTGTTTGTTTCTTTGCCCTAGTCGCTCTCATCCTCCCTGTTGCCATCAGAATCGTTGGAGTCCGATGAATAGACAACAAGACGATGCTTCCGTCTCTCTTTTGCTGCTGTAGAGGACTGGCCATGCTGATTTGAAGCTCCAGCTTCTTCTGTGTGGACTTCACCTTGAGCTTGTGAAGTTCCAGCTTCTGTTGCTGTACCTTTGAGTCATTGGCCATCCGGCCCCTTTGGATATGCAATCCTAGCCGTTTGTTTTGTTCGTGCCATGGTTGCACCTAGTAGGGAAGATGACAAAATGAGCCCCTTCAACCTTTAAATATGTTTTTTTGAGATTTGGGCCCTTTCACACTATGCGGCCAATTGAGTGAAACTCAAATAAAGCAATTGAATTGAACAACTAAACCAGGATCATGCGGACGGCTGACGCGACGCCCAAACGCTGCCTTTTCGATATTTAGTTGCACGCCAAGCTTCGTTGCCGAGGGACGCTCGCGAGCGTTTCCACTTCTCGGATGCTGCAGTACGGAAAGAGTTGCATAACTGCTTTGCTAACATCGATTCTCTTGCTTTCTCAATAGTACGAGTTCTCCCAAAGGTGTGCCTAAAAAACCAATTAAACATCCCTTGGAGGTAGTTGGAGTGTGAACTACCACCACCATGCCGAGTATTCTTGAAGTAGACTCCTTTTTCTCGATAGTGGGACTTCTCCATGCCTTGTGTACTCCATATATCAAGCGAACCATAGCGGTCCATGAAGTATGCACCATGCGCATAGAGAATGTGCTAAAACAACCAAAAAGGAGATAAGCGAATAGAAAAGTTACATTTTCAAACATTGCATATGTATTAAGTCCGTTAAAACAAACCATGTAGTGTGTAATCTTGCTTTTAGACCATCCGTCCTTAGCGGCCTTTGCGAATTCATAAAGCACCTTCTTGAACTCCTCTCGCTGCTCAACGGTGGTGCTTGAAAGATTCATCTACACAACCTTTTGAAAGGATGACCATACTAGCTTGCGTTGGTTAGCAACCTCCACATTGGGATCTTTGTCCGTCGTGCATGAACACAAATCTTTCCACAACTCCCACCGCTTCTCACTTGCTAGATCGACACTTGCCTTGGATACCTGCATTGGAGACTTTGACATCTTCTTGAAAAATCGACGTGCTTTGGCTCCATTCATGGAAACCTTCTGTGCCGCCTCATATGTCTTCTCCCTACAAGTCTCTACTACAGGAGCGTCTCCACCCCCTGCAAGGAGTCTTTTGACCTTTCAAGGGGCTTCATTGTGAAAGCATAATCAATGTGATGCTTTAAGATCCTATCAAATATTCGCATAAACGCATGCAATGTGCAAAAGTGAACATTGTTGAGGGAGAAGGGAATTATGGGGTTTCACCCAGGATCTTTGCTTTCCCTATTGGGCACCTGCAGCATATCACATGAAAGAACCGAACTTTTCCACTCCCTATTTATATGGTCATAATTATCATCGTCCTGACCTTCCACTTGAGTTGCTCGACTTGTCTTGTGCCCTTTCGTACAGAATGGACAAGGAAGTAAAGAATTTGCACCTTGTTTGCATCCAAGCATGCACTTTATGGTCTTTAGATCACCACCTAAATGCCATTCAACATCAAACTCCCCACGTCCTGGAACCATGAGCTTCTCACCATTTATTTGAGCTTTAATGACCTCTGTGACCCATGGGATTCTACTGAAAATCCATGCAAGGACTTCATGTGTCTTTTTCGGAACTTCAATTGCACCAAGCCACCATATATCCTTCTCTGATTGCACAATAAAAGAGGGCTTTGTCGCTTTACTCGAACTGCAAGATTGCTTGGCATAAGCTAGGGCTTCATTCATAAGCGTGATGCTCATTCTCTCCAACTTTCTCCCTTTAACAATTACACACTCATCCAACTTCAGCACGAACACAAGCTTGCCTTCAAGAACTGCCAACAACATAAAGCCTCAGAATGCATGTTATGACACATCATAGAGCATGTAGGCAACTCTAAACTAACCTGCATCACTCAAATTGTAGAAAACAGCCATGGACTGCTGCAATCGTATCAAGTCCACAAAGATATTGTTGAATTTGGTGTAAACAAACCCTTCGGTCCGCAACACACTGTTAGAAACAACACCGCTTCCCTTCCCGCGGCCCTTCCTTCCTTGTGATTTGCTACGGAGAGGCCGAAGAGGCATCGTGTCTTCAATATACAAGTAGTCCCCTAATCGGTGAACAACATCTTCATTTGACACCTTCTTGGCAATCTTCACTCTGTGAGGAAGTGGGAATAGGTTTTTCGTGACTCCTTGACTTCTTAATGCATATTTTAACACTTGATGTATTGCTTGATAGCCCTTGGTACTAATCCCAACAGCATCACAAATATCCTGAACATCTAGATCAGTGACAATATTAGAAAAATCTCTAAGAACTCTCTTAGTGATTGCGTCTTTCAAGTGTTTTGCCTCTGGAGCATCAAGCATCCCAATAAAATCCTCTTTGTTGAAACAAGAACGAAGTAAAGTAGCCCTAGCTGACGCATTCTCGCCGCCGCACGTTTCTTGGACGAAGTTCCTATTGCCCAAAACAACAATGATGAGCCGTATTAAACTTAAACAACATGAGGGATAGAACATGTTACCTCATAGCTGTCACCCTTCGTTTTCTTGCACCTCCACGTGGTGCAAGAGTCTGAATTTTGGACAACTCTCGTTTCCTCACCCTACCTCCCATGGCAGTACTCTTCATGTGTGAAAGAGTATCCTCAAGCTTTTTAATTACATTTTCCTTGGTTGTGATGGTGCTCTTTGCCTCCTCAAGCGCACTAGTAGCTGTTTGCATCTGAGCTTGAAGATTGTGGAAACTCCCATTGAGCAACTGCCAATGACGCAAGTAGATCTCGGACCGCGCAATCTCGTGTTTGTTGAGTCTCTTGCAGTAGCCCAACAAACCTTGCTCTCCATTTCCAACGTATTGCAACAGTGATGGAATGTTTGTAAAAGACGGATGAACATTGAGAGAAGGATCCTTTGGATACAAGCATCCGTCTGTCCAGAGATCCACATTCTTCTCCCCTTGAGCGCGGCGTTCGTTGGCTGAAGGTAATGTACCCAAGCATGTTTTCTTTGTCGGAACCTACTCTTGAGGTAGGCGTAGGAAAAGCCCAGGAGACCTACCGCGTGAAGAGCTTGCTGGGACATTGGTCACATCGTTAAGAGGCATTGTAGGATGGAGAGATGGAGCTTGAAGGAGAGATGGAGAGATGGAGCTTGAAGGATGGAGAGATGGGTGCGTAGGTGCAGCAGCAGGTGCAGGTGCAAGGGGGATGGGTGTAGGAGAGGAGCTTAGATTAGGAGAGAGAGTTTTCAATTTTGGGGGGAATTTTCTAAAAGTTTGGAGGGAGTCAAAAAATGTTGAATTTTGAGTAATTTAACTTAAAAAACTTTTTTTTATTATGTGTATATGTTAGGGGTACTTTTTAGGGGGGAATAGAGTTTTTTTGAAAGTTTTTGAAAAAAGTCATTTTTTTGACCTCTTTGACCCACGGATTTGCTTAGGTGGCATGGGAGAGTTAAGAGGCCACTTACAAGTTGGCCAAAAAGGTAGAGAGAGAAGACCCCCTACCCCCCTACTTTTCAAATGGTTTACCCCCCCCTTCCCTACTTTTTAAATGGTTACCCCCCCCCCCCCCCCCCCCCCCCCCCCCCCCCCCCCCCCCCCTTTTTAGGGGTCAAAGGTGAAGGAGACCCTACCAAAATAGCCCCATTCAAAGCCTTTGTCCCCCTTAATCTTGGCAGGCTTCCTTTAAATTAGGGATTCTTACAAGGCCCATGGAGAGTCCAATTTTTTCCTAATGGTTCTCCAAATTGTGTGTGTAAGCATAGAGGAAGAGAGAGAAGGGTGGGTATTGTGTGTGCAAAAGGGAGCGAGAGAGTATCTTAGTGGTTGCAACTATGTTATCTGGCTTGAAGTATATGATATGTGTTGGGCTATTAATGAGTTCATGCTGCTAAGGTGCATCGGATTGAGCGGGTGTAATCAGGAATTGTTCAAATTACGATCTTACTAGTAAAGACATATAGAAAATACAGTGTGTGTGAGTCTATCCGAGTGGCTTGGGGTGCTGGATATCTGCTAGGCTATAGAGGCATCTAGTTTGTGTACTGTGTGTGTTCCCATTTCCCCCATCCCACCGTCTAAGAAAGGAAAAACACACTCTGTATAATCCCGACACCAAAACCTACAATGAAAGGCGGGATCAGCTTGAGAAGCAGGCCATTTACAAACTTCTCCAGAAGGACAGTGCTGGCATTGGGACTTCTGAGGCACCAACACAGAAGAAGGGTAAGAGGAAGCGGGTTCAGTGGAAGGATATTGGGTGGTTCCATCTCAGAATCAGACGATGTACATTGTATTTTCCCAGTTGAGCACTCGAAATTCCTTGGCTGGGCACCCTTGGAATTACAATTATAGGGGTGTCAAGCACTCAACAAGCATGAAGTATGGTATAAAGCTAGCAATACCAAAAGAGTATTATCATGAGGAACATCGGCCAAACCATGAGGAACATTGGCCAACAAATCAACAACAAGAAGATTTTAGGGTTTAAGGTTTAGGCCAAACCAGAACACCAAATTGTTTCCTCAACACCAAATCAGAATTAGGTGCTGGATTTTTTTCAAAATTTTTGTATTTATACCAAAATTCAAGAAAGGAGGGAAGGATGTAGAAGGCAAAGATAGTCCGAGCAGGCGGGAACTACCCCTTAGAAGGCCCAACATTGGATTAGTCACACTACCATTAATTACCACAAGTAGTTACTACAATAACTCTTGGGAGCTATAAATAGGACCCACTACATTGTAATTGGGCTTCTTAGCTTCTTGGACTCTTAGCTGCTTGTATTTTGGCTTTAGCTTTCTAAGCCCTTTCGGGTTTACAAGCTCTTCGCCTCTCGCTTCACTCTGTAATCAATGCTTTTGTAAATTGTTTGAGCTTAAACCCATTATACATTGTACTGGTTATCCTTGAGCTATTAATCTAAATCTACAAATACTCTTTCCAGTCTTTTAGTATGTCTCTCATTTCAGTATAACATTCCAGCTCAATTATCTATTTCAGTCCAGTTAGTTCTTTGTTCGAGTCTCACTAACTGAACTTATGACATAACCATAATCTTTAAGTTCTAACACTGGAATCAGCTGTCTAAGAGACTAATTCCAAGGACTATCCATAGAAACTGGTTAAAGTATTGAAAACTTCTACGACTGACTAATGAACAGTATCCATACTATTTCTACTGGCTAACAAAGACTTAAAACTTCAAATGGAGTATAAACCTCTTTGTTAACATTGTCACTTACTGATGAGACTCATGGATTGTTTGATATGATACAGCTCCTTGGCTTCAGATTTGACTATTCTATTCTCATCAACTTGATGAGGACGTAGGCCCACACTCAATGGGCCAACTGTCGACTCATTGAGTATGGTGTTTAGGTTAGGACGTGCGCGCACACACTCACACACACACACACACATACACACACACACGTGTCACTTTCATTTGTGGCTTACTGTTTTGAGAATAAATACTTTTGATATTTAACAGTACATGGATGGTAGGTATAAGTTAAAAAGATTATAAGTAGGACATGGACAACAACTGATAGGTTTGGTGACAACTGTTATATGTATTTAAGGCTAACGAATATGTTGTCTTGTTTATATGGATACACGTGAGGACTCTATCTTTACTTAGGATCTTTTGTGCTAAGCTATTGTCCATCACTATCGAACTTGGCCTCTTTCACGTCAGATTAAGTTGTTCTTCACTATCTCATGTACAAAACACTACATTGATACCTCATTATCACAATGATGTACAAAAATGAATCAAAGAGTGATTTGTTTTTGTGCTAATCATTGTACTTTGTCCAAATCCAGCTATCTTTTGAAATATTATATTCTTTTTAAGTATAAGTCTAAGAACGACTCGAAAGGGGGGGGGAAGGGGGGGGGGGGGGGGGGGGGTTACTTAGTGTAACATGCTTGTATCACATGTGTTCATGGCCTCTCTTATAAACCCCTAAGTAGCAAAAATCTTTCATTTCCTTATATCCTTTTGTAAATTTGAAAGAAATTTATAAATCCCTAATTACACATTTATTTTCATGCGAATGGGATAATAATATCCCTTCATTAAAATATACATTTTCCTTTTAAAATCACTTTTAAGTGGAATACTATCAACAAACTTTAAAGGTTGCCCAACAATAAAGGCAAGGGGCTATAAGCGCACTCGCTATGGTTCTACCCCTACTACATGCAAATGTGGGTGTGTGGGCACAATCCCATAAAACTGGTTGATGCAAAGCATTAAGTTGCAAAAAAAAAAAGGAATAATATCAACAAACTTTTTTGTCATAGTAGCCACGTTCCTCGATGTGAATGATCATGTTAGGACTTTTTGTAAATAACCTTTGCAGGTTGCCTTGTGATTGGATAGTTGCAAATGTATATACATAGCCACACACTTTTTGTGTTGTGCTTTAGTTAGCTTGGTCTTTTAGAGATTGTTTAGTAAAACTTTTGGTGGAAGTACAAGGTGCCTTGGTTTAGCATTTATGATCTTTAGTTTGTTGGCTAGGAAAGGAGCCAAATTACACAAGCTTTTTGTTGATGACTATCACAAGGGTACTCAATTGCCTAAAAATTTGAAATATCATCAATCTTTTCACTACAAGAGGTTGTGTGTTCTTGTGACGCTGTTAGCGACGTAAATACACTGGGTTTTTATAACCTCCGGCGTCGCTAATAGCGTCGTTACGAGAGCGTCGCTATATGCGTCGCTATCATCGTCGCTATGAACGTCGCTATATAGCGATGCTTATAGCGACGGTTACACAGAAGTCTATAGCGACGCTCCAGAGCCATAAATAGCGATGGTTATAGCGACGCACGAGAGAATTTTTTTTTGGTGACAGGGCATTGAATGCCCTGCCACCCATCAACCATATTGTACTTGATTCACTTTTTAAAAAAAGTGCAAGGGTAGATAATAGACCCAAAATAGTCACCCACAAGACGCATTGTTTGCAAAATTGACAAGCGTAAAATTGACAATTGTACACATCATAGGCAAAATGAATTGATTGGCAACTGTAATAATGACAATTGTACAACATCATAGGCATAAAGAATTGATTGGCAAAATGAACTGTGGTGACAAATGTAATAATATACATGGTTCAAAAAGACGTATAAAATCCGTCTCATGATACATAAGCTATGAGAAACCCTAAACTAATGCTATCTAGCTACGGCTAAACTGACGTCGTCTAGTCAGACGTCTCATCGCGTCCAAGCGGCGTATCTGTCGGATTCTGCAAAAAAAAAAAAAGACAGCTTTCAGTAAGTATAAACATATAACGACATTTATAAAACAATACAAAAAATAGAAAAGAGTAAACCCTAATACTTGTAGACATGTAGTAGTGTTAGTGTGTATACGTGCTTCACCAGGGGCACTTTTATCCCACTGGGTTTTTCCCCCTGGACATCCGGTGTGAAAGGACACCTTATCTCTTAGGGTTTCATATAAGCTTTGTAGCTCTGAGTTTGTACATACTATTATTCCAATACAGAGAGAGAGACTACAGAGATCTCGTACACAAGCTCTGTGTCTTCTCCTTCTCCATCTTCTTCCTACTCTGAGTTGCTGTCTTCCTTCTGTTTCCTGTTTCATCATCTTCAACAATTGGTATCAGAGCAAGGTGATTTCCAGAGCCTCTACTTGCGTTTTCGCGTCCGCGCGCAATCGCAGTTTTTAGGCAGTTTTCGAAAAATTTGTTCGTGGGAGCATCCTCGACGTTCCGGGAGTATTCTGAGCAGGCGACCTGCAGTTTTACCCCCCTTTCGAAGCCGTTCGAGCCCTCAGAATTTTGTTCTGAGCAGCGTAGCAGAAGTTACTTTTCCGAGGCGTTTAGATCAAGAGGGTGTGCTTTTTGACAGATTTTCTTCAGGTAAACAGTTCTTTTGGGAAGCAGCTTGTCTTAGCTTTGTGCTGAGATTTTGTGTAGAGTTTTGCTTGGATTGGAGAGGAGATTTGTGAATCTCTTGGAGGTTCTTTTGCTCTCTTGTGTGCATCTACAGTATGGCTCAATCTACGGAGAAAGAGATTTTTGGTGCGTTTACATCCGAAGACAAATTGGATGGTACCAACTATTCTCTTTGGTCTTTTATGGCCAAAAATGTTTTGGTTGGTAAAGGATTGTGGGATTATGTATCTGGAGATGAAGTTCGTCCAGGTAGCATTGCACCTGCCACGCCTGGTCGTGGTGCAGCTGTTGGTGCAGGACCCTCACAAGTCACTCCAGAGCAAAAGAGATGGGATACTAAAGATGCACAGGCTATGGCTGTGATTGCCTTAACCATAAAGAGGACAATCACACCACATATCAGATCTTGCAGAACTTCTGAGGATGCTTGGAACACTCTGCAAGCTATGTTTGGAGGAAGAAACGCTGCCAGAATAGAGTTTTTGAAGAAACAACTTGACAAAATACAGATGGACGAAGGTGACGATATTGTCGAGCATCTTACAAAAATCAGGGATCTTAAAGAGCAATTGCTTAGCATTGATGAAGTGATTCCAGAGAAGGACTTGGTTTCCAAAACACTCAATTCACTACCACCATCTTATTTGACTTTTCAGACTTCTTTGACTCTGTCTTTGCGAGCTAATCCTGACCCTCTTCATTTTGAAGAGTTAGTGGCTTCGCTATTGCAGGAGGATCAATCACGTAAGAACAAGTCTTTACAGGTGGATGGTATGGATCATGCTCTTGTTGTACAGAACAAAAACAGGGGTAAAGAGAGTGCTCATCACTCCAAGTCTAGTGCAGGACAATCTTCTGAGAAGTCTAAAGGTGATTACGACAAGTCCAAGAAGAAAGGTAAATGTCACTACTGCAAGAAACCTGGTCACTACATTAGTGAGTGTAAAAAGCGAATTACTAAAGAAAAGAAGAAAGAGTCAAGTTTGGTTGTTTCAGCTTCTGGTGATTCTTCTACAGCTAAAGAAGAGTCTGCAAACTTTGTGCAGGATTCTTATGCTTTTGTAGTATGTTCAAATTTTTCTGCTTACAGTGTTGACAAGACACAAATGATTTGGTACTTTGATAGTGGTGCATCCAGGCATATTACTTCAAGGAAGGATTTGTTTTGTTCATTGGATGCAGCTCCAGCAGGAAAGAAGGTGACATGTGCAAATAATGCTTCTTATCCGATCAAAGGCGTTGGTAAGATTTTGATTACCATTTCAGATGGTTCCGATTTATGCTTGCCAGATGTCTTATATGTTCCAGGGATCAAGAAGAATTTGTTGTCTGTATCCTCTCTTGCAAAAAATGGTCTTCGGGTCATTTTTGAGGATGACAGATGTGTTGTACGAGATCGAGAGAATGGTTATTCTCTTATCACTACAGGTACGCTGGAAAATGGACTATTTGTGCTAGATCGTTATGAAAAGCAGATTCAGGTATGTATTGCAGAAGCAAAGACTCAGGCCATGCAGGATGCTGAGTTGTGGCATGCTAGATTTGGGCATGTTAGTTATGGCAGTTTGATGACTTTACAACGTCATAATATGGTGCATGATTTGTCTTTATTGGAGATGCCACCAAGACATGTATGTGAAGGTTGCGTTCTTGGAAAGATGCACAGATTTGCATTTTCGCAGGATGGTTCAGTTAGAGCGACACGAAAGTTGCAACTTGTACATAGTGATGTATGTGGTCCTATGAGGACGCCATCTATAGGAAACAGCCTTTATTTTGTGACCTTCATTGATGACTTTTCCAGGTTTTGTTGGGTGTATCCACTCAAAGCAAAGTCAGACGTGTTTGCAGTTTTTCAACATTATGTCGCCATGGTTGAAAATGAAACAGGTTGCAAAGTACAGACTCTTCGTACCGATCGAGGAGGTGAATACATGTCAGGTGCATTTAAGGATTTTTTGGGAAAGAAAGGCATTAAACACCAATGCACTATGCCATACACACCACAACAGAATGGTGTTGCAGAAAGGAAGAACAGGTCTTTAATGGAGACAGCTAGATGTATGCTCAAGGCTAAGAGTTTGCCTCATAAGCTATGGATGGAGGCAGTTGCTTGTGCAGCACATGTTTTGAACAGGTGTCCTACTCGTGCCTTGAAGACCATTACTGCATATGAAGCTTGGTATGACAAAAAACCTTCAGTCAGTTATCTTCGTGTTTTTGGTTGTCTTGCTTATGCTCACATCCCTCAGCAGTTACGTGGGAAGCTTGATGATAAGGCAATCAAATGCATATTTGTGGGGTACAGTAGTGGAAGTAAAGGTTATAGACTTTACAATCCTGCTACAAACAAGATTTTTGAAAGTCGTGATGTAATTTTTGCAGAAACTACTGCTCAACCTATGGTTGCTTTTGATGTACCTCATATGCAGACACATGATGTATTTGAAGGTTTGCTTCCTTCTTTTGTGGAGAATCAAGAATCACAACAGGTTGATAATCTTGATCAATCTTTTGATCAGCATGTGACACCTCATGATGTAGAGGAAATTGTGCGTGAAGAGCAAGAAGTTCTCAAGGAAGAAAGAACCTTACCTAAATGGGTTCAGAAAACTTTGCAGGATAGCAAGTTGGATGCACCGTTGCCACGAAAAATACGTGCTGGTACTACTTTTGGCAGAGAGCAAGTAGATTTGGCTTGCTTTAGTACTCTTTGTGATGCAGATGAGCCTGATTCATTTGAACAAGCTTTAGAGTATGTTCAGTGGAAAGATGCTATGCAGCAAGAAATTGATTCTATTCATAAGAATCATACATGGGATCTAGTGGACTTGCCAACAGGTAAAAAGCCTATTGGTACAAAGTGGGTTTTTAAGGTAAAAAGGAAACAAGATGGTACTGTTGACAGGTACAAAGCAAGGCTTGTGGCAAAAGGCTATGCGCAACAGAAAGGCATAGATTATGATGAAACCTTTGCTCCTACTTCTCGTGCGTCCACAGTTAGATCACTAGTTGCAATTGCTGCTCATCATGGTTGGAAAGTGCATCAGTTGGATATCAAAACTGCTTTTTTGAATGGTGATTTGCAGGAAGAAGTTTATGTAATTCAACCAAGTGGTTTTGTTGTAAAAGGTCAAGAGCAAAAGGTATATAGATTGCGTAAAGCTTTGTATGGTCTCAAACAGGCTCCAAGAGCATGGTATGAGAAGATACATACTTATTTGATTGGCCAGGGATTTCAGAATAGTCCAACAGAAAGTACTTTGTATGTCAAAAAGAGAGATGGAGTTCTCATTATGCTAACACTTTATGTGGATGATATGCTTCTTACAGGAAATAATGCAAATGAAATTGAAGCGTTTAAAGATGCTTTGAGAAAAACCTTTGAGATGTCTGATCTTGGTTTGCTACATTATTACTTGGGTATTCAGTTTGTGCAATCAGAGGATGGCATATACATGTTGCAGGCAAAATATTTGCATAAAATTTTGGACAAGTTTGGTATGCAAAATTGTAAGCCAATCTCTACACCCGTAGAAACTGGATCAAAGTTGAGCATGCATGATGCTGGAGAAACTTTTGATGTACATACTTATGCAGCAGCGGTTGGTTGCTTGATATATTTGGCAGGCAACACTCGTCCAGACATTCAATTTGGGGTTTCACAAGCAAGCAGATTTATGCACAGCCCAGGTATGCATCATTGGCAGGCTGTGAAGCGCATACTTCGTTACCTTTCAGGTACCCCTAATCTTGCCATGTTCTTTCCAAGGGGGGATATGTATGGAAAGCACAATTCTATGCAGCTTCTTGGTTACAGCGATTCAGATTGGGCTGGTGATTTTGACACACGACATTCCACAAGTGGCAATTGTTTTTTCTTGGGAAATGCATGTATATCTTGGCTAAGCAAGAAGCAACCCACAGTGGCTACATCAACTTGTGAAGCTGAGTACAGGGCAGCTTTCATGGCAACAGTTGATTGTGTATGGATACGCAGGTTATTGGCAGATCTTTGTGAGTGTCAACAGGCACCCACTACCATTTTCACTGACAGTCAGAGTGCTATTGCAGTTGCAAGGAATCCAGTATTTCATGCAAGAACAAAGCACATAGAGGTTCACTACCACTATGTCAGGGAAAGGCTACATGCAGGGGAGATCACACTAACTTACTGTCCTACACAGGATAACATTGCAGATCTATTTACGAAGGTGTTACACGAGAAAAGTTTGAAGCTTTCCGAAAAGCTTTGGGCTTACTCTCATACACATGATGATCTGCTACCTTGTACGGATTCACGCTATCACTACAGGGGGGATTTGTAGACATGTAGTAGTGTTAGTGTGTATACGCGCTTCACCAGGGGCACTTTTATCCCACTGGGTTTTTCCCCCTGGACATCCGGTGTGAAAGGACACCTTATCTCTTAGGGTTTCATATAAGCTTTGTAGCTCTGAGTTTGTACATACTATTATTCCAATACAGAGAGAGAGACTACAGAGATCTCGTACACAAGCTCTGTGTCTTCTCCTTCTCCATCTTCTTCCTACTCTGAGTTGTTGTCTTCCTTCTGTTTCCTGTTTCATCATCTTCAACAATACTAACCATGCCGCCGTGAGAACTGAAAATGTCCATCAGGGCGTTTAAGCCCTTCCTGCCTGCGTACTCGCGCTCGTACGGTGTGGGATCACGTCCTGTCATCGACCACTGTCAAAACATACAAAGATTTCATTATGTTAGAATTAAAAAACTCATAAACCCTAAAATATCAAACATAAAGAGCAATGAGAAAACACTTACAAAATCGGCCTCAAATGATGCCCATCCACCGCTCCCCAAGTGGTGCGAGCTCCCTGCCTCTACTCGCGCTCTGGCTGCATCCTTTTGTCGCTTCCACTTGTCGGGATTCTCGCGCGCTGCTTTCTTCACATTCTTCCAATCTTCTTTGGCCAGCCAATCTGGCCTATTCTACCCATGCTTGATTGCTTTTTGCACTTCGGAACGCTTGTGTTTGCAGTATTCGCGCATTCGAATCTTCATCAGGTCTTCATTGAAGCGCTGATCCCGTGTTCGAACGGGAAACTCATCATGAAGTATGCTGATGACTTTGTTTTTTAAATCACTTGGTACTTCACTCCATTTGTTTAGTATGTAGTGTCTAAACAGCCGAGAGCAAAGACCACGCATGCGCGAGATCACCTTCTTGCCGTCATCATCCATGATGATGCCGCCGCTGAAGTCGACGGAGTAAGGCAAGCCCTCTGGCCGGTGACGCGTGAACCTGGGTGTCTCGGCAGGGGTCTCTAGCGGCGTGTCAATGGGGGTACGGACGTCAGGTGTCTCCACCGGTGTCTGGGCCCCGAAGCGAGGAGTGTCGAGTGGGGTGGCTCCTGGCGGAGTAGGTAGAGGTGTGTAGCTGCTAGGAACAGTCTGCTGCGCAAAACCTGGCGTAGATGGCGATGCTGTGGTTGGTGTGGGGGCGGGCAAAGAAGGGGAGGGTAAAGAGCCTCGTCGAACACGAGGCGGTGTGGAGGCATCGGCGGCGGAATCCCCACAACAACTGCCACCGCCACCACTAGAGCGCCGGTATCTAGACGAGTGTGAAGATCTTCTTGTCGACGCCGAAGCTTCGGAGCGCGTCGAATGCTCCGAAAGAGAGGGAGATGCGGATGGAGTAGGAACGCGCGATGATGCGCCAGAGCGATGACGCTCCACGTACCACTGTCTCTGCTGGGGTGACAAAGAAGAAAGAAACTCCTCATCATCCATAGCTGCATTAAACACACGAATATTTAAACTTAATATTGAATGAATAGAGTAGACAATGACGCAAAGACCATTAAATACAATGACGTAATGACGCATATAAATACAATGACGCAATGAATTGAGTGATAGAAGAGGCAAGTCGAAAACTCAGAATTTTCAATCAAAAGATGTGAGCGCGAGTAGAAAAGAGCGTTATACACCATGGAAGGTACTTAGAGAGCCAGAGCTTTTACAACACGGAGCAAAATTGTTCAAATACAATATTTGTGGCTTTAAGAGATCTCTCTCTCATCCTCGCATAACTCAACATAACTTCCTATATCTATATAGAGCTCTCCGTTTAAACACATATCCTTTGTTTCATTTTGTAGCTCCTCTGCATGCACCCCATATAGAGTAGTAACATCTTGATGCTCGTCTGGCACCACTGCAGCGGCTTCTGATTGAGCATCTTCTCTGATCTCCTCCATTGATGCCATTGTGATTGGCACATGGTAGCCTTCATACGTCCTTGCACTACGAGGGGCTATCTCTGTGACGTACCACCAGTTTGATGTAGACTTTGTAGGATGAAATATTACCTGCCAGAGCCACATAACTTACATGAGAGCTTTCAAGCACATAACTTGTAAAAGGGGGATGTTAACTATTTACATACTTACTTGTTCACAATGCTCGGGTAGTATGAAAGTGTCTCTTAGGTCAGTCCATTTCTTAGTAGAATCCACCTCAAGAAAACCAGACTCTCCTCTACGCACAGTAGCGTTGCGACCCTCCATGATTATCTTTAACCATTGCACGTCGAACAAGTCGACAAAAAATCCTCTGTAATCGATCCTCAAAATCTCTTGTAGCGTGCCGAAGTAAGTGAGTTCCGCCACCACAGGATCTGCATCAGAGGAACGTCGTCGACTAGACTGTTCAAATTTTGCCATGATTCCACAATCTTGAGTAAAACGCTTTTTGTAGATCCGTTCCACCCTAAAATGTCGACCTTTACACCATGCTGCTGTGTATGACTTATACTACAACGAACAAAGATTATGAGTGGCCGTTCAAACGTTTAGAAATAAAGTCACTAGCTAGTCGTACATTGCAAACTTACCTTGGTCGCGCAACCCCGAGAGTACTCCCACTCTTCCTCAGTCACTTCGTCACCGCATTGTTGTGCGCTTTTCAATTGGTTGTGCAACCATCTTAAGCTCATGAATGTTGGTAGGCTCTCCAGAACCGTCGGATAGTGCATCGGTGGTCGTCTTCCCCGTCTCCACTTGATTCGTGCCCTTTGTCGCTCTTGCTTTGCATCCTCATATTGTGAAATCCACTTTTGCATCACTGGATTGTGAAGCATGCAAAATCGGTTAATTTTAGCCTCTAGATCTTTTGTCATCTTCTTCTTAACACCGAGATTGCACATGACAATCCCAGATATGCCCTCATCATCTATGGTTCGCCATATCGTGTCCCGGGCTTTATCAAATCCATCTAGCCACTCTCCAATGTACACTAGGGACTCTGATACCAACCAACCTTCTGCCATGCTACCCTCCGGACGTGCCTTTTGATGCATATATCCCTTAAGCGTTTTCATGAAACGTTCTAAGAAGAATATCCATCTGGAATGAGCTCTGCCAGCTGGTCATTGTCGGGGATGTAGTGACTCTTGCCGCCCTGAAGATCCACCTTCTTCCCTATCTTCTGAAGACATTTCACCAGTACTTTTGGATCGACGGAGCCCACCATGAGTGAAGGCAGCAATACCCTATATTCCATTGAGGGCTTTCTTCACCCGCTTCATGCAGGCATCGCAGTCTATGGAGACCTAAAGCTAATCTAATATAACGTAAATCTAAATCTAGTGTAAATAAACGTAAATCTAACTAAGAATAAACCTAAATCTAATCTAATTTAACTTAAATAAACCTAAATCTAATTTAACGTAAGTCTACATCTAACCTAATCTTTAACGTCTTTTAGGATAGTTTCCTACGACGTTATAACTCTCTTCTTCTTGTGTGTGTGCGCGTGTGTGGATGTGTGTGCCAATAAAAAGAGATAAATGGTATAACGTTTCTATCACCCATGCCAAGTATGATAGATTGGTTATGCCATTTCCCTCTTGAATAATAGGTCTTGATTTCAACTCCTCGTCGGATAGATCTTTAGGTCTTTTAATTTTAATTAGTTTCCTACGACGTTAAATTAGTTTCTCTCTCTTTCTCTCTCAATGTGTGTGCGTTTTTTTGTTTATGCATGTTTTCTCTCTCTTTTCCTCTCTCAATCTGTGCGTTTTTTGTTTATGCATGTTCTCTCTCTCTTTTCGTCTCTCAATGTGTGCGTTTTTTGTTTATGCATGCTCTCTCTCTCTTTTCCTCTCTCAATGTGTGTGTGCATTCTTTGTTTATGTATGTGTGTGTGTGCGTTTTTGTTTATGTTTGTACTCTCTCTCTCTCTCTCTCTCTCTCTCTCTCTCAAAAACACTATGTGTGTATGTGTGTGTGTGAGAGAGAGAGAGAGAGGGAGAGAGAAAGAGGGGAAGGGAACATGAGAGTGAGGAGAGGGAAGGAGCATACCTACCTCTCCTTCCTCTCCTCGTGTGTATGTGTGTGTGTGTGTGTGTGTGTGTGTGTGGAGAAGAAAGAGAGAGAGAGGGAGAGCGTTACCTGCTCCTTGCTTGAGGGCGCCGAAAAACTCAGATCTGAGATCTGAGTTTTTGGGTGCTCTCTGTTATTTTTTTTAGCCCAGCCGGCGTCGCTATGAGTGTCGCAAATTTACTTGTAAATTTGCGACGCTCATAGTGACGCCGGGATTTTTTTTTTGAGCGTCGCTGTGTGAGCGTCGCTAATATGAATAGCCTCTTGTAGTGTTTCCCATGGTAAACAGCCTTAGAGACCTTGCCGAACATTGAGCAATGATTCTCTCTATCCTCCCATACATTTGTCGTCGGTGTGTCTAATGCCAACTTCTGAGTCTTGGGCATCTAGAGTGGATGAGCTAGAATACTCAATCATGGCAAGATACCTCATGAAGAGGGTGACTAGGTATGTAATGGAGGAGCCTTCTCAAGGCTACAAACAAATAATTCTAGAAGTTTTCTCTGAATTTTTTGTATGTATGCTGGACCTCTACTACTCAAGAGGGTCTTTGATAGCCTGCATATCTCCACTAGAAAGAGTCCTAGACATCTTCAATCAATGTAGTCCATGAATCATGAGAGTGGACCAAATCCCTCTCTAAAGCGGTAGTGAGAGTGGCCTCGGTTCTTGTAGTAAGCTTGTCTTTGGCTCACAAATTGAACATATCCACTCCTATGGTGGTAATAGACATGTATCTACTAGTTCTACCTCTATCTGCTATGATGACATGCATATATATCCAATGGCACACGTCAAGCTATAGGAGAGGTGAGTATCCATGTATCCTGGGCATATGATGATTCCATCATCTAAGATTCAAAGAAGATGGTCCCGATAGAAAGCCATCTTTGTTCCCAAAGCTTGTAAAGGTGTCATCCATGTCATACTAGTTTCAAGCTAAACCTGTTTAAGTCTAATGATTTTTTTGATCTCAATATGAATCGATGAAGGGATGAAGCATCAAGAGAATATTGAAATGGGGGTAGCATGTCCATCTCAAACAAATATGTTTTTGTTGATCTCAAAATGACTCAAGCAAGGGATGAAGCATAAGAGAATACTGAAATGGGGCATCCTCTCCAGATCTATGTGTGTGTGTGTGTGTGTGTGTGTGTGTGTAGCTATTTTTACATAAATAATAAGACATAATTGAACTTTTACATCCAAAAGACAACTAGCTCTAGAGAAAGGGAAATGATAAGTACAAAAACAACTCAGTCTTAGAATTATCTTTGTACAATGCTTATAAGAATGAAGCCTCATTCCAATATACAAATATCAAAAGTACTTCCCCAGCAGTAGGTGTAAGTGTAATCATGTGTAGACAATTGCTTTAAGACAAAAAAAACTTCCATGATAAGATAGAGTCCTTACTTGCATCCATCCAAACAAAACAATAGACACATTAGCCTTGGTTGTGTTTTAAGGTATCAATGGACTATATCGGTTGTTATCCATGTCCATCTCAATTTTTTATCATAATAGCATACATATTATTCTAATCAAAAGGCCTTTACCCCTTCTGATCCAAGTGTCTCATCCCTATTAAAAGCTTATCAGTCTTTTGAGTTTTTTTTTCTTTCTTTGCCAGATAGTCAAGCTCCACTTCCATTTGCTATATGAACCCATATAATAACATAAAATTCCATCAATATTTTTAAGAATATCAAACTTGTTTCTGTTTATTTAGGACAAATTTTGAATAGTATATGCTTAATAGGGTTCAAGGAATCCAACCACCCTACGCTTGTATGCCAAATGGGAAGAATACACTTACTACACTTCCTCTTCGTTTCAAAACAAAATCTTGTGCCTTGTTGTTTAGCCCACCAAGTGGCCAAAATCCTAATATAAACATGGTATTTAGCTAGAATGAAGGTTTAAACCTTGAAGCAAAAAAGAGCAGTCAGTTTGTGGGTTTTTTTTTCCTTTCTCAACAGTATCTGAACTAGTGAATGCCAAAAAAAGTGTAATGTAACAACCCATCAAAATAGCATATAGATTTCAAAGAAGCAACATTAGCACCAGAGTTACTACAGAACCATCCCAAAATGGTACACCCTTCTAGGAGAGCCAGTTTAAATACTGCACGACCTGTATCATGTTTAGAGGCAACATCTAGTAAAAGTCCAACGACGATAAGCAACTGACGAATACCCCCCATCTTTTAAAAAAAATTTAATGAGTAGTGTGCATACGTAGCAGGTTATGTCATCATCTAATACGTCAACATAGTACTATTTTATCATGCCAGTCAATCAACAAATATAATATACCTCAATTTCCAAGGTTCAACTTAAAAACAAAAAAAACCAGTAAACTGTTTTTGCAAAGTTACTCAGAATCGAGTAGCGAAATCCAAATATCATATAAGTGTTATACCATACAACCACTAATGCCACATACTGTCAAGAAAAGCCAACCCACACAGTGGGCCCTACTAGCCTAAGTGATAGGGTACACCAGCCCATAAGCCCGGGTGCTATCATCCAAAGCTAAATATGTAAACAAGGAGAGGAAAAACCAAAATACCAAGCTCAGTAAACAGTAGCCAACCTGTGTTAGCTGTGATGCAAGCTCCATGATTGGTGCAGCAAAAAGTGAACACACACACACACACACACACACACACACACACAGTTCAAAATTTTAATGCAAGTAGAACACACACAAGGCTAAGTGAGAGACAGAATGCGCCCTCACCTCTTTAAATAGAAGAAGGTATATCACAATCACTCATGGCATGTAGCATGCAGAATCCTTATTTCCCCAAGCACTAAGTAGGCTAAGTGTTGTTTCTCATGGGGAAACCAAAAAACGTAGTCGCCTCTGATGCAATCTGGCACAATAGAGCAGAGCATCCATATCACCTTTAGCATGGCAGGGTAGGTGAGACCCAGCTATAGAGTAAAATATTTTTAACTACATCAATAGATACCAGCTAAAAGACTTCCAACCATCATTACCCTATAGTGGTTTCTTCCAACGGTGGATATGGACTTAGTGTAGCTAGGAGAGATATAAAGCCATATTTTAAGTGGAAATACATAGCCAGGATGATTGCAGTAGGGGGTAGTATAGTATAAAAAAAAACCATAAGCAGAGAAATAAGTATCAATGTGTGTGTGTGTACCTACCTTGTCCCAGGCATCAAACACAATGGGTCAATAGTAGGCCCATTGTGAATGGGCCTACTACCTTATTAGAGAGATGAGAATATCATGGTTAAAGTGTAACCTAGGCCAATCATGCTGAGAGAGTGATAATATAATTTTATCAATTATGTCACACCTGTTGAAACAATTGCAAGGAGGTAGTTGAAGGAGGAGTATATAATTAAGTAAAGCAGATTGATACACGTGCTAAGAGATGATTTTTGCGGTCTATTATTGTTCCTTTTGATGAATTCAAAAGGTGGAAGGGTGAGGAGATCTCTTTTCCACAAAAAACTTTGGTCATACTCTCCAACACAATGTACATGAAGAGAAACATGAAAATTTAGGAATTGTACTATAGTGCAAAAAAATGTTAGGAAATAAGACATAGCTAAATAGATATTTGAGTAGATTATGGAGAGAGATAGATTTCACACACAAGAGATTATAGAGTAGATAGAGAGAGAGAGTACACACGATATACGTGGTTCACCCAATGTGGGCTACATCCACGGGAAAGCAGCCACTTAATGGCTTTAGTACTTCAAAACAAGAAGTAGTTTACAAACGGATTATACCCTTAATGAATCTCCCGCCTTGCTTCACTCTCACCACCTCCCACTCACCTTGTTGCATCAACTTCACACTATGAAATGTGTGTAGAAATGGCCTCCTTTTATAGGCCAAAAGGGCTACCCTCTCTTATGAGAGGCAGCCATGTGTAGCCGCCCTTGTGTGAATAAGTCCAAATCGGACCCTCCAATCCGCCCATGTGTGGCCGCCCTTGAGAAGACAAGTCCGCTTTTGAATTCGGCCACCGGCCATTGACTACCGGCCACCGGCCAACCGACGGTTGTTTTCCGACCACTTTCCGATCGCCGTCCGACCATAATATTCCGGCGAAAAGAAATATTCCGGCGAGGGGAAAAAAAAGTCTCAGGGGGCTTCCGCCCCCGAGGCCCCTAAAGTTGCCCCTGATTCTTGGCCGTGAAAATTTTGGTTTTCGGTGAGTGATTTTCCTTCACGCATGATGGCTTCTACTAAATATTGAAATTTTATCATATTTATCTCCCATGGCTCTGAGAAACCATGCGTATTTAAAGAAGGCAAGGTATATATTACACATAAACGGGGACCAGGAGAAGCCCATGGGGATGCCTAGGCTTTGCTTCAAACAATGTCCTCTAGAGAGAATGGTGCAATTATCGAGTAATCATAATATGTTCAAACATAGCTTCTCTTCATTGAAGTGCAAGGGGTGGGATGAGTGTTTTTTTTTAATCCGTCTAGGTTTTTTAGAAAGAGAAATGTAGAAGAAACCCTTCTTCCTATCATTAATAAACTCTAGTTTGATAGCCTATGATTACATCTTTAAGCCCAAGATCTCCTTCTAAGGGAATATTCTCATAACAGTGAGTAATATATGTTGTAAAAAAATGAAAAATATGTTTAGCGAGGTTAAGAGTAACCTCTATAGATTTTTTTGTTATCCAAAAGGGGTTGTAATGTATCTGCAAAAAGTTATAGCTTTTTTTTTTTTGGTGGCACAAACTAATTCAAACTCTACTAGTATAAGGTCAAGACAAAGAATGATATCTTTGGTAACATCCGTAAAGATGCTATTTGAGGCATTAGATATCCATCTAAATTGATGTTTATGAATCTTATAGGTGGGAAAAAGTATCGGTAGTTTAGTATCTCGAAGAGAATAATCCAGATTTCCCAAGTGTCTCACGATGTTATTGGTAACCTCTTGTACGGATGTGTTATTGTGAATTCCTTCCCAGATACTCGAGAATGTGCTGCTTTCCAAGCTAGGTTTTGCAAATCAAAGTGGGACAATTAGGGATTTTATCTAGAACTATTATGAACCAATTTTCTGATAGTTTTTGAAATTCGAGAGCCAGTCATGGTGTAATTGAAGAGCCATCTGTAGACAACCATTTACCAGGTACATGTGAGATGTTTTGGAAGGAACATATTTTCACTAGTTTTGCTAAGTCTAGTAGGACTTACTTCTACAGTCGGAGAGGACTGACAAGGTCAGTTAAGCTGCTAAGTAAAACTGATAAAGTGAGATATGGGTTTTTGGGAAAGTTAGGTATGTGATTAAGCCCTTTAGTCAGGATTTTCTAGATTGTAATATTTTCAATGATGCTAAGATCACAAGTACATACATGCATACCATATGTATCAAAGTCTTTGCAAAGTGTGCTAAATTGGTTATAGACACATTCAGGAATGGAGTTGTGTCGAGGAAAATCATTACTATAGACCAAATTTTTATTAGGTTGTTGATACTTCAAGCCAATAAGTACATTGTCAAGTAATTTGTGGCTACCAAAAAGTAAGTCAAAACACTCACAAAAAAGTGTCATAGGGTGTATCCAATTGAGAAGCTTATTTTGAAAGAGACAGTGCACGTAAATATAATCTTTCCTGGAGTTTTTTTGTTGAGATATTGCCTTCCACATGGGCTCACAGCAACCTACAGGTTCATCAATGATTATAAATCAAGAAGGTGCCTAATTGGGGTGTTTTTGCCTCTTCCTCTAGTGTAGATACAAGATTTACCTCAATTAGAGGAAGAGCTTGGTGTCAGAAATGAAGTAAAAGAGTTGGGAGTAGTAAGATAATTAGGTGTTTTTAGTGAGGGGGAGTCATCATCATCAATACAAGTCTTGAGTAAACTAGTGATAATCTTCACTCCTCTGTAATTAGCATAAGTGGTAAGATAAATCCCAGGTTCATCAAACTTTAGTTCCTTCAAGATATCCAGCATAAGCCCACGAAAGATGTTGAAAGAAATTTGAGCATATACATAAGATAAATCCCAGGTTCATCACACTTTAGTTCCTTCAAGATATCCAGCATAAGCCCACGAAAGATGTTGAAAGAAATTTGAGCAATTTGTATATGTTTAGCTTGGCCACCCAACCAAGAACAAATAAGGGAGAGATGAAAGTCCACTAGTTTTTCGGGGAAGAGTAGGTCCATATGGTTGAGAATAAACCAAATTGCAAGATCAAACCACATGATGTTGGATTCGCATGAAGCTTTTGGGTCAAGAAACTTGCAAGCACATTTAACATAGGGTCAAAAAACATTCCAGATGGATTTTGTGTAGAAATTTGGGTTACTTTTGGCAAACTTGATGTTCCCCTTTATATGAATGTAGAGGCATGTATTGGAAGGGCATTTGGAATGGTCAATGAGGTTGAGGTTGAAGGGGGATTTTATGAGTTTCCTTCAAAATTTTGAGTCTGTAGTCTTCAACAATAGAGGCATGGAGATTAGCTAGGTAGACCCAGGGTTCACTAAGAATAGGTGCTATAAAGGCTTTGTTAGGTAGGACCCAGAGCTGATGGTCCACCCCAAAAGATTCACTTTCAATCTGCCTAACACGTAAAAAAGAAAAAAACTTGGAAATTTTTGGTACCATTTCTAAGAGGTTAGAGTCATTGAGGGAGCAAAGATTACTCTAAAATTCTTTGACGGCTTCAAGAGCTACACCATCTCTACAAACGATACCACCCGTTTGAGGGATAGTAGGAGTTACCAGGGTACTGATAAAAGAGGGATTGAGGCCGCATAGTTTTTTCAAAAAGTGAGACAAATCAGCCCCAGAAGAGGAAAATAGGGCAAGCTCATGATGATATTGTATAGAGAGTATAGGTAGCGGGGATATGTATTGGGAAATCAAATTAACATCATCCTTGGAATCATTGTCCAAGGTAGCCAAAATCTTGACCCAATCATTAAAAGATAACATGTGCAAGATAGACATCTTTTTGCCTATGATAAGAATCAAATCATATATTAGTTGCAAAGCATCCAATTTGCCAATACATTTGAGGACAAGAGATGTTGCCACAGAAACGGGTCTAGAAGATAATTCCAAGCCTTGCGAGAGAGCAAGCGTTTGCACTATACAAAATAGTTAGTAAGGCTATGACTACTTATGGTAGTAAGTAACACAACATTTTGCCTTTCTTGGCATTTGCCTTTCTTGCCAAGAAAGGTCGAGTTCTAACTGGTAAGGCAATTTTTGGAGTTTGGTCTTTTAGGTAAAACTTAATCTGTTCTAGCATCCTTGTATGATTCTTTGGGCTATATTTTATTTTCATGCAAGTAATCATTCTAAAGTGTTTGTTGTGATCCTAAAAGGAAATGTATAAACATAAGTATAATTAGTCTTGTAGATTGGGCCTGCAATCCTTAAACCGACAAAGTTGGAGACTATAATAGCCGTGAGCAGGTAACCAAAAAATTAGTCTATGAGGGACCTCCTAACACCATCCAACTAGTCAAGGGATTATAGAATGTGAGTCCAACTTAGAACTAAGATTCAAAATTAATTTCTAAAGCCAATGTCCCAATTTATCCAAAAGAATGGAAAAACCTTATGTATAGGACGTATGTGTAGCTGTTTTTACATAAATAATAAGACATAATTGAATTTTTTAATTTAAAAGACAACTGGCTCCAGAGAAAGGGAAATGATAAGCACAAAAACAACTCACTCTTATAATTATCTTTGTACAATGCTTATAAGAATGAAGCCTCATTCCATTATATAGATATCAAAATTACTTCCCCAGCAGTAGGTGTAAGTGTAATCATGTGTATACAATTTCTTTAAGCCAAAAGAACTTCCAAGATAAGATAGAGTCCTTACCTGCATCCACCAAACAAGACAACAGATACATTAGCCTTGGATGTGTTTTACGGGTATCAATGGACTATATCAGTTGTTATCCATGTCCATCTTATAACTTTTTAACTTAAAAGCACAGTCCAAAGTACTCATGTGTTCCACATTTTATGTTTTATTATCCTCAAGTTTATATTTCTCAAATTTTTATCATAATAGAATATATATTACTTTGATCAGAAGGCCACTACCCCTTCTGATCCAAGTGTCTCATCCCTATTAAAAGATTATCAGTCTTTTGAGTTTTTTTTCTTTCTTTGCCAGATTAGTCAAGCTCCACTTCCATTTCTATATGAAGCTATAAAGTAACATAAAATTCCATTAATATTTTTAAGAATATCAAACTTGTTTTTGTTTATTTAGGACAGACTTTGAATAGTATATGCTCATTAGCGTGTTCAAGGAATCCAACCACCCTATGCTTGTATGCCAAATGGAAAGAATACATTAACTACACTTCCTCTTATTTTCAAAACAAAACATTGTGCCTTGTTGTTTAGCCCACCAAGTGGCCAAACTCTTAATATAAACATGCTCTTTAGCTAGAACAAAGGTTAAACCTTGAAGCAATAAAGAACAGTCACTCTGTGGGAGTTTTTTTCCTCTTTCAACAGTATCCAAACTAGTGAATGCCAAAAAAGTGTAATGTAACAACCCATCAAAACAACGTATAGATTTCTAACAAGCAACATTAAGCACCAGAGTTTCTACCAAACCATCCCGAAATGGTACACCCTTCTAGGAGAGCTAGTTTAAATACTGCACAACCTGTATCATGTTTAGAGGCAATAGCTAGTAAATAGTCGAGCGACAGTAAGCAATTAGGCATACCCCCCATATTTTAAATTTTTTTAATGAAGAGTATGCATACACATAACCTGTGTCGGTTGTGTTGCAAGCTCCATGATTGGTGCAACAGAAAGTGAACACACACACACACACACACACACACACAATTCAAACTTTTTATGCAAGTAGAACTTACAGAATGCACCCTCACCTCTTTAAATAGAAGAAGGTAGATCACGATCACTCATGGCCTGTATCGTGCAGAATCCTTGTGACTCCGAGCACTGAGTAGGCCAGTTGTTATTTCTCCTCGAGAAACCAAAAAACGTAGCCGCCTCTTATGCACAGTCAGGCACAGTAGAGCAGAGCAGTCGTAGCACCTTTAGCATGGCAGGGTAGGTAAGGCCCAGTTATAGAGTAAAATATTGTTAACCATGTTAATAGCTTTTAGCTAAAAGACTTCCAACCATCATAACCCTATAGGGGTTCCTTCCCACGGTGGATATCGACTTAGTGTATCTAGGAAAGATAGAAAGACATATTTTAAGTGGAAATACATAGCTAGGATGACTTCCATAGGGGGTAGTATAGTTTTTAAAAAAAAACCATAAACAGAGAGATAAGTACCAATGTGTATGTGTGTGCATGTGCACATGCACATGTGGGTGCGTGCGTGTGTGTGTGTGTGTGTGTGTGTGAGAGAAAGAGAGAGAGAGAGAGAGAGAGAGAGAGAGAGAGAGAGAGAGAGAGAGAGAGAGAGAGAGAGAGAGAATGGAGAAAGCTTCCTTTTGAAGCTCTCTCCACAAGGGAGCTTTCCGAGGGAGCATTTTAGGAAGCTTTTTTCTTATATTTTTCTCCTGAAAGTAAAATTAGGAAAAAAATCTCTCTAAAAAGCTTCCTCAAAAAGCTCTCTCAATTCCCATCCCCTACTCATACAGCCATGTGATTTGCAAGGTTCCTGCTGATATTGTTCAAAACAATTGATGCATGAAGAAATTAAGCATCAGCCTTGCTGGTGGGTAATAGTCCTCAACTAGGGATAATTTCATGGATACTCTTTTCTGTGCCAGCGTCTTTTGCAAACCGACATGCATTCAAGGTGCATGCATAGGTGATCGCATAAGGATAAACACTTGAACTTTGCATCTACTAAAAATAGCTCAGAGCTTTCTTGTTACAATGTGTTTGGGCCATAGTTATAGAGAATGACCATTTTCAGGTTCGTGTTCCCCGTTCCCATCCCAATTTCCTATTTTGGATCCCCGTTTTGTGTTTCAAATGTGAGTATCCGAAACATGCAATGGCATTTCATGCATGTTGCCGTTCCCTGTTCCTCATTCCAATTTCCCGTTTTGGGTAACTATGGTTTGTGTATATCACGGTATCAACACTGCAAACTATGACATTTTGGACAACAAGCTCACGAAGAACTTTTGTGCAATCTTGAGGCATGCCATATTTCAAATGCATGTCAATTATAGAATTTCCAAGCAAAACATGGTTGTGCAATTTGGAGAGAGGTCTTAGATTTGCATCTTTTGAGAACGGCCCAAATCTTCCTTGCCACAATCGTGCGGGGAATATCTGACAATCAACACACTCCAGGTTACCAAATCCCCCACAAGAAGCTAATCAAAATTGTTTTGTGCTTTCATGAGGGCACCACATTCCTCAAACAGATTGAGAAATCCACCACCAAGAAAACCATGTTTTTGCAATCAAAATTGTGGATTAGCATCTTTTGCAAAGCCACATGCATATGTGATCACATTAGGAGAAAGGCATGAACTTTGCATCTACTAAAAACAGTCCGCCTACCAAACATAACCCTTGTTGATTAAGGAATTTATTTTCTTTTTGGAGGACATTGTGTTTGGCATACTTGTCGACCACAGCATTACCAAGCACCACACGATTTGCAATCTCATAATGCCCATTGCCACATGCCTTCAAGGTGCAAGCATAAGCAAATGCATCTGGGCAAAGAGCATAGCCTCCTCTGGCATTTTTCTCAGCAAGACCTAAGTTTTTAGCGTCAAGCTAGTAGTAGTGTTTGGTTTCCCGGCCTCCCACTGTAGTACTCTTGCAGATCAACATTTCCATTGTCGCGTCTGATCTTCTCAATACTCTTTGCAAAGCCACATGCATATGTGATCACATTAGGAGAAAGGCATGAACTTTGCATCTACTAAAAACAGTCCGTAGCTTCCTTGCCATAGCGAAGTGGGTCATATCTCACAAAAAAACACGCTCCAGATGAGTACCTACCAAACATAACCCTTGTTGATTAAGGAATTTATTTTCTTTTTGGAGGACATTGTGTTTGGCATACTTATCGACCACAGCATTACCAAGCACCACACAATTTGCAATCTCATCATGCCCATTGCCACATGCCTTCAAGGTGCAAGCATAAGCAAATGCATCTGGGCAAAGAGCATAGCCTCCTCTGACATTTTTCTCAGCAAGACCTAAGTTTTTAGCGTCAAGCTAGTAGTAGTGTTTGGTTTCCCTGTCTCCCACTGTAGTACCCTTGCAGATCAACATTTCCATTGTCGCGGCTGATCTTCCCAATGCAACAAGGACAATGTTTTTAGCTTTCAGCCCTTAGTTCATCTAGCATTTTTTAAGTTTTTAGCCATTGTCATTGTCATCAATGACAGTTCAGCCCATTAGCTTCGCCGCATGATCTAGATCTCATCAGCATCCCTAGCATTCTCAAATTTTATCCTTTAGCCTTGACCTCGTTGCCATCGACATCATCGTCGTCATTGTTTTCACCATCATCGTTGTCATCGTCGTTGTCACCAAGTACTACAACAATAGTCCTTGACTAGGGATAACGTCATGGATACTCTTTGCCATGCCATCGTCTTTTGTAACCCACATACATTCAAGGTGCATGCGTAGGTGATCGCATTAGGAGAAAGGCATGAACTTTGGAAACAGGCCATAGCTTCCTTGCCATAGCCAAGTGGGTCATATCTCATAATAAACACACTCCAACTGAGTACCTACAAACATAAATCTCCTTTGTTAAGGAATTTCTTTTCTTTTTGGAGGACATTGTGTTTGGCATGCTTGTAGACCATAGCATTGCCAAGCATGACACCGTTTTCAATCTCATCATGCACATTTCCACATGTCTTCAAGGTGCAAGCATAGGAAAATTCATTTGGAAGAAGGTCTTCACTTCACATCCATTGAAAATAGCCCATCACTTCTTTGCTGATACAGCTCAACCCAGGTTTCTTCACCTATAAAGGGAACCCATTGGGTGCTACTTGAAGGTAGAAAGCACAGAGGAGAACATAGCACCAACAGTACTAAGAAATAACCTCAAGACCCAGCCTCCCCTAGCATTTTTCTCTGCAAGACCAAAGTTTTTAGCTTTAGCGTTTTCAGCTAGTAGTAGCGTTTGGTTTCCTGGCTTCCCGCAGTAGTACCCTTGGAAATCAACGTTTCCCTTGTCACGGTTGGTCTTCCCACCGTGACAAGGATATAATTTTTACATTTCAACCATCATTTTTTAATTTTCAGCCATCGTCGTTGTCACCGATGACATTTCAGCCCATGATCCAGATCTCATCAAGCACCCTAGCGTTTTCAGATTTCATCCCTTAGACTTGACCAAATCTCGCTAACATCATTGTTGTCATCATTATCGTCATCGTCATTGTCATTGACATCATCATCCTCATCGACATCATAGTCGTCAAGTACCGCAGCAATAGTCCTTGACTAGGGATAACATCATGGATACTCTTTGCCATGCCATTTCCTTTGCAACCCACATGCATTCAAGGTGCATGCATAGGAGATTGCATTAGGAGAAAATCATGAACTTTGCATCTACTAAAAACAACCCATTGCTTCCTTGCCATAGCCAAGTGGGGCATATCTCACAATAAACACGTTCCAGCTAAGTACCTACCATACATAAATCTCGTTAGTTAAGGAATTTCTTTTGATTTTGGAGGACATTGTGTTTGGCATACTAATAGACCATAGCATTTCCAAGCACGACACGGTGGTGCACCCAATCTTTGTCGACCCATGTAAGTGCCAGTAGCAGCGGTGTGGAAATCAGTAGCCTGATGGAGAAATGCTTGAACAGGTGCTAGATGCAGATTGCGGCAAATGTGATTGAGATGTGTATGTCAGATGTGGCTCTTAATTGGACAAACGCAAGTCAGAAGCTTTGCCAGAAAGGGTGAATGGGTATCGTTGATGGGTGGTGCCATGATGTATGCAAAGTGATTGTCCAAGCTCGGCAAGTTCCAAGCTTCTCATGTGCTTTAAGTCAAGTATCTTGCAGCTAGTCCATCGAGGGCTATTGTTAGTGGGTACGCCGCTGTAGGTCATGAGGGCAACAACTTCCCGGGAGGTCACCCATCCCAGTACTGTTCCCGCGCATACGCGCTTAACTGTGACGTTCCACAAATTGGTCTAGCCATCCAGACCCCAAAACCTTAAGGTGTTAGGGACCTCCGGTCTAACCAATTTATGCAAGCCTCATAGATAGACACCACTTAGTCACCACAAGTTGGGCTTACCCCAACAATCGCCCCCTTAAGCCAAACTTGGGACTTTCCTGTCCCCTTGAGTACCAACGTGTTCCGCCTTTTTCTAGGCTCAGAGGTTGAGAGCTTCAACGTGGCCGGGAGCTAGCTCAGAGGTTGAAGTCAACATCAACATGTCCTGTTCCACGGACTTAGAGGTTGGACTTTGAACCATGGCTCTGATACCAGTTGTAGGTCATGAGGGCAACAACTTCCCGGGAGGTCACCCATCCCAGTACTGTTCCCGCGCATATGTGCTTAACTGTGACGTTCCACAAATTGGTCTAGCCATCCAGACCCCAAAACCTTAAGGTGTTAGGGACCTCCGGTCTAACCAATTTATGCAAGCCTCATAGATAGACACCACTTTGTCACCACAAGTTGGGCTTACCCCAACAGCCGCGACGGACGATGGAGCACAGCGAGAACACAGACCAACAAACTGTCAATTCGAGGACGTAGCTGACCCGGCTAGGGCATGGAGGCAATCTCTGGGTTGTCAACCCTGAGCTAGACACTAACAACACTCTACAGCCATTAATCCTACCACAACACTACCATAAAGCAAAGAAACAGTCAAGCATCCTACGAAACACTACAAGCTCAAAATAGTTTCAAATCATATCAGAATGACTCGAAATCGGAGGGCAAGACTCACAAGGACATATCCTATATGGCCAAACACCTAAACCCTGAAAACCATAACTATAAGACCTCTAATCTCTATCGCGATAGACTCAAAACAGTAATTTTCCAAGTGTCCGAAACTGATCTACAAAGACATCAACACGAAGAGCTTCTCGCCCTGATTCTAACGACTACTTGATCATTCAGAACGGATGTCGTTTGAGGTACTTACGAACAAATATAGCTCGTATAGCAGGCGGGCTCGCGATGTGGTCCTCGGCTTGCATTGCTTGCGTCGACGTGGAGAGCTCCTCGATGCTAACACGCTCCTACTCTTATATCTGCAATGTGATTAATGTGCGCGACGGTGTGTGTGCGTGAAGCTCACTACCTTGAGCTGCAGAACCCATGACTGTCTATTAATTGAGATAACGTAATGTGTTCTTTACAAAGCCTTAGGTTTCAGCTTATATACCAAGCCTTCAAACCTAATGTCCGGCCAAATGATCTGAATTGTCCCTAGGCTTCTACAGAGCTTAATTACAAGAAACTGAGTTGGCTTTACTCATTATACAAGCATCTGCGGTCAAAATACAAGTGCCGATTTAAAATATGAGGTTCCCGTAAACATTACAAAAGTGGCCGTAATGGCTCAAAATCATAATAATGGGATATTCGATGACGTCCATGAACTCGTATCTTCATGTTGCAGCATCCATCTTCATCTTTATTACTTCATCACCATCTTCATGTGGAATCTTTACAGAATCTTTGAGGAATCTTTAATGGAATCTTTATGGAAACGTTGTTGAAAGGGCGTCCTTTCAACACTCTCCCCCTCCAAATTCTTGTCGTCCCCGACAAGACCCTATGTCTTTGCTGGCCTTGACGAGTTCTGAAATATTGTTTTGAAATAATTTTGCTTGGATTCGATGAAAATCAATGATTAATTATGCTTTGGAAATAATTTGCGTGCATTATTTGTGTATTGCTTTTAAACAACAATGCAATTTTGACATGGATTTCAATTTTAAATCATTTGCGAGCATTTTTGACTCATGGTTGCATACAAAGAATAGTATCAAGGAGGAATACAAAACTTTTGATAACCATCTGTGCAAACAATGTGATTTTTTATTACGCATTGCAAGAAAAAATTTGAGGGCAATTTTTGATCAATTATCATGCTACACTCTTTCTATGACCCTCACCACACTCTCATGAACACACACAATACTTTGTGTGGGAACACATCCTAAGAGGATTTCTTTCAAAGAAAAAGGAAAATTTTAAGCCCACAGGCTCCCTTGGCATGTTTGTAACACACACACACACACACAGGCCTCATAGAAAGCTGAGAAGGCCCCACTCCTTTACACTCATGTTGCCCTTTTTGCCCTCCACTTGCTTCAGTTCCGTCCATTCTTGGCTAGTCTACCCCCCATTTTATAACCTGCTGGCCTGCAACCCTGCTGGCTGCTTCTCTCTCGCTCTATCTTTTATTAGCACAGCTATGTGTGGCACGTGCTTGGCATGATTGCAAGTGGGTACTAGTTGCCTTTAAACACACACACACACACACACACACACACACACACACACACACACACACACACACACACACACACACACACACACACACACACACACACACACACACACACACACACACACACACACACACACACACACACACACACACACACACACACACACTCACCCTCGACTCTCAAGCCTCGCTCTGACCAAGCTACACCACACACACACACACGCACTCACTCGCAATCACAAGCCCACTACTCGGCTTGGCGTAACTCCACAGACTGCACGACTCGGCTTGGTTGGCTCACACCCTTAGCTCACACCCACCCACACACACAAACACACACACACAGAGGTCCCAAATTCCAATTCCCTCTCGCTCCTTGGGCCCCACAAGATTTGTTGCATCTGTCACACCATGATATCAGCAATCAATGGCCAACAGACCCCCACCTCTCAAACCTCATGCGCTTAGATAGAGCTCCTTCTGCTTTTTCTTGACTCGGACCTGCCAAGTTTATTGGGCTTCGCAATTGGGATCTTGTGCTGGAGCTTGGACTAGATTCACACTCTCACACACACCAAAAGATCACAGTGTCATCATCTCATTGTCCCACCTAAATTCCAAGGAATCTGTGCCGTTCTGACCTCTTCTCAGTCTTACATCTGCCATATTCCATGACTTCTTCAATCTCGTGCCACAAATGGTGAAAAAATGAAGGAGGTCATTCCCACGAGATCACCTTCCTCCTATTCAAGAACAAAAAGAGAATGCAGAAATGGACTTTTAATTTCAAATTGGGAATTCCAAACCCCAATTGACAGGAGAATGAACAAATTTCCCTTTGATTTTTCTGAGAGTGATGTTTAAATTGGCTCAAAAAATATTTGAGTTGTCACAATTCTCATGACTTTACTTTTTGGGACTTATTGAGTGATTGTGGGTAGCTTCCCTTGAAATTGTTCTTTCATTGTACTAATACTTCAGCTTTTTGCAAGAGATGTTTCTCAACAGTGGAATTTTCCATTGACAAATCCCATGGTGATTATTGGTGTTATATTTGGCTATCAAAGAGCCATAGCATCAAGTTTTGTTTGATTGGAGAGGGTGCAAAGTTCACTTGATCACAAGATTTGTCTTTCTTTCCCTATGTATGCCATATTTGCTAGGTGAGAGCAAGGAAGTGGGCATTGGATTCATGTGTGCATTGATTGAGCAAACAATATGACCCTAATCCACTAAAATTTTGCTTGAATACTGGGCTTGAATAAAATCCTCTTTGCACAAAATGGAGAATTCTTTTGGGCTTGTGCATGGTTTGTTGCTTGATTTCATTGGCATTTCATTGCAGTACATGACCAAATCTTTTTGGAAAGCATGCAAGCTTCATTTGAGAGTTCATTGATGATATGTTCATGCTTGATCGAGACATGTTGTGCTTGGACTTGGTTTGCTTGTACATTTTAGTGCTTGAATTGAATGAAAAATCATTGAAAAGCACTAAAATTGAGCCTGTTTGATAGGCAAAAGAGATCATTAAAATTTGGGCTTGACATTGAATGTGCATTTTAGTGCTTGCTCTAAATGAATCCTTGCATAGCACTAAAGTTGAGATTCTGTGAATGATCATGGGAGAGCAGTAAAATTTTGAGCTTGTGATTGAGCATGCTTTTAGTGCTTGTGTTGAATTTCCAAATGCCTAAGAGCACTAATGACTTGAGTTGTTTTGAAGGGGTGTGGCAGGAGTGTACTTTCATTAATCCAATAAGGGGCCATCATTGCAAAATATTGCAAAACTTGGCTATTTAGAGCCATTTCAATTGTTTGGATTAAAAGTTGTATACATGCTAGCTCATAGCTTGGTCTAAAATGCAAATGTTTTCAATTGAGCTAGTGTTTACCCAACTTTTCTGAGAGCTTTCAAGTACAAAATTTGGCTATTGAGAGCCATTTACTTTCATTCCATTAAAAGTTGAAGTCATCTCTAGCTCATAGCTTGCTCTAAAACTGAAAATTTATTGTGAGCTAGTTGTTAGCCAACTTTTTGGAAAGCTTTAAAAATGTAAAATTTGGATTTCAAGAGACACTTCATTTCATCAAAGTTGGCTTGTTTTAAATTCCATATTTCAAGTGAGCTAACACTTAATCAACTTTCAATATCATGCATGAGAGATGGTAAAAATCGTAAAATTTGTTTATGTAGAAGCTCATTCTCTCTCCTTTTGATATGAATGCATAAATTTTCTATCAAAGAGCATTGTGTGCATAACCAAAGGCACTTTTTTCTCTAGGGTTTTTTCCCTTTGGCAAATTCGGGTATGCAAGACCCTAGCTTTAGGTTTTCATTATTGTTTTTGTGTGGCTTTCAATGAGTTGCGTTTGTAGCTTGTGTTTACACTTAGCTTCAAATTAGCTTCTTTTGCAAATAAAAAGATCAAGAGACTTCTCTACAAAGCGGACGCTTGCTCAAGATGCTCAAAAGAGCATGAATAGGTGTAATCCTTCCATGATTTTGCTCTTTTTTTCATCTCTTCATTCTCCATGCTTGGATAAAGTGATTTTTTGCTTCTAAGCTATGGTTCTTTCATGTTCAAAATCTAGGCATACTAAAGTTTCAACACTTTGCTTTGTGAATATTAACTCATCAAATAATTAGGTTTTATGTGTGCTAATCATAGGTAATTGGCCTTGACATTAGGTTAATATAGATTCATTTCTCATCAGTCCTAGACTCTTAGTGATAGTCTTGATACTCCATTCATTTTTAACATGACCTAGGGCTATGATTAGGCTTTAGTCCCTTGGTCCATTTTCCATTAGCATCTCATATTGGAAGAAACAAAAAAGTGCTAAAATATGAATCAATGAAGCAAAAAAGTGTCAAGAAAAAGTAGAAAAAATGCTACTAGATACATGAAAATAAAGTTTCTATATTATGTTGTGTCCATGTGAGGCCTAGCATTAGCACTTGGCAAGCGAGGGGAATCACCTTGGCTCGCTTGGTCAAGGCCCTAAATCGATGCCCTAGGTTGATAGGGGTTAGCCGTCACCATGGTAGGCTAGTAGGCTTTTGGAACACCTTCTTGAGGGTTCAAGAAGCCGAGAGTTGTACCTAAACTTGCCTTGGGGTGGTAGCCTTGTGATGTGATTTACTTTTTCCTATGAATTACAAAAACAAAACTTCCATGAGCTTGAAAAAGCTTTGATAATGTACTGATAGATTAGGAGCTTTTTATAGCCCGTAGACATGATAGACTTGAATGATTTATTAAGATTAATTACATAGTTTTTAGGCTAGTGGGTTTATGAACCTGCATTAGCCTAGGGTCTTAATTGATTGCTTGTGTTTCATGCATAAAACTAACATTTCAAGTGGTTTAATCTTCACATCAGTACAAGTGTCATTTTGCTTGATGTTGTTTAGTTTTTTACTATGATTCATCCATCTTTTAGAAGCAAAAAATTCACTTTGCAGGATTGTTCATTGTACTTCATGTTTTTATCCTTATTGGCCTTTGATGCTCATTAATTGTTCCTATGTTTTGCAGCTCAACATTTCTTCCATGGACTTTCTTTCTACCATGTCATTGTGTTTTGCTTCACCGGCACATGAGGACGTGTGCCAAATTAGGAAGGGGGGAATGTTAGCAGCAGCTAACACAAGCTACGCTGGTTATGCATCAAGCGAGAGATATGCTATGGTTGTGCATAATATTTCCAACTCACTTTGTATAAGTCTTGGGCTCATTGGGAGTTCCAAAGTTGTATATGCTAACTAGAGGGCTCAATCTTAAACCCATAGTAGAAGGGATTGTGGTGAAAGCCTTTAAAAGGAAGCCTTTATGCAAGGAGGCGTCATTCTTGAGTAGCCACTCTTCAGGATCCACTTTTGAGAGCTCTCTCTCTCTCTTGAGAGTTCATTCTATGGATGGCCTGGAGCTTAATGCCCATGCTTAAGAGGCTAGTACTAGTCCATTGTAATTAGAGAAGCTTGATTAATATGATCCCTATTTTATTCATTAGTCTTATCTTCTCTACATTTCTTATGTCATGAAGTAGTATTACACTCTCATTATTCTAGATTTGAGAGAGGTATGTACTTCTTGCTTTGATCTTAACTCCCTTCTTCTCTAATATTTTCAATTAGTTGATTACTTCTCTAATTCTCTTGATTAGTGTAGTGTGTGTGCACTCTTGGTCATGTCATTAGAGTTTGTGCCTAATTGTGTGCGTAAATGTGTGAAGGTTTAAGAGCCTTGAGCTCAATGCCACTTGTATGTGATGTGATTAGTTTACCTTGGTTGGCATGTGATGATTGGGAAAGCCAACTTCAATGCAATTAGTGTGTGCTTTGATCATGGATGCTTGTGTTGACCGTGTTCTTGTGACTCCATAAGATTGGTAAGTCGGACTTCCGTGGACTTGATGTGTGTAGGAGTTGATTGATTAGTGATTAGAGTATGTTTAGAGTTAGTCTTGCCCCTGGGGCAGCCACTTATCAAAAGACCCCTATATCACGTGCGTTCAAGAGGTAATTAATAATACCCCAATATACATACTATACTTACACTGTGATCCTATTTTAAAAACCCCCACCCCCCTCTGTATGTATACATTCTTATACATTTTGGTCTTTTAATAATCCTCTTCGGTTAACTCATGTGATATCATACACATTCTAAAAAGTGACCGCCCCGGGGTCTTACCATGGCTAATCTCTACTTGCATTGGTGAGGTATTTTCTTGAATCCTCTATTTGTATTCATTAGATGCTCGTTCTTCCATGCCCTAGCCGGGTTGCCGATCCACAGATTTGATAATTTTGTGTGGGTTGCAATTAGGTCGTTGCTACAATGCCTCCCAACATCTCTACTCTTCAAGACACAATAAAATAACTACAATGAATTTTTATTGCTACACTCAAATCAAGTAGCCCAAAGTTGAATGCTCGTAACTATCCATAGAGAAAGAAGAAGGTGAGAAGAAAAAGGGGATATTGAGGGTCCTGATATGTTGGCATACATAGATATATCTTCTATTCCAAGGTAATTTTCTCCATCCTCTTAGCATTGACCCCATTGATCTTGCCTTTCTATAATTACCCTTTCTAGCTTGCAAGGTGACCTGCCTTTCTAATTGATAGAAATTGATTGATGAGAATTTTTTCCAAGTGGCTGTCTCCTAGGGTGCCAATCATCATAGTGCCACAGAGGATGCCTTTTAACTTTTCTCTCGATTGAGTCCTCGGCTCACTTAGTAGTTGATGCCACATTGTCAGCTCCACATTGATGGAAATTTGTTGATGCTATGGAGAGAGATCTCAAATTTTTACCTTAGAGAACATTGTGTTACCTTAGAGTCCTTCAGTTCATGAGAGAATGTTTAAGGAAATGAAACTATTTTTTCTAAAATACTGTCAGTAGGTGCTTCCAATTCGGTCAAGCAAAATTGCCCAAAAGTTTCTCTTTGTAATGAAACTCAAAATTTTTGCTAAGTAGAGGGGAAAAGGTGGTGCACAATACATAGGTGATGGAAAGGTGGATTTGGGAAAATTGGAAGCCACTGTTGGGTAAATTGCAAGCAACTTCAGGTGGAGTAGCGGGCATCATGACAACGCTCGTGAGGTTGGAAATGTCATCATGAGGTTCATGCATTAGGTTGGATGAGGAAATGTACTTGAATAATTTTCATGATTACTAAGAGAATCCACTTACATTGGACAAGTGGTTTAGGATGACTCTCAATAAAACAATTTAGTTCAGGCTATAAGTTGAGTTGAGTCAAGCTAAATTAACCCATTGAATTATGTATAGCCAAATAAGAACTTGGTTTTGATTGTCACTTATAGCTTATACTTTTCCATAGAAAATTTGCCAAAAATTATATGTGTCCAATATTTAAGACTTCCTGAGAAGTTCGAGACAATCCAATCTTGAGCCTGTTCCTCTCCTTGTTCCTCCAACACCATGTACTTTATTGGTATAGATCTATTCCCTAGAAGTGGCGGTTGCTATCCCAACACTGGTTGTGGTCGCTCGGCTTTCATGGGTGATCTTTGCATGGGTGCCATATTTGGAGGGTATTGCCTCATTGGCACATACTAGACATTTTCATCATATTTAGGCTTGTAGTGGTACTAGTTTGTCTCATGGTTTGTTTATTTTTCTTCAATGTGCACCATTTTAACTGCCTTTCTTATCCCATACGTTGTCCTTGATTTGGTCCCTGCACTAGGCCTTGCATCGGCATCCTTTGCATGTTGATCATCATATCGTTCATGCATTTAAGCATGTCCTCTATCGCATTGACAGGAGCTGCATCAATAGATCCTGCTTGTTCTAGCACAATGGATGTGATTTGCTCGTTGTGTGTATCTCTAGCTTTGCTTTCTCCATTGAAGATCTCCCAATTATCACCCAAGTCAATCGCATCGAGGCTGCATTCTTCTCAAGTGAGAGGTTTTTTTCTATACAAATAGCATGCAAATATTTGTTTAATAGCCCCTCTAGAAATAGTGAGACTAGTCTTTCCTTGGGTGGAATCTCCAACTCCGTGCATCTGTCGATGTACTATCTCATTCGACTCACACTATCTCTGACAATTTCTCCTTGTTTCCGTTTGAAACTATAGATTCGTGGCACGGTACTATTCTTTATTCCCATTTTAAAACAAGTAGCAACAAATCTCATGGCCAAAGTCGGCAAGTCGGTTATTGATCCAGGAGGTATGGTATGGAACCAAGTCAAGGCTTTTCCCTCCAAGGTCATCCCAAATCCCTCAAGCTGTGTATAAAAATCGGTTATGCACTCAGCTCTCAAAACCTAGCTAGCCAAATGGTCATACAGAGATCCTGACCTGCTATATTTTCTAAACCACTTTTGAAAATCTATTGGTCTAACTCTACAATTGTGTTCGGCACCACTCTCTCCCTTCTAGCGGTGTTTCTCCCATTAATCCCTCAAACCAGCTATTTGGTAAGTGTGACTAATGTGGACCTCTTGTTGTCCTTATGTCTTTCATTCCTCCCTTGTATAGGTGGTTTCCACCTTCCTTTCCCTGTTGACAACATTGAGGTGGCTACTTCTTGCTGCGCTTCTTCATTGATTGACCATGCTATCATAAGTTTAGCATTTGGATCCACATCCCGATTGGTTTCCAGTATGGTTCCTATGATCACTTCACGGATTGAGTGTCCTTTTGATACCTGGTTTTTTCAATCTCTTTCGGAGTCATCGTGACAAAATTATTTTTATAATTATACTTAAGCGTGCGAAGCACTTTGTTCTGGAGCAAAAGGAAGGGAGGTGGGGGTGGGCCATGGGGTACCAAACGCATTTTGCTCCTTTGAGGAGCTCATCAGTGGTAGTAGTAGGGAGCATATGAATAGGAAAAAGGGAAGAGGATGCTCTTTATATAAGAGAGAGAGAGAGAGAGAGGGGGGGGGGGGGGGGGGGGGGGGGGGGGGTACTTTGTAGGGGCTATGAGTTTGCCTACCTAACTAGAGGTAGATGGTGGTGTAGAGTCTCTCAAGGATAAGTAGTAAGGGATTGAATTTACTGGGGGGGGAATTTTCATAGACTGTTTATTGAGGGGTGGTTTAAGTGAAAAGAGGGTATATTTCTTTTTTAACATGGGTCATAAAAGGGGGGGGGGGGGGGGGCGTCGAGTCCAAAATAAGGGAGTTGTATCTCTCAAAAAGTGTATCGGTGGAGTGATATTGAGGGTTGTCTAGTTAGCAAAAACTGTATAGGAGGGGTTTAATTTTAGGGGAACTTAAATAGCAACAAGGGAGGGGATAGAGGGTAGGGAGGGGTTTCAGAATAACACGAAGAAAAGTGTTGAATTAGATTCCAAAAGAGTTTGTGATCCAGAACCTGGTGTATAGTGTATAAGACTGGGTGTAAGGTGCACATTTGGGGGGGGGGGGGGGGGGGGGGGGGGGGGTGATTTGAGAGTATAAAGGATCAAGGGGGAGTAGTTTGATTCACAAAATGGTGTTCCAAGAGTACAATTCAAAGGGACAAACTTTGGAATGCAAGATCAAAAAAGGAAAGGGGTTTTTTTTGGATAGGAGTCTATGTTGCCGATGAACTTTGGGCTTTGAGAACTAACCTGCAAAACGAGTGGTAAGGGTTAGGGTAGGGTATAAAGAGTATCCATTTGTAAAATTAGGTTCAAATCTTGTTTTTGGATTTAGTTAGAAGAGTGCCTAAGTTTTGGCCATTGGTCCAACATACGATGGGTTGGTCAAGATGAGCAAGCATGGGGGAGAGGCTACAAGTTGTATAGATAGGCTTACCAATTATTAGGGTAGGGTTTAGTCTACGAGTTTCTGGTGAAAAAGGGAGTTTGAGGATGTTATGGGGAGGATTTTTTGGAGATGGGCTTTTGGTTAGGAGAGTGGTTCGTTCCTTGTAATTGATCAATCCAAAGACCTCAAGGAGGAAGTTTCTTGGGTAGCCTCTATGAAAAGGCCTTAGGAAGAATAGGTCTCTCAAACGATAGAATCCATCGGGATTGCTTTCCCTGATTATATAGCATTTAAGTTCTGTCTTGATAAAGACTAATTTTTGGTGGAGAGGGTGCCAAGAGATCCAAGGTATATATTGGTAAGAGTTGAGAGGCTTTTGGTAACAATTGGAATCCAAGATACCATACAAGTTGAAAGTATGTTCCTTGTGGAAGTGGACATCTAGGATGGTAACTTCAAAAATGGATATGATGGGTGAGATCACTATATGTTCTTGTAAAGGAAAGGTGTAAGAAGCGAGAGCTTTGGTAAGTGCTTTACGAGTGCCCGTCTAGACCCCACAGGCATCATCTATGTATCTCTTGTAATATGCTAGGTTCGGGCTAGAGATAATGAGAGAGTGGTTTTCTAGGTGGCAGAGAAAAAGGCAAAGACTTGGAGTTTATTGTTTCTGGGAAGAAAACAAAATTACGGATTTGGTATGGACTACCCATGCTAGATTAGGACAACTAACACCCTTGAAAATTGTCTACATTTTAAAAATAAAAGGAAAAGGAATTAGAAGAACTTCCCACTCATCTCTCTAGGGGAAGTTCTTCTAATTCCTTTTCCTTTTATTTTTAAAATGTAGACAATTTTCAAGGGTGTTAGTTGTCCTAATCTAGCATGGGTAGTCCATACCAAATCTGTAATTTTGTTTTCTTCCCAGCAATAAACTCCAAGTTTTGGACTATCATTGGGGATGTCTTTCAATGGTTTAGCATCTATTAACTCATACTCTTCTAATTCTAACACTGGAGGTCCTCCTTTACAGCCTTATCTGGTATTAGAGTATCAACCTCTAATCCCCATTTATCCACAGAATCAGGGTCTTTTATCTTAATATTGTACTCCATTTTGTTCTACATAAAGGTCGTCTTGTTCGTTTGCCCTAACAAACTCAATGGTATGGTCATCTATCCTCACTTCAAACTCCTCATTTGGGTCCAAATAAATCTAGGCTTTGTACTTGTTGGTCTTGAAGAAAGTCAAGATGTGCTTGAACTTGAGAGAGGTCCCCACACCTGATTGAGTTGAAAAAGAAGACATATTTGAGCTTGAATCGGAGTAAATACATGGCACTTATTTCGTAATAGTTTCTAATGGTCTCCCTTGATTTATGCTCTCTTCTATGGACGCTATGCTCCTATTCTCTCCTAAGTCAATAGAGTTTCCCAAAACTCTACTAGATATCTAGTCTAGGTTGCCCCGTCCCCAACAAAATGGCGCCAAAATGTCGGCCGAATCTCAAGCCTCGCCTTATCATTGTTAGCAAAATGAGAACCACGGACATAAAAATTATCAATCCCTGGGACATAGCTGACCCAACTAGTGCATGGAGGCTACAAGAGATAGCTAATCTGTCAAAAAAACCCAAGTCTAAGCCGCTCCTACCGATCTCAGTTTCAAATGTGTGTCAGACATCAAAAGCTACTTTCCTTACCGAAAGTTTGATCCGATGATTTGGCATAGCTATGAGTCTCCAAATGCAATCAAACTTTATGCCTAGTATGAGCAGAATATCCTTAATTCTCTTGTGTACTCAAAATGTCATTTTTAACATTTGGAAAAATTAGTGCATAAGATAAATAGCCCATTTTAGGTTAGTCAGTTTTGGTGCCTGAAGCACTCTATAGCTTCCTCTAGACGTGCTCTACATATTCTTAAGGTCAAAAAATCATTTTTGGTGTGTGTATTGTGCAAAGAAAGCAAAATCCGCTCATAGATAGTACGTCTAAAAACACACTTTCATTGCGAGATAAACTATTAAATGAAAGAGCTTTCACCTGTGAACACCTTGGTATGCTCGGAATAGCAATGCAACACCATACGAGAGAGACACGAGGAGTTGAAGAAATAGTAGACTCATGTTGAGCTTCTACAGTAAACACCTACTCTCATTTTTCAAAAACTTAGGTTTTAATTACAAAAGTTGGCTTTTATAGCTTAGCCAAGGTTCAAAGAATGGATCCCTAGCTATTTTGGCTCAATATAAACCTTACAAATTGCATACTATTAAAAAATTGGAGGCCCTCAATCCTCTAGACTCATTGGCAACCAATAATATTACAATGGCTTTGGAATTTCTTGGATTTCTTAATAATACAAAGGGGTTTAATACAATCAATTGCCTTTAAAAATGAGTAGTGTCCATGTTGATGCTCTTTCTCCAGCTCTTGTTAGCTGAGAAACTAACACCTACATATGCACCATGGTATCTATGACAAATTCTCAATACATGTAATACTACATAGCCAAGCTAAGATGCAATTTTTGACATTCTAGTTAGTGTAGGCTTACGGTAGAGATCACAGTTTAGAAATAAACTAGAAGGCAAAGGGGTTTAGCCCACTACATGAATTGTCATGTAGACATGGGTGTGCACGCATGTGGCACCCATGAATATAGGCATTGACCAATAAAAACGAGATTATAAACCGGTGGTCTTGATCTCCGTGCACCTCTGGACTGAGGTGTGCAAGGATTGGGCATGGCTTTCAAGGGACATTTATGCCACTCAAGGACACCTACATGGAAACCATGTACATAGGAAATATCTTTAGATTAGAATGCACCATGTGGCCATAGGGTGCCAATGTAGAATATCTAAAGGGCATTTAGGCCACTCAATGGCACCTAAATGGCCACCATAGACATAGGAACTCTATGTTCTTTTAGAGGAAACCTATGAACCTAGGGCCAAAGAGTGTCAGTGTAGAGGCCCTCTAGAGGGGCATTTAGGCCATTCAAGGGCTCCTACTTTTCCACCCTATGGCCCTAGGGCCACAAGGTTCCTCTTATGTCATAAGAGATCCTATGTTCCTAGGACCATAGGGTGGCTTAGATTCTCTTGTAGAATCATTTTGTTGGTACCCTTTGGACCTAAGGCCATAGGGTTCCTCAATAACATAGAGAACACTTTGTGACCCTAAGTCCATATGGGTATATTAATATCTATCTTGTCTAAATATATGTTGCTATTTTTATTTTAAAAATGGCTCATAAGAGAATGTCAAAGTTAGTTGATGCAACAGGCTCAACACCAAGTTCTTGGTATCTAGATTTTCACTTACTAACTGGTGAAAGTGATGAGAGAGTCTACTTGTTCTTTCAAGACAAAGAGAAATTTCTCTTCAAAGACTCTAGGATTGTTAAGGAGCTAAAGAAAGATTGTTCAGATCTTGACATATCTCCATGTCTAATACTCAATGGTGATTCCTACTTGTTGGATCCTATGGCGTTTGCTCAAGACTTGGTGAAGTTTGATTGTGATAGAGTGACAATGTCAAAAGCAGGGTGGGTAGAGCTTAAAGAGGACACTCCAAGTGAGAACTTCATAGGATTATATATTGAGGGCTTCAAAACAGTCACTCAGTATTTAGATAAATTGAGTAGCACAAAGAAGAATAAGAAGCAAAAGAATGAAGATAGGTAAAGCAAGCCAAGCTAAGACTCTCAAGGAGAGTGAGACTCCTTCACTTAGAGACAATAGTAGAAATGTGGCCCAAGAAAACCTTTCAATTATACCCTTATAGACTCACAAAGTAGGAGATACTAGTTTACTTGCAACCCTTATAGCTGAAACCCCCTCAATGGCAATGGTCATGGACTCAATCTCCTTAGCTACGTTGGACTCTATTGTACAACCCAAAGAAAAAGATCTTGATAAAGAAGTTGCCAAAACTTCTAAGAGTGGGCTAGATGGATACGTTAGAACTACACAATATTTAAATTTGGGGTAAAATTTACCCAAATGATCCAAGTTGTACAATGCAACCTTACACTAGATGGCTATAAATGCAGACCATTGTCAGATGTGTATGTGAGATACCTTTTGAAGCAATTTGCAGAGATTACTCTACGCTAGTCTCCAATGCATCAGACCTGATGTCGTATAATCTAATTACCAAAATACCTCTACAAATAGTTGAAGTGCATGGAGACAAGCTAGCAACATATCACTATTGGATTCTCTCTGGTCAACATTCCATCATAGGAGCAGGAAGAGATTTTTTTGGTAACAAGAACACTAAGTATGCTTCTAAGAGTAAGTTCTACAAGTTTAGAACCACAAGGATAGTGGTAGATTCTCCCAAAGAGGTTGTTGTTAGAATATCTAAAATGGTGAATGTAGAGAGAATAACAACAATGAAGCACCTTGTGTGGAGGTCTTAAATCATGGCCACGGCCAATGGCTTGGCTATTCTAAACCAACAAAACCCAAGGCAAGAGTTTATGTCGGTCATCCGAGTCAAGCACTTTGGGATGTAAGTTCCACTTCCGGCCCTGTGATGATTTTGTTTACAAATATGTCTTGAAATAACGTTAATTATTTATTTATTAAGGCCTTTGTAAATATAGAAAACATCACGCTCAACCATAAATCATTTTCCAAAAATGAAGCACACATGGTCATGTACAATGATGAAATCTACGACCAATGGATAAACATCTTGGAGAAGCATCAAGCATTAGCTGCTTAAGGGCAATAGCCAAGAAATCTTTGAAGGTTGGTAGGTGTGGATGCCATAGATGAATTCAATTCCAAGGAGTCAGAGGAAGATGAAATTGAACCATTGGATGCAAGTGTTGATGCCATTCTAGAAAGTTTATAGAAAACAATATAAGCTAGCCACCCACATATTACATCATTGATGTTTAAATTATTATTTTTATCATTTTATTTTATTTGTCCCATCTCAAATCCACCCATGATGTTCAAAACATTGATGTTTTTTTGTTCTTTTTCTCAATTTATTTTCTTTGAAAAAATATCAATTTGTGAGCTTGAGTTTTTTTCACAATAAATGAATTGGACTTAAGTGTATGATATCATATGGACATGTTGAGGCAAATAGCACCCTACATATATTGGTCATAATATATATTATGTAATCCTTTAAAGTTAAGTGATCATATGATGTTTATTATAACTCATTAATAGTGAGTTTGATAAAGCTAGGGGTTGGTCAAAACACCCTATGAATTGATGAATCATAGAGTTCTTTGTAGACATGCCATCCTATGGCCCTAGGGCCATAGGATCCATTTGGGCTACCCTACAACCTTAGGGCCATAGGGTGATGACATAAAATATATAGAAGTGCATATAAGTATTGGGATATCCTATAGCCTTAGGTCCATAGGGTGTCAACATAGAATCTCTCGAAGGACACATAAGCCACCCAAGCGCATTTGGGTTTAGGGCCATAGGGTGCTGGCACACAATCTCCAGAGGGGCACTTAAACCACCCATGGGTGCAAATCACTTGTCTCTCTATGGACACATTTTATAAAATATCACATGACATGATGTGGCCTTCAAGTCATAGGGTGGTTATTCTAGGTCACCTAAAGACTCTTTAAGAGTTTCAAAAAAAACTTTCTTTGTCCTAACTATCATGTTGAAGATATTAGGGTTATAGTGTGTTGATTCCATACCAAACTCATGGAAGAATATATGGGAGAAGATATGCCAACTTATTGTCTTGGAATCATAGGGGTCATATACAATAGGGGCATAGGTTCTCTAGCTTGTGATTAAGGTTTAATATTCTTTTGAGATTAGAATAAGCTAGAAAAAACACAAAAGTTTTTTGTCTATAAAATTGCAAAATGAGAGTGTAAATAGTTGCTTGATAATCATCTTGTATCATGTTTGAGGTTGAGCGTAGGTTCTTTTATTGTGAATTGATGGTGTAAGTGTTTGAAATAATTATCTTTGTATTGTAAATAACTCAATTGGATACATATTGAACATTTGCTGTGAATGTCAAATACTTGCTTAGGTAGTAAACATCAAGAATCAAAGTGAAAATATTTTATAAAGCATTTGTACTTTGTTTTATGTGAAGATCTAGTTCTTCAATTGCAACAAAATTTTATTCAAAGATAGAAAGTGCAAGTATTTTGGTCAAAAACAGAGAATTAGAATGGATATCTGAAACTTGTTTTAATAGAGGGAAGCTAGGATTATTACAATTTTTTATCTTTTCATATAGCAATAGGAGCATTGTATCAAGGTTTATTGCAAAGAATGATTGTATAATATATGACAAGTGTTTAAGTTTGTAAATTGGATTGTATATTTAGTGGTTAGATAAAAAACAACCAAATGCATTGAAGTGAAAATCTTAAATGTGTTAATGAACCTTGTGGATGTGTTTGTACTTTTAAAAAGGTTCCTTTTGAATTTTGTGACCTTGATTAGTTTCTTGAGCATGTTTTTCTAATATATATTAAAGTTACGCCACCCTTTCAATTCTTTTAAAACGTCCAATGTCCTACATTTTTGAAGATTTTGTCAGACAACCAGATTTGCATATATGGTTATCAAGAACATTGAGAAAAGTGAATATGTTACTAATCTAATAATATAAAAAGGAATTCTTTGTGATTATGTAACTTCAAAATCAAGAAAATCATGACATTAAAGACTTGAAAATCTATCTATTATTTAAAATGAGCAACTACAAAGCGATTGTAATTTTGCTTTCCAATACTCCCATTTTCACTTTGAACTCTATCATTAGTATTATTTGTACTTTTCTCTTTCCATAAGGCCATAACTTATCCTTTTATAGTCTACACTTGCAAAGAATCCTATGCTCTTGAGTCCATCAAGGTGTCATAATTTAGGTTTTTATGTAGTCTTCAAGATGTGTACCAAGAGCATCACAGGTTTTTATCTTATTTTGGGTGTCTTCTGTGATGGTCCGGGTGACACTTAAGAAGCCAAGATAAAGAGGATTTATGTAATTCTACGAGCTCTTATGTTGAAAGCATACCATGATATGGTCATAAAACCATACAAAGGGAACCTTATTGCCCTTGGACCATAGGATCCCAATATAGATCCCCTACAAATACAGTTAGTTCACCAATGGCCTTGGAGCCATTGCGTACTCTTTGTTTGTACTACATTGAGATGTTAAAGGGCACCTTCACCACCCTATGGCCATTAGTCCATAGGGTTTTCTAACTAACATAGAGGGAACCCTTTGACATTATGATCTATGTTATGCTAAGTAAAATGATCAAGGGGTTGTGGTGAGATCACCAAAATGTATCTTATGGCCCAAAGGCTATAAATTGCTTCTAGTTTCTCTATATGGTACTCCATATAGGCCCTATAGCCATATGGACATAAGGTGGTACATATATCATTCTATAATCTTAAGACTATACTTCCCTATCTTTTGATACCTATAAATAATCCTTCTCTTATGGCCCTAATTCCATAGAAAGACATATTTTTGTCTTTCAAAAATTCTTAAAAATACCAACAAAGAGCATCCTATGGCCCATAAGCCATAGGGTGAAATGTGGGTTTCTTCTAGAAACATATTATCAACACCCTTGTATAAAAAAATATAGAGTAAGCCTCAAGTCCCTTGGTCCTTAGGGTTCCGATATACCGATATATAAAAATAAGGCTACAACTCTCTTAGGCTCAAAACAAATCATGTTATGGTCATAAAAATCATATAGAGGGTACCCTAAGGTTCCACAGCCAATGAGTGTCATGGAATCTCTAGAAGGACACCTAGTTCACCCATTAACCTAATGCATTACATTATTCTCTGAATGGGCACCTTGGCTACCCTATGGCGTTAAGGCAATAAGGCTCACGTGATAAGCAAGTCACCTATGAGTTTTTTTTTTCAACATGTTTCTTTGAGCTTTTGATCCATCAACAAATGCTACACATGAAGATGGTGAAGCACCAATGCTTCTCTAGAAAGTGACGTCCTATAGTTTTCAATTTGTCTTTATGTTTCCTTTTTTGTCAATAAAATGTACAGGTTATAGACACTACCATGAAAATAAATTAGTAAGACCACCCTTTTGTTGTTTTGGTCGAGTTTTGGTATGTCTCACACTGATGGTTGTTTGAGGGAAGTGCACACATACCTATATTATTTTCAAGGGGGGACTTCTACTCATGGTTTCACGTGATTGAACTCTACCATGGTCTGTCTCGAGTCCATTGTCAGTGGTTTGGGCTTCAGGGAGGGGTTGTTGGGTATGCAAGCCCAATTGTGGTCTAGTTTGTATGGTGTCTAGCCTGTGGGAATCGCCTCGTAAGGCATGCAGGTAAGAGAAGTAGTTTGCATGCCATGGCCACCTTTATATTAAGCTTTTGTAAACAAAAGAACTCTCAATATACACAACGTGAGTTTTTTCATTTGCTACATATTTAATCTCTCTCTCTCCTCTCTTGCTCTCGTTCTTTGCAGACCTCCTCTCTTGCCATGTCTTCCTCAAGGTGCCACCCACCATAAGCTTCAAACCCTTCAGTCTTCTCCAAGTTGTGTGTATTTTCCTACAACCCTAATTCTAGCAGCAACCTATGGCCCTAGGGATAGAGAGTGACCTATGTGTCAATGTAAAAGCTCTCAAAAAGCATTTAGCCAAATCAAGGGCACCTACATGGGCACCATGGTATCCCTATGGCCCTAGGACCATAGTATATCTCATTACAATAGAGGGAAACCTATGGCCCTTGAGATTCTACATTGGCACCCTACGGCCCTAGGACCATTGGATCTCTCATGATAATAGAGGGGAACATATAGTCCTAGGGTTAGAGGGTGGCCTAGGTGTTTTAAAGCTCTCAAAGAGTATTTAGGCCATTAAAGGGCACCTACATATTCAAGGGTTAGAGGGTGTTTAAAAGATCTCAAAGAGTATTTAGGCCATTCAAGGGCACCTACATATGCACCATGACAGCCTTATCACCCTAGGGCCATATGATCTCTCATTGGAATAGAGAAAAAACTATGGCCCTTAAGTTTATACATTGGCACCCTATGGCCCTAGGTCCATAGGATCTCTTATCAGAATAGAGAGCAACCTATGGCCCTAGGGGCGGAGAGTGGCTTATGTGTCAATGTAGAATTTCACAAAGAGTATTTGGCAAAATCAAGGGTACCTACATGGGCACCATGGTAGCCCTATGGCCCTAGGGCCATATGATCTTTCATTACAATAGGAGGAAACCTATGGCCATTGAACTTATACATTGGCACTTTATGACCCTAGGGCCATATGATCTCTCATTAGAATAGAGGGCAACCTATGAACCTAGGGACAAAGAGTGGCCTAGGTATCAATGTAAAATATCTCATTGATCATTTAGGCCATTCAAGGACACCTTTATATGCACTATGGCAGTGTTATGTCATAGGATCTCTAATTGGAATACAGGGCAACCTATGGCCCTTAATCTTATACACTCCTTATACATCGGTACCATATGGCCCTAAGGCCATAGGATCTCTCATCAAAATAGAGGGAAGCCTATGGCCCTATGGATAGAGGTTGGACTAGGCATCAATATAAAAGGTCTCAAAGAGCATCTAGCCATTCAAGGGCACCTACATTGGCATCATGGCAATGCTATGGCCCTAGGGCCATAGAATCTCTTATTACAATAGAGTGCAATCTCTGGCCCTTGAGATTATACATTGGCACCCTATGGTCCTAGGGCCATAGGATCTCTCATCAGAATAAAGGGAAGCCTATGGACATAGAGATAGAAAGTGACCTAAGTGTCTTTGTAAACGCTCTCAAAGAGCATGTAGGCCATTCAAGGGCACCTACATGGGCACCAGTGCAGCCCTATGGCCCTAGGGCCATAAAACCACTCATTGGAATAGAGGGGAACATATGTCCCTTGAGCTTATTTTGTTTAGGTAAAACCTACTCCACACGTAGACTACCAAAAGCTTTCCATCCTCATGAGACAATGAAAAAGGTGCAATAGCTAGCAATAGTGGAGTGTCCACTCAAAGTTAGGACAAGAACTCCTAACACTTGATCAAGAAAAAGTGAGGCTTTTAAAGAGTATGAAACCTTTCTCAACGTTAAAAGATATGAAGAAATTATGCTCGCCCAAAAGAATAATATAAAATAGTTAAAGATCGAGTGTAATCTCAAATAGATCTTCATTGATAAGACGATTGAGCATATTTTTGTAATATTATGTGTGACGGCCATGCAAACGACGGTCCGATGCACCATCTCCAAATAGATACACCAAGATTCTTGGCATCCCTCCCGCTTGAGACTGACACCAAGATACGACTCCTCTTGTTCTTTGATGTTGTTGGGGGATATCATAGCATAACCTAATCAACCCAAGACCAAAAAAAATTATCAATCCTAGGATTGGCAACCTGGCTAGGGCAGGGAAGCGTCAACATCATTGGATGCATCGAATGAGAGGATTCAAGAGAATACTCTTCCAATGCAATAGAGATTAGCCATAGACTAGAATCTCAAAGCACACTCTCGACAAGCACACACTAATTGCATTGGTCTTGGCCTCTTCAATCACCACATGCCAATCAATGTACTTCATCAAAAGCTACACACACAAGGTGAATGGTGCTGAATGAAACTCATCCACACACAAGCAAATAGTAGTGCATATACACTAAACACAAAATTAAGAACCAACTTAATTGACCTAATAAGAGATGTTAAATATTGCAAATCCAGTGCTCATAGAAGGATAGGAGTGGTGTTAAGGCGGTTACGCCGCTAGCGGAAGCTAAATAGTGAGAACTCAACCAACAATAGAATTTGTCAGACGAGGACGGAAATTGACCCGCAGGCGCATGGAAACAACTAGGTGGGTGTCAAATCACCTACTCGACCTTCTAATGACAATCACTACTAAGGAAATCAAATCTAAGTTTTAAAATACGCAAGTGACTGAAATCCGTACTACGAATGAATGCTATACGAAACAGGATCTAGAATCATTGAATCGATCTCAAACTCAAGGGGAAGTCTATGCACTAGGTAAGAACAACACCCTAAAGACTTGAACTGCAAAATCAACCTATAACCACTCCGTGCAGTAAACGCGTATGAAGACAGGCCGAAAAATACAGGTGACCGAAACTTGACCCCGATGGTACTAATGTGTAGCTCTACTCGTTGTGGTTCTATAGATATGCTGCACACTCTATTCCGACACACGAGTTGGAAGAAAACTCACACCGAAGCTCGTAGGAACTTACCACACATAGAAGCCGATAGCGCGCACTCTTGGTATCAGTGCGTAGCTCTCGCAGTTGCTAACATCTCTAACTAATTACATCAGCGAGTGAAATTACTTCGGGATTACAAGCTGGAAACTCAATTGAGTCCTGTTACTTAATGAATGGCTCAATTCAAAATCAATGTCGGAAAGACATTTATTACAATCAATGGTTACAAAAATGATGAGTGTGAGCAAAAATGTGGGTGTGATCCTCTGCTGGCTCTACTGGCTCAACACTCCCCCCCTCCGCGTTCATGTCGTCCCTGACATGACTTTTATGCTTGGTCAATAAAGTCCTGTCGTCTTGAGCATCTGCAAACGTGATTCGTATCGTAGGTTGCCGATGGTCAAGGTTGGACCGAATATTTTACTTTCGTGGGTGAAAAAGCCGGTGTAGAAAGCTTCTTCGAATGTTTGCATGTGGAAGCTAGGCAAAAACATAATCCTCTGGTATAGGAGGTGCAACACTTTTGGAGAAGGCTGCAATGAAAGATCATACATCATATCAGTCACTGTGTCGGCCGTCGATAGTAGACTCGAGGTCGTGGCTTTATCTGGCGCGAACACTTCAATGCAAGCTAAGAGGGTCCTGCAAATTTTCTTGAGCATCTGACACGGAAGGTCACGAGAGCCAGTAAAGAGCTTGATGGTGCCCGTTAGGGTTTTCACCATGTAGGCTTTACCTATTCTCTCTCCTGCCTTTGGTCCTGGCATCCTGGGGTAATTAAGCCAATTTGGCTTCTTTTCTGCAATCCTGCCATGCTCTTTCCAACTTCTCACTCTTGGCACCGGGCAGAAGGTTGCATCCTCCCGAATCTCCTTTGGTGCCTCTACCAAGTAGATGAGGTAGGCTGGGTATTTGTTCAGCCAACCTTTCCTCCATCTAGGCTGCGAATCTACAATCTTCTTTGATTGTTCCTCTTTTGTGATGTCGCCTTCGTAAAGAGCGACATACTGCTCCTCCTCTATTCTCTTTTTCGTTTTTATCACTTCAAACTTCATCAAAGGGAAAGGCAGGCTGGGTTGCATCCAATCTTCATGGAGCACTTTTGTGTCTAGTCCCTGAAGTCTAATGGAGATTAGGAGTCTCCTCTCCCATTCCATTTCCGCCTTGGCACTCTCCTCTGTTGACTTTTCTATTTGGTCATGGAGCCTTTGTTCTTCTTCTTCAGAGATTCCTCAAGTTGAGGTCACCTCTTGAACTGGGGCTGGATCTTCAATTGTGGTTGCCTCTCCAGTTTCTGGTAGCTCTATGGTTGCTCCACCTGATTCTTCTTGTGGTGTCTCTGTCTCTCTTCTTTGTTGCTCTTGTAGATCTTGGAGCTGTTTGCGGAGGGTCTCATTCTCTGTTCTTAGTGTTTGATTTTCTAAAGTGAGCCTCTCCTCTGCTGCCAATGATCCCTCCGCAATGTGCAACGTTTGCACTTGCTCTAATATTACCTCTCTTTGTAAGCTTCGGACCTGGTCTTCCAGAGCTGGTACAAGAGCTCCCTCTTGTTTGGTTCCTGCTCTGCTAGCTCTAGGGGTAGTTCTGAGTCTAGTGATTGTTCTTTCTTGGAGCTCGACTCTTTCCCTTAGCTCAATGAGCTCATCTTTAGCCGCCTCCAAGTCGTCTTCCATCCGCTCCCTTGCTTCCTGTGCACTTGTTACTTCTCTTGAAGCCTCGACTAGCTGGAGTATCAAGCCGTCTCTCTCATTTTCCGCGTCGTAGAGTGATGCTTTATGACTTTCAGATTAAGTCATAGCATTCTCTAATTTCCTCTGCAACTCGGCTTCCCTTTGTTTGGCTGTCTCAATCTCCACTTCCTTTGCCTTGGATCTTTCTTTGATCTTGCTGAGCAGTTCATGCACCATGTGCATGTCTTTTTCATCTTCATCTGTCAACTCTAAAGCTTTTTCTGCCACCACCTCCACTGGCTTCGGCTCTTCTAGTACGTTCTGCTCATCCAGTTTCTCTTGACTCTCTTTTGTACTCTTTATTTTTTTCTCTGTCCCTCTCCGATCATCTTGTTTTTGTAGGGGGATCCCATAGACTGCCTCAAGGGCCTCTTCTTCAGTGTACCCTATCGCTACCAGATCCTCATAATCGTTTTTCTTTTGCTGAATTGGATCTATCTCCTTTTCCTTGGTCCCGGCCTCCGGCTTTTCCATACCAGCCGTGTCCATCTCTACTGTGGTCTCTTCCACAATGATTTCCGTCTTCTTTGGGCTTGGTACATCAGTCATAGAGGGGTATCTATCCTCAGCTTCCTTGGCTTTCCCCTTGTCGGCTTGCCCGTCTTTCTCTTGAGATTTAGTAGACTCATCTACTTTCCCTTTCCCCTTGTCGTCCTTTGTCAGCTCAGCTTTTAAAAGCTGTACCTCCTCTTCAGTGTATGGCTCGACGGGTTGCTGCTCCAGTATAGCCTCTGACTCCTCATAAGCTTTAATATATTGATCGTATTGATCAACATGTGGCCTGGCTGAGCTAGTTTTGACTTTGGTGGGGTCTGGCACCCACTTTTCTTCAAAGTCACCCCTTAGAGCTCTTTCTGCTCTAAACTGCTCCACCAGTCTTTCCATTCTTGCCGCTTTCTGACTTTTGGTTTTCTTGGGAGCAACCTTCTTCTTTGCTTTCTTCATAAGCGGCTCATCCACATCCTCTTCAGGTTCTGAAACTATTTCTAGTTTCCTGCGTGCTCTTGTGGACGCCCTCTTGGATACTTCAGGCTGTTCTTCCTCCTCATCAGCTTCTCTAAGCCACTCATTCTGGGAGGGAACCTTTGGCCATTGATCTCTGGCTTCAATAGCTTCATAAGCTATTCTTGTCAGAACTTCAACTCCTCCTATATACTTTGGCTTCTCGTTGTGCATGGCAATTACTTGCTCGTGGATGTGTTGAGCGTAATTCACCTCTTTTGGCATATTGCTCTTCAATGCCCATGTGATGGTAGTTGCAATGGCATGGGGTGGTGTTGTATACTTTTGCGGTCTTTTACTGCAAATATGGAGAAATTGGTTGTACATTCGGCAAAGGGTTGCCGCTCTTTGGTCTGCCATATCTCCATAGGTTGCATTCTATTTCTTGGACCCATAAACCTCTATAGCCTCCCTTCTTTCCCTGACAGAGCTCCCTTTGTTGTGCAGCTTCAATGCATCTGCAATGAGCTGTGGAGTGATCTGTACCTCTACTTTCTCTCCATCTATTGCTGTCAATGTGGCTTTCCCATCCTTCTGAATGGAGGTTGCCAACTCATACACTCTTCTTGTATCTACACCTGATGGTCTCGAGGTGAAGAATCTGTGCAAGTGTGCCCTTTCCAGGTACCTGCTGATGTTCTTTGACCTGCTATAATCCACCAATTCTTTTGGGATCATCGGTATATCCACCGCTTGCCCTTGAGGATCTCTGAAAGTCCCCCGGTATATCCACCGCTTGCCCTTGAGGATCTCTGAAAGTCCCCTGGTAGATCTTTATTCCCTCTTTCTCCAATACTACTTCCTCCACCCAAGTTTTGGTTGGCTTGAGGGTTTCTGCTGGAATGTCAAAGGGTTCCGCTTCTGCAAGAGCATCTTTGATTGTCGGTCTTTTTCTCTTCGTTGCCGATAACTTGGCGGAATCCATGGATCCTGTAACTCCAATTTCAGAAGTTAGCGTCTTTTTAGTACTGAAAGCCGAAATGAAGCTTTTAACTATCCAAATGACTTGAAAATTGAAACATGAGCTATTCAGGGCCTAAGGATGCAAGGTAGGTGAAAAAAATATGCAAAATGGGCTCAAAATCATGCTGGAGACATCATACGCGTATGATGTCTTTTGTGTCAACATGACTTCATATTGGTTGTGCTTGTAGCTGATAGTGTATACATGAGTATCATATGCTTGGATTTGAGTTTGGATCCCATTTGGTCAAGTTTTGGCCAGTTCAGTCCAGTTCCGGCTCTTGGCAAAATTTTGAGAGGGATTTGGATTTTTTGATCCAAATTGGATAAAACTTGGTGGTTCACTTTCAAATGGCATGTAGATCACTTCTGTTTGGTGGTTGAAGCCCTGAGGTGCCAAAATCACATAGTGAGACATCATACGCGTATGATGTCTTTTAGTGTATTTTTGGACCAAATTTCTCTATAAGCTTGGATTTGGCTTTAGATAGGCTTATTCAGTGGATTTATGAAGTTTGGATAGAATTTGGGCTAAAAATGGCTCTGGAGACATCATACGCGTATGATGTCTTTTGTGTCAATTTTGCATGGGATTGGTTCTGTGGACTCCCCATGTACTAGTGAAGGACTGTTCCTACTCAAATCTTGGTTTGGACTTGAGTATGTTGGATTTGGGTCAAAAATAGGCTTTAGGTGAAGGATTTTCCCTCAATTGGGCTAATGGGGTGATCCTCTTGACCAAATGGTTCCAAATTTCATATGTAGCATGTATTAGATATATATAATGGATGTATGATGACAAATGAGCTGTTTTGGCTCTGTAAGTGCAAATAGACATCATACGCGTATGATGTCTTTTGTGTCAAAATGGTGCTTTTTGGTTCCAGATAGCTTGTAGATGTGTTAATCAACAATCCTACAAAGTTTCAATGAGTTTGGAGTTACTTTGACAAAATTAGGACCAAAAATCAATTTTATGGCCTACTTTGCGTCTTTTTGGTTTTCCTTGGGTTTTCTAACTCCAATTCTCATGATACTTGGTTCATAGGATGTGATTAACATGTGGAATGAGTCTATGCACTCAAATGTTGAAATGGATGTGAAATTCATGCTGTGAGACATCATACGCGTATGATGTCTTTTCTTGAAATGTTGGTCTTTTTGTGCAAAGAATGCTTTGTGCTAGTGCCCTAAGCCCTGCTAACTAGTTTTCAACTTAAAAAGTCACCAGTTTAGCTAAAAAGCCCCCTTATAGGCATTTCAGTCTCCGAAGTCGTCTTTTTGCCTTGGAGTTGAATTTCTTCAACTTTTCTTCTCGAGAGTTGCATTTCCAGCTCATTGGATATGTTGTGAAGCCACCTATTTGGTTGAACTTGACTTTGGCTCCCCGTTCTCCATCTTTCTCCATTTGGTTGCCCGAAAGCGTCTTTTTCACCATCGGTAAGTGAATCAGCTTTCTTTTGGGTTTTGCTTGCAAACATAAGTAATCCATGTATATTTGAAGCTGCTTGTGAAGTTTCATGTCATTTGGTTGTCAATTTCAGTCGTTATGCCAAAATGACACTTTGTGTGTCCGCAGCCAAATCGGTTGTTCCGACCTACTTTTGGTGATCCAAACTCGGAGATACTCCATGGTTGCATTGCCCTCAATGTTGTTAAGCTTCCTGAGAAGTTTTGTGTCGTTTCGACAACTTTTTCCTGTTTGCCTCTTGCAGGCTCTGTTGACCTAGGGTTTTTCAAGTCGTTCTTTCTTGAGCTTTGAGTGTTAGAAACCCATCTTCTATGCTAGGGTAACCCACCTCTAAGTTCTTGCAAGGTTTGGTTAGGCGGTTGTGCCCCTACCTAGCGTTCTTCCCCATTCCCCATCTGCTCTTGTTTCTTGGTTTTGGTCAGTTTTCGTGACAAAAGTTAACGATAAGCATCAAAAGCTTATGGCAACGAGTCTACCTCTCATGTCTGGTGTCCTCTGAGCTCTTGTAGCAGTCGTAGAAGGCGGTAGAAGGTCGGATGCTCCTGTGTGCTCTTTGCTCTCTCCAAGAAGGTAATAGTGGAAATGAGCTTGAAAGTGATGTGAAAAATACTTAACTTAGGGCTTCCCGGATCACTTGTTACCAAATTTGACATGTGCTCCTATTTCGTCGTGAAATGCACTTTAGGATTAGAAATTTCTCAATTTGGACTCCGTTTGACCTGTTTCTAAGAAATCTGTCCACTTTGCCAAAATTCTGTCATTTCGGGCTTTCCGCAACTTTTTCAGAATTGTACCCAATTTTTACCATGGGTTGCCCTTGTCATTAGGACCATCACCGTCTATTCTTTTCTTTTTTCCGATCTCATTTCACCTGCTTTTTTATTTTTCTTTTACTTTTATCAAGAAAATCATAAAAAATAAAGGAAAATAGAAAATTGAAGCCAAAAAATTCCAAACATACACAATAAATAGCTGGTAACTCTGTGTATATGAATATACAATTATTTGTGATTTTTGGACTTGGATTATCACTTTTTTTCACTTTTTAGCTCCAAAAACACTCTTATTTAGTGATATTTACACGTCTAGAGACCCAAATTCATCATTTGATCTCTTCTTGTTGCAAAACAAGGTATATAAGGGCATAAATATTATCAATATCCGCAATCAAACATAAAAATTGCAAAATCATGTAAGACACTGCCCTTGTAATATAATTTTTGTTTTGTTTTTTTTTTGTTTTTGTTTTTTTTTTTTTGGTTATTTTTCGCTTGTAGCTGCTCTGTAGCTCCTGTATACCTGTATACCTCCCCCCCTCCTAGTCTGAGTCCTACCGGACGACTATGAAGTGTCTGTGGACGAAGCATTGTAGTTGTTTTGGTCATAAGTTCAAAATGCAATTGTAGAGCGACGATACAACATCCTTTCCAATAAAGCTGCTCTTTGTTTGATTGAAAGATTGTTGGTCGGGTTTCGGGTTGGTTTTGGCACTTCGGTAGTAGAATCAGTAGATGGATTCTTCTTTACCTTGTTGTTCTTTTTCACAATCCAAATCTGCTTCCGCTTTGCTTGTGCTTGCCACAAACTCTTTGTGACCCAAACCTGCTTTGTTTTTTGTGTTGATTTCCTCGCCTTGAAATACCTAGGAGTTTCCGTTGATTGTACTGAAGGGAGTTCCTGTTTACAAATCTTTGGGATCCAAATTTGCTTGCTATAGCTTTGTGTCGTCAGGAACTTCTTTGGAATCCAAATCTGTTTCATTGTCCTTGATTGTCTGGAAGCGCTCTGTTGTCTGGTATTGAAGACTCTGTTTTCCACCTTTGTGTTCTCTGGCACAACCTTTTTTGGTCTCCATACCAACTTTGACTCCGTTTTTTCCCAAGGTTGAGCTGTTATATTATTGTTTGTCTTCCTTATCCACTATTGAGAATTCCTCGTTGAAGAGTAATCCGGTTGTATAGAAACTTTTGGTTGCCATTGCTTCTTCTTTTTCTCTGGTTGTTGTTTACCTTTGTCTTTGAATGCGTCCTTTGGAGTTGGCTCTGCTCCTTTGGTAAACTTAACTGATTGACTTTCACCTTCGTATTTGATAAGCACTGATTTAGATCTCCAGTCAATCATTGCATTGTATTGCTTCTGCCATGGTTGTCCTAGCAATAATGGATGTTGTGTAGCTTGGTCTTCAACCACGTAAAACATATGAGGATACACATACTGGTTAATTTGTATATGTAAAACTGTGCATCCGACAGTTTGGATTGAATTCTCAGAGTAACTCTTTAACTCTTGCTTGGCAGTTTGTAGTTTAGTGTCATTTGTCAATTGTCTATACAAACTGAGTGAAAGTAGGTTAGCTTGAGCTCCTGAATCCAATAGTGCTCTGGTTTTGATTTGGTTGGTTCCTACCTTGCATTCAATGATGGGTTCTTCTTTGTCATTATCCATTTCTGTTATACTGACTGCGTTTATTCGTATTGCTCCTTCATTGCTCTGTTTCTGACGCAGTAGTCTTCTTTTCTCCATTTTTTCCTTCGCCTCGGCTTGCGCTTCCTCCACCATCATTTTCTTTTTCTGGACACGCAACTTTTCTTGATGTATTTTGAGGAGCATGTCTTGGGTTAGCGGCAAAAGATACTTTTTCACTCTGCATCCACTAATCCAATTGGGCATTTCTTCTCCGTCTAATGTAGCAAGCTTGACGGCTCCACTTGGTGATAGATCTTTAATCACCAGAGGTCCCATCCCTCGCTTTTTAAGCTTCTTAGCATGCTGTTTCAGAGTGTAAACTAGGACATAGTCCCCAACCTTAAACTCTTTAGTCCGCACATGCTTATCAAAAAATTCTTTTTGTCGCCTTTTTTGAGCGTAGATAGAAGCTACTGCTTTTAGGCGAAGCTCATCTAGCTTTTCCAGGTCATCTATCCTATCAGAAAGCTCGTGCCCTGTCCACTCTAGATCCTTAGCCACCCTTAAGGTTGAAATCAAGAATTCTATTGGTAAGATAGCATTTAGCCCAAAAACCATGTTATATGGGGTCGTTCCTATTGATGTTTTATATGCTACCCTATATGCCCATAATGTTGAATGCAACTTCTGGTCCCAGTCAGTTCTCGACTCAGATACAATCTTCGTAAGGACCATGCATATGGTTTTGTTTGTTGCTTCAGCTTGTCCGTTTGCTTGTGGATGATACGGGGCTGATTTTCGATGGATTACCATGAATTCATCTAGAAGGATCTCTATCACTTCATTTATAAAATGTGTGCCTCGATCACTCACAATTTCTATTGGCAATCCATATCGTACAAAGACATATTCATATAGAAATTGTGCCGTGGTCTTGGCATCTGCTTTTTGAGTTGCCTTTGCTTCGACCCACTTTGTTAGATAGTCTGTAGCCACAACGATGTATTGTGCATGAGTCTTATATGCAGGAGGTGAAATGGGTCCGACATAATCAATCCCCCATTTTGCAAAAGCTCTTGCCCCCATCATTGGTCTAAGCAGAATATCATCTCTTTTAAGTGGTACTTTGGTCCGCTGACAGTCATCGCACCGTTTAACGTATTCCTCAGCGTCCATATGTAATGTTGGCCACCATATTCCTGCGGCTAAGACAAGTTTTGCTGTCTTATCACCTGAGAAATGGCCTCCACCTACTCCTCCATGAGCTTGCTCCAGGATTATCACATTCTCAGTCTCTGATGCGCAAATCCTAAGCTGGTTGTCTTTACATCTCTTATAGAGTTGATCTCCTATTAAAGCGTAATCTCTAGCTTCTGTCTCTACAGATTTCTAACGAGCTTTTGACGTTCCTTCTGGGAAAGTTCTATTTGTGAGATATTCAACAATATATTGACTCCATTCTGGAGCGATCATTATCTGATATAATGTCGAATACTCTGCTGGCGGTTTTGATGAACATACAATACATACAGTGACATATTCATGTACGCTTTCTTTCATTCCTGGCCAATAGACTCCCAATTGTAACAAATTCCTATATGTGTTCCTTCTTGAACAATGAAATGCACATTCCTGAACATGTGCTTCGCGCAGATATATATTATATTCCTCAGGATTGATGCATAGTCGTAAAACATGATCATTTCCCAATTGATACAACCTTCCTACAACCAATTGAAGATTCTTGGATTGCTGAATAGCAATATGTTTCTGGTTGTATTCTCTTCTATCGAACTCTCCTCCATAGGTTAATAGGTTAACGACATTTTGAGACCACTTCGGTATCATTTCTATGTTGAACAAGTACGCGTCTGGCATGTCGTCATCTACTCCTATAGGGTCTTCTCCATTCGTCAATCGCAAAAGATGATCAGCTCTAAGATGTGTTTTTCCTTTCTTTACTACTACCATGAAGTCGAATTCCAGTAAGATAATGAACCATCTCACTATTCTCCCGGTATTGCATGGTTTATTCACTAGGTAGAGCAAGGCTTGGTGATCCGTAAAAAACACAAACTTGTTGGTTAGAAGATAATGCCAAAATTTCTTCACAGCATATATCATTCCTAATCCTTCTCGCTCTGTTGTGGTGTAATTCTTCTCTCCATTGTTGAGCTGTCGACTGGCGTAACAGATAGGAAAATCCATGTTTCCTTCTTCTAGCTGAGCCAGAATGCATCCTATTGCGTATGCCGAAGCATCTATATGCACATGGAATATCTTCTCCCAATCTGGTGATTTCAAGACTGGAGTGGTAATGAGTGCCTCTTTCAATTTCTTGAATGATTCCTCACACTCTTCTGTCCATTCAAAGTTCACTATTAGACTGTAAAGTGGTTGGCCTATTATAGCGTACATGTAAATGAATCGTCTATAATATCCGCAATGTCCCATAAAGCTCTGTACTTGTTTCGCATTGGTTGGTCTAGGCATATCCACTATAACTTTTATCTTCTCTAAATCCGTGGATATTCCGTTTTGTGAGACAATATGTCCCAGAATTCTGCCCTGTCGGACCATAAACACACATTTCTCAGGATTGAGACAAATGCGATATGTCCTACATTTCTCAAATACTTTTCTTAGGTGTTCTAGATGCTCATCTCTCAGAAGAGAATGTACACATAAGTCATCCATGTATATTTCTAGAAACAACCTTAAGTATTCTTTGAAAGCATGCGTCATCAGCCTCTGGAAGGTTGCGGGAGCATTGGTTAGACCAAAAGGCATAACCCGATAAGCATAAATTTCCCACTCCGTGGCAAAAGCTGTTTTATGTTGATCTTCCAGTGCTATGGCTAGCTGGTTATATCCTGAAAAACCATCGAGAAAAGAGTATGCTGTTTTCCCTGATACACGCTCTAGAACATGATCAGTTATCAGCAGGGGATAATTGTCCCTGATTGTTGCAGCATTCACTTTCTTTAAGTTGACACACACTCGGAGTTTTCCGTTCTTCTTGGGTACTACCACAATCGGAGATACCCAATCGGTGTGTTCAATCTCGTATATGAATTCAGCTTTCATTAGCTTATCTATCTCTTCTTTGATTCGCTTAGCAAATGTATCATTATATGTGTATGGTCTCTGTCTGCTAGGCTTTGTGTCTTGTTTTAGTGGGATTGTGTGTTGGCATATCGATGGGTCAACTCCCTTTAAGTCCTTATAAGACCATGCAAACACATCCCTATACTCTCTGAGAAGACTCAAAAGTCTCTCTTCCTCGCCTGGAGACAAATCTGTGGCTATGTACACCGGTCTAGGTGTCTCACCTGGAGCTGCTAAATCAACTTTTTTTGCATCCTCCGGTCCGTCATAAGATTCGTTCTCCCTTCTCTCTCGAATAGGTTGGGTTAATACCACCTTCCTATCCTCTATTGTGAATTTCCTATAGTGAGAGGGAACATCCATGTTTTCCTTGATTTTGGCGTTTTCGTCCTCTCCACTCTCAAATTCTATCGTCCAAACTTCTTTCAGAGTTTTCTTGAGCTCTCTATACTTGTTTCTACGTTCTAACTTGGACTCCGTGTGTTCTCTGTTGCGCTTGTTCTTTTCTGATTTTTCTGTTTCTGTTTTCGTTCCATTCCTTTGAACTTGATTTCTTGAGCCTCTTTTGTCTTTTCGTAAGCTCTTTTGATCATTGCCTCTCATTCTTCCAGAAATCTTGTCCTTAACACAATCTTCCGCCTTTACTAGCATTAGGAATTGATTTTTTCTCCTTATTCTAGGCATCGGATTGGTTCTAACCCCCTTTGTTTTTCTCTTTGCTCTATAGCGTTTCTGGCGTTGTTTAGTTTGGTTCGGAAAATCATAAAATCGGACATCCGTTATAGTTTCTTCGTTTCCACTTGAATTGTCCGTTGACTCGTTGTCTGCTTCATTTCCCCACTCAGGATGATCGGGAATGTCGTGAAACACCTCCTCTTCATCTTCCTTTTCCAGTGTATCGTTCTTTTCAGTTTCTTTTTCGAGTACAGTTCTCAACATGAAGTAAGAAACCACATCGTACCCGTCCTTGTCGCAAAATTTTGTTGTGGGACCATCCGGAATTGCACAAACATCTAGGGTTGCTAGAATGTGTGTCCATTCTAATGGTTCAAGAGTGTCCTCTGGAAAGGGTTCTCCTATATAAGTTTCGTCTTCGATAGCCCTTTCTAAAACACATTCTTCTCGTTTCAGACTTCCACATTTCGAAGCTCCACACATCCATAACTCCTTGGGTTTACCTAACCAAGCTGGAAATTCGGATCCCGCCAAAGTAGCTGAATCAAACTCCTCCACCGGTGTTCGGTTCACATCTTTGTAGCTATGGTCTTTCAGGTTCACACGTGTAGTGGTTTCCATATTTCTCAGGTATATGTGATCGTAGCCCCAATCTTGGACCATTTTCAATTGTCTCATGAATGGTCTTCCCAATATGATATCATAGTTATTCTCCTTGCCAAAATCGACAATAGCAAAAGTATGTTCGTATTCAATGCCGCAAGAAGTCACTACAACTTTCTCTAATAACCCCATAGGTTTCTCCATGTGTCCATCTGCTAATTGGAGTTTCAACCTAGTCTTCCTTATTGCTGGTTTCCCCCATTTTTTCCAGATTTCTTTTGTAGCAATGGCTACCCCAGCTCCGCTGTCTAGTATTGCCATCGTGTTCACTCCTTGGAATTCAACTGGTAAGGTTGTATTCCCCTCTTCACCTTTGCAATACTCTCCGACCTTGTTTAAGGGTACAGGCTTAGCATTCTTTTGTGGTTTGATCAGCTCTTGTATACCCTCTTTCAGTCTCGATGTTGGGTCTTTTATCCCGAATTTCTCCAAGCATTTTTCTACAGTGGTCCACATATGTGGTCTTAGCCTCAAAAGATCAGCTAGAGTGATAGTGCATGTCACTGGTGTTGACAAGATCTCTATCAATCCCTTCGAGTCCATGACTTTTTCTGATGAGATTCTTCGTGAGGGAAGTGCTCTAGTCTCGGATTTTGCTTCATACTCTCCTAAGTATGAAGGTAAGGTATTCAGTGAGTGAGGTTTGCTCTCCATCGTTCTAACAGAGCCCTCATCTCCCCAGTAAGATTGCAGATCCAAGTCCACTTGAGATCCTGCCTCAAATTCCACTATGGGAGGATTCCTGATGTCCTTTTCCCAATTTGTCTGATTAGCTTGGCAACTTAGCTCGTTTGCAAAGTTTGCCTCTCTCACTTGTTTCCAAAATTCATTGTAATCCTCATCTCTTACGTAAGACCTCTGTATGACTGGATGAAAACTCTCTATCTCCTGATCGGTTGTGTTCAATACTATGCGGTCATCCTGATGTGTATTTTTAGGCTTTTGTGCACTGGAAGTCTTTTCAGCTACCCGTGAAACGATAGTCTCTTGCTGAATTGGGTTTTCCGTTCCACAATTCATTGTTTCTTTTGGTGGTTCTAATAAGGCTTGTGCAGTCTCGATCATTCTCTGGCACATTTCAAGTCTCTGCTTTTCCAATTCCGCGTTTGGGTATGTCATCCACCTCTGTTCTTGTGTTTGGTTGTTCTTTAACCTAGCTTCGTAAGCTCTCATCAGTGCGTCCAATGGTTCGTGTACTTTGTCAACTAGCACTGATCCCCCTGAGCTTAAGCTCGTTGTTTCTTTGATACTCTTTTGTTTTGTTCTTTCCGGGCTCATCTCTCGTTTCCCGTTTTGACTCTCAAGTTTTTCTAATCTATCTTTAGTTTGCTTTAGTTCCTCAGCTAGAATAGCGTCTTCACGTTCTTTTCTCAACTTCATGCGTGCTTTTCTAGCTTTCCATGTGTTTCTCTGACTCCGCGGTCCTTGACTAACCACTTCAGACGCTAACTTTCCATTCTCAGGTTCTTTAGTGGTTTTCTTAGCTTGAGCTCTAGTAACAACTTGCGTTGGTATCAGAGTTTCATTTTCAGACCCACTGCTGGTAGGAATAGTTTCTAGCATATTCAATGTCGTCTTTTGCACTTTGTTTCGATTCTTTGAACAATCCTCAATGAAGTGAGTAACCCCACACTCAGTGCAATAAGCGTTAATTCTCTGACTCCGCGGTCCTTGACTAACCACTTCAGACGCTAACTTTCCATTCTCAGGTTCTTTAGTGGTTTTCTTAGCTTGAGCTCTAGTAACAACTTGCGTTGGTATCAGAGTTTCATTTTCAGACCCACTGCTGGTAGGAATAGTTTCTAGCATATTCAATGTCGTCTTTTGCACTTTGTTTCGATTCTTTGAACAATCCTCAATGAAGTGAGTAACCCCACACTCAGTGCAATAAGCGTTAATTCTAATGATTTCCGTATGTGGACAAACATTCATCAGATGGTCACCTCCACACTTGTAACAGGGTCCTAGTGCTGGTCTTGGTCCCATTTGATTCGTCCTTTGTGGATAGGATGGTCTTTGTCCTGTTAACCCTCCATGAGCTATGAACATCAATGTTCTTGTGTCCAAATTGTATCTCTCTTCATCAGAAGCACTTATAACTGTTGGTATTCCAACATTCCCAATCATGCCCCATGGTTCTGGTTGTTTGGGTTCTTCTGGTGGGTAATACACAATTGGAGACATGTGTGCACCAGCTTCTTCATAATAGGCTTGAACAGGCACTAAGGCTTGTTCTTCCTGATTCTCTAAGGTTGATGCATATCTAATGCTTACTGGTCTTGCTCCTGGTAAAGGTGGTTGTTGTCCCAATACCGGTTGCGGTCTTTCTATCCCCATAGGTCCTGGTACATTTCCCGTTGGGTATCGAGGTACTGGATGTACTTGAGGTGGTGCTAATTGACCAGGAGGTGCATACTGACGCTCCCTTACATACCCTTTGTTGTAATAGCACTCCTCTGTTGGATGATTTGTCCATTTTTGCTCAATAGCACACCATTTCAGCGGTTTTGGGAATGGTTTTTGGTATGGTGCCATCCTTTTTAGAGCCTCTTCTATCATTTTCTCTACATTTGGCATGGTTGTTGTTTGAACATTCTTTTTAGTGGTAGTCTCGCTCGCTACGGAGGAGGAGCTACTGGATGCAAAATCTGTATCCGCTGACACCTCTCCATAAACCGTACAGTTATCCACTAAGTACAATTCCTCTCTCGTTACTTGCTCGAAACTTGTACAAGCTTTCAAGTGCAAGTCCTTCTTGAGAGTGTCGTTTCTCAGTCCCTCAATAAAGAGAACAGATAGTCTGTCATCTTGTGGTCGTTCACGTACTGGACATCTCTCAATGTATTGTTTGAAGCGAAGTGAAGCTTCCTTCACTTTTTCGTGTTCTCTCTGTTTAAAAGCATATATTTGTGAGACCGTATTGTGCTTAATCCCTTTTTTGAGAATTCCTCAGCAAACTCTCTTAGCAAATGGTCAATGTCATGGAATCCCCCTATGTTCAGTGGTTGAAACCATGTCAATGCCGTACCTTCTAGAGTAAGACCAAATCCCTCGTATTGTGTATGGAAATCTGTTATCTGCTCAGCTCTTACGACTTGCTTAAAGAGTGACACATGTGCATACGGATCTCCTGAACCACCATACTTCTTTGGCATACACTTCGCTACTTGAGATGGTCTCATACGTCTATGGTCTGCTACCAATCTCATTGCTCCTGTGTCCCGGCTAAAGCTTTCTCTAGCATCATGGACCTCATGGGTTACCCTTGTCGGTTCCCCTGCTCTGAATCTACTACTAGGAGGTAATTGTGATGGTTCCGCTTCGAACCTTGGACCTGGAGTGGTATACGTGGGGATTGGAACTGCACTACCTCGATTCGTATCCATTGACTCTCTGGAATGTAATGATCCCATTGGGTCCGGGCTTCGAGTACTGAGGTTGACTGAAAGAGTCAGCAGCCTGAGTTCTTTGTCCTCCTCTCATCATTGGGTTTTGCACTCCATTTGTTGGTGTTGGTCTTTATGAGCTAGAAGTAACATAATACTGATGTAGTGGTCCCCCAAAGTATGTATATCCTTCTAATTATTTCTTGCCCATTGTTGAGTATTGCCTCCCATACTTGTCGTAAGCGGCAATTTTCACTTCCGATCCCTCTGTGTAGGTAAAGACATAAAGTCTTTTTTGGTCGGTCAACTCTCCGGTGTAGGGTTCTTCACATCTATAATAGAGATCTTGCTTCCCATTATTATATTTGTATAGCCCCACATAGATGTTATCAGTGTTGATCCTTGTAGTTTCATTCTCTCTTCTTAACTTCACATCAAGGAAGTTCATTATTGGTGCTTTCTCCTCAAGTTCTTCATCTACTTTGGCTTTGGTGCCCATCAATCCCCACTTGTCCACAATGTTAGGGTTTAGGACTACCAAGTACATGGTACCCTCGTCATCTAGATATCTATCTCCGCTATAGCTCACAGGCACTAAGTCCTTGAACTCACTAGGTCTCTCCTCTATCTTTACACAATAGCGGTCCATTCCATCCTTGTAGATCTTGGCACCTTGCTCATTGTCGTACTGATATTTTATGAACAATAGCTTCATTGTGGCGGAAGGGTTTGATGATCCTGCTGCCATATTTTCTCTGTTGTTCAGGTTCAAGTGTTCCACGTGTTCGGTGAAAATCTCGTAAGATCTCTCTGAAGAAGTATCAGAGACACTTCCTTCAAAGATCGGCTCTAATGGTTGCACCCAGCTTTGGTTTACACTTCCCTCAGTTGATATGACACTTGCTGGGTCCCCTTGTTTTGGTTGGTTATTCTGGAGGTTCCTGCCCGATCTCAAATTCATCAATTTCCCTAAAGGACTTTAACTTTTCCGTCTCGGCAATTTGTTTTCCTCAAGTTTTTGTGGTCAGAATTGATCCAAACTGATTGATACTTTGTCAATTGTTTAATCTTGTCAGTTGGACAACTTCTGTTTCATCAAGTGAGAATTTTGTTGCAGTTATGCTGAAAAAGACATTATACGCGTATGATGTCTTTTTTAGCAGATTTGGACTATTTTGGTTATGCTCACTCTCAGTAGCCCCCTTATGCTTTGTCCACTCACAAAATTCAGTTTGAACTCTGTTTGAGCAAGTTATGGCTAATTTAGGCTTTTCTTGGCAATTTTCCGCTTTTGACTTGTTTTTTGGGTCAATTGTGATCCAAATGGGATGAAACTTGAAATATAACCTCTAGACAACTATTACAATGGATCTATGTTGGCAAAGTATCAAAATATGTCCAAAATTAGGTCAAAGACATCATACGCGTATGATGTCTTTTTCATCAATTTGGGTCAAAACTTGATATTTATGCTTCCTACAGTGCTTGTAACAATCTTGTCAGGTCAGATATAAAAAATAAGCAGTGGATGTGCCAAAAGACATTATACGCGTATGATGTCTTTTGTCCCAGATTTTGACTATTCTTGGTTTTAAGCCTTCTCCAATGTTTATAATTGAGTTTCAAGTGTTTTTGTCAGGTTTGAATGTAAAAACAAGATCTGAATCCAACATTTCCTCTTCTTTACATTTCTTGGACTCCGACTTGTCTTTTTGGGTTTCTTTGAGTGTTAATGCTCTTGTTTTAAGTTGAAATTAGGGTATAACCCCCCTTTTGAACACTCTGGTAAAGTCAAAATTTCTGTTTTGGTCTCTGTTTGGTCATTTAGACATCATACGCGTATGATGTCTAAAGTTGCAGATTTCCAGTTTTTTGGCACAAAATCCTTCCTAAAGCTTTCTCTAGTGCTCAGCAACTCCCCGATACACAGAAAATTTCTCTGACTTTTGTTTATTGCAAGTTTCACTACTAACTCGACGGTTTAGTGATCTAACAAGCAATCAACCATATCAAGCAAATACTCCAATGATTACTAGCTCTAGATCAGGATCAAATGAAGTCCTACCTAAGCTATTCCTAATCATAAAATGGGTTTGGTAATTGTGATTTTAAAGAGATCCCTCGCCACTCACGGACTAGCAAATTCTTCTTCTATCAACAACTACTCAACACCAACAAAACAACAAACAAATCTAAGCTAAACTAAAAATACTGTCAACACGGAAGACCCAGGAATACCCCACTTCCTAGTATCTCTCGAGATCTTCGGAGTCCACCACTCCTAGATCTTTTCTAACTAAAGTATACAAAGTAGTTTATACGACTCACCTCGTAGGATTAGTCTAGGGTCACCTACTTAGGGCTCTCGTCCACGGCAGCGGCGCCAAATGTTAAGGCGGTTACGCCGCTAGCGGAAGCTAAATAGCGAGAACTCAACCAACAACAGAATTTGTCAGACGAGGACGGAGCTTGACCCGTAGGCGCATGGAAACAACTAGGTGGGTGTCAAATCACCTACTCGACCTTCTAATGACAATCACTACTAAGGAAATCAAATCTAAGTTTTAAAATACGCAAGTGACTGAAATCCGTACTACGAACGAATGCTATACGAAACAGGATCTAGAATCATTGAATCGATCTCAAACTCAAGGGGAAGTCTATGCACTAGGTAAGAACAACACCCTAAAGACTTGAACTGCAAAATCAACCTATAACCACTCCGTGCAGTAAACGCGTATGAAGACAGGCCGAAAAATACAGGTGACCGAAACGTGACCCTGATGGTACTAATGTGTAGCTCTACTCGTTGTGGTTCTATAGATATGCTGCACACTCTATTCCGACACACGAGTTGGAAGAAAACTCACACCAAAGCTCGTAGGAACTTACCACACATAGAAGCCGATAGCGCGCACTCTTGGTATCAGTGCGTAGCTCTCGCCGTTGCTAACACAATGGCGGTGTTGCTTCTCCAATGGCGGCTCCGTAGCTCGCGTAGCAAGTAGATAAGACTCTCTCTGTCTCACTCTCTCTCAGATACAGTCACGGCACTCAAAAACTCACTTTGATTAAAAACTGAATCCCCCTTTTAGGTTACAAAACTTTGGCTTATATACCTTAGCCTTGGAGGTGAGAACATCTCTAACTAATTACATCAGCGAGTGAAATTACTTCGGGATTACAAGCTGGAAACTCAATTGAGTCCCGTTACTTAATGAATGGCTCAATTCAAAATCAATGTCGGAAAGACATTTATTACAATCAATGGTTACAAAAATGATGAGTGTGAGCAAAAATGTGGGTGTGATCCTCTGCTGGCTCTGTTGGCTCAACAAGTGGTCAATAAGCAAGAAGTCATCACACACACTCAAATCTGGAATAATGAGAAGGTGAAACTTCTTCATGACATAATGGAATATAAAAGGATTAAGACTAATGAACAAAGTAGAGATTATATTAAGAAATTCTTCTCTAATTACAATGGATTAGCACTAGCCTTCTAAGTATGGGCATTAAGCTCAACGCTAGGCCATCCATAAAGTGAACACTCAAGAGAGATCTCTCAATGGATCCTCAAGAATGACTACTCAAGAATGAAGCCTCTTTGCATAAAGGCTTTCTTATAAAGGCTTGCACCACACTCCTTTCTACTATGGGATTAAGTTTGAGCCCTCTAGCTAGCATATACAATTTGGAACTTCCAATGAGCCCAAGATCTTATACAATGTAAATAGGAAATATTGTGTACATCCATAGCACATCCCATATGGTCTCATATGGTCTTGATGCAAAATTGGTCTCGTATGCGTTAGCCACTGCTAGCATTCCCCCCTTCCTCATTTGACACATGTCCTCTTGTGCTGCTGAAGCAGAGCACAGAGACATGGGTGAAAGCAATTCCATGGAGGAATGTTGAGCTGAAATGATAAGAACAAGTAATTAGTATCAAAGGTCAACCAATATGTATAAAACATGAAGTGCAATGCACAATCATGCAAAGTGATTTTTTGCTTCTATAAGATAGGTCAATTGTAATAAAAAACTAAACAACATAAAGCAAAAAAACACCTAAGCTATCATGAAGATTAAACCACTTGAAATTATAGTTTTATGCATGAAATATAAGAAATAAATTATGAACCTAGGCTAATGCAAGTTCATAAACCTACTAGCCTAAAAACTATATGACTAATCTCAATGAAGCATCCAAGTCTATCGTGTCAAAGAACACTTTTGACAAGCACACACTAATTACATTGGTGTTGGCCTCTTCAATCACCACATGCCAATCAAGGTACTTCATCAAAAGCTACATACACAAGGTGAACGGTGCTAGAGTTTCATTAAACCCATCCATACACAAGCAAACAATAGGGCACATATACTAATCACAAGATTAATAACCAATTTAATCAACCTAATTAGAGATGTTAAATATCGTAATTTGAGCGCTCATAGAAGGATACGAGTGGTCAATAAGCAAGAAGTAATCACACACACTCAAATCTAGAATAATGAAAAGTTGAAACTACTTCATGACATAATGGAATATACGAGAATTAAGACTAATGAAGAAAGTAGAGATTAGATTAAGAAATGCTTCTCTAATTATAATGGATTAGCACTAGCCCTCTAAGCATGGGTATTAAGCTCAAAGCTCGGCCATCCATAAAGGGGGGTTTCTAATCACCGAGCAAAGAAAAGCGAGCGAAAAAAAATTTTGAGCAAATTTGGGGACAAACTGATGCAAGAACAACAATGGTGAAAGAAAATAATCATGACATGCTTATTATCCTCACTACCACAAATATGTGAATCAATCGACAAAACTTTAGATTTTTGAACCATTATGAAATTTGAATACTCTAGCCACATGCAATCTCTTTATACTAGAGACATAATGCAATTCTATGTGACATATCTTCTCTCAAAAAAGTCCACCAAAAATTTGGCACTTGGATTTTGTAGAAAAGTCAACAAAACCCCATATGCCTACAATGCTATTCAGAACCTCTTAAAAGATTGAAACAACTCCACTTTTGTAAGTGTGGCTTGATGCACAAATTGGTGGGCAATGTATCCAAAAATCATCACATAAGCACCAAGGTAAGTCTGTAAGCATGACAATATGGAACCCCTTTCTCTACTGACCCAGTTATACTAATATAAAACAAATGTGATGCATTGGGAACCACAATTACCTCTCTTACCAATTTGGTTGCCATATTCTTCCCTTTACCATAGTTGTACTAAGAGTAATGGGTGGTTTCTAATGAGGTCAATGACACTTGTCCATGAATGCATGTAATCGTTCGTCTCCTCTTTGATCACTAAAGGTGAAATTTTTGAGACAATTGCATCTGACAACGACTTATAGATGACACATATCTTGTAGAACTATGAAACTTTGTGGTCAAGGGCATAAATCTGATCACCAACATTGTTTTCACCACGTTTTAACTTCAAATTTTCTAGACAATGTTAAAGAACATAGAAAAAAATCTCCATCTTGAATATCATTTAAGTGTGTCAAACTTGACCTATTGTAATTGAATTTCAAAAAGAAGAACTAGTGTTTGACCCTATTGAGGCCCATAAGTGGCAATGTGTCAGAGCATTGCTTGCAAATGATAGAACAAGCTTTCTTGGAGTATCGCAAGGTAAAGTATGTAACAGGCCAAATAGACGGGGTATAGAAAAGATAATACTTACTTTAAATTTTTTTAGTACATTCAAAAAATGTACAATTCAAAGCATAGTGCGATCCTTTTCAATGCCATAGATGTTATTAGTGATGTCTTAATTTGTGTCTTGAAAGAGTGTCTTCAAAAATGATGTTGTTATCACCAAAAATGCCATGGCAAACACATTCGAATTAGACCAATATTTTAAAATTTCCCGTTTACTCACTTACTCCCTCGCCATGGAGGCCAATGAAAGCCCATGGGAAAGTGTCATTGTTTGGGTGTATCATTCAGGGGACCAATATGTCCGCCTGAGTTTTAGTCCTTGTCGGCACTCACTGTCATGAGATGCCACTTTGATTTTACTCGTCGATGCTCGTCGTCTGCCGTTGCTTGTTATTTGCTATGTGCACCTAAGGTGTTGTACTTACCGTCACTCACTGCCGTGAGGTGTCAATTCGATTTTACTCGGGCACTCGTCCTCCAATATCGTTGCTTTTTGTGTGCTCCATCGCATTATCGTCAATTGTCCAAGGTGTTGTGCTGTCGTCTATAGTCGAATACAATCATTTGAGTCATGAGGCCAATATGTGCACCTAAGTGTTGCTTCGATTTTACCCAGACACTCGGCAACCGCCGTTGGCTGCTCCGCTCGATTGCCGTCAATTTTCCAAGCTATGATGTGCCATTGTCTGCCATCGAACACAACCAAAGCAAGGCGCCTCGTTGTAGTTTGATAGCTAGGTTTGCAACAAAATACTGCTAATAATGGCCACCACTAGATGAGGCTCTCCTCCCTTAGTAGCATCACTGTGTATAGCATTGGACTGGTTTGCTACTGCAACGAGTCTGGTTGCAGCAAAAAACCAGCCCAATGCTATACACAACCGCGCTAGTATAACTGAGCGAGTTTCGTGGTTTGTTTTTTTTCATATCGTGCATCCATCAAAGGTCGTTTGAGCCTTTCTTTGAGGTCAAGGAATTCAATGGCGCACTCGACTTTGCCGAACTCGCCCTCGAGAAGGCCCTAAAATTCTAGTGCCTCAATGAGACCCTCTAAGGCCCTTCTCCTCCACGGACCGCCTTGCGATTGCTGCGTGCCCTGCTGCTCCTTTTCTGTTGTCCATGCCGTCCCACTTATAAAGCAAAAGCTGCTTCTGCTGCTCGTTTTTATTCTCCTACATTTCCTTCGCGTAACACCCTGCTTTTTGAGTCCATGCCGCGCTTTCGAGATCACCACTCCGTAGCTTTTCCTGCAATTGTTGTCTCCGTCGTTGGATGCCCGCGTAAGTAGCCAGAAGCGCAGATAGGGCCAACAGAAAAGGTGGTCGCATGCCGTCACCATCGCGTCCTGCTCTTCTTCACCAAGGAAAATCACGCACATGAATGCACCTTCATCAGATCTATAGACATGCGTTCCTGCCCCTGACTGCACCCCCCTTGGCTTGGATTTTGTATTTGTTTGTATGTGTGTAACCACAGTCTCTCTGAATCTACAGTCTCCTGCATTTGAAAGAGAAATTTTAGTTGCCCACTCAGGATGGATTATTTGTTTGCCTCTTGCACCTGTGAGGCAATGCTCATTAGCTCACTTTTGTGACTATCAGAATCCCTGTCGGACTAGTGTTCGAGAAAGGTTTTCCTTAGCTTAGCCTTGAGCCGGTTGGAAATCAAGATTAGCTGGTTGCAAATGAAGATAAAGGGAGGAAAAACCTGCAAAATATACAAGAAAATAGTTCAAAAATCCTACAAATTTAGAAAATTTAACTATTGTCCCAGTTTGCATCTTGGCAAGGAGGAAACCCAACCATCTAGAAAAAAGACTTTCCCAAACACTTACATGTCCCATGTCTCCTTCCTGCAATTGCAGTGCTCTCTTTCCTATCAGTGGTCCAATTTTCAACACTTAGATTGAGATGCAACACGATCGCAACACTGTGATGGGGGCTTTTCACAAGCCAAGCTCCCATACCCCTCTTCTCTCGTCCCCACCCCATGAAAACCCCCTCTTAGGGAGGGAGTGATAAAAAGCATTGGAAAAAGTAAGAAAAAAATAAAGTATGACTATGTAAATATATGAGAAAGGTAAAATTGGCCACCTCATGCCTGCTGGGCAGCCCATCCCCACCTTGCCTCCTTTTTCTTCACTGTTGCCCCGCCGTGTGTCCCTTTTCCTCTCCTCCACTCAAAAGGTCAACCCCCTCTCTCTTCCCCTTGTCCTTTCTCCTTTCTCTCTCCCCTCAAGCTACCCCACCTCTCACCAATAATGCATTATAACTCACTAATAATGCACCAACTCACATGCAACTTACCCTATCTTCCAAAATAGTATACCCCACCTCCTCTTTCTCTCTCCTATCATATCCCATGACCCAAATACCCCCCCCTCTCTCTAAAGGGCGCCATGTCTCTTGTCTTGTAGAGAAATAACCTTCCCCACACTCACACACACTCAGTTTCACTGAAAAAGGTGCCCATAGACCCATCCCCACCCGGTGGTTACATGATTTTTCTTGTGTTCACACACATCTGCACACAGATTCACCTCTGAGCACACTCCCCTCTCTCCCCTCTTGTAATTACTTTATTCTCCATGTCACCTCTCACTTTTTTTCATCAACCCATCTCTATCTCTTAGTCTCTCTCTCATGAGACTGCTGTTCTGGCACATATACACACAGCCAGACAAGTGGGGCCCACAGTCACATGGCCTATGTAGATAATGATTTCTTCATTTCTAAATTCTAGAATTTCTCCCCCCCTCCTCCCCTATATAAAGAGGGGTCACCATCACACAAAAACACACACACCATCACCAAAGAGTACACTATGCACTGTGTGTGCCTAGTGCACACACACACCCACACCCACACCCACACCATCACCATCACCGCAATCACCATGCTCGTCTTGAGCATGACCTCTACACCCTTGGGCTATGGAAGATGAAGGGAAACTAAATGAAGGATGATGGCCATAACCCTCGTGCGAGTCTTTGCCATCAACTCCCACCTATCCGCCATGTGCTCTACCACGCTCTCCCTTCTCATTCCCCTACCCTATGCTCCCCATTTCATCGCCTTATTCTCTAAATAAAGCTTGAGGTTTTGTGAGTATGTTTTCTTGCAATGTTTTGCCCATGTGAGGTGTGCGGAATCTCCACCTAGTCTTGTGTTTTGGATTGTGTATGTGTGAAGGGTGTGCGGATTCGCCATCCTTTTGTGGTGCCTAAGTACTAAGCCGCTATACCCCCTCCCTCACTCTCTCTCTCTCTCTCTCTCTCTCTCTCTCTCTCTCTCTCACTTGATCTCATTCCCATTCCTCTTCATCATTACTCCCAAGCATCCATCTCTCTTGGATGAAAACTTTGTTATGGTGGTGTGTTGTTTGCGTCCTAGCCGCTGAAGCTAGGTGGTGCCCCCTGTTTGCTTACCATGAGAGACTCGAGGCGCGCCATTCGGTCCCCGGTGTTTTAGAGGCCGTCGGGGTTCGGGGTTTCGCTTTGCTCCCGTCATTTGGTGCCCCCACTGAGGAGGGCTTTCTAAGACCCTTCAGTTTACAATGCTGAAAGTGACGCCCACTATCAATCATGGACGAATGGCTGAAGGAATTTTTTAACTGGAGGACGGAAGAAGAAGAGACGAAGGAGGCACTAGCCGCCTTCATTGAGGTGCTGCTGCCAGGCTGCAGCGTCGTCAGCATTCAAGAGGTAAATTCTCCATCTCGTTCTAACTATAAATTGAGAGCATCAAGTGGGAGGTCGGTGAAGTGCCATCATTGTTGTCAACCAAGGCACACTGTTAATGAGCGCCAGCAACGAAGGCAACGAAAGGGCTGAAATCATCTACATCGGCATTCATCGCAAAGAAGTCATTCACATCAAGGAAGGGAAGAAAACGGTGAGACCTCTTTTCCCTAAAGAAACTACAGTCAAAGTTATAACTCCAAAGTGGCCTAAAGGGGCTGCTCGAGCCAAAGGCAAGGAGAAGATAAGCCAGTCTGGAAACACATGACCCCAAAGGGAGAAGCATGTGGCCAAGCAAGTGCTTCAAGCTCAGAAAGCCGGGCTGTACCCAGTTTGCCAAAGAGGAAGTCATCCGAAGCTAAGCGGCGAAAGGTCGCCTACCAATTTGCACGACGCATGCGAGTGCTACCAATCCACTTCAACAATCCGGAAGAAGAAGTGGTAAGAAGATTCCCATGTCCTAGAGAAGAGTGGTTTGGCTACTGCTCTCGCTGTTTTGGAAAGAGAGTGGAGGATCTTCCTCCTCTCCCTGTACAACTTATCCTGAAGAAGCTCTCTACCACGGGAGAAACCCAGTGGGCTGGGGACGAGTTGCAACTGAATGGAGTAGAATTCATGCAACACGCCGACTACAGAAATTACCCGCAATTGCTGTTAGCCAAGAGGCTGGGAGTGGTCAGACGCGTCGCCATCACCCCGTACTTGCTGAGCAACAAAAGAAAGGTAGAGCCCATGAAAGGCGACGACCTCTTGTGGATGTACCGACTCATCAACACTGGCACGATAAGAGTATAAGTAAGTATTTCATCCTCTGTGCATGATGGAAAACGGGCCAATGGCATTTCCGTTCAGATTCTTGCAGCATATGCATGTGAATATCTATGTAGATAGGAAAGTCTTCTACCAACAGAAGATCGTACACCTATTCGGTGCGGCTGTACTAGGAGAAATCCTCAATTCCCCGAACCCTATCATTCTCCCCATATTAGATTACCATCATTCCTTTAATGTTTCTATCTTTATCTTGTTTTAACCTATCCACCCACCCTTGTAAAAAAGCTGCTATGAGCCGCTACTGTTAATGTAATGTTAAAAAAAGAAAAAAAGAAAAAAAAGAAAAAGAGGTTTGTAATTTCCTGAGTCACTACCATGGCAAGTGTTTCTTTCCCCACGTTCAGTGGAAAGAAGGGAGAGGATTTCACCACCGACTTTTTGGATGATTTCGACATTGCTTGTATCGTCTCCAACAAAGATGACGACGCTTCACGACTTATAATTTTTCCTCTACTGATGAAAGTAGAGGCCAAGTCCTGGTATAATGCATTGCCCCAGGCCACCAAGAATGCATGGGATGTGTTAATGGCTGCTTTTGTAAAGAGGTTTGGTGGAGGCACAACCTCGGAGAGGCTATGGCAGTTACTGACAGAATTAAAGCAGGGAGGCCTGCTGGAGTATGCCACCTACGAGTCTAAATTTGTGGACTTATGGGAGAGATGGGTTGCCTCGCTGGAGGAAGGTGAAGGAGCGCCTAGTTTCCTAAAGAAGGACCGTTTCATTGCTGGTCTATGGTCGCCGCTTAGAGAGAAGGTGAAGGGAAGGTTTCCTGCAACATATGAGTTGGCAGTCGAAGTAGCCCGCCTTAAAGACAAGAAGCTACGCATGCAAGAAAGAGTAAACGAGTCAGAGGAAACAAGCTCGGCCCAACCAACCCCAGTGACTGCAACAGCCAATCATAAAGTCCAACCACAGGAGGCATCAGAAGAGCAAGACCTGCTGAGTCGCATCACCACCCAACTAGAGAGTTTATCTGTGCATCTGGTGCAGCAAGGGCATACACCTAGAAGGAACCCAAAACAAGGAAGAGGACAACAAAGGCAGAACCCAGAGTACCATTGTTACAACTACGGGGAAGATGGCCGTGGAATTTACTACTGCCCACACCCGAGGAGGCAGAATTTCAATAGAGGGGGGAGACAGAATCAGATCTCTCCACCAAGAACACCACCGCCACTCAAGCAACCAATCCCACCTGTTCAAATCCCACCACCAGCGGTGCAACCAGAGCTAGCCACACCAGTTCAACGCCAGTCACCAATGCAACCACTGCCACAATCACCACTTACAATCATCCTACGCCCACCATCAATTGGTACCCACACACCAAGTATCATTGGTCTTGCAGAAGAGGTCAAGATGAAGGTAACCGAAGAAGGATCAAGCGAGAAGTTTATTCAAAGAACTGAAGCAGTGGAACAAGAGGTTAAAGAATCAAAAGATGCTACCCAAGTGGGGGAGGTAAGCCAAGAAAATTGTGTTACAAATGTGAGTACATCTTTAACCTTGAATGAAATAGGCACCAAAGAGATCAATCGACAACATTGGGCAGTAAGGGTAAGAATGTGTAAAGTGTTGATTAGGCCTCGTCAGAGTAAGAGGAATGCAAAGGGCATGAAAGATACAAGAGAAGAGGAAAACCAGCCTGCTAGCAAGGCTTTGCAGAAGGTGGACAACATATCAAGCAAAGGGGAGGGCTTTGAAAATGGAAGCCTGTGCACCAGCATGGAACCAGGACAGTGTAGCAAGCTAAAGTAATCTTGCATCAAGGCAGTTTCACTAGAGGACCATAACGAAGAGGTAAGTATGACTGAAGGTTTGGAGTTGGATATTTCTCCAGAGGCTTGGTAGCCGATCAAGACTTTACTGTGTAGTGTTATAGACTTAGAGATGGGTAATGCCTCTAGTCTACTGAAGGGTGTTATAAACTTGGAGATGGGTAATGCCTCCAGTTTATGTGAGGGTGTTCAGAGTAAGTTTGATGATCAATATGCTGCCAACCTTTTAAGGATGTTCCAAACTCCTCCACAACACAGCATTGTGTTTGCATGGGATGCATCAAACCTATGGCCATGGCTAGCTGCTCTAACATATAGAGAGAAGATCAGCATGGAGATAAGAGCAAAGGAGCCATGGATAGACAAAAGCCTGATAGAATGCAAGAATGAAGACCTCCTTCGCAATTTGGTACAATTTTTTACAAATAGTGCATCCTCTCTTTGGAGAAAGGTAAGTGGATTACGCTTGAATTTAAGCCGCAAGGTAGGTGGCTTGCTATTAGCATCAGTAAAGGAAGCTGACATGTTTGAGCACACCCAAAAGAAGCATGATATGCTTGCAGTTTTTTCTAGTCATGGCAGTAAGCAAGACTCTGAAGACAACTTGAGCTCACCACACCAACAAGGCGGCCATATATGGTGGATTCTTGGTACACTCTTGGGAATCATAATTTTCGGTTCTGTCTTTGCAGGAGCCAAGATGCTCATTTCCCCTCTCGCTATTGGTGGTTACAAATTTGGTCCAATTTGGCATGCAAATTTTATTGTTCGGACACTGCAGACAATGATCCTATTTTTCACTTGGGATCCAGGAGGACATTGGCACAAAGTTCTGGAAGCCATGGGCTTCCCCTTTAATCAACAGACACTATTCCAAGAAACAAGCTATCACCCGGACCTGTTACAGATCAACGAATATCCTAGAAATCTCACCAATGGCCAAATGGAATGGATAGTTCAGAAGGCAACTCGATATCGGATCCTACAACTAAGTGGAAGAAGAAACAGATGAGCTAGAGGCATGAATGCCTCTAGCCAAAAGGGGAGGGCTAATGATGGGGGCTTTTCACAAGCCAAGCTCCCATACCCCTCTTCTCTGGTCCCCACCCCATGAAAACCCCCTCTTAGGGAGGGAGTGATAAAAAGCATTGAAAAAAGTAAGAAAAAAATAAAGTATGATTATGTAAATATATGAGAAAGGTAAAATTGGCCACCTCATGCCTGCGGGGCAGCCCATCCCCACCTTGCCT